>NC_138872.1:71643186-72350192 GCF_965194805.1 Balaenoptera borealis
ACCAATAACTCTTTCAGGACAAGCAGCTCTGTAAGCTTCCCACAGACGTTCTCCGAGTGTCATTTCTGGCGTTTATTTGGCAGTTGTTTACTGTCTGCAAAGAAACATCGCTCCTTCCTGTATATGTTTCTCCTCTCCTCCTCCCTGTAACCTTCCCCCACGGCATTAGCCCTTTGCCCTTGCAGTTTAAAATTGTAACAAAAAGATTTCCCCTAACCCCGGCCCCAAGTTGCTTTGCCGTGCATCAATCCCAGATCCTGCATCCTCTCTCCAGATCCTATCATTCTAGCCTGCCTGTTCCTTGTCTTTTAGCATCAGCATCTCAGCTGACACAACTGCAATTATAAGTCAATTCGCAATTATTCAGGGCTGATTATTCAGGGAGTGGATTCCTCGGGCTTCTAGCTTCCCCCCTCCCTGTGGGCCTGGCACCACTCATTAGCACTTCCATCAGCAGGGAAGAAAGGAAAAGAAAGTTTGCCAAACTCTTAGCCACCAAGAGGAGTTCCTGGTCAGCCATTTCTGTTTGGCAAGGAGGCAACTCAGACACTGGACTCATCTGCTCATGCTACCTCTTCCCCAATCACACAGGTAATTCGATGTTTACAATCATTTTCACAGAAAGGAGAAGGGAGCTATGGCCGGTACCAGACTGGATCTCCCATCCTCAAGGCTGCTCCCACCAGCCTGTGATGTCTGCACGCTTCACAACAGCACGTGAACTTGTGTGAGCTGTGAGCGTGTTGTCAGCTATGGCGCACAGCTTGATGGCAGGGGCTGTCTCTTTACATCATGAAATATGTCGAGGGATCAATGTGTAATGGCTTATCTAATAAATGCAATGAACTTTTTAAAAACAAAGCAGAGAGAGACAGATGGAAGGCAACTCACCCTCGCATGAAATCATCTCCTTTGCCAGCTGACCCAAGAAGGGGCTTGTTTTCTGACACAAGGCCCTTCCCCAGGCCAAGGCCCCCATTCCTGGGGAATCTGAACCATGGTCCCCTACTGAAGGACTCTAGGAAATACAGGGGACCCACTTGAGGAGATCGTCTCCAGGGCCCACAAGAGAAAGAACAGACACTGGCCCAGGAGACAGAGTGCACGTCAGCCCAGAAGGGGACCCAGGGTCAGTGCAGGTACAACTGGGCCACCTCTGCTGCACTCACCAGCTCCATGCCGCCTGGCAGCCCAGTCTCCACCCACTGCTTGGGAACCTTTAGAACCATCATCTACTGGGTCAGAGCAGCCAATGGGCAAGAGGTGGGGGGTCCTATGTGAGGAGAACGAAATGGGTCCTTTACCTTTCTCCCAGCAAACCCAGCCAAGCTCCAGCTGATCTAATCCTCAGTCCTTTTACCATTTTCTTGCATTCAATCAACAAATCTTCATTAAGCCCCTACGATGTGTCAGGCACTATTCAAAGCACTGAGGAGTCAGCAGTAAACAAGACATTTCATTCCAGCAGAGAAGACAGACAGTAAATAAGTAAACAAGTAAGTAAATAATAGATGGTGATATACACTCTGAATACAACAAAACAGGACGGAACGACTGGGGTGGGTGAGACTTCTTTGACAGAGTGATCTCCTCCTCTCTAATGAAAGAATAGTCCAGCTGCAACCTGATGAAGACAAGCCAGCCATGTAAGGGTCCAGGGGGAAAGCATCCCAGAGAAGCTCATCAAGTACAAAGGCCCTGGGGCAGGAATGCGCTTGGAGGGCTGCAGGAGCAGCCAAGAGTCTGGACGGCCTGGGGCTGAGTGAGTCCTGGGTGAAGAGAAGCAGGAGTCAGCAGGGCTGGGTCTGTGGGCCTCGGGCTGGGGTTAGGCTGAGGAGCTATGCTGGGGCTCTGGGAAGTCACTGGAGGAATCCAAGCAGCAGAGTGCTGTGATCTGATTTGCATTTTTAAAAAGCTCTATCTGGAGGCTGTGTAGTTACAAAAGACTGAACCAGCTCACAAGCTTAAGCACGGAAGCTTGTTAACTTGAAAGGCTACAAGAGTATCTTGCTGAACCCAGATGCAGGGACTGCACGGAGCTGGGAGCCATCGGGAGCCAGGGCAGCCTTTCTCTGGCCATCTCAGCTCCGGGGTCTCTCTTCTCAACCCCTCTCTGCTCCTCAGACCACAGGCCCAAAGCACGTGCTCTGGCCCCTGCTCTGCATCCAACCCTACAGGGTCTGACCAGTCCTCCAAATGCCCAGGAGACTGAGGCTGATTGGCCCAGCTCAGACCACGTGTCCAACCCAGTGTCCAATCAGCACAGCCCCCGGCAAGGGCGAGGCTGCCCAGGAAAACATGGCTGCCGGCAGTGGCCGCAAGTGTAGGTGGGGAAGCTCCCGGAGACGAGGGCTGGGCAGACACCTCCAAGTGCCCTCTGCTTGGCGGTTCCCCAGAATTCCCTCTCGGATGACTTCCTGCATTTCCAGTCTCCATCTCAGTCCCCACCCCCAACTCTGCAGGAGACCGTGGGCTGGCCAGACCACCGAAGTTCCCTGGGGCTTAGGAAGTGGGAGAGCTTCCCACTCAGAGAATCAGGGGACCACAGAAGCAGGGCCAACAGAGGGGACAGGCCAAATCCTAAAGATTGAGGCTGGGGTCTGACAGGGAGAAAGGCTACTCTGCAGACCCTGGAACCAGAAATCAGGTGCAGACAAACAAAAGAGTCAGTGCGGCAGGGTCAGGGTGATTGCCAGAACAGCTGCTGGTGCGTATGGCTGGTGTCAAGTGCCAGCCAGGCCTGGTGGGGCTGACAGCCACTCTGCCAGAGGCTCATGTGTGCAAGGCAGGCTCAAGGAGAAAGGACAGAGCCCACGGGGAGCACAGAGAAAGTGGGGGGCTCAGCTTGGCTCCTCTGCGGCTCAGGTGCCTCCTCTCCCAGGTAGGGAGGTACCTCCATTGTCAGCTCAGTGCTGCTGCCATCAGGGCCCCAAGCTGAGACAGTGCGGCCACCCTGGGACCCGGGCATGTCTGGGCCTTGATTAGTCAGCAGTGCAATACAGAGGGCTGCTCTGGGAGGAACGGTGGCTGGAGGGGGATGGGGGACCTGGGAGGGGTCCTCTCTCATCTGCAGGGCCAGGAGGAGAGGAGGGAAGGAGGGAGGCAGAGAGATGGATTCAGGGGGGTTAGCAGTGAGGAGACAGAGGAACAGTGAGTGAGAAAAAGACAGAAGAGAGAAAGATCAGGACAGAGTAAGCAGAGCCAGAGAAACCAAAGGGAGAGAGAGAGATGGAGACAGAAGCAAGGAGAAAAACCACTGGAGAGTCAAAGAGGGAGAGCTGCCTGGGTTCAAATCCAGGCACCACAACCAGTGACAAGTCACTTGTATTAGTTTGTTGGTACCAATAACTGGGCAGCTTAAACAACAAGAATCTATTGCCTCACAGTTCTGGAGGCTATAAGTTCAAGATCAAGGCATTGGCAGGAATGGTTCCTTCTGAGGCTGTGAGTGAAGAATCTGTTCCGGGCCTCACTCCTTGGTTCATAAATGGCTGTCTTCACGTTCACATGGCGTTCTCCACGTATGCGTGTGCATCTCCAAACTTCCCCATTTTATAAGGACACCAGTCATGCTGGATTAAGGCCCACCTTAATGGCCTCATTTTAACTTGATTATCTCTGTAAGATCCTATCTCCAATCTCCTATCACATTCTGAGGTACTGCGGCGTTTAGGACTTCAACATATGAATTCTGGGAGGACACAATTCAACCCATAACATCACTTAACCTCTCTGTGCCTCCATTTTCTCATCTACCTTCCTCAGAGGATCATTCTGAGGATTCGTGAGTTTCTAAACATAAAACCTGGCAAGCTGTAAATGCTTATTAAGTGTGAGACACATTACAATCTTTATTATCATTATTTGGTGTGTTAGGTAGGATAATGGCCCCCAAAGATGTCCATGCTCTAATACTCAAAACCTGTAAGTATATTACTTTCCACGACAAAAGGGACTTTGCAGACGTAATTAATTGCATATCTTGAAATGGGGAGATTATCCAGGATTATCTAAGTGAACCCAATGTAATCACACGAGTCTTTAAAAGCAGAGAACCTTTCCCCGCTGTGAAAGGACTCAGTCACCATTGCTGGCTCTGAAGATGGAGGAAGGGGTCACAAGCCAAGAACACGGTGACCTATAGAAGCTGAGAACAGTCATCGATTTACAGCCAGCAGGAACATGGGGACCTCAGTCCTACAACCTTGAGAAACTGAATTCTTCCAACAATCAAAATAAGCAGAAACAGAGCCTACACTAGGGCCTCCAGAAAGAAATGCAGCCTGCCAACACCTTGAGTTTAAGAGGGTGAGATTGTACAAGACTTCTGACCTCCAGAACTGTAAAATAATAAATCTGTGTTGTTTTAAGCCACTACATTTGTGGCAATTTGTCACAGCTGGCCCCTCCCCCGCCTCCTCACTCACTGTACTCCAAACCCTGTGGCTTCTGTGCTGCTACCCACACCGTCCAGGCTCAGACTTTTGCACCTACTTGCCCTCTTCCCCCTGGTATCTGTGGGGTTTGCACTCTCAAAGGCCTCACCCCCGTTATAAGAGAGCACTCTGCCCCTGCCCCCTTTGACCCTGCCGGACGCGGCTCATCAGCACTCAAACCTGACTGTGGGAACAGACGCCTCTGTTCCTGTGCTGTGTGTGCTCATCGTCTGTCTCCACGGACTCTCAGCTCCGTGAAGGCAGCGGGTCCCCTCTGTCTTATTCACCACTAATTCCCTGATACAGTTCCTGGCACAGAGCGTGGGCACATCATATGTTGGTTGAATGAGTAAACGAATGCTTTGCCGTTACCCACATCTCTGCTCATACCAGAAAAGCTCACAATGGAAGCAAACTCAGCACCACGCTCCAGCAAAGAGGTTTTGGAAAGGCAGAGGTGCCCCAGAAAGGGCGCTGGACTTGGGAGTCAGTGGGCCTAGAACTGTGTCCCAGGGCGCACCTCATCCAGCTGGGTCACCCTGAGAGATTCACTGTACCTCTCTGAGTCTCGGTTTCCTCATCTGTAAAATGGGGGTGATGACTTACTTCAGCCAACCTCACAGCTGTGAGCAGCACGACCAGTACCAGTCTGCCAGTACCAGAATCCCTCTGGGGGATAGAAATGACTTTGTTGAGCAAAATGTTTGGATGAGTGCTGGAGTACAAGGTAAGTGTCCCACCACACGTGCACACACAAGGTTGTATGTTGGCTCCAACGGGGAAGGCTTCAGGGGAGAGGCATCAGGTACATCTTGGGAAACCCAGGGGGAAGGAGGGGCCCGTCAGATGCCAGAAGCTCCACACTGTGCACTGTAGCCTCCCACGGATCTTCAGTAAAGTCAGCTAAATCCCCCAACGCTCTCACTCTCTGAAGAGGGGTTTGTCACCATGGAAACCAAGGAAAGGACAGCATCTCGGAGCTAACCCCATTCATTAGGGGAGTCAGCTGTGGGAAACCCAGACCCTGAATGCACAGGGGGCCTCTGGGAACTTGGAAATGGTAGGGGGTGGGCCCCAGAGACCGTATGCTTTGTGGAGAATTGCGCCAGATGGACCTGGTTCTCCAGGGGGACAGAGGTCCCAGCTGAGAGATGGCGCTCAGGAAGAGCACATTAGACCAGACTCCTCCTACTGGTATGGGAGAGCCTTCTCCACACTGTGGAGTGCTAGTTGACCTTGAGGTGGCAATGCCCTTTCCTGCCCACAGGGACCTTTGGTCTCCAGGAGTCCTGCAGCCCCTGGGAGGCAAGTTTCTCTGCTCTCCAGCTCCACCTGAGTATCTTCATCAACATTCACCCCTAAAAGGAGACCTATTCATCCCCCTCCTGCCTGATAGTCCCAGCTACGGAGGCGTCGGTGTCAGGAATCGTGGATACCGATGGATGGCGGCAAATATCCCGACACAGGAAGTCATTCCTTGGCAACTGGTCCACCAGCAAGAGTGGGAAGAATATAATCTAGAGCTTCCATGGGGCCTCGACTGCAAAATCCATATGCAGCCTAACGGCCCACAATTGCCTCTGGCTGGAAGTCTGAACAGCATCCCAGGCCAAAAGGCTCCTGCTATGCCAGCCTCAGCCCTTTCGGGGATGGGAAAGCAGGTCTGGGAGCCTCTGAGGGCAGGGCTGAGGAGGGGGCTCTGCTGGGCCAGCCACTCTCACCCCTGCGTGGGGACCCCCGGGGAAAGCCAGCTCCCAGGGCAAGGAACTCACATGCCTCAGGGACCAGGTGGGTGACGCAGGTGAGTGAAGGAGCAGATGTAAGATGGTTGACACCAACAAACTGTCAGGGATACAAAAGGGAGTGGTGGAGACTGTGGAGAACTGAGAGTACAGGCCCTGTCCAAAAGGGTGGATGCTATTCAACTCATGTCTGTGTGGCCCTGTGTGACCCACCACTGCTGGAGTCTTCCTGTTGTCCAAGAGCCTGAACCCTGACGCTTCCGTGAAATCTCCTGATCTTTCCAGTTTGAAGTGAAAGAGACTCTTATTCAGCCCCAATATCCACCCTCTCCTCCTTTGGCGGCTGGAATCTGGCCATGACCGTGGTCTATCTTGGACCATGTGGACAAGGGCAGTATTTGGGGATGCCACAGTGACAATCTAGAAGAATCCTGGGTCCCCAGTGTGGAGCTGAGATGCCTGACTAGTTCAGGCTCTTATGTGAGAGAGGAAAAAAAGCTTCGATCACATGTAAGCTGCTGTTATTTCGGGGTGTTTGGCTCAGCGGTCAGACTGAAAATCCTAACTAATACAGTTGGCCCCAAATTCCGCTGTAGGAGGCTAAGGGAGCCCAGCCAGCTCTGTCAGCCAGCCAGGGCCAGTCTGCAGCCCTGACCTGAAGTGATGTTCTAAATGGACCCTATGGGCTCACGTGGCTCCTCTGTTTACGAACCTCTGAGAGTTCCCGTCAGCTCGGCTAAGTCCAAACTCCTTGAAACCCCGAAGCAGGGCCTGCACAACCAGCCCTACATTTGGTTCCATCTTTTATACTCCCACGCAGTCGCGATAGCTACTCCAAACTACCCCCCCGTTTCTAAGCCTTCAAGGTCACCGCCTCCTCCAGGCAGCCATCCTCTCCCCCAGGCTGAGTCAGTCATGCCCTCCTCTGCCCTCCCACCACCCCTTAAACATACCCTATTAATACCCTATTACATCATGTGGCATTCTAATTGCATCAAGCTGTGAAAGCCAGGGCTCTGGAGGCAGACAGACTGAAATCTCAGTGCCCAAACTCACAAGCTGTGTGATCTTAGGGCTGGTTAGTTACTCAGCCTCTCTAAGCCTCAATTTCCTCATCGGTGAACTGGTGAGAATACTGATTAAACAAGTAGAGACAGAATACCTATCGGGCCAGGTGTCCTGCTAAGTGCTGAGCATACAAAAATGCACCTGTCATCGTGAAGCTTACAAACGCACGGTAAGGACTGCCTTGAAAGAAAATCTTATACAACAGAAGTTACCTCAGTGCAGTTGTGATTAAATTTACACAGGAAAAGTACCATGTGTGGAAAAACGGGGGGATCCAACCTAGTCTGGGGGAGGGGGTCAGAGAAAGTTTCCTTGAGGAGGTGGCATTTATGAAGAGACGTAAAGTAGGGGCTGGCTAGGCCAGCGAGGAGAGCTGCAGGGAAGGCAGTCCCAGAAAGAAGGAAGAGTATATACAAAGGCCCTGAGGCAGGAAGAGAATGTCCTTTTCCAGGAACCCAACAGGGTAATGATAATGATGTTTGAGAGCAGAGCAGCCGTGTCTTTGCGTCTCCAGGGCCCAGATCGCGCTTGGCACGTAGCAAACATTGACAGGTATCTGCTAAACGAGTGAAAGATTCTGTTCAGAGGCCACCATCCTCTGTTTCAATGACTAACACGTTACCACGCACTGGCTGCGTGTTTGCCAAGCACCAATCACACACCAGGTGCTGCGTGGGACTGAAGGAAGATGCAGACATGGATCAGTCCTGGGTCATGTCCTCAGCCTTGCCACTCCCAAAGCCAGGAAGCACGAATAGGGGACCCCAAACATGAGGTTAAGGCTCAAGGCTTGTGGCAGAGACTAGCCATTGTCCACCAAAACCTGTTTCCTTTCTTCCGTGGTACTGATGCCACGCAGGCCTCCTGGGCAGCAGGCATGGCCACGCAAAGCTCTTGCCAAAGGCTTGTGAGTCCACACTCCAGGTCAGGGATGAAGACGCCAGGCAGGCCTCCTGCACACTCTTTCCCAGCTTCCTGGGTGGCCCAGTTTCAACCATGCAGACAACTGGGTGCCCTAAGTGTTGGCAGAGTGATGACTTGCACGGAACCAAGTTCCTGAAATGACCGGCAGAGGCAGAGCTGCTCCACCAACCGAGACTATTACCTAAGAGAGAAACAGCCTCTCGGTTCCATAAGCCTCTGTATGGGGGGTCTCTTTGTTACGGCAGCATAGCCTTACCCTAATACAGCACCTGAATAAGAGACATGGTTCTAGGAGTTTGGAGCAGGAAGTGGCCATTTTGTACTGCAGGAATCAAGGAAGACTTCCTGGAGGAAGATGGCATTTGCACTAGGCTTTAAGGAAGTCTGTATTCCAGATAAATAAGTGTGTATCCATTGTGGCAATACTAAACAGCTAATAAAGACAATGAGGCAGATCCATATGTGCAGACATGGGGAAATGCCTGAGTTCTGTTGTTACGAGAAGAAGGCAAAGTGCATACATCCATGTTTCCATTGCTCTACAGAAGAATGTGGTTGTAGATGGAGAGAAAATAATGGGGAAAATACAGGCTAAACTGAGGAGTGGGGCCGCAGCACAAGGGAAGAAGAGGGATTTTCTTAATTTTCACTTCTCTGTTTTACTGGGCTATTGTATCTTTTGACGATGAATACCTATCACACTATAATAAAACTTTCCTGTATTTCTAAAGCAAATTGGAAATGTGCTTGTCCTACCCTGCCCAGCCAGGACGTGAGCTCTGGAAGAAGGCCTTGGTGTAACTACTGGTCCTCAGAGTGTGGGACTCAGGGGTTCCGGTACAGGGAGGTTAGGAATCAATTTCCAGTTAGTCAAGTCTGAGCTTAGTGGTTTCCCAGAGACAGAAGTCTCAGAGGCAGGGAGTTCACCCTCTCTGCCTGGGCCAGGAGCGAGGAAATGTGACCTCATAGGGCCAGGCCATGGCTAATCAGGGAAGGCCTGGGCAACATCCCGTCAAAGGCAGGATGGGTCCCTTGTCTCCTGTGGTACAGGATGGATGGTGACTCAGAGAGGGAAGCCCACCCACGGAAAAGGTGGCCAGATGAATCCCAGCTGCTTCAATTAGGGACTCCTCACATCTGATCTGTCCTCGGCCATCAGGGAGGAACTGAGGCAGCCCAGCTGGCAATGGCGAACTTGTACTCACTGTATGGTAGAGCCTCTTTGTTACAGCTGCAGACCTTTATCACAACTGCAGCTGGCTTCTGGGAAAGGGATGGGGTCCTGGGACCTCAGAGCAGGAAGAGGCCATGGACCCAGGAAGTTGACCATTTTCATAATTCTAGAACAGAGGTCAGAATACCTTTTCTGTAAAGAGCCAGAGAGTAAATATTTTAGGTTTTTTGGGCCATCTGGTCCCTGTCACAATTACCCAACTCTGATGTTGTAGCAAAAAAGCAGCCACACGAGATACATAAAACGAATAGGTATGACTGTGTTCCAATACAACTTTATTTACAAAAACAAGCAGTGGGCACAACAACGTGGATATACTTATGACTACTGAACTGTACATTAAAACTGGCTGACGTGGGACTTCCCTGGCAGTCCAGCGGTTAAGACTCCACGCTTCCACTGCAGGGGGCATGGGTTCAATCCCTGGTGAGGGAACTAAGATCCCGCATGCCGCACGGCCAAAAAATGGCTGAGATGGTAAATTTTATATTATGGTTTTTTACAATTAAAAATTAAAATTTTAATTTAAATTAAAAAACAAAAAATAAAAACAGGCAGTGGGCTGGATTTGGCCCCCAGGCTGTAGTTTGCCAACCCCCTGTTCTAGAACATCGCAGCTGGAAAGACCCTCCGAGGACACAGTCTCTTCTGCTATAAGGCAGGTTCCTTTAACAAGGGTACTTCATCTGTGATTGGTAAATAGGGAAAGGATGTTGAAATAACAGGGAAATTGTGCCCATACATGATTTTCCCCAGCACGCTAGTATTTTTAAATAGTCCGGAACAAGCACAATTTTAAAAAATATCTATAGCAGGATTTAAAGAACTTAAGGAAAAGACTAGAATTCTGTAGAAGTGCCTTCGCTTGTTGTAAGTAGTAGCTGGATCAGTGGCTCCAAGGACCTCCATGCTGTCACGGGATTAAGCAATGTGGGGACATGGCAAGTTGAGATGAAGAAGCTATAAAGTCATTCCTACTACCTCTCCTGAGACAATGGATTAATGACGAAGGCTATCCTTTCAATCATATTTTTAGTCCCGATTAGAAGCCACTGCCCCCCAGGACCTCCCTCTCAGGAGGCAAAGGGAGCCTCAGGGTTTAAGGCCGAAACGTGTGAATGAGTGTGCAGCTGGGCTCAAATGCCCCTGGGAGTCTGCACGTGCTCAAGTGTTTATTAGAATTGGTATTGATTTTGTGGTGCTCTGGTAGATTCTGAGCAATCTACCCGAACTCTTTTTTTCTCGTTGGCCCTGTTCTTATTAGTGCACAATTATACAGATCACAATGTCTCACAGGAGCGCATTTATGGCAAGAGAGCAGTGACACCTGGAACTTTTCTCAAGCACACCGCACCACTCTAGATGAGAACTACGACCAATAGTGGCTGCTAACATTCATGGAGCACTTACTGGACGCTGGCATCGTGCTAAAGGACTTATACACCCCCTCTCTCCACACTAAGCCTATATATATATATTTTTTAATTTTTTTTATTTATTTATTTTTGGCTGTGTTGGGTCTTCGTTTCTGTGCAAGGGCTTTCTCTAGTTGCGGCAAGCAGGGGCCACTCTTCATCGTGGTGCGCGGGTCTCTCACTATCGCGGCCTCTCTTGTTGCAGAGCACAGGCTCCAGACGCGCAGGCTCAGTAATTGTGGCTCACGGGCCTAGTTGCTCCGCGGCATGTGGGATCTTCCCAAACCAGGGCTTGAACCCGTGTCCCCTGCATTGGCAGGCAGATTCTCAACCACTGCGCCACCAGGGAAGCCCAGTAATCCTATATTATCATCCCCGTTTTAATAGAAGAGAACTCTGAGTCTCAGAGAGGGTAGGGGACCTGCCCAAGTTGGTAATGAGAGCCAGGGAGGGCCCTCTCGAGTCCTTTCAAATCTCCTTGCCTGCCCCATGTCCTCACCTCCCTACAGCACGCACGCCTGAGAATCCTAGAATGTGCCTCCACCTGCAGAGTTGATTATTCAAAATACATAGTGAGAACCAAGGGAGAAATTGGATGCTGACCTTGAAGAGAAGTTCCCGCAGATGTGTGGGGAAATTGAACCAGAGGCAGTTTTGATGACTGAGGATGTCAAATCAGTTTTACCCTTACTGTGAACTCTAAAATCAGCAGAACCCAGAGATAAAGCCATGAGTGAAGCAATGGCCTTAAGGCACCCAAAATCACTTGGAGGTGATCACTTAAAGAAGTATGAAAGCTGATATTTAATGGCAAATGGGGCAGAGCACCTTTAAAGATCAAAGGTCAACTCTGCTTGGCCACAGGGCCATTCAGAAGAGAACGTGCCCAGGACCGAATGTCGGTGAGGGTGTAAGCAACACGAGCATTCAGCCACTGCTGGGGGAGTATAAATGGGTGCAGCCACTTTGGAAAAGCATTTGGCATTACCTAACCAAGGTAGCATGTGCATTCCTACGACCCAGCAACTCCACTCAAAAGCATATGCCCCAGAATGACTCTTGCCCGTGTGCACCCTGAGACATGGACAAGAATGTCCAGAGCAGCCTTGTTGGCAATGGCGACAGAACAGCAAGCATCCCAAATGCTTCCATTTATATGCAATTCAAGGATAGGCATCATTAAACATCATATGTTTGTGGACACATGGGTGAAACAACTATAAAGAACAGCAGAAAATGATTAGCATCAAGTTAAGGATAGTAGTGAGCTTTGGGGAGAATTAGGGTGTGATGGAGAGGGACACACAGGGAGTATCTAAGGTTTGGTAATGTTCTAATCCTTAACTTAGGTGGTAAGTATATGGGTATTTTTATTATTATTCGTTAGACTTATGTTTTAAACACTCTTTTGCATAAATGATATATTTCACAATTTAATTTTTTAGGTTTAGAAGTAAAAAAAGAAAGAAAGAAAATGGCCTAGGGGTAGGATAGAGCAAATTCAAGACCCTGTGGATGTTTAAGGGGTAGCCAATTCTCCATAGCCTCAGATAACATGCTCAAGCACTGCCTATAATATTAGGAATGCAGCTTTCGGTTGAAATCAAAAACTCCTCTAGAAGTGGCCTAAATAATAAAGGCATTCAATGATCTCTCATGACAAGAAGGTTGGTGGTTAAGGGTTGATCAAGTAGCTGAGTGATGCATTTCTCTGAAATTCTCCTAGAGGCACAAGATGGCTGCTGCAGCTCCAGACATCACATCTTCACCCAACCACTTACAGAAGTAGGAAGTAGGGAAGGAGCCAGGATAGTGAGGAAGAATTCCCTCATATGCCCACATCCTTTCATCAAGGGGAAAATATTTCCCAAAAAGTCCCAGCAGAGTTCCACTTACATCTCACTGGCCAGAACTGGGTCATTTAAACACTGTTAGCCACAAGGGAGGCTGGGTAAATATCTGCCCTTTTCATCCTCCCTGTCAGATAGACAAGGAAGGAGAGGGAATGCCCACTGGGCAGGAAACCATAATGCCTGTCCCAACCCACCCCCACCTCTAGGCAAATGAAGTACATCTGTCCCACCACTGATGCCTTCAGATCTGTCAAATAAACCATGCCTCACGTGGAAACTGGAGTGGATACCACACAGCCCCAAAACGAACGGTTGAGATGTGTCTGTTTCCTCCATGAGATTCTTGGGAGGGGGGCGCTCTGAAAAGCGTTTGCTCTCCAGCCCCCACCCCAGCTCAGAGTGATAAACCTCACTTTGTCAATCAATTAACAGTTGCTATCAGATGATGAAGTAAGTCAGCAAGTCCTCCTGCTGTCATGATCTGGTCATTTGGAACTCTGGTGTATGATGGTGATGACCCCAATGCCAGACCCTATAGAAAAGGGAGAAGCTAGTCAGGGGAGGCCACTAGCCACTTTACCCACTGGTTGCAAATCAACTGGAAACTTGAGCTTCGAGGGCCCAAAAGTTCACTACGGTGGTAGGCCATGGCAGCAAAGCACTGAGGCGGGGAGCAGAAATCCAGGCAGTGCTGGCCTACAGTCCTGCAGACAATGACTGCCTGGCACCTGAAATACAACGGCCCTGGAGACAGGGCATCTGTTGTCCTGTCTGCCACAGTCCCCACCGCTCCCTATTGTCTCTCCAACACTGAGGCCAGGGGTTGACTGCTGTTTATCATCACGCTCACATGGTTCTTATTGCCCTTGGCCACTTCCCAAGTTTGGGTTACCTGTCTGGTCTTACACTTGAGTTTTGGATCCTTGAACTAAAGCACTGAAGACAGTCAAGTTTCCTGTTCTGTGGTGAAAGGAACAAGTCTACTCTCACATCAATGCCTTCATTCGCTCTGGGGCATTAATGCGGTAAATGATTGAAGTCAGACTCAATGCTTGTTCCCAAAGAGATGAAAATCAGCCCTACCATCTTGCTGGGCATCAGTCCATGCAGTGAAGCTGACATGCAAAATGGCTATGTGGGGTGCCATCTCTGCGCACTGGCTCAAATGCTGCTCTGGCGGTTACTCCAAAGCACAGCTCTTCGTGACTGTTGTTACATGGTGTGTCATTCCAGAAAACCTGAGCACCGACTTACAGTTACAAAATTAGGAAATAAAATGAAGCCCAGAAAAATTCATGAAGGTGATGCATTTGGCAGCATTTCTGAAATAATAATGACAACTAGGGCTCCTATGAAGCTTATCGTGTCAGCCATTGTTCTAAGTGCTTTTACCCAGATTAATTCACTTAATCCTCACAAAATCCCTAGGAGGTGGGTACTACTATCCCTATTTCAGATGGGATGTGGTAACCAGCCCCTACATGACTCCAGGGAGCCTTACCTCCTGCTCTACACACCCTTGTGCATGAACCAGGGATAATGGACTACTACAGAAGTGGCAGTGTGTGACATCCAAGGCCAGGTCACAAAAGGCACTGCAACTTCTGACTTGGTTTCTGGACTGCTTGCTCTGGGGGAAGCCAGCTGCCATGTTGTGAGGGCTCTCAAGCAGCCCCATGGCGAGATGCATGTGGAAAGGAACCCACTGGCCAGTGCCAGCCTGGCAACAAGACAGTGAGCCACCTTGCAGGCCAACTCTCCAGCCCCAAGAAAGCCTCAGATGACTTCAGCCCCAACCTTCATCTACTGCAATCTCATGAGAAACCCCCACTCAGAACCACCCACGAAACTGCTCCCAGATTCTTAACCCATAGAATCCAAGAGAGATAGTTTGCAATTATTGTTATTTTAAGCCACTAGATTTTGGAGGTGATTTGTTAGGCAGCAATAGATAACTGTTACAGGTGGTAAAACTCAGGGAGGGAGACAGAAGTTAAATAAACTTCTGTATATTTATTTTAACTGACAAGTAGTGGAGCCAGGATTTGAACCCATGCCATCTTGAGCCCCTGCATCTAACCACTCCACTATACCACCCCTCTGGCTGTTTCCAAAAGAGATCCAGCTTGTGTTTAACTGTATCCACCTCCCTTTCTCTGCGTTCCTGCTCTGTGTTCCCAGTGTTACCTATATTAATTCATTTCACTCTCCCAACCACTCTGGCAAACATGTAATATTCTCTCCATTTTATTCTTTCTATTAAAATGTAATTAGCCAAGTAATGCATCAATGCATTCCTCCTTCAAAAAAAATTCAATTAGAAGGTAAGATTCCTAAATCTCCTCAGAACACTCCCATTCCTACATCCAGGTCCCTCTCCCAAACTGGCATCATCAGTTTGGTGGGTACCTTTCCAGATCTTTTTTTCTAGTCATTTATATTCATGTTTATGTCCCCCAAAAACTACACAGCAGAACAACTATGGAGTGAAGTCTCACGAAATAATGTTGAGCAGGACACCAGTCACAACAGAATCCACTGTGTGACTCCTTTAACGTAAATACAAAACATAGGCAAAATTATACTATGGTGTTCAGGGTTGTAGGCTTAGGTGGCCAAATTATCAAGTGAATCAAGGCAGTGACCACCAGAAATGCCAGGGCAGTGGGTACTTCTCAAGGTAAAGGTGGGGGTCATTGCAGAGGTGTGAGAGGAGTTTCTGGGGTGGTGGCAAGGTTCTATTTTGACCTCCGAGGTGGTTCCACAGGGTCGGCTTTGTGATAAATTATTAAACTGGGCGTTTTCGTTTTGTGTACCTTTCTGTAAGTACAATTCACAGTTTTAAAAGGCTTAGTTTAAGAAACTATGTGTTCTCTACTTCTGTTTTATAGCAAATTTCTCATTCTATCTTTCTAAACACTGCTTCTGTTCACTCACCAATAAGTCTATCCATTTGTCACCTGAAAATTTACTTCATTCTTTTTAACAGCTGCAGTATATACTACAGAGTGGATATTCCACAATTTCACTTAGCCATTCCCTACTGATGAATATTTGGTTTGTTTCAAATTTGAACAAGACTGCAGTGAGCATCTTTGTGGACATGTGCATTTCCTTAGGGATGACCCCAGCAGTTGGAATTGCTGTGGCAAAAGGTAAGAACATTGATAGTTTTAATAAACGTTGCCAAAATAGTGTTCATCGTGGTTGTACTGGTTCATCTCCCCCCAGCATCATGTGAGGATTCCCATGTTCCTTCATCCTTACCAACTCATGATATCCTCAAAATGCTCCATTTTTTGGCCATTTCGGGGAAGGAAAATAGTGCCTCCTAATTGTCCATTTCACAGATGAAGAAACAGAGGCTCAGAGAACTTAAGTGATTTGCCTGAGACCACACAGCAAGGAAGTTGCAACACAAGGACTTGAATTCAGATCTTTCGCCTCCAAACCCAAGCTCTTGCCAAGATGTGGAGTTTTGATCCTTAAAGAACAGGTGCTCTTGAGATATGCCATGGATACCCCCTACCGAGGGGCTAAAGGCAACCTGATGTCCCCAAGGTCACAACCAGGTGAGATGCATGTGGAGCCTGGCCCAGGGGCTGGCAGGTAGACCACCACCTGCATGGAAATCATCGGGGAGGAAATGAGCTCGAAATGGAATTGACAAGGTGCCACCGCCAACTCTGATAGTAAATTAGATACACTTGCATCTGACACGATGCATTTAGAGCATGGGAACACGAGGTTCTCAGCTGCTCCCGAGCAACAAGCCACTGGGAGTAAAAAATAAAACAATCTATGAAGCTACAAAACGCAATAATAAATGATAACAGGCCCCAGAGCAGCAAGGGAGAATTATTGGAAAATCAGCTAAGAGCCCATCAGACTGGAGGCCTGCGCAGCTGGCAGCAGGAGATGGTGAAGAGTGGCAGAGAGGACAGGACCTGCAGTCAGAGATGCCTGGGCGTGAAGCGACTCCCACACTTGCTGACTAAGTGACCTTAAACAAGTTCCTGAAGCTCTCAAAGACTCAGCTTCCTTGACTGTAAAATAGGAATGAAAACAGCACATACGACCTCCTAGCACTATTATGAGGATTAAATGAGATAGTGACTAGACAGGGCCCAGGGCTGCTAAGCACAGTTGTTCAGGTTGTGCACAAACAAGGACATTTACCTGAGGCTGTGAGTGGGGTTTCAGTCAAACCCATCCTCCATGCCCGAGCAGGAGGCTTTCTCAATTTTGCCAGAGCCTGCCGTGTGCTACAACAGCCCTGAAAGTGCTGGGCACATAGCAGGTGCTTGATAAATAGGAGTGTTAGGATCACGGCAACCTGATCCCCCACTTGGGGGCTCAGGCCATTCTGACGGTGTCTGTAACAAGACCTCCTCTCCTAGGACCAAGAGAAAGTCCCCATGCAAGGGTCCTGAAAGCAACCCTTGCAGGACTGAGCGGAATGAGTCGTGTTCCCCCAGCAGCCCATGTAAGAAAAGCGGGAGTCCCAGTAAGTGCAAATGAACCAGGAGTTGCTGTGTCCTGCGCCTGCCGTGGAGCTGCTGGCGAGCTACATCAGCAGGGAAGGAGGCGAGAAGCCAAGGTGATGGGAGAGCTTGACACTCCCCATATGGGAACTCCCAGGAGGGGAGGGCTTGGGAGGACTGGAGCCCCACCTCTAAAGGGCCGCCCCAACCTCCATGTCCTTGTGCTTTTCTTTCTGCCTAAAATGCTCTCTGCTTTGTCAGTCTCACCCATCCTCCTAGACCCAGCTCAAATGCCACCACCCTGGCTCCCCCAGGCCCTCGCACACCTGTCCCGGGCTAGAAGGACTAACTGGGTCTTATTCTCCCTGGAACCGCCACCCCCCAACTGGATATAATTGGTTATCTATCTGTCTGATAAATTAATGAATAAGTAACTGAGAGAGAGAGAGAGAGAGAGAGAGAGAGAGAGAGCGCCGGGCCTTCCTGTAGGACCCTATGAAAGAGCGGGGATCCCCATCCTTGCCTGTCCTTTTATAATTAGGACCAGTGAGGTCTGAAGTCAGAGAACAGTGTGTTAGGACAGGAGAGCGCTGACAGTTAGGCGTGATGTGCCTGTCATTCTGATGGCCCCAAGGGCTACAACAGAGTAAAATGTGACCCACAGCCAAGGCAGAGACATACCATGGCCGGCGCTGCGCGGAGGATAATGAGCTGGGGAAGGATGCTCCTTGCCACAGAGAGAAGATCTCTAGAGGCCTTCAGTCTCGCTGGACCACCTGCGCTTGTAGGACCACACTTCTAGTCCAGGGTCATTTTTAAAGGAATTGATCAGACAAACACGGTGCTCCAGGTCCAAGGCCAGCCCCGTGTTCAACCAAGCCAAGCTCCCAGGTCGTCTTGGGCCTGGGTCTACCAGAGCCCTCCCTGGTCCTGCTGCACCTTTGTCACTTGCTTGCCAATCACTCTCCCTTCCAGTTGTGCGCACCTGGAGGGCAGGGACTGAATCTTGTTAAGATCTTGCAATTCCAGCCCCCGGCATATGGCAGGAGCTCAGTAAATGGTTCTGACTGAGTGAACGGCAGCAAGCTCAAGAGAAATCAGGAGAGGAGCCCCTTCTGCCCTGGCCTGAGTTTGGTCCTCACTGGAGTCTGATGCTGCCACGGGCTTCAGATTCCAAAGTGGATGAGAGCAGGAAGCAGGATGGGACAGAAGGAAGAGGATCAGGATGTGTATGAGGCAGCTTCTGCTGCAATGATGAAGAGTCCTAAAATCTCAGCTGCTTTCAGTACCAAACATTTATTTCTTATGCTTGTTACACAAGGGCAGCAGGTTGGCCACAGCTCAAGCAGGCTCAGCTGGGCTCAGCTGGGCTCAGCTGCACTGGGCTCTGCGTGTCCTCTCTCTGGGACCAGGCAGAAGAAACAGCCACTCTCTGGGGCTCCGTGTTCTCATGACAGGGGTCTGAAGCTAAAGGAGGGCAGAGGCTTGCCATGCTTGGATATGGCAAACATCACATCAGCTCACATTTCAATGGTCAGAGCAAGTCACATGACCATTCCAAAGTCAACGGTGGTAGGACGTACACAGGGCCTCCAGGGACACATGGTAATGGTGGAGAGGAAATGAATAATTGTGAATAAATAATACTATGGAGCACAGTATGTTATTTTTTCACTCTCCAGCTTCCCCTCTCCTCCACTCCGGAAACATATTCCATGTGGTGTGAGCAGACCTAATCATCCCCACCACTGGGTAGGCAGAGGAATTAGGCCAGCCAATCGGAGTATCCCATTCACACCCCCAGGCCACGATGATTGGTTGAGGAATGGAAATGTGTTGTAAACAGGCCAATGAGAGCTCTCCCTGAGACCTTTCTGCCAGGGCTACCAGGAAAGATGTTCTCTTCCCTCTGGGGTTGCTAAGCAGGTAGCGTGTGAGTGCAGGGCTTACAAGTGTCCACACCAATCTCCACAGAGAGCAGCACAGTACAATATGGCAGCAATGGTGGAAATGTTCTGCGCTGCCCACATGTGACTGTGGCTGGTGCAGATGAGGTACTGAAGTTTACATTTTCTTTTGGGTTTAATTTAAATTTTATTTTATTTTAATTCATTTTTCATTTCAATCTTATAGCCATAGGTCGCTAGTGGCTAACGTATTGGATGTAACCAATATAGAGTCATCTAAGAAATGGAAGAGCCTTTTATGATTTTTGGGGACCCCGGGTCCCATCAGGTTGAACCTGATGACTTTGTCACTTATAAGAGCAAGTAAATTTCTTCACTTTGCTTAAGCTAGCAGGGTTTCCATCATCAGAAGTGGAAAGAGTCTCAAGTAATGTCATCAGCAGCAGTATCACCTCCATTTATTTTGCCCTACTATGTGCCAGGCATTCAGCTGATATACATGTGTCATCTCACTGACCTTTCTAAGTAAGCCCATGAGGAACTCGGGAGCCAGACGGCCTGGGCTTGAGTCCCACCTTCACCAAGTACTGGCTGTAGGGCTTTGGGCAGGGTATGCACTTCTTGATGCCTCAGTTTCCTTATCTGTCCAATGGGGATGATGGTCATCCCTACCTCGAAGGGCTGTGAAGGCCAAGTGAGTTATTAGATGTGGATTGCCTACAACAGTGCCAGGCACGTAGCAAACAGTCCCTAGTGTTAACTATTTTTTTTTATTATTATTTTCATCTTGATCCTGCAGGTGAGTAAACTGAGGCTCACCCTGCAAAGTGGCAAAGGTGACAAAGCCAGGAATGGAACATCAGCCTAGAGGATTCCAGAACGTAAACTCTTTACCACCACATTATGCTGTCTATGGCTTTTAAACTCTGTCCATGGTCATGATAAGACTAATATTAATAAGCTCTAGAGCTCATTGCATGCCCAAGAATATACATCCCAGGCGGTTTTGCCTCAGAGCCCAAGCTTTTAACTCTCAGAGAAAAAAAATTATTCCCTTTTCAATGCTCCTCCTGTCCTTCTATTAATACCAAGGAGAAAGTCCCAGCTTAGTGCTGATGTGTCTTTAATGCCTCTCTAGTACTTGCGCAGAGAGAGCCAGCCTAAGGCTCAAAGCCGACCATACTATCTAAAGGGGATTTATTACTATCTAATAGGCCCTATGCTTAACCTCTATGCTATATGCCTCCAGAAGATGCAGGAATTCCCTCTCTCTAGAGGTACTATGGCTCCTGGTAGCCAGAAAGGCAGTAGTTATAGAGGGGAGGCCTCGGCTTCAGGGAGCTCTCGGAGCCTGTGGAAGTGACCCACAGTCTGCCAGGCTCTCATTCCCAGCCCAGGTAAGTTTCAGAGGGTGATGGATGGCAGGGCACTGGGGGACCAGCAGCCTTCTGTGACACCACCAGATGTCATACAGCCTGCATCAGCTGGTGGACAGATTCTCAGCCTGCAGTGAGTGGAGCTGCAGAAAGTGCCTTGACTCACAGCATGCGATCAGAAGCCAAAGGCCCGTATCTGAGTACCAAGGTGAGGGTCCTTGGGCAGTTCCCTGCCCTCTCTGGGCCTCAGTTTCCTCATCTGAGAAACAGACATAACAATACCTACCCCCAAAGAATGGTCCTAAGAAACAAATGAGGCCATACATGAGAAAGCACCGTGTAAAGAACTGAATAAACGTGAACTGATGCCATTTTTATTATTTGAGTACAAGTGTATTATTTACATGTAGGAATCATCAGCACAAAGTAAATGGCTGACACTAGGGTGAGATGGGAGCACCTGTAATTTTTTGAATTTTCTTTTTTTTTGTATCTGTCTCTTGCTCTTTCAGGGCAGGGATCTCCTTACCCATCTGGGGAGCCCACTGCCTAAGGCAGTGCCCAGAACAGCAGAGACAGCAACAAATATTTGTTATATGGATGGATTATGGATAAATGGAGAACTGGATGTGTGGGAGTATGGGGGCATGGATGGACGGATGAAGGGATGGATGATGGATAGATGGACTGTGGATGGATGAATGGATGGGTAGTGATGGATAGATGGAAGGATGAAGGATTGATGGGTGATGGATGTACAGTAGAAGGATGAAAGATGGATGGATGAATGGATGGATGGTGGATGAGTGGGTGATGTATTTATGAGTGATGGATGTATAATGGATGGATAAATGGATGGAGGAGGGATGGGTGATGAAACTGAAATTTTAGGATGCAACTCTTGGCTGGGTCAGAATCTTACTCTGGTGCTAGATCCCAATACCCAAAACCCTCAAGGCACAGGGAGCGTGTGTGTGTGTGTGTGTGTGTGTGTGTGTGTGTGTGTGTATTGGTTGTGCTGTCCTGAGGGAGAATTTGGCAGAGAATGTGGGTTGTGAAAAAAAAGTTCAAATTAAAATGTACTTTTTTTTTAAGTGCCGGGCAGCCTCCGGGGCTGGTTTCCAGCTTGGGCATGGAAGGACTGACGGACTCACACACCTGGCCTGGCACCATTTGGTCGCTCCCTAAAATGTACTTTTTAAAATAACTTCCGGAGTATGCCCTCTGCGAGTCTGCCTTCTCCCCAGTCTCCTACGCCAGCTACGCTCCCAGACCAATGCAAGGAAGGCTTGTGTTCAAGAGGCTGCAGGTAAGGTTGGTCAAGGTGAAAGGTCCCCAAAAGGCATCCATTGTGCAGTTCAGCACAGCCCAGCCCCAAGGGGCACTGATTTATCTCAAATGGATTTTCAAGAATGGTTGGGACCAAGAGCTCTGGCCTCTCACCAGAATTCTCAGTTACCTGGAGTGGCCTGTCCTCCAGGCAGCCTACCTATGATGGGTTAGTCTCAGTATTTGTCTGCCTCACTGTAGGTCTCTGGGGCCCTCCTTGAGCCAGAGGTGGGACCAGCAGGTAGTAACCTGGTGCAGTCTAATTCCCAGCCCCTCTCAATACCTCAGTGATGGGGGCACAAAGCGGGAGCAGCTAACCCCACCTACAGGGGCCAAGGAAGCTTCATCAGGGAAGCAGCATTGACTTTGAATTAGGCTCAAAGGACGTGTGGGTGACCCCTAGATGACTCACAGTGGCTTGACTGCACCGGGGCTCCCCTCATGCATATCGCACTTTCACTGGTGAACAGGTAATTATGACAGAGTGTGGGCGGAGAGATGACTCCGCACTTCTCTGCGAGCTGGGGGGACAGAGTACAGGGCGAGATGAGGCACACCAGGTCACAGATGGAGGGAGCCTCGCTTGCACAACCTCGAAGCAAGAGGAGGAAGGACTTTTCCAGGAGGACCGGGTGGGGGCCATTTCAGAAGGGAAGTGCTTGCAAAAGACACAGAGGCATGGAGAAGCTCTTTGAAGAAAGATGTAGCAAGGTGCTTGTCTGTGGTTCTGCTGGCCCAGCACCATAACTCTGGTAGCGGCATCTTGACTCTCCTTGGGGCACCACCACCCTCAGTGTGTGAGATTCTGTTGGGGCTGACTCCACCCCTCACTCCAGTGGTGAGCAGGTGACCCAGGCCTAGACTATCAGGGCCACATTCTTCACAATGGCAGGGTTAGTGATGTCAAGTGACCCAAACCTGGCTAACGAGCCCTGCCTGGGAGGTTTACTGGTGCTAAACTGGGGGGAATAAAAACACGGAGCCGTTGGGGGCTACCATAGAGTGAATCCAACAAAAAAAAAAGAAGAATTCTGAAATGGGGCAGAAAAAAAAAAACAGAAACAGAAGGAGAAACAAAGGGAAGTGGAGAGAAAGAGAGACACTGAATCCCATTGACATCATATGAGCACCTGGATCTAACTGAGCCTGAAGCCATATCTTTTCCCTTGCGTGAGCCAATAAAATTTTGTTTGCTTAAGCCTCTTTTTCCCAAGGTCTTTTTGCTTAAACCAGTTTGAGTTCTGTCACTTGTGGCCAAACAAGTTGCCTTATTCATTTTTGTATCTCAATTCCCATACCAGGAACTCAGGACTGGGAAAGGGATGGGATTCAGCCCTGCCCTTTATGGTAACTGTGCATAGGCCATGCTGTAGCTGTTCATTAGTATGAACATTATTGCTTGAGCTCATCCATTAACTTTCCCAAAGCAAGGTGTCCAAGAACATGAGGCCCCTCTAGGTTCCAAATGGATGTGTCCATTTGTCCATTCATAAGAGGCTTCACCAGAGGAGTGACCTTAATTTCCTGCCTACTTTAAGATCCCAGATTCTTTGTAGCAAGCTGATGTGACCTGAGAGATAAGCACAGTTGTGACCCCAGCACGCGGATGGTGCTCTATAAATAGCTGCCTGATGAATCGGTTAATGCTACCTTACGTAAATGTTAACATAAATACGAGACTCGCTTTCTGGATGTGCAGAGCACAGAAGGTGAACTCCGTGCCAATTTCCATCAGCAGCCCCTCCAAGGAGAGCCTTGACGTCACAGGGGGAAAAAATGCATCCTGGGGCTTTTTGAGCCTTGACAGGAATTACAACCCTGCTGGAAAGGAAAATAATCTAGAAATAGAGAAAATTAGGATTTATAATGAAAAAGCAACGAGAATGTATTATGTCAAGATCAGCAGGGAGCTGCGTCTCTTGGGTTTTCAAGATACACAGGGAAGAGGAGAGACAGCTCCAGCTCTATACCGGAAGGTTCCTCTCCAGTGAGCACCCCTGGCTTTCAGGGTGGAAATGGCTGGAGATGCATGAACTCAATGAGAAACCCAGAAAGGCTTGTTTTCTTGATTTGGGTATCCGGCAGATTTGATTCTCCCCTAGATTAGGTAAAGCTACTGAAACAAGTAAGAGAGTTCCTAAAATCCAAATACAAGCAGCCAACCGATGTCTTTAAATTCACTACAGGCCACGTTTGCTTTGGAATATTAGCAAGTTACAAAATAAAAAACATGAATGATAACATGCAGATCTGGTATAGTTAGGGTGAAACGAACAGATTCCTACACTGATGTATGCACTAAGCACTCCCGGGTAACCTCAACCCATCCTCCCCGCCATCTCCCTTCCTCACCCCATCACCCCTACCATGCCCGCTCTACTTGACATGGCCTCTGCGCTGTCACACAGACACAATAAACTTAACACGGCCAGTCTGAACTCAAGATTCCCTCCCCTCCTGCTAAATAAATTAATAATAAATAATAAAAACAAAAATCTGTTCCCACTTCAATCTTCTCCATCCCAATAGTGGACACAATCATGTGTGTAGAACAATAAGTCTAGGAGTTGTCCTCAGTGCCTCCTTTCCCTCACTCCACCTCCAATTTGTCAGTTGATCCTGTTGGCTGTATCATCAAGCTATATCCTGAATCCATCCAGTCCTCTCCACCTCCCCCCGAGGCCAAGCCACCAGCATCTCTCACCTGGCCCATCACCTGTTAAGCCTCCTATTCCTGCCTCTATCCAATATTCTCCACTCATCAGTCAAAATGCTCTTTTGTTCAATGCAAATCATATCCTTTCACCTCTCTGCTTAAAAGCCCTCAAAGGCATCCCAGTGTATTTAGCATAAAGACCAAATTTTATACCACCGCCAACAATGCTCTGTATGACCAGTTCCCTCCCAAGCAATTTGACCTTTCTTGTTCCGCAACAGCCCCACTGACCTCCTTCGAGGCCTTGCAATCTGCCAGCCCATTCCTACCCCAGGGCCTTTGCACTTGCTGCCTCATTTTCCTATACCACTCTTCCTTCCATTCTTACCATCTTCTAGGCTTCCACTCAAATGTCACCTCCTTAGAGAGGCCTTCTCTGCCTCCCCTCCGGTCCAAAGGAGATCTGCTCCCACACAAGCCCACAAGCAGAACAGTGGGCAGAGCGTGACACCATTTATAAGACATGAATATAGACAAATACTTGAAAAGTGCTACCAGAGGTCACCCCTGGGAGAGGAAGTGGGTGGCTGGGAACAAGGAGACTTTTTACTGTGCATTGTTTAATGCCTTTGAATTTTAAATCATGTGCATATATTATTATTCCAAAATGTTTCATTAAATCAAATAAAATAAGGAAGGAAAGAAGGGAGGGAGAGAGGAGAAAAAGAAAACAGGGAGAGGGAGAGAGAGAGTAATACTCTTGGGAAATTGTCCTAAGGAAATAATTCCACAAACAAAAATGTTCTATTCAAGAAAACAATCATTGTGGTGTTAAACTACAAGGAATCCAAAAACTAAAAATAAAATAAATGCCCAGCAACACAGGAAGGACACAGGAAATACTGCTTTGTGAATAGGACGGAGTAGTATGAAGCACTTAATAATGATCATTATTAAGACTGCAGGGGCTTCCCTGGTGGCGCAGTGGTTGAGAGTCCACCTGCCGGTGCAGGGGACACGGGTTCGAGCCCTGGTCTGGGAGGATTCCACATGCCGAGGAGTGACTGAGCCCGTACGCCACAGCTACTGAGCCTGTGCTCTAGAGCCCGCTAGCCACAACTGCTGAAGCCCATGTGCCTAGAGCCCGTGCTCTGCAGCGGGAGAAGCCACCGCAGTGAGAGGCCCACGCACTGCGGCGGAGAGTGGCCCCTGCTCGCCGCAGCTAGAGAGAGCCCGCGCGCAGCGACAGAGACCCAACGCAGCCAAAAAAAAAAACCAAAAAATAATAATAATAATAAAATAAAATAAAATTTTAAAAAGACTGCAGAAACGTGGAGAAACATTTATGACAATAATGGAAAAGCAGACTCTAAAAGAGTATACTGAAAAGGGAAAATGCTGTCAAATTGTTGAAGAGAGAAGGCCCATAGCTTTCATCACTTTCTCCAGGGCGTGTGCAACACAGAAAACATTGGTAACATCTCAGCTCTAAGCATGGGCCCATCTTCGAGATCAGAAACTGAGGCTCACAGGGTGCCCACACAGGACTGGCATGGCAACAAAGGCAGGGTTAGGACTCCAGGAGATCTTAGCAGGGTGATAGCAGGCCAGGGTCTCATAGCCTCCGCACTGTTGACATATGGTGCTAGATAATTCTCTGTTGTCAGGACTGTCCCGTGCACTGTAGGATGTTTAGCAGCATCCCTGGCCCTGACCCACTGGATGCCAGTAGCAGCCCCCACCCGCAGCCGAGAACCCCTATACTAGGCAAATTTCTGAACTTCTCTGACTGCCAGTTTCCCCAACTGTAAAATGGGAGAGTGCCTAGCACGTAAACTCTCTCCCCTCCTTTATATACACTAATTACAGCTATATATTTTTTTATTCTATTATTTGGCTGCATCAGGTCTTAGTTGCAGCACGCTGGATCTTCCTTGCGGCATGCAGGATCTTTTGTTGTGGTGGGTGGGCTCTCTAGTTGCGGCGCACGGGCTCAGTAGTTGCGGCGTGCGGGCTTAGTTGCCCCGCGGCATGTGGGATCTTAGTTCCCCGACCAGGAATCAAACCCGCGTCCCCTGCATCAGAAGGCAGATTCTTAACCACTGGACCACCAGGGAAGTCCCAACAGCTCTATTTTTTAAAGAAGATGTATATTAAATGGGTTTCTTTTTTTTTTTTTTTTTTTAATGGAGAAACTGCGACAGAATTGTGTGTCTATTTCAGGCTATTTCCGGAAGGTTGCACTTCTATGGAACTTGGAGTTTGGGATAGAATGGGTGCGGGGAAGGACCTCCTCCCTTGCCCTGAGTGGTCCTGGGCCAGCCTTGGGGAGGAGCTGCCCTGGTGGCCCCTCGTCCAGGCCAGTGGGTGCTGAGGACTGGTTATGGAAGGAAGTGGCTTCCTTCTCTCCTAGGTCCACCACTTGGACTGGACCCTAAATTGATGTCAGGAGAAGGGATGATGGGGACCTCTGGCCTTCTGCCTTGACTCTCAGAATTTGGTGGGCTGGATGAGGTCAAGGGCTGATGAGATCAAAGTCTTGGGTTGCATCTTTGTTCGGGATTCATTCATTCATTCATTCAGTGATCTGCTGCTGAGCACATTCTTTTTTTTTAAAATAAAGTCTTTTCTTTTAATTAATTAATTAATTAATTAATTAATTAATTTTTGGCTGTGTTGGGTCTTCGTTTCCGTGAGGGCTTTCTCTAGTTGCGGCGAGCGGGGGCCACTCTTCATCGTGGTGCGTGGGCCTCTCACTATCGCGGCCTCTCTTGTTGCGGAGCACAGGCTCCAGACGCGCAGGCTCAGTAGTTGTGGCTCACAGGCCTAGTTGCTCCGCGGCATGTGGGATCTTCCCAGACCAGGGCTCGAACCCGTGTCCCCTGCATTAGCAGGCAGATTCTCAACCACTGCGCCACCAGGGAAGCCCTAAATGGGTTTCTATGGTGCCTTTTTAATTTAAATAAAATAGGTGAGGATCCTTCTCTCGTGGGAACCCCAACTGCCAGCTTTTCAGTAGCCCGTCTCAGTGACAGTAATTATTTATCATCCACTCACCCCCACATACATACAGGTCCAGTTTTATAGCACATGGGTGCCCCTTCACAGGGGGGCTCTAATGGGGCCACGATTAATTCATAAAATATTAGGAAGCACTTCGCCACACACCATGATAATAGCCCCAATTCCCACACAGGGTCTTTGTAGTTTAATGGCAGCTCAGATAATAAATTGCTTTAATGTCTTATTCAAGCTTTTCCAGGGACTGGAAATGTCAGCTCTAGAATTCGAGATTTCCTCATCCAACTCTCATTTTTCAGATAGGAAATCTGAGCTCCTTCCACCTAAGGGGACGTGACCTGTCTGAAGTCTCACAGCTCATCAACAAGAAAGCTGGGATGACAGCCTGGTCTCCTGGTTCACTGGGCCACCTCGGTGCCACCCAGCCACACTCCCTTGGGAAAACACCGTTAATCAGTGTAGGAGTCATTTGGGTCAGCAAACTGGGCACTTCTGACCAACAACTGAGCATCTGAGTGGGCTCCCGTGTTTGGAATTAGCCTGAGAGTGAGGCCGCAATGGTGGGTTAGGAAAAAGAAAACCAGCTTTAAAAGCTATTCTTCCTCCACGTCCACCCACCTCCAAACTCCCCCAATCACCTGTGGGATAAAGAGCCGGGATTACAGCATCTCTCAAGTGGGCAACACGGACTAAATGCCTTCAAGATTCCACATCGCCCAGGGCAGACTCAGCCCAACTCCTCACCAGCAGTCATCCAGGCACTACTTCCCTAACCCCATTCAGGAGGCTCACCGCCAGCTCCCAACACCGCCCCTGTGCCCTGGCACTCACCACCCCCCGGTGCTTCCTCTGGCCCCAGCGCGTGCTCAGCCAGCACCCAGAGCGGGGAAGAAGTCAGCGACGCCCTCAGCCGACAGCCCATGGCAGTTGGTGGGGCACATGCCTGACTCCCCCGCGTCTCAAGCTGTCCCCCAGAGTCCCCCGTGGGGTTCCGCATTGGAACACGCACTGTACCAGCTGCCCTCCCTACCCCGTCTCATGACAGCCCCTCTTCACCAGGACTTCTGGAACCCCCTCCCAAATAAACTGCAGGCACACAAATCAAGTCCTCATTTCAGAGCTGGCTTCTAAGGCAGTAGCCGAGCAGCCCAGGCTGGTCTGAGCTAAGCCTCCTTCCATTAGCTTTTGTCAGCACAGTCTCCCTCTGATGGTGACTCTGGGGTCTCCTAGGACAAGTCAGGGCTCTCTTCACCACAGAAGCCCTTGAGACATTTCAAGACAGCTCCCAGATGCCCCCAGACCACTCCCCTTTCCCTGTTTCTCTTTCCTTGGCTTAAAATGCCTTTCCCCACAGTTGAAACCCTCCGCCCAACACACACAGTGTTCATTGCATTTCCCATTGTGTATGAGAACCACGGGCCTGGTTTATACTCCCTAGAAGAGTGTACACTCCATGAGGGCAGAATTTCTCTTTGTATCTTTCTTAATTCTTAGAACTGCAAGCCATTAATAGATGAACAAGACACAGCCTCCACTTCCCTGTGACGAAGTCACCCTCCTGGTTCCTCTCCAGAAGACCCATGATATAGTTCATTAATGTCCTTCTTAAGGCCAAATGCTTTGGGTATGCCTCCACTATAGCAGAGAAGAGAGTGGCCACACCTCCCTCATGCTATATGTAATATTTCTAGTGATGTAACCCAAGGTCACATTCTGGTTTTGGGAAACCATTTTTCACTGTTGGCAAAAAATCACAGTAGCAACAATAGCAGCAGCAGCAAAGATAACAATAGTGTATATATATATACACACACACACTATATATATAGGTATTATATATATATAGTATATATATATAAGTGTGTGTATATATATATATATAGGTATATAGTACATACCTATATATAGTACTATATATATATATATATATATATATATATGATGTGCCAGGCCCTGTTCTTATACCAAATTCACAGTTAACCAAAGCCTTGCTGAGTCTCTCATATGTTGCCGGACTTGCCCATTAGATCCTGTCATTTGCTCTCTGGACCTGAGTGCCTCACATTACCTTTTTCCATCTAATATTTCCCATAGTGGGATGCAGCCACCACCATCCTCTCCCCATCTCTCTGTACCCTGAACCCTCCCCCTACTGTCTGACAGACACACGGTTGGTCAGAGTGCCCCCAATCCCTCTCGCAGGTCATGGATTAAATGTGTCCACATCAGCACCAGGACAGATCCTCACCACCACTTCTAAACCCCTGGTCCAATGGTCTGGACGCCCAGCACCCGCACGCACAACTGATCCACTTCTCCCCATCTTGCCATGGCTTTGCAGCAAGCTCTACAGAAACTGGATATCATATCAGGCTTGTTAAGTTCATTGACTTTTTTTAAAATTAGTTTATTTATTTATTTATTTTTGGCTGCATTGGGTCTTCGTTGCTGCCCACGGGCTTTCTCTAGTTGCAGCAAGCGGGGGAGCACGGGCTCTAGGCACGTGGGCTTCAGTCGTTGTGGCACGTGGGCTCAGTAGTTGTGGCTCGCGGACTCTAGAGCGCAGGCTCAGTAGTTGTGGCGCACGGGCTTAGTTGCTCTGCGGCATGTGGGATCTTCCTGGACCAGGGCTCGAACCTGTGTCCCCTGCATTGGCAAGAGGATTCCTAACCACTGCGCCACGAGGGAAGTCCCGTTAAGTTCACTGACTTAACGAACACTTACACAGCCAGACACGGTCCTAAAAGCTTTACAAATATCAATCCATTTAATCTTCACAACAACTCTGCGGTAGGTACTATTATTATCCCACTTTACAGCTGAGCCGCTGAGGCACAGAGAAGCTACATAACGTGTGGTTACACATCCAGTAAGGCTAGAGCTGAGACGCGCCCAGGCAGGCTGCCCAACCTGGCAGCAGCACAGCTCCAAGCTGCCGGCTGCCAGAGTCATGGTCTAGTTCTTGGGTAGTCTCATTCTCAAGGGTTCTTACCAAACACATAAATAAAACACAGTGAGGCCACACATTGACCTTTGGTGAGAGGACAGCACGAACCACAGGTTTGGTTTTGTTGAGTGTGTTCATTTGTTTGTGTTTTTTTAATCAAGGATTTAGATTCCTATCATTCTGGGTTCCTGAGGTCCATATTAACAATACAGCAAGTGAGGCCACACTCTAAGAGTTTTTGAGAGTTCACAGGGTTCTCCCCCACTGGAGATGGAGTTTGATCCTCCCATAACTTTTCGGGGAGGGGAGAGTACTTTATCTTCATCTCACAGATGAGGAGACGGAGGCTCCCAGAGGCTGAGCCACTTATCCACAGTCACATGTCAGGAAGGGGCAGTGCCAGCACTTGAACCCACAGCCCTGGCGTCCAGATTCCACAGTGCTGTCCCTCTCTAGGGTGTCCTCTGACTCCTCGCCTTCTGCCCAAGCCAGAAGGAGTCTGGGTAGAGGGAAAAGGGAACGTGCGTGTGTGGTGAGTACATATGTGCAGGAGTGTGGAATCAGCTCCACGGAAAGAAGGGGGGGGAAAGTCTGTCTCCATGGTTACACGGAACCTGAACAAAACATCATACACCACACAGATTACCGTAGCCTTGAGCATTGCCACTCCTCCTCCTGGCGACAGCCTGAGACAGCCAATTGCAGGGCCTTCCAACCTGCGCGCCCGCTCCTAAGAGCCTTCCTTTTTCATTATTCCCGTTATTAAATATGGCACTTGATAACAGCTAAATGTTTTCTAATCATTTACAGGTTCACCTTCACAGCACCCCATGAGATAATGATCCCACTGCACATTTCTGTAATATTCTGCCCGCCTCCAAAAACTCAAATTGAGTTACCAAGATTATCTCATTGATCCTCCCACTTAAGGCTCTGTCAGATCCATAGAAAGCAGTTAGAATTGCTTTCATCTGTCTTGGAGGGACACTGAGGCACAGATGGATAAAGGCTGCTGTCTAGGATTTTACTGTAAATCACTGTGTGGGCCACAGAGAGCATTCTAGGTTGTTTTTTTTTTTTTTCTTTTAACCTTAGAATAAGGAGAATAAATGGGTTTCCCCTCATTACCAATCCCAGTCATGGATAAGAGCTACTGGTCAGCTGTATTAAGAAGGATTCTGAGGCGGTATTGAGATTTGTAGGAAAAAAGTAGTGTGATCAATTAAGGATGTTGACCATGGGTAAGGGAGAGGGTGGTGCTGGCACTTGCACTGTGTATTTTCCATTTCTTCCTATGACAATGGCAAACGTCCCTGAGAAGGTTTCATGTTGGTTCTCAACCAGGAGCGATTCTGTCCCCCAGGGGACATTTGGCAATGCCTGGAGACGTCTTGATTGTCACCACTGGGATGGGTACCACTGGCATCTAGTTGGTAGAGGCCAATGAGGCTTCTAAATACTGTACAAGGCAAAAACAGTCCCCCACAACAAAGAATGATCCTGTCCAAAATGTCAACAGTGCCAAGGTTGAGAAACCCTCAGCAGAAGCAGAACACACCCATGCATACACCACACACACACACACACACACACACACGCACACACGCACGCACACAACAGTTTGGATTTCCGTCCTTGGTCCTCAGCAGGTCAGATGTCAACATGAGTATCTAGACCTTAATATGACAAAAAACAAAAGTCCTGATTTTATCCCTAAACGTGTTCCCCCTCCTTTTCCTCCGTCTCAGTAAATGGCACCACCTGTTTGTCAGGCCAACATCCTAGGGCTCATCCCTGACTCTTCTCCTCCCTTTGTGAGCCTCATCATCAAGTCCTGATGTTTCTTCCTGCAAAACAATTCCCACACTCACCCACCCCTCCTCCAGGCCCCCCACCCCAGCTCAATCTACCATTTTGCGTGGACCACTGTAACTGCCTCCTAACTGGACCCCCAGCCATACCCACCTTTTTCAGTTCCTTGCTCCCACCTCAGGCCCTTTGCACTTGCTGTTCCCTCTGCCTGTTCTGCTTTCCCCAGATCTTCACTGGGAGGCTCCTTTTTGACATTCAGGTCTTCAGAAAAACATCACCTCCCCAGAGAGGCCTCCCTGCCCTGATGACCCGAGCTAAAGTAGCTCTTCAGTTACCCTCCAGCCCATCACTATTTTTTTCCTTCTTTCATTGTAATTCTCACTCTCTGAAACCATCTTATTTATTCATTTGTTGCCTCATCCCTTCCCTTAAAGAGATTTAAAAGTTCATAAGAGTAGAGACCTTTTTCACCACTGTCTCCTCCTCTTTACCCCCATGAAACCCCAACAAACACAAAACAAAACACACACACACAGCGTTTGGCATACAGCACGCACTCAGGGAATTCCCTGGCGGTTCAGTGGTTAGGACTCCGCACTTTCACTGCCAAGGGCTAAGGGTTCAAGCCCTGGTTGGGGAACTAAGATCCTGCAAGCCGCGAAGCATAGCCAAAAAAAGAAAAAGAAAAAAAAGCAGCATGCACTCAAAATGTTTTCTAATAAATGAAAGAATGAAATTTCAAGGATAGATGCCTTTCCAGCAACCTAAGAAGAGTCCCCTTTTGCTGGGTAAGACCCAGGAGATGAAGACAGTCTCACAGCCCCAGAACTGAGAACCTTCTCTCCGCTGAGCTCTGGCCCCTCTGGACACTCAGGCAGGTGGGGGGTTTGCGGGTAGCTCCAGGGCCTCCCAACCCCCAGGCAGAGCAGTGCCGACTGGCTTCTCAGGCATTCCTTGGAACCAGTTAAGATCTACCCAAACTCTCTTTTCTCAACAGTATTCCCATCCAGGCCCTCCAAGTGCTTTAAATTCCAAGTGCTTTATTCAGACTTAAAAGTAGCAAATGTGCACATACCTGCCTATGCCGAGTGCTGTGGGAGAGCACTCCTTGCCTGCGTCCTCCTCTCGACCTCACAACAACCCTCCAGATATTTGGGTTTTTTATGGCCATTTTAGTGATGGGTAAAATGAGGTACCATTAAGTCAAGTCATTTATTCAAGATCACACAGAGCTGGTAATGAAAGAATTCCTCAGTGGACAAAGACCCAATGCTAGCCGTCTTTTATCTCTAGTACCTATCAGGTAAGCACCTGACATAATATGAGCTTAATAATTCAGCGCTTAATAAATGGTCGTGGAATGAACGAGAGAGTAAATGAATGAATAACTGAGCCACAATTCCAATTCACATCTTCTTATTCTAAATCCAATAGAGATCAAGTTTCCCCTCCTCTTTATCAAAACCTACACTCAACAGAGGGTGCAGGGCTTCTGGGTTAAGACTGGTGGCACACCAGGGATGTATGACTTGCCCCTTTTACCCATCTTTCAATCAAAATGCTCAGGGAGACACATGAAGTAGTGAAATATTACAAGGGGACTAGAAATTGGGCTTATAATCAATGATCTCTGCCAGACCAAGAAGGAATTTCTATTAGTCGACTTATCTTTGCAGCCAAGAAGGAAGACCAAAGGGGTCCCACCGCCCTAGTGCAGTGACATCACTAGGTCTGGTAGAGGTGGTGCCCACCCTCTGTAGCCCAGGACCCACGGGACTGTTCAGTCCCCGGCCTCCATCCATCTGGTATCTGTGATGCCCAGTGAGGGCACATGGCGAGGGTCTGAACGGAGGAGCAACAGTGCATTGCATCTTGAGTTGAAGTAAAATGGGGCAAAGACAAGAAGAAATGTGGGAATGGCGTGCTATGGGAATTGGAGTTTTACATCAGCCATTTCTGTTAAGAAAAGAACTAGAAAGCACTGCATAGAACAAGAAGGTCATTCCTCCTTTCCATACTCAAACCACCAGGAGGAAGAAAGGGAGGTCCCACCTCCAGCAAGCTGAGTCACAAAACGTAAATAAATCCTGAAAAAAACAGAAATCGGCTTAAGGATATAAATGCCAACCATAGGTACCGCTTAAGATACATGAGGAAGAATCTAACAGCAGCCAGGTAAAACATGAGACAGATGGAAGAGAATCCACACATCCCATTTTAGAGTAAACATTAGGCCTGGAGAGACCTTTCCAGACCCAAAGATGAGGAAAACAATGACAAATAGGGTATTGGGGATAATTCTACAACCTAAAAAGAGGAACAGAAGCACATCTTTGAAATGTACTTATTCCAAGATAATTCATGAAAGCATTTTTTTGTGTCCCTGAGAAAATATAAACTCTATAACTGAGACTCAACAGATTGGAGACCAAGACAACAGATTTAGTTGAGAAGAGCCTCCAGGAAGGCAGTCTAAGTGAAAGAAAGGACTATAAGGAACTAAAGATGCAAAAAACAGAGTCCAAATACACATCTGAAGCAGTAAAAAGCAGACTCAACCCTACAGAAAATGGAATCGACATGGCAGCGTGTCAGTGACACTGAGCTCCAGAAAATTACACCACTGCCCAAGAAGAGATGTTTTGATATGAGTTAGGGACACAAGGAGGCACAGCTCAAGGGCAGAGAGAATCTTCTTTTGTGTCTCTGCTCCTCCCAGCTGGAATTGAAACTAGGGCCTGGAGCCTCCTCTTGCTTTGGTGGATACACCACATTTCACACCCTTCGAAGTCCCAACAGAATCAGTCTGGGCACAGGGAAGAGGAAGCAAGGGGACCTCTAAGACTAGACCAAGGCACCCTCAGAGCTGCCCAAGCATGGTCTAACCGTGATCACTAGAGGAAAAAAGCATCAAGGATATAGGGTCTGGAATCCACTCTCTTGAGCATTCAGAGATTCCAAAAGCTGGAGAACAAACTTTCTAAACTACTTTGGCATACAAAAGAATGAGACAGGACTTCTGGTTTCTGGACCAGCATGTAAGAGGCTTGGAAGTCGCCAATCCATCCAAAGAACAAGTAAAAAAGCTGAACAAACTGAAAAATCAACAACTCTTCTTAGAGCCCTAAGAGAAGTGACGGCACAGGGCAAACGGCTGCCCACAAAATTGGAGACTCAGGTGGATTCAGAGCAATACAATGTACTGCAGCAGAAACCACTGTGGCAACCAGCACCGGCTTAATGCATCCTGAACTGTAATTGACGAATTGCTGGAGGCTCAGTGTGGACAAGTCTGAGAGATGAAAACTCCCGGGGGGACTCGGTCATCAGGGGTCCTCACACTTCTGTGATTTTACCTCCAGAAGCTCGACCAGGTCCTCACAGTGAATATCAGAGAAAAATCCCCTCATGCTTCAGGACAGGAGGAGGAAAAGGAACCATTTTGAAATTCATGAGAGCATTCTGTTCTTAACAAGGCCTGCCCTCAGGACAAACTAGTTAACCAGAGCCTAACCTACTGGGGTGTTATCAGAGCCTAACTGACCTGGGGGAAGGGAAATACCCAACTCCAGCCATCCTATGCCACCTAACAGGATAGGGGACTGAGAAGCACTTGGGAAACTCACAGCCCAGGGGCACAGGCTCACTAAAAGGCTGAGACCTAAGTCACAGGACGATAGGACACTTGCCCTGCCCCACACCTCACCACCACATTACTAAAGGCTATTTACAGCAGTTCCTTTTACTCAGCACATCATGTCCAGCTATTAAGAAAAAAATTACAAGGTACTGTTAACATATGATCCAGCAATACCACTCCTGGGCATATATCCAGAGAAAACTCTAATTTGAAAAGATACATGCACCCCTGTGGGACTTCCCTGGTGGTCCAATGGTTAACATTTTGCCTTCCAGTGCAGGTGGTGTGGGTTTGATCCCTGGTCAGGGAGCAAAGATCCCCCAGGCCTCTGGCCAAAAAACCAAAACATAAAAAACAGAAGCAATATTGTAACAAATTCAACAAAGACTTTAAAAATAGTCCAGATCAAAAAAAAATCTTTAGAAAGAAAAGATACATGTATCCCAATGTTCAGGGCAGCACTATTTACAATAGCCAGGACATGGAAGCAACCTAAACGTCTATTGACAGATGAATGGATAAAGAAGATGTGGTACACATATACAATGGAGTACTACTCAGCCATAAAAAAGAATGAAATAATGCCATTTGCAGCAACATGGATGGACCTAGAGATTATCATACTAAGTGAAGTAAGTCAGACAAAGACAAATATCATATGATATCACTTATATGTGGAATCTAAAATATGATACAAATGAACTTATTTACAAAATAGAAACAGACTCACAGACATAGAAAACAAATTTATGGTTACCAAAGGGGAAAGTGGGGGAGGGATAAATTAGGAGTTTGGGATTAGCAGATACAGACTACTATATATAAAATAGATAAACAACTAGGTCCTACTGTATAGCACAAGGAACTATACTCAATATCTTGTAATCAACCATAATGGTAAAGAATATGAAAAAGAATATATATATTTTATATATATATGTATTTCCCAAATTAACATCAGACACCATACCACAGATCCAGGAAGCTCAGAGAATACCAAACAGGAAAAATTCCAAAATAATGAGCCAAAAAGAACATTAAGATTATGTGACAGACAATAATAGCCATAGAGGTCAGGGAACAGAAAGTAATCCCATAAATAAGAGGTGGGTGTTTCTGAAGAAGAGCCCAGGACAAATGGAATAGTAGAAATAGTTGAAAATATAATACAATTAAGCTTTCCTAAGCTGATCGCAGCAGGTACCTGGCCAGTTAAAAAGAGATTTATTTATTCTGTGATGAAATTCTATTTTGAGGATGAATGGGGAAAAAAAATCACACAAGAATTAAGGAAAAAACAAAACAAGTTGCCTACAAAGGAAAAAAATTAGGCTGACTTCAGGCATCTCTTCCTCAACGCTAGATGCCAGAAAACATGGAGCGATGCCCACAGGATGTTGAGGGCAAAGGTTTAAACCTGTGGCTTCTATACCCAGCCATGGTGTTGTCATTCATAGCCAAAGGTCACAAAGAGCTGTTCTTAAATAAACAAGAGCTAAGAAGTAGATCATGTGCACTGGGGATAAAGCACAGCCCTCCACGCCTACAAAGCTCTCATCTCGTCTCTGCTCCCTCTCCCACTTCGCCCCACACCACTCTCCCTAGCTCACTACCCTCCAGCCACATCCATCTTCTCTCCATTCTTCCCACTCACCAAGCTCTGCCCCCCTCTGCAAAGGCTCTGCACGGCTGTTTCCTCTGCCTGCTCAGGGCCAACTATTTCTCACTCTTCAAGTCTCACTTAGATGCCCCTCCTCAGAGGGAGATGGGTTTGCTTCCTTGTGTATTGTTTACATACACATGAGCACATGAGCACACACACGTGTGCACACACATATACACAACTAGAAGTTCCAGGAGGGCAGGAACCTACCTCGTTGGCCTCATCTCCATTGCATCTCAGCATCTAGCATGGGATCCAGCGCACAGCTGGTGGCAAGAACATACACCATCGTATCTAGTGTTCAAAGCCAACCAAGATATGAATAAAATGTGCGGGAAAATGAACTAAAGGGACTTGCAATTAGTACTGAAACCAGTTACACAAGGGATCAAGCTACAATTATTATTACAAATATGAGCAAAAAGCAGAAATCAAGAGCAACTAATCTCATGCTACCATGGAAGATATTAGAGAAATAGAAACCCAAGTTTTAAAAACAGAATTAACAGCAATGTGTATACTTTTTAAATCATTAGTAAAGAAAAAAGAAACAAAACCGAATCCACATACCAAAGGATAAAAACAAAGAAAACGTTTAAAGAAAAAGGAATAAAGAATTGAAGCATTCAACAAAAAGAGAGAGGTGAGATCAAATTTATTGACTGTAGAAATAAATGTCATTTGGTTAAGACCCCTAGGATGTACCAAAAGACAGAATCTAACTATGCTGTTCTTACCAGATATGCGCCTAACAGAAAGACATGAAAAAGTTAAAATAACAAGGCTAGAAAGAGATACAGCAAGAGGACACAAATAAAAGAAAACTGGGATAGCAATATTAAAATATGAAAAAATAGAAGCCAAGGCAAAAAGCATTCACTAGGGGAAAATAGTCATTTTATCTTGACAAAAGATAAAATCCACAATTCCACAGTGAAAATATAACTGTCATAAATCTTTTTGTGATGAATAACAAAGAATCAAACTTTATAAAAACAAAAACTATCAGAAACACAAATAAAAATGGAAAGAATTCTATTGAAGAGAAAGACTTTGACCTACCTCATCCAGCTTTTGACAGATCAAGAAAGCAAAGAGAAATAAATAACAAAATGATCCTTGAAATTCTAAATTCTGTAAAGCTGCCTTCCCTTACATACAGGGAAATTACCTGCTTTTTGAAGTAAAACTTTTACCAGAAAAAGTATGAAGTAGAACCTCACAGGCCACCTCCTCCAACATTCAGTAAAACTAGAAATTAATGACAAAAATTTAAGCAAATAAGGCAAAGCACCAGGAAATTTTTAATGCTCCACTAAATTATTCTTGGATCAATGAAGGAACAAAGCTGAAATTTCAGAACTGCTAGAAACAAAATTGTAATTACAGAATTTTTAGAAAACAATTTTGAAAAAGGCACTGCATTTTTTTTTTTTTTTTTTTTTTTGGCCATGCAGCATGTTGGATCTTAGCTCCCAACCAAGGATCAGACCTATGTCCCCTGCATTGGAAGCGCAGAAGCTTAACCACTGGACCGCCAGGGAAGTCCTATGCATTTTAAAACGCACAAGATATGACCAAAGTGGTGCTCATAGGCAAACTCATAGCATTAAACACATTCTTTTTTTTTTAACTATGGAAACAAAGTTTTCAACTCAAATACTTGAAAACACTAACAAAACAAACCTCAGAAAAGTAAGCCAAAAGAAATTTAATGATGCATTAGGAAATTTGAACAAACAGAATTTATAAATACAAGAGTACGGATTCTTTGGGGAAAAAAAAAAAAGTGGGGGAGGGCAATAAAACAGCCTAGCTGGCAAGACCTGGACCAAAAACAAGGGAGGAAGCTGGAACAAATTACCAGAGCCTCCAACCCGAGGATATGACATCTCAGTTCAGATCCCATGTAAAGATTTCAAGCCAGTCTGCTCTTTCTGGAAGGTCTGAGAAGCAATTTTCACCAGGACCCATATCACCCTCAGCAGATCTCAGCAAGGTAAATGAAGAGAAAGAGAAAAAAATACACAGGACTAGGAGTACAAAGAGGAAACTCATCAAAGAGAGACTTTTTCTTCTAATCATAAGAAAATACTTTGCTAAATTTTATGCAAATAAGTTCGAATCTCTTGATGAATACATTATTTTCAGAGAAAACACAATCCACTAAAAATTGACTCAAGAAGTAGAAAACAGATGAACTTATTCTGCCTAGAATGCCCCTCCCACCAGAACTCTGAGTGGCCACCTTATCCTAGTTATTCAGGTCTCAGTTCAAATGTCACCCCTTCAAATAAGTTTCCCTGACACCCCATCAATAACTCCACCCTCACATGCTACCTCATGACCCTGCTTCATAGCACTTAGGTCTATATTGATTGATAATAAATGAAATTATTGCTTTACCCCTTTTTAACTTATTTATTTTCTCTCTCTCCACTGGAATGTGAGCTCCTTGTGAGCAGGGACCTCATTCATCGAGTTCACCAAGTATTCCCGGTATAGAGGAAAGGACCCAGCACAGAGTAGTTGCTCAAAAAACATGTCTGAATGAATGAAAACCATAGAAGACAAGAGGATAGCTTCCAGAAAATCCTTCCAAATAACCTCTTATTACAAAGGAGGACCAATCTTTCAAGATGGAAAAAACTATCCTGGAAAATACTTCAAGGGTCAGGACAACTGGGCCAGCAGGTGAGGGTTCATATAGGGGAAGATGACCACAGGTCTCAAAACCCTACTCCAACATCATTAGAGGGGGAATGAAGAACAGGCTTGAGGAGCAACCTAAATGTCCATTGACAGATGAATGGATAAAGAAGATGTGGTACGTATACACAGTGGAATACTACTCAGCCATAAAAAGAATGAAATCATGCCATTTGCAGCAACATGGATGGACCCAGAGATTGTCATACTAAGTGAAGTAAGTCAGACAGAGAAAAACAAATATCATATGATATCACCTATATGTGGAGTCTAAAACAAATGATACAAATGAACTTATTTACAAAACAGAAACAGACTCACAGGCATAGAAAACAAACAAATTATGGGGAAAGGCAGGAAGAGATAAATCAGGAGTTTGGGATTCACAGATACACACCACTATATATAAAATAGATAACCAACAAGGACCTACTATATAGCACAAGGAACTATACTCAATATTTTGTAATAACCTATAAGGGAAAGGAGTCTGAAAAAGAATACACACACACACACACACACACACACACACACACACAACTGTGTGGTACACCTGAAACTGAAACTAACACGATATTGTAAATCAACTATACTTCAATTTAAAAAACTCCATTAAAGACAGTGAGTCTTCTGACTCTACCACAGATTAAAAAATAAAATATAATAAACAAGGACCTACTGTATAGCACAGGGAACTATATTCAATATCTTGTAATAACCTATAATGGAAAAGAATCTGAAAAAGAAAAAATATTTATATATATATTATATATATAAAAAATATATATTTTATATATATATATATATATATATATATATATATATATATATATCTGACTCATGTTGCTGTACACCAGAAACCACCACAACATTGTAAATCAACTACACTTCAATTAAAAAAAAAAAAAAGCAGGCTTGAAAAGTCACAGAGATGTGACTGGCTTATGCAATTAAGAACACACATGGAAGCAGTGAGTGGCCTGTTAGCCCTCAGGGGGTCCAACTGCTTCCCTGACCCCTGAGTCCCAGGGAATCTGGTGCTGCATAAGCCACGATGAGCGATAAAACTATTCTCATTGTCTGTCCCCTCTAGAACGTAAGCTCCGTGAAGTCAGAGCCTTTGTCTGTTTTGTTCACCACTGAAGCCACAGTGGCCTCAACAGGGACTCAGTAAATGTAGGTTAAATGCACAAATATATAAACAACCTCTTACTGTCTCTTTCCCTGCTCTAGAATGTAAGCTCCATGATATTAAAAGCTTCATGTCTTGTTTCCTGCCATAATCTCTGCACCTAAACAAAACCTAGAACATAGTAGGTATTCATGAACATGAATGAAAGAATGAATAAAAATTTGAAGTTTTCCAACTTCCCACCAGTCCCAGGAAATGTGGCTTTGGGGAGGCCAGGGAGTGCCATTTTTTAAACAACAGCTCTTCTGACAAATAGAGCAAAAGTCAGGAAACTGGAGGTCAAGGTCTGTGGATCTTCAAGAGATAATCGAGGACCAGCAACTAGAAGCCGGGGCTGAGGGGGATGCAGTCCAGGACCCAGCACCAGCTCTGCTAGTGACAGGTGTGGTTTACAGGAGGTCTGCTCCCCCGCAGAGACCTGAGTGTCCTTGGCCATAAAACAGAGTTAAGCAGCTAGTGGTTCTCAGAGTGTGGCTTGCAGATCCCTGGGGCATTGAGGTAGGTCCAGGGACTGATAGAATGTCACAAGGGAGAATGTCACAAGGGAAAAGTGTTATGAAAAAAAAATTAAGCTGAGTGGTGGAAGAGGGTGTGCTGGGTTCACAATTTTAAATAGGGTGACCAGAAAAGATCTCGAACGAAAGGAGGCATTTTATTAAAGTGAGGGGGCAGAAATCTCAGGGAAGAGCATTCAGGCTGAGGGAACTGCAAGTGCAAAGGCCCTGAGGCAGGAACATGCCTGGAGCATCTGTGCAAAAGCCCAGAGGATAGCGGGGCTGGAGCTGAGGAAACAAGAAAGTATGTAGTGAGAGACGAGGCAGAGGGACATCAGGGACAAGTTACATCTTGCAGCCACTGGGAGGACTCTGGCTACACCCAAGTGAGATGGGAGCCACTGGAGGGCTTAAGCAGAGGAATGAGGTCTGATGTGTACTAGGATCCCTCGGCAGACTGTGGGGACACGTGAGGCAGGAGGACCAGTGAGGGGGGGCTGGAGTCGTCCAGGTAAGAGATGGTGCTGGCTCAGACCAGGGTGCCAGAGGAGACAGGGAGAAACAGTTGGACTCTGGAGGTATTTTTAAAAGAAGCCAACAGGATTTGCTGATGGATTGAATGGTGGTGGTGGTGGTGGTAGCGGTGGAGTGTGTGTGTGTGTGTGTGTGTGTGTGTGTGTGTGTGTGTGTGTGTGTGTGTGTGAGAGAGAGAGAGAGACAGAGAGAGAGAGACAGACAGGGAGACAGAGAGAGGAGTTAAAGACGACTCCAAGGTTTTGCCTGGGAAAGATGGCATTGTCCTTTATTGTTTCTTGAGATGGAGCTGAGAGGGGCAGGTGAGGGTGAGGTAGCCTTTCATGGTGTCACCAATCTTCCCAGTCCTCCCCTTTCTAGGCACCTGGTAGGATAGCAACACTCCAGCCCCCGAGGAGATTAGCTATGGCCATGTGACTTGCCTTGGCCAATGAAATGCAAGCCAAATGGCATGAGCCACTTCTGGGCAGAAACTCATCCCCCTTTTCTGCTTCTACAGCCAAGGAACCCGGAGACAGAGGCTCTTTTACCTGAGTCCCTGATGGGGACAGGAGGGAACAGAGCCTCCAGGGTTGTCTGAACCCTCCTGGATTTGCAGATGATCAGGGCAGAGTGACCTAGCCTACCCCAGCTGGTGAGGGCAGAAGAACAGGCGGCGGGTTGAGGGCTTGTTCACTGGAGATGCTGGTTAGACCCAAGCAGAGGTATCAACCGAGTGGAGACACTGAGACTTGTGTCCACCCTCTCCCACCCCGACTGTGTCTGGGGAGGGTCTCCCTCCCTCTGCGCCTCTTCCAGGGCCATCCAGATTTCTCCTGAGGTGGGGTTCAGCAGAGTGGAGCAGCAGGGGACAAAGCCAGCAGCCGAGAGCATGGGAGGGACGGACGGGAGTTCTTCCAGAGCTGCACCCTCAGATAGAGAAAGCAGGGTGGACAGAGGCCCAGAGAGAAGGGGGGACAAACAGGACAGAGGGGAGGGGAGGCTCCACAAGTGTGTCCCAGAGGCGACAAGGGTACAGATCCAGTTGACTTGCGGAGAAGCTGCCTCCCACGTACTGAGTTTACTTAGGCTGTGAATGACTAATAAAATACCATAGTTTTAAGACGAAGAAACAACCCTCAGAATGGGAGAAAATACCTGCAAACGAAGCAACTGATAAAGGATTAATCTCCAAAATGTACGAGCAGCTCATGCAGCTCAATATCAAAAAAACAAACAACCCAATCCAAAAATGGGCGGAAGACCCACATAGACATTTCTCCAAAGAAGACATACAGATTGCCAACAAACACATGAAAGGATGCTCAACATCACTAATCATTAGAGAAATGCAGATCAAAACCACAGAGTGGTATCACCTCACACCAGTCAGAATGGCCATCATCAAAAAATCTAGAAACAATAAATGCTGGAGAGGGTGTGGAGAAAAGGGAACCCTCCTGCACTGTTGGTGGGAATGTAAATTAATACAGCCACTATGGTGAACAGCATGGAGGTTCCTTAAAAAACTAAAAATAGAATTACCATATGACCCAGCAATCCCACTACTGGGCATATACCCTGAGAAAACCATAATTCAAAAAGACACATGCACCCCAATGTTCACTGCAGCTCTATTTACAATAGCCAGGACAAAGAAGCAACCTAAGTGTCCATCGACAGATGAATGGATAAAAAAGATGTGGCACATATATACAATGGAATATTACTCAGCCATAAAAAGAAACGAAACAGTTATTTGTAGTGAGGTGGATGGACCTAGAGTCTGTCATACAGAGTGAAGTAAGTCAGAAAGAGAAAAACAAATACCATATGCTGACGCATATATATGGAATCTAAGGGAAAAAAAAAAAGATCATGAAGAACCTAGTGGCAAGATGGGAATAAAGACACAGACCTCCTAGAGAATGGACTTGAGGATATGGGGAGGGGGAAGGGTAAGCTGTGACAAAGTGAGAGAGTGGCATGGACATATATACACTACCAAACGTAAAATAGATAGCTAGTGGGAAGCAACCGCATAGCACAGGGAGATCAGCTCTGTGCTTTGTGACCACCTAGAGGGGTGGGATAAGGAGGGTGGGAGGGAGGGAGACACAAGAGGGAAGAGATATGGGGACATATGTATATGTATAACTGATTCACTTTGTTATAAAGCAGAAACTAACACACCACTGTAAAGCAATTATACTCCAATAAAGATGTTTAAATAAATAAATAAATAAATAAATAAATAAATAAATATCCATCTCCTGTTAATGTTTTCCTAACAGAGAAAGAATAAAACAAATAAAAGTGGCAGGTATCAATTCTTACTAAAAATAAGAGGTTTGGTATAAAAACCTGGAGTGTTGACAAAGTGGACAACTTGGCACCACGTGGTCTCCCCTCCCCCAATGAGAATGGTCACCTGGAACTGAACAGTAGCTACCGCTTTAGGCCAGGCAGATGCTCTCAGTTCTCCACAGTCCCCTCCACTCCCTGTATGTTTACTCTCTTTGGTTTCCAATCTGGCCCCTGTAGGATTTTAGTTGGTGGCTCTAGACCTGAGGGAGGACTCGTCCACTCTGGCCTCCAGGAGCCCAGGAGGTCCCAGCTCTGACCTCCGAGGCCTTTGCCTGGATTCTGTAGGCAGCAGCAGCATCCTTCTTAAAAACTCCCCTTTATCCTTAAGTGGGCCTGAGTCTGCTTCTGTCACTTGGGACCAGAAGAGCTTAACCACCACGGATGGTCCCACAGGCAGCACAGAGGCCCGAGGTCACAGCATCCCTGCAAGATGGTTCTGAGTCTGGTACACCAGGATTTAAACAGGGAGGATGACCACAGTGAACCCCCTCAGCCCTTCACAGCAGCCCACTACATACCTCTTCTTGGGAGCAGAACAGGGGAGGGAAGAGGGAAGAAAGAACATCTGACAAGTCCATGGGAATGATGGGCACAGAGCTTGGGGCCTCTCACAGCACACACAAGTCCTGAGAAGGTCCTAGAATCCCAAATGCTTTCAACACATATTCACCAAACCCTCACTCAATGCCAGCTCGTCTAGTTTCTGGGATATGGCAGTACGTGAAATGGACCAAGTCCTGCCACCACGGAGCTAGCATCCGTGCAGGGCAGAGACATAATAAAGAAGACAAGTGAAAAACAGAAATAGAGTCACAGATATAGAAAACAAACTTATGGTTACCAAGGGGGAAAGGGGGGGAGGGATAAATTGGGAGATTGGGATTGACATATACACACTACTATATATAAAATAGATAACTAATAAGGACCTACGGTTTAGCACAGGAACTCTACTCAATACTCTGTAATGACCTATATGGGAAAAGAATCTAAAAAAGAGTGGATATATGTATACGTATAACTGATTCACTTTGCTGTACAGCAGAAACTAGTACAACATTGTAAATCAACTATACTCCAATAAAAATTTTTTAAAATTTTTTTAATGAAAGAAAGAAGATAAATGAGTGTGATATGTAGTGGGTAAGACAATAATCAGAGTAATGGTGGAATAAGGAGGGAGGGAGAAGTGCTTGGGGGTGGTGAGGTCACTGATATACATCGTGTGGTCTGGGAAGGTCTCACTGAGAAGAGGACATTTGAGCAGAGACCTGCCTGAGAAGGGAGGGAGCCTGGCAGACATCTGGGAGAAGAGTTCCCACACAGAAGGAACAGCAAGTGCAAAGGCCCTGAGGCAGGAGGGTCTTGGCCTGTTCAAGGACCAGCAAGGAGGCTGGTATGGCTGGAGCAGAGCAGTTGCGGGGAGAGATGGTCAGAGAGGCAATAGGGGCAAATTTCAAAGGGCCCACAGGCTTTGGAGGATGTTTGGCTGTAACTGAGCGAGATGGGATGCACAGGAGGGCCCTGAGCAGTGGAGGGAAGTGACCTGACTCGGATTTAACAGGATTCCTCTGGCTGCTGGGTGGAGAGCAGATGGTGGGGGCCAAGGGCAGGAGCAGGGAGCCCAGGGAGGAGCCACTGCCCTAGTCCAGGGGAGGGGCACCAGGGGCCCGGCCAGGGCAGAGCTGGAGGAACGTGATCAGGCAGGGGCTGGATTCTGACTGAAGAGCTGGCAGGATTCACCCATGGATGAGACGTGGGATGTGAGAGCAAGAGGCACCAAGGAGGACCCCAAGGCTTGGGTCCTGAGCGCCTGGAAGGTGGCAAAGTTATCTCAGTAGTGAGGAGGGGCGGGCAATGGACTCCCAGAAGGGGCAGCTGCCACTCCCACAGGAACCTGGGCCCAGCGCTGATGGATCTGCCAGGTTTTTGAGAAAAGCCATAAATCCAGATGTTTCTGTGAAGTGTCTCAATTTTCAAATATTGGCAACTTATTCAAAGATGCTGAAGACACTGCAGGGCCAAACAAAACAGATGGACAGTTTGGATCCGACCCGATGGCCATGGGTCTGCAGCCTCTGACACGAGGTCAGATCACCGAAAGCTCCATTATTGAGTGATTGCTGTGTACCAGCCAAGCATCCACGTTATCTGCTTTAACTCCAAGGACACTATCATGAGGCAGATATCATCGTCCTCTTGTCCCAGCCAAGGAAACTGAGGCCCAGAGAGGGCAAGCCCCTGCCAGAGGTCACACAGCAGGGGAGTGGTGGCATGGGGGCTGGAGCCTGAACTGTCTGACCACAAGGCCTGTGGTCATGGGGTGCTCTGCTGCCTCCATCACCCAGATGAAAAACAAAACCAAACCCTCATTGTACACATAAGGAAAGAAAAGCCCACAGAGGGAGGGAGTGTGACTTGTTTAAAGTCACTCAGCAAGTTGGCACTGGAGGCTGGACTTGAACCCGGGGTTCATGACACCTGGTGCAGCGCCCTTCTCAATGAGGCCTCTTGGAGGTGCCTGGGGAGGCTGCATGAACTGGGTTGGGGGGACGGGGTGCAGCACAGCACTGCAGGCAAGAGCCAGGCTCTGGAGCCTTCTGCATATCACAACTCTGCCACTTGGAAGCTGTGTGACCTTGAACAAGTCACTTCACCTCTCTGTGCCTTGGTTTCCTCATCGGGTGTAACCATGGCACCTACCTCATAGGGCTGTTATGGAAACAAAAGGAAGTAACACTTGTGGGGGCTCAAGCCATGCTCTTCAAAGTCCACCTCTTCATGTATCAGCTGCTCCTGGCCTGTCTAATATTACACCAACGTATTCCCAAGCGCCGGAAGTCCCCAGGTTGGGGACATCACATGCGTCCTCATACTTGTGGAAATGTAGCAGCATGATATAAGGGACGGACAGAAGAGCTGGGGTTTTCTGTAGAAATGAAGGGGAAGCAAGAAAGGCATGGGGGTGGCAGGGGTCTTCTCCTGAGGGGCTATGGGCCCGCCCCACACTCATGCGTGTGTGTGTGTGTGTGTGTGTGTGTAAGGAGGGGTAGATGTAGCAGAAGCCTCAGCGGAAGGGCAGGGGTCCCCGGCCGGGCCCCCTGCTTCCCTGCAGCATAAGAAGACACTTAGAGCCTGGCAGAGAACTGGACACAAAGAACAACAGACATAACAACCAACATCTAACCCACAAATGCTGACTGAACACCTACTGCTGCCAGTGTCCTGAGCACTGGGGAGCCAGCCGTGAAACAACACAGATAAACTCCACCTCCACCTTCATGGAGCTGGTGGACCACATACAAAACAAACAAGGAACACTGAGGAAAAGTCAATGGTGGCAAATGCTAGCAGAAAAATCAAGCAGCAAAAGTGTGGGGAGATCAATATTGAATGGGGTGCTGGGAAAGAGCTGACTTCAAGAAGTTTCCGGAAACAGTCTTGTGGCCAACTGGGGGAAGAGCATTCCAGGCAGAGGGAAAGGCAGTGCAAAGGCACTGAGGCAGAGTGTGCCTGGTGTCAGGAGCCAGTGTGGCAGAAGCCAGTGACCAGGCGGGAGAAGGAGAGGACCCCAGAGAGGCAGAGAGGCCATGTAGCCGGGGAGGGGCTGAGGGCCACCTTCACGCAGGGCCTCAAGCTTTGGGGAGGGTGTGGCTTTACTCTAAGTTGGGGGGGCAGTTGTCAGAGGCGGGCTGTGCAAAGGAGAGACAAGATCTGATGATTACTCAGATGTAGGGTGGACAGGGGACTGGCAGGGGTGGGGGCAATGGTGGAAGCGGGGAGGCTGCTGCAGAAGTCCACAGGAGAGACGTGGGTGGCTCAGACAGGTGGCATCACAGAGGTGACCCAGTGCACTCACACATCTAACAGGTGTCCAGCACTTCCCTGCACTATTTCACTGAATCCTTGCACCATGAGCAGCTGCTAGTTGCTCTGATCTCCCTGACCCCATTCTACAGGGCAGCAAACTGAGGCCCTCGCCCAAACCACACTGCTAAAAAGAGGCAGCGCGTGGCATCCATCCTTCACAAGAGAGAGTGGGCACCGTCCCACCCATGGCAGGGGAGAGAGTGGGTCTAGAGTCGGGACACCAAACGTCCAGCTCCTCCTCCCCCTGACTGGTCTCTCCCTTCTCTCTGGCCGCCCCAATCCCACTTCCCTCCAGCCACCCTCACAAGCCCTCCTAGACCCCGCCACCCCATCAATCCTCCGGAGCCACCCATTTCCTGAGGTTCAAACACACACTCCCTGAGACTGAAGTCCAACATCACCTGCGCTCCCAGTCAGCATAGCCACCTGCCTGCCATCCCCACCTCGCCCGCCTCCAGACCTTCACTCGTGACCCCTCCAGGCCTTTCTCTGCTGCCCCTCCAACCCCGATGCCTGCGTCTGCACCCACCCGAGCCTTCCGGGCATCTAATCCAGAAGAGAAACCCAATTTGCGAGAAGGGCTTGGGGTAATTCTGTGTCGAGGCCACACTTCTCTTTCTGTTTGTTGAAGGAGCTGATGCTCCTTCTTGGAGGAAGGAGAAAAGCTTCCTTTGTGCCGGGTCTGGGGAAATTGTGTCTGTTTAGGACAGGCTGCAGTTTTCTTTGTGAAAGCTGTAGATTTTTCGTGTGGGAAAAGGGTTTATTAGATTTCCCTGCGGCTGCCCAGAATGGGGAGAGGTTTTTCTGAGCACAGAAAGAAATTACCAAACAGGCGTTTGAGAGGAAGGAACATTTAGCAGCTGCTTCTCACGGAGAGGTTAGGATTTCGTGGTTGGTGTTTTCATTGGAGTGAACATAAAATGCAGAGAAAGGAAGAAAGCCTTCCCTGTAGTTTCATGGGCGTGAGGGAAGGAAGTTGGTCCTTGATGTTCTGGCGGGGAGGGCAGGATTTTGTTCGGGGGGGAGGGGTGTTGGGGTGTTTTTTTTTTTTTTTTCTCTTCAAGTAGAAAATAAATTTTAAAATGGTCGCAGAACCCAGAAGAAAGGTTGTCATAGCAACAAAAGTTTGAGGCCAGGTACCTCCTGACACCCTTTCAGTACCGTGACCGTGGAGGGGCAGGATTTGGGCACTGTAGGATCAGTGGGGGAAACCATCCAAAGCTTGGCTCAGACCTCCCAAATTTCTCACCAGCAATGACAGGCTGATAACTATTTTCCAAGCTCCCAGGGAGGAAAATTGTGATTTTCTGGGAGGGGCGATCTCTAGCCAACAGTGATCAAGAGGAAAGAGAAAACTGTGGGTTTGGTTTATTTACCCAACAAACTAACCATCCATGTTTTTACTAACCAAGGACTGGGGGTGAGGGTCTTGCGCTGAGCCCCCCAGATCACCCCTTTCTCTGACCCCCAACTGCACCATTCTCTTCCCTGATCATTTCATCGTGATCCCTTTGTGCCCCATGAAGACAATTCAGGCCCCCTCATCAGCTGTGAGGCCAGACGAAAACCTCTCTTAGCTTCAAATTCCTCATCTGAAAAATGGGCACCATAGAAGTGCCTGCCACAAGGGTGCTGACAAGGATTCAACAAGATCCGGCCGGTGAGAAGTTTTAACAATGTCTGGTACACATGAAGGGCTCAATAAATGTGAGCTAGCATTGTTTTTAATTAACACTTTTTTTAATGCTTAGTTTTAAACATCCTGTATCAAGCCCTGGAGGAGCTACAGGGAAATAACTGCAAGAGCTGGGGGGCGTGACGTTCAGGAAGAAGCAAGGAGAGACCTCAAACAACTGAGAGGCTCAGCTGGCCAGTGAGGGCCCAGGCACTCCATGGGGCAGAGACAGGGCAACTCCGCTGCAGGACACAGCATTGGATTTAAGTGTGTACATAAAGGAAAGGGCAGGGAGTCTGCGTTTTTACACAAAGGAGAAACTTGGTGAGAGGCGGAGGTGAGGTGGGGGGACCTCTACCCCAAACGGTGCAGATCTTTCCCAGGACGAGGCATTCCGAGGCCTCCATGGGAGAGGATTGGGCTGAGCGGAAAGCAGGGAATTTTAGCCAAGATGTCTTTTAAGGTTAATTATTATTAAATCATTAAATTATTATTATTATTACATCCCAGAGTAAAAATTCAAGTCCTGAGTGCACACCAGAAGTGAGTCTGATGGGGTGAAACTGGTCAGGGGTGGGACCCTATTCGGAGTGTCTTTGGCAAACAGCCAGCATCAAGCAGGTGGTCCCAGAAAAGTTCAGTGGGGCACCCCTACAGGCAAGACAGAGCAGGGAGCACCCCGGGAAACCTCCGGTTCATGGTCCCGAAGCCTCATCCAACATTTATCCCGCAAATAGGTATTGAAGACCTTCTATGCACTAGACAGCACCCAGAGACTGGGCATGGCAATGAACAAGACAGCTGGGGCCCTGCCCTCATGGAGTGACATCCTATGGGTAGGGGGGACAAGAAGCTGGTGACCGAAGGCATGCCCCCAGAAAACTTGAGGTGTGTGCCAAGTGTGATGGGGGAGATAAAAATGGTGATGAGATACAAAGATGGGGAGACCCTGCCTCCAAAGAGGGATAGGGAGGTCTTCTCTCCAAGGCACCCGGCCTGGGAAGGGGGGTCAGGAAGTCGCATTGGAGCCGAGGGGGAGCCAGCCAGGGAAGATGTGGGGAAGGGCATTCCAGGCAGTCAGCAGCCTCCCCGGGTTTATTTCACACCTTCCTCCCTCTGTCCTTTAAACCAGTCAGGCCAACGCCATATTCAGGGCAAACTAGCGGTTGTGGCCCACTCCTGTCTACATGAGACTACACACACAGCCCACGCTGACATCAAAGAGCTAGGCAGGCACGGGGAGTTTTAACCTTGGGCAAAGAGGTCAGTTCAAGTCAAGAGGGTCCCCAGACTTGGACTCGGAGCAACATGGTCTGGGAGGTACCGGGAGGTGTGGACCAGCATCCCCAGCGTGTGGTACAACCACTGCCAGGAAGCCTTCCCCTGAGCCCTGCCCTAGCCTCAGTGCCTGCCTCGGGGACACTTACTCCGGCCCTGGCTGCCTCCGGCGGCGGGTCCACGAAAGGGTGCGAGGCCGAGGGAACAGTTTGATCTGCCTTCTGAAGAGTCCCCCCCACCCCGCGCCCCAATTCTGACCCGAGCCTCGCCGAGCTGTCCCGCTTTCCCGCCGGCCTCCTCTCCCTCCCGTCGCATATTCTCCCGGGCGGGGGCCGGGACACGAAGGGCTCCCTGCCGGGAACCCACCGGACTGCCCCCACTCCTCACTCCCGTGCTGCCCAAACCCGGTCCGGGAGCGGTTTAGTGCGGGCCGGGGATGGGGGTGGAAGAACGAGCGCCTCGGCTTCTGGCTCTGTGGACCTGCGGTGGAAGGGGCGGCTGACACAACAGTCCCTGCGCCAACACCACCGCCACCCCAGGCAGGAAGGGATGGATGGGAGTAGCCAGTGCCCCGCGAAAGGAAGAGGGGGAAGGGGCGAGCATGGAGATGAGTTCTGGCTCGGAAAGGAACGGGGTGGGTGCCGGGAGACTCGCCCCTCCAAGGCGCGGCGACGTCCCCACAGGCGCCTGGTGCTCGGAAGGGGCACGAGCTCTGCCCGAACCTTGAAACGGCGGAGCGTCCCGAACGCCATCATTCGACACCCCCGGGCCTGCCCACCGCGCTCCCCGCCCCCGAACGTTCGGCCGAGCCTGCGGAGCGCGGGGCACGGCGTCCTGGCGGTGGCGCGGGTCCCCGGCCCGGGCGCGAGGAGGGAGCGCGGGTTTGGGTCTGGGGCGCCGGGGCCGCGCGGCCCGGGGAAGCCGGGAGCGGAGCCCCGGGGCGCCGCCGCTCACTCACCGAGCCCGCCGAGCTCCTCCTCGCACGAGTACCAGATGCCGGTGTGGAAATTCCTGAAGAGGAAGCGGTCGTCGCCCGTCTCCCAGCTGTAGAGCGCGACGCCAGGGGGGCCGTTCCCCGCGGCGGCGGCGGCGGCGGGGGCGGCGGTGCCGTTGGCCGTGGCGTTGGCGCCCGAGTTGGGGCAGTTGGCGCTCCCGCCCTGGCCGCAGACCGGCTTGGGCACCCGCTGCGTGCCCTGGCACCAGTGAGTGGTGAGGAAGGCGGTGGTGGCGAAGAGCAGCGCCAGCAGGTTCAGGGCCACGGCCAGGAGCGCTCGGCCGCGGCGGTTCGTCTTCATGCCGCCCGCGCCGCCGGGACCGCGCCGCCGGGGAGCTCCGCGCGCGAAGTTGGCAGCCGGCGCCCCGCGTCAGCGGCCGCTGCCCGCCGCGCCCCGGGGCTCGGGCGCCTGCGATGGGCGGCGGCGGACGCGGCGCTGGCCCATGCCCCCGCCCCCGGGGTGGGGGCGCGGCGCGCGGGGGGCGCGGGGGGCGGGCGGCGGCGGAGCGGCTCCTGCGCGCCCGGAGCCCGGAGCGCGAGTGCACCTCGGCGAGGAGCCGCTGGCGCCTGGCAGCGGCCACGGCGCAGGGACGCGCGCCCCTCCGTGGGGAGACACCTGCAGGCGGCCGGCGACACTGTTCCGGCTCCCGCCCTCACTGGGAGAGGGGGCGCCCCACGCCGGGCGCTGGCGGGGGCCCGGCAGAGAAGGGCGCCCCCTAAAGAGACCCGCACCCGAGTGGAGAGCCTGAGAAGCAAAGAAAGTGCAGGAGGCGCTCTCGGAGAAAGAGGCTTCCCACCGGGGACGTGAGGCAACAAAACCAGCCGGGAGGGGTCATCTCACGCAGGAGCCAGAGAAGTCCCGCCCTCTGGAGAGAAGGGCAGAGCCTGCTGGGGCTCCCCACGAGGAACATGGACCAGCAGCACCCTCCCCCGGAGGCGCGGTAGGGAGCCCCAAGAAGGAGCCCCAAAGAGTCTGAGCTGCAGAGTTGAGTTTTTTGGGCTTCCCACACCCAAGAAGCAGCAGGGCCCACTGAGAAGGATGCCTCATTACTGATCCTGGAGTTGCAGGACCTGTCAGGAGGGGTACCTCACCAGAAATGCAGGGTTGTAGAGTCTAAAGGGCTTGTGCTTCCCCTGGGGGTCTCCCAGGGAGATTGGGGCTGTGTGAACCAACAGGACAGGCTCCCCTGGCAGGATGAAGCTGCAGTCACCCGGGCTCCTTATCATGGCATGGTACAGCACGAAGGGTGGCAAAGAAGTGTGCCACACAGGATGCCAAGTGTTGGATATGACGAATGGGACTTCCCCATGCAGGCATCCCCACCCACCTGAGATCCTTAGCAGTATGACCCAAGGAGGTACCACACCAGACACAAAGTTGTTGCAGTTATCAGGCAGGGGTGCCCTACAGAGGCTGCCAGCCCAGAATCTCCAAGGTGGGAGGTGGGAACAGAAAGGTCAAGAATACTGACTTTGGGGTCAGGCGACCCTGGGGCTTAACCAGCTGTGGGCTTTGAACAAGTTATTGTACTAAACCTCTCTGAGTCTCAGTTCCATATCTATAAAAGGGAGGAGGAATATTGGGCTGTCATAATGAGATCACACCTGCAAAAAGCACTTGGCACATAGTAGGTGCTCAATAAACGCTGGCCATTATTATTATTATTATTATTAACATCTGAACCAAGATCAGAGGACTAAATTAGCACAGACCTTTTCAGGATCTCTTGTGCAAGGTGGGATTGCCCAACTATGAACGCTCCATCCCCACCTCTGCTCTAAAATAACCATGTCCCCTGAAGCCCCGTCACACTGCAAAGCACAGGGTGTCCGGATGCCCAGGATGTGCAACAGTTAATTGCATGTCGATTACAAGAGCTCATCTGAATTCTGCCCAAGCTGAGAACTTCTCCAACAACCCCCTGCTCGTGGAGTGGCAGGGCGTGCAGAATTCAAGGTTAACGGATTATGAATTGCCTTACTCTAGTGGGTGAGCCTGTGCTCCCTGGCAGCTGCTGCTACTTTGCCTGGGGGTAGGTGAGAATAATTGTGGGCAACGTTCCTGGCAGGAACCCATATGAAAGATGGCCAAGGGTCTCCAGACTTGTTTATTAGATCCCTTTTCTGGCCCTAGGCAAGGTGTTCCCAACTATTTTGAGGAGGACCTCCATTCAGTATTGAGGGTATTGGTTGAGAGAGAAAATACATCATGGCCAAACAGCTAAAAAGAATTCAGTGACACTTTTTTTTTTTTTTTTTAAAGGAATTCCTTTATTTTTATTATTTATTTATTTATTTATTTATATTTGGCTGTGTTGGGTCTTCGTTTCTGTGCGAGGGCTTTCTCTAGTTGCGGCAAGTGGGGGCCACTCTTCATCGCAGTGCGCAGGCCTCTCACTATCGCGGCCTCTCTTGTTGCGGAGCACAAGCTCCAGACGCGCAGGCTCAGTAGTTGTGGCTCACGGGCCTAGTTGCTCCGCGGCATGTGGGATCCTCCCAGACCAGGGCTCGAACCCGTGTCCCCTGCACTGGCAGGCAGATTCTCAACCACTGCGCCACCAGGGAAGCCCCAGTGACACTTTTAAACGGCCGTGCAGTATTCATCGGAGGAGTATCTGTACACATTTGAAAACCAGTCCCTCAGATGTTGGCTTGAGACGGTGGTTCATGTGCATGTGTGTAGCACTCAGGGACCTACAGGCTGGGAACCCTGTCCTGGACATTCAAAGCCAGGAGAGCCCAAGTGACATATGTCTCAGGGACCACACTCTCTTAAGAAATACCCAGAGGAAGCACAGAGAGGTTTGAAATTTCCATCTAAGACACTCTTCCACTCTCTGAGTGCCCACTGGATGCTCAGCACCAGGGAGAAAAGAGCATGAACAGCATTAATAAGTCCGTTGTAGAGTCGGCAGGTGTTAAGAGCCAGGGAGAACAATAAAGCAGGGAGGAGGACAGAAGTGAGGGTAGCAGATTGTGATTTTAAATCAGGGCTTCAAGGAGATCTCACAGGGAAGTTGACATTGTAGCAAAGGCTTGAAGGAGGGTGGGAGCAGGCCACGGAGATATCCCAGGAAAGGAGGTTCCAGGAAGAGGGGGCAGCCAGTGCAAAGGCCCTGAGGTAGGGGATAACTGAAAAAGCAGTGTGGCTGGAGATGAGTGAGCAGGGAGAGTAGAGAGGTGATGGGGGGAGGGGACAGGTCATGGTGTGTGGAGTTACAAGGACTCCGGCATTTACTCTGAGTTGGGTGGGAGCCTGGGGAGGTTCTGGGTAGAGGAGAGACATATCTGACTTGGAGTGTAAGAGGACCACTCTAGATGCTGGATTAAGAAGGGGGAAACAGAGACCAGCTGGGGGCTAGTGAGTGAATCCGTGCAAGCAATGCCAGCGGCTCAGACCAGGGTGGTTGCAGCGAGGTTCTGCATCTGTGTCAGTTTTCAAAAGCAGATCCAGCAGGATCTGAGGTGGGATGTGTAAGACGCCTTTGAGGTGTTTGGCAGGAGCTCCTGCAAGGACAGAGCTGCCCTGTGCTGAGCCGGAGCAGGTGGGGGTGGGGCGCGGGGAAGCTCCAAAGTTCTGACTGATGTTGCCCTGGACCTTGTACTCAAAGTGAAGATAAGGACGAGGGGGTGGAGATTGTGCCACCAGAGGGAGCCACTGCATGTGTCTACACACCCTTCCGGAACCGAATCCAAACTCATGAGCGAGCCCCTTGGATAGGATACGTATTTTTATCCTCAAATAATGATACAGTTGCCTTGGGTGTGGACAGGTGTTAAAGAAAAATTATTCATGACACTTGTTAAGACAGTAAGGCAGCCTTTATTCAGGGACCACTGCAAAAGGAGCTTTGCCACAGGAGAGAGAGATTGGGCTGAACTCTGAACACAGGGACAAGAGGGGATTTATAGCCAAGGAGCGGGGGGGCGGTGGGGGCGGTCAGTGGACGGAGGAAACCTCAGGGCTGGGGGGATTCTGGCTAAAGTGACTTGACAGGATTCCTGCTGAAGGCGGCCCAGGAGGATAAGCTGTCTGGAGTGGGGAATGAGGAACTTGATTGGGTTTCAAGGATGAGGGATTCTTGCTAAAACTGGAGTAAGCTGGCCAAGGACAGAGCCCAAGGTCAGGGCCTAGTTGAGAAGAGGGCTCAGAGGAGCCCGACTAAGGCTTGGTCGAGGAGGGTCTTTGTCTGGGGTGGGGCTGGGGTGGGGAGGGAGCTTGTTTAGGAGGCCAGAAAGGTGGGCCCAAGCCCCTGTCCCCTCCTCTTCAGACATTGTCAGAGGCCAAGGCCTCCTGTCTCCCAAGACACCCGACCAGGGATTGAACCCCGGCCACCGCAGTGAAAGCACCGAGTTCTAACCACTGGACCACCAGGGAATTCCCCCAATGCCTCTGCTTAACCTCCTCCAAGTACTGCCCTCTGCCGGCCCCAGGACAAAGTCTAGATGCCCCAGTCCTAGAAAGTCCTGGAAAGTCCAGTCCTTTCCAGGTCCTGTATGGCTGGCCCTGTGCACATCTCAGCCCCTCCCATGCCACAGACACACCAAGTCACCTTCCGCTTCCTGATCACCGTGGGCTGGGACAGGCCCCCAGGCCTCGCGCACCTCCCTCCCTCCCCCTCCCTCTGCCTGGATGATCTGATCCTGTGCGTCCTTCAAAGTGCTGGTCACACGTCGCTCCACGCACCGCAGAGCCTTCCTTGGCTCTGTCCTCCTCCGTCTGGCCCTTCATCACCCCTCCTCTGAGCTGTGATGTCTGTGTTCACGCTCATCTCCCCCACGGGCCTGGGGGTCCCTCAAGGTCACCCCCACCGGCAGCCTGCAGGCCAAGTTTGGCCCATGAGCGTGTTTTGTTTGGCCTGGTTGGAACTGGCCTCCACAGGGTGCTAAATTTTCATGAGTTGCCAACATTCAGTAATCATGATTTCACACAAAAATCTAGACTTCCAGCTTCTCTGGCAAGATCAAGTTACCTGCCGACACTGGGCCTGCATTTTTGCCAGGCAACCATTGCCAAAGTTCCCCGTAAAGCGGATCACAAGGGACCACAGTCCCACTGGGCCCTTCCATCGTTAGGGATACCTGTGGGGAGCCCCTGGGGGCATTCAAATTTGAGAACCTGGAAGCAAGGCCGCAGCGAACATTTTTGATAACACCACTTAGCACGTCTCACCACTTAGCACGTCTCACCACTTAGCACGTCTGTGGTGCTGAAAGTCAGGGTGATGGTTACAGTCTCCGTGACTGAAAGGGGCCCCTGGGGGTGGGGCTTCTGGGGGCCGGTCACATAGGTGTGTGCACTTTATGAAAACTCATTGAGCCATACAGTTGGGAACTGTGCCCTTGTTTATATTCAACAAAATTTACCAGAAAAACTGTTGCTGTTAATAAGGAAATTCATACTTTTCAGGAACCATGAATATGCTTTGAAGGGACACGACCCAAATGCATCTCACTTTCCACTTAGAGTCGGCTGCTGCCAACACTCTCACCAGCTTCTGGACCTCCTAAGTCACTTCCTGTTTCCTTTTTCTTATTTTCTAAATTTATTTATTTGTTTTTATTTTTGGCTGTGCTGGGTCTTCGCTGCTGTGTGCGGGGCTTTCTCTAGTTGTGGTGAGCAGGGGCTACTCTTTGTTGCGGTGCACGGGCTTCTCATGGCGGTGGCTTCTCTTGTTGTGGAGCACGGGCTCTAGGTACGCAGGCTTCAGTAGCTGTGGCTCGTGGGCTCTAGAGCGCAGGCTCAGTAGTTGTGGCACATGGGCTTAGTTGCTCTGCGGCATGTGGGATCTTCCCGGACCAGGGCTCGAACCCGTGTCCCCTGCATTGGCAGGCGGAGTCTTAACCACTGCGGCATCAGGGAAGCCCAGTCACTTCCTGTTTTCTAAGCCTTCAAAATAAAGCTTGGGAAACCAGAGCATCTCCGGCCTCCAGGCCCTCCTAATTATAGCAAGGGATTAGCCAATTTCCAATTACTGGTGAGGTTTTTTAAACATTGACTCCCAAGGTATCTAAGCCTAATACACATTTTACTCCCTGGTTCAGATGCCTCTCCAGGGCTTCAGTGAAAGCCTCGGGCTGCTGGTGTGTTTATGAGGCTGCCTGCTGCTTGGGGCCAGTGTTCCCAGGGGAGGAAGGGACCCTGGAGCTCTGTGTGCAATCAAAGAAGTCCCAAGGTGTGGGGTCTCTGGAAGAGAAAGGAACCCACTTCATTAGCAAGTGATCAATTGGAGTTTCTTTGAAACTGTCTTAACTCTTCCAACAACTATTCAAGAATTTAACAGGCCCTGGCTCTGTGCTAGGCTTTCAATGAACAAGACCAACCAGGTCCGTATCTTCATGGGGCTATGTTCTAGAAAAGGAGACAATAATGAGCAAGGAAACCGCTCATACATTCAATAATTGCAGATGGTAAAACAGGACGCAGGAGACAGCAACCAGGGGCCTCACTGAGGAGGGACGGTTGAGCTGGGATGTGTTAGCAGATGTCCCGGATCGAGGGTGGAAGGTCTGAATTTTAATCCTGGTTCTGCCACATCTGGGCCACCCCTACCCCTCAGAGCCTCAGTTTTCTCATCTGTAAATGGGGAGGGGAAGGGGACATCAACACGTGCTGAGCGTCCTCACCACAGAAGGAGACTTCCATCCCCTGTCACTCTCAACCCTCACGAGGCTAGTTGCCTAGAGAGAAGAGGCTTGGAGTGCAGGGGGTTGGGGAGAGCTCCTATCCCACGGCCTTGAACATCAACCCAGGAGCTAAGATCTTACCCCATCAGCGATGAGGATCCAGTGATGACTGTGGAGCCTAGAGCATGACACACCCAGGGCTGTGTTTCTGGAAGGTTGCCCAGGGGGCCGGCAGGGTGGGTGGCTGGGAGATAAGGAGTCCTGGAGATGTGTCAGGAGGCTCATGCTGTGGTCCACACCTGCTCTGGTGATGAGACAGAAGCCTGGGCTTGTTATCTGGCCACATTCACAGAGAACAAGGCTAGGGCACACGTGCACCGCAGGACGTCTGCTCAAAAATGTGTTCAGAAACCACAGCCATAGGGTGACCAACAAATCAACCTTAGCTCTGACGTCCGGGGCAGGAGGGAAGTGAGCCAGTCCTGGAGAGAAGTGGGAGGAGGACAGGAGGCCCTCACACTGGTCCCCACCATCAGCAGTGATGTCCTCTGGATGACAGGCCAGGGACGATCTCAGGGGGATGGAGCATGAATGAATCATGAGAAAGAGCGTGGGAGCGTTTATTTAGGACCGAGGGCACGTCAGGCACTTTGGCCAAAGGGATGTAACTGAACCCTTATGGAATTCTTAATCTCAGCTGGAGAAACTGAGGCTCAAGAAGTAGCAGGGCAGGGGCCGGAGTCCAGGGCCTGGCTGACTGTCATCTTCAGGTAAATCAAGTGTCCAGGTGAAAGCCCCATAGCCCACTGACTCCCCTCCTTGTTTCCAGCACTCAGTGGGATTTTTCTCAGTCCTCAGGGGCTGTAGCTGGTTTGTTTTACTCCAGTCTTGAGGAGGGACAGTGAGGAAGGCTGGGGAGAAAACAGACATTCTAAGGTGTCTCCTGAAACCAGCCCTTCTTGGGCTTTCTGAGTCAAGTTGTTTTTTGCTTCCCTCCTCTGCCCCCTAGAGGCTGAGAATGGGGCAGCAGGCTCTGCTTCCCTGGACCAGGAAGAAAGCCCCCTCTCTCCGCATCCACCCTCCACCAAGAAGCTAAAATTGCCTCCACAGCCACCTGAGGGACACCTGGGACTCGATTAGGTGATTGAGAGCAGAGGTCTCCAACTGGGTGTAAAAGTTTATAAATTACAAATATATTACCAGCAGTATAAAGCATATATAAAAACTAAAAAAATTTAAAGGAGGACATAAAGATTAAATAAACATGGCTTTTAAATGTTTTATTTTTATTTTATTTACTAACAGTATAATAGACCTTTTGGCCTTCCTTTAAACATTCTTTTTTTTTTTTAATTAAACATTCTTAATAATATATTTTTACAGCTAGCAATGCAACTGCATATGCTTTCTTAAATTTTTTGAAAAGCATGGGTTAACACTCTGTGCTGTTGTGACTCAGGAGTCTGGTTCTATGTAGAGTTATTTCCATACTTGATTTGGCTGTTAGAGCTGAAAACAGCGATTTCATTTGGATTTATACAAAGATTTCTAAATCCAAATGAAAGAAGCACCTCATGGGCTGTGCTTTCTAAATACTAATATTCATATTTTAGTCCCATTCTCAAAATAGGGAACCGTTTTTGGTGAAATCTGGCTAATCTACATTCATCTTTCTAGATATCCATCACTAAGTCCGGCAAACAAATCAGAAGATTAGTATTCATGTATTTTTAACAAACGGATTCAAAACCCCCTGAAAGTTTTCTTTTTGGAAGCTTTTTGAAATTGGTTGGAATCTTCCGTTTTCAAGTTCTTAAAGTGTGCAGACTTGGAGAGTTTCTAAGGGGAACATACTTTCCTTGCTTTTTGGCAATACAAGCTCATAACAATGGAAACATTTCCAAACATCTGCTTTCAAAATTCTCTTTCCAAAAATGTAAAAAAGCAGTTACATTCTCTCCCATTGTTTAAAAATTACCTTCCTCTTAGAGGAGCAGATTAGGTGCTTTGTTTTCAGGGGGATAAATAGTCGACAGTCACGTGTCACCCCAGAAGAGGTCAGCGAATGTGGGCGCTTGTCTTTAAATACATGAGCCTCATCTCCAGGCTCAGCAGCTGTTTGAAGTCACACTCAGGGTCCCTCCCCATCTCGTAACAAAGTATCACTGAAGAGTCTTATATGCAAAGGTCTTGTTCTTAGTAGTAATAATATAAATCATAAATACGATGATAGAGAATAGGGACTCTGTGTCAGGCACTATGTAAGCGGGCTCAGACGGATTAACTTACTATATCCACGAACAACCCTGTGAGGCAGGTACGATTCTAGACCTTTTTGACAGATGGAGAAACTATGGCACGGACGTGGCAAAACCGTGAGAAGCCAACTGGACAGCATGTTTAGGACATCGTTGTTGTTGTGACTCTGACAGATGATAATGGCAAAGGGGAGACTGTTGATGGGGCCACTGTGAGAACATGGGGACCCTCAAACTTGGGAATCAGAGCTTCCGCCACCACCCAGGAGACACCATGAGCTTCTAGCAGATTTGAGTCCAGGCCTGTGGTTTCGGCACAGCCCGCAAGGGACACCCACACTCTGATGGGAGGTGAGGGGCACAGAACTCACTGAAAAAGGGTGAATCTTGCCTGTGCTCGCACTGCCTTATCTTCCTTGGGTTTCTGATCAAGACATATATTCTGGAGCCTCTTACCTTTACCACACAATCTGTTAACCACTTCTCCATCAACCAAGAAGGAGGGTCAAGTGTGGCTATGTCATTCCAGGAACCTGAACACCCCCCTCCTTCCCCCTCTGACTGAAGGCATCAGGGACCCAGACCTCCTAGCTGGAGAGACCCCCTGGGCCCTCTGGACCACTCTGCTCAGGGAATGGGGCCACACAAAGCCCCCACTTGGAAGACTATTATGTCACCCACATCCAGATTGGCCATCTCATAGATGTGTGTTGCTGGTCAAGCAACTTAGTCCCTCTGAATGTAAGATGGGTATGACAGTGTCCACTTAACCTGTGGAAAACTCCTGGTACGACATTTTTTTTTTTTTAATGTGAGCCAAGATTTTAAATCAGGAGATCAAATACAAATAATTGGATTCTCCAACTTCTTAGGGACAATCTAAAAGTCTGCCAGCACTGGGCCTGCATTCCCAGCTGGCAGAACTGGCTGGAACTGAGTAACTGTTTTAGATAGGAGACAGTCTCCCCACTTTGCCACAGTCCCCACCACTCCCTATTGTCTTACATCAGATCTACTTTGCTCATTCCTATCCCTGGCCTAATCCCAGCAGGCAATGGAGTTTGCCACCACTGGGTTAGAATTTTAGTTCCACTGTCCTCAGAGCTCCACCAGATCATTATCCCGGGATCCACTGTCACTAAACCCACAGCTCAACATCTGATCTTTGTAGGGAGCCGTCATTGCCTCCTTCTGCATCCTCCATCGCTCCAGCCACCAGGGCACCAACCAGCACTGAGGACTTGGGAACCACCTCCCTAGCCAGGCATCTGAGTGACCGAATCAGCCCTCAGACGTCCTCGTTCCTCCCTGTGGCTGAAGATCCTGGGGTGAGGCCTCTGCTTTCAGCAGTTTGCAGGGCCCCAGAATCCAAGTCTGTTTTAATCCTCCAGGCGCTTAGTCTGCAAATGGTTTCATCTTGGTGTCTGGGCTACTTGACTAGAGCATCCAGCTGCTGTCTCTGATGTTCCAATCCTTCAACAAATCCCCATCGAGCATCTGCTACAGGAAGCAGCAGACCAAGGCGCATGGGCCAAATCCAGCCCTCCACCTGCTGCATTCTGCCCACAAGCTAAGAACAGTTTTTACATTTTTTTTAAATTTTTATTTATTTATTTATTTATTTATTTATTTATTTATTTATTTATGGCTGTGTTGGGTCTTCGTTTCTGTGCGAGGGCTTTCTCTAGTTGTGGCGAGCGTGGGCCACTCTTCATCGCGGTGCATGGGCCTCTCACCATCGCGGCCTCTCTTGTTGCGGAGCACAGGCTGCAGACGCGCAAGCTCAGCAATTGTGGCTCACGGGCCTAGTTGCTCCGCGGCATGTGGGATCTTCCCAGACCAGGGCTCGAACCCGTGTCCCCTGCATTGGCAGGCAGACTCTCAACCACTGTGCCACCAGGGAAGCCCAGTTTTTACATTTTTTAATGGTCGAAACAAAATCAAAATAAGAATCATATTTTGTGACACACGCAAATTATATGAAATTCAAATTTCAGTGTCCGCAAACAATGTTTGATTGGAAAGTAGCCATGCCCATTCATTTCCGTGTTATCTGTGGCTGCTTGCAGGCTCCAGGGCAGCGTTGGGCTGTCGCAACAGAGACGTAAGGCCCACAGCCCACAGAGCTTCAAATGTTTGCTCTCTGGCCCTTTCCAGGGAAAGCCTGCTGCCCCCTGCTCTGCTACATTCCAGGCCCTGTTCTGGGTATTGGCGCTACAGAACTATTTCCGCTGCCTGGCGCTGCATAACAAAGTACCACAGACTGGGCGGCTTAAAACAACAGAAATGTATTCTCTCTGAACTCAAGGTGTTGGCAGGGCCACGCCCCCTCCGGGGGCTCCAGGGGAGGATCCTTCCTTGCCTCTTCCAGTTTCTGGTGGATTTACATTTACCATACTGACCTCCATTTCCTCATCTGTAAAGCGGCGGCAGTCTCACTGGTGCTGCGGACGTTAATTCAGATAATATGCAGGTAACAGGCCACCCAATGAGACTTTTTTTCCTGTTTTGTCCGTGCTTAGCAGCTAAGGTCCGAAGCCAAGGACCAAAGCTGCCAAGGATCCCACGTTCTAAATAGAAGGAGGCTCTGTGAGAATTGTATAGACAGACTGGGGATGCCTTTAAGGAAAGGCATCTTGTTTGTCAGCCGGATGCTGGCAGAGGTAGAGGCTCCACAGGCCCACACTGGTGCCCCTACAGGAGAGAAGCATGGGCAGAGAGCTTCCTCAGGGCCCACGGAAGTGCGTAATGAATCCTTATTTTCAGCCCTTCTCCATTGTGGGGTAGAAGGTGGGGGTGTGTAGCAATTAACTAAAGGCCAAGATAACACTGTGTAACAAAGAGCCACAAAACCTCAGTGGCATCAACAACACACATGTATTTAGCTCAGGAATCTGCAGTGACCGGGGTTGGATGATCTAGAATGAGCTGGCTAGGACAGCTCTGCTGATCTCCATTGGGCCTACTCACATGTCCAGGGGCTAGCTGGGGTCAGCTGGTCTCAGCTGGGTCATCTGGGCAGCTCCACGATCTCAGCTGAACTCACTCTCATGTCAGAGGGTTGGCTGGGGTCTGCTCATCTCAGCTCGGCCTGCTCGCCTGTCTGGGGGTGACCGAGGCTGGACTCTGCAGGACAGCTCTGCCGAGCTTGGCAGGCTCGCTCAGGTGGCTGCAGCTGACTCGTGTTGGTGACCTGGGCTGGCCTCGGCTCCTCCCCGTGGGTCCTTCATCCTCCTCTTGGGATCAGGAGGGTGGTCCAGGCCTACTCTTTTCATGACAATAGTAGAGGTACAAGGAAGTGAGCACGAGGCCTCTGAAGGTCTAGGTCAGGACTGACATGCTGTCACTTTTTTTGCCGGAATTCGGCCTCTGTTCACCAGTGCCGAATAGAAGCGCGGAGACAGAGTTTTGGGTGAAGTAGAAAAGAATAGCTTTACTGCTGTGCCAGGCAAAGGAGGCCACCAGCAGGCTAATGCCCTCAAAACTGTGTGCCCCACCCAGGAGCGGGTAGTGAGGAGTTTTGTTTGTTTGTTTGTTTGTTTGTTTCTTTGTTTTAATTTTTTTTTTAATTTATTTATTTATTTATTTTTGGCTGTGTTGGGCCTTCGTTTCTGTGCGAGGACTTTCTCTAGTTGTGGCAAGCGGGGGCCACTCTTCATCGCGGTGCGCGGGCCTCTCACTGTCGCGGCCTCTCTTGTTGCGGAGCACAGGCTCCAGACGCGCAGGCTCAGTGATTGTGGCTCACGGGCCCAGTTGCTCCGCGGCATGTGGGATCTTCCCAGACCAGGGCTCGAACCCATGTTCCCTGCATTGGCAGGCAGATTCTCAACCACTGCGCCACCAGGGAAGCCCAGTGAGGAGTCTTATAGTGTTCGAGGAGCAGGGTGTGGTCAGCTCGTGGACGTTCTTCTGATTGGTTGGCGGTGAGGTAATCGGGAGTCAGCATCATCAACCTTCTGGTTCCAACTGGTCTGGGGTCTACGCGCTTGTGGACAGCATACAGTTAACTTCTTCCACCTGGTGGGACTTTTAGTATCTGTAAAACAGCTCAAAGGACGTGGCTCAGAATATTATCTATAGTCCCTGAGGAAGAACTAAAAGTCCTTGACTTTGTTTAATGGCTAAAGTATTATTATATTGTCTTGCTTGACCGTTTCCCTTTCTTTCTGCATTTTCTCACTTCTCTTATTAAATTTATTCTTTGACTAAAGTTTTTCTACAGACAAAAGGCAGACAGAGGACATGGGTAGGGGTCTATTCTAGGAAGGCCTCATAGGTCCTGCTTGGTTACACTTTTACTTTACCTTACTGGCCAAGGAAAGTCCATGGACAAACCCAAGTTACACTCCTCTGTAGTGGGAGGAGCTGGAAGCCACAGACAAAGGGCAGGCATAGGAGGGGTGAAGAACTGGGGCCCATAGGGCTCCACTGCACAGGGCTTGGCTCCTGGAGTTTGGGGGTGCACTTGGGAACCTGGCATCGGTGGCATTTCTGGCCCAGAGACTTCTGAAGGTGAGAGGCCCCCTGTAGGGGGCCCACAGATGATCTCCTGGCCCACAGATGATCTCCACTTGAAGGGCCTGTGGTGGTGTGCGCCTCGGGAGACCAGGGGAAATCGCGTTTCTTCTCTATGGCCCTCAGAAGGGTGGGAAAGGACTCTCTTTATCCCCAGCAGATTAGAGGAGGAAAGGAGGTCTCAGGACCACTCCTGGGACCACAGAACTGAGACATGGTGTGGACTCCCGGCTGAGTCCATGGTGGAGACTGAACCATGGTGGGGTCCAGGTGAGGCTGGCTTCCGCTCCATGACGTATGTGGGACCCCTCTGCAGGCAGTTTGCAGGGTCGAGGGGAGGGGCGGAGCTCTGAGTTGAACTGAAGACTGAGATTTGGAAACATGCAGGCCTGAGCCTACGACGGAAATGAGACGGTTCCCACAGAAAGGGACCAGAAGCTGCGGAATCAGGCCAACATGGCACTGAGGGACGGGGTATAGTTGAGGGCAATTATGTGAATAATAAAAATACAATAAGTACAATAATAATAACAATGCTAGCAGCTAACATATACACCACTTCTTGTGTACCAGCCAGCGTTCTAGTGCTTTATTTATTTTAAATATTTATTTATTTATTTATATTATTTTATTTATTTTTGGCTGCGTAGGATCTTCGTTGCTGCGCGCAGGGTTTCTCTAGTTGCGGCGAGCGGGAGCTACTCTTTGTTGCGGTGCGCGGGCTTCTCATTGCGGTGGCTTCTCTTGTTGCGGAGCACGGGGTCTAGGCGCGTAGGCTTCAGTAGTTGTGGCGCACGGGCTTAGTTGCTCCGGCATGTGGGATCTTCCCGGACCAGGGATCAAACCCATGTCCCCTGCATTGGCAGGCATATTCTTAACCACTGCGCCACCAGGGAAGCCCCATAGTGCTTTATTTAGATTTAGTAACTCTCTTAACCCTCACAACAGCCCTATAATACTGTTATTATATTAATCATTATATTATTATTATCTTCATTTCAAAGATGAGGAGGCTGCGGCAGAGAGGCTCAGAAACTTGCCCAGGGTCACACAGCAAGAGGCACAAGCCAGGATTTGATCCCTGGCAGTTGAAATTCCGAGGCTTGTAGCTATGCTGTCTCCTTATTTTTTAAGAAATGAAACCATTTCATGTTTACACTCCAATGAGTTAAATGCCCCAATAAACCAGTCACTTAGTAGGTTCTCAAGAAATGATAGCTCCCTGGCCTATTCCTCCCAATGACCTGGGCCGCCTGACGACCCCTGTTACCATGGTGACCCCTCCCAGGGGTGCCCAGGGGCGCTGTGGAGAGAGTTGAGCTGCGAGCAGGGATCCTAGGTTCTAATCCTGGCTCGACCCTGGCTCTCATATCTGGCTCCTTCCCCACTCTGGCTTCGGGCTCCCAAGCTATAAAACAGGGGCATTGAACTTGGCCGTGACCAGGGAGGCCGTGTCAATACCTCCTGGGGAGGCCATGTGCTCTCTGCCTCCTCAGACAATTCCTGCTCTCCCAGACGGTATGTGTGGATGTGCATGTGTGTGTCAAAGTCACAGGCTGTGTCCCCAGGGTGGCAGCCATGCAGAACAGGGCAGAGAATCTGGAGGCAACAGACAGCCATAGGGACAGCCCGGGAAAGCCTCACTTTCCACCAGCCCCCCTGGACCTGCCCAGACAATCCCTGGACCCCAGGGCCAGCACTGCAGGCGAGGTGTGCTCAGGAAGAGCCCCATCTGCGTCACATGTGGCAGGAGAGGGCTGACCAGCAAGCTGCCACCACACCTGGGCTCACGGCCCCACCTGCTGTGTCTCTGAGCATCTGAGCTTCTGCCTCGAAAGTGAGGCTAACCATGCACCTCTCCAGGGGCATGAGGAGTGCATGAGGGACCTGGGGGGATGCCCAGCCCGGGACCATCTTCTCTCCTGACACCTGTTTCATGTCTACACCTGGCCCGTGTGTCTGACACTTTGCTCAAGCTGTCTCCATCTTTTCCAATCAACTATCAGCTGAACCCCCAATCACCCCGACCGCTGCTGACCAGCCAAAGCCAGGCCTTCTGCGCTATGGGTTACACACCCCAACGGCCCAGAGGAGCCTGTATCAGTAACAACCCAAAGGACCACTGTTCTACTACAACTACTGCAACCCAGGCTTGAAGCTGAATACTCTACATCCATCAGCTCATGTGGTCCTTCAACAACCCTGGGAGGAACTCATACTAACTCCCCTTTACAGCTGAGGACTGAGGACCAGAGAGCCTAAGTGACTTGCCTGAGGTCACACAGCTGGGCTGACTGACTTGTGCGTGGAAGCACAAGAGAGAGAAATCAGCCCACAGACAAGTGTAGCATCACTTTACAATATTAAATCTAATTCTATGACTTAGTATTGTGGGGTTGTTTTTTTTTTTTCATTTTTCCCTCAGTTTTATTGAGGTATAATTGACTTAGTATTGTTTTTATTTTTAATTACTTTGGGGTTGGGGGTGGGGTGTTGGCACTACACTTTTTCCAGTGCTTAGGGTCTGGCCCTCCATCTAGGAAGCAGTAGCATGTGAACTTGAACCCAGATCTGTCCGAACCTGACTCTCAGGACCTCGACAAGAACAGACAGACTGAGCTCCACCAAGCTCCCAGGCACCCACCTCTCTGAGTGCGTTGGCACCTCCAGAGGGCCTGAGACTGCGGGGGTGGGAGGGGAAGACCGAGGACGGGGTCCCCAGGCCAGCCCCTCACACTGTCATACCTGAGGGGAGGGTCTGTGGAGTGGGTCTAGCTGGAGGAGTCCTATGGATCCAGAAATGCCTGTGTCGCCATCTAGTGGGCATAGGTCACACACACAGCTGCCCACCATCTTTTAAATAGCCTTTGTATCTGGGGGAAATTCTCGCAGTATGAGTCCATCTCCTGGCATAGAAGGCAATACACACGTCCCAGCCTCCCCGTCCCAGTCTCCCTGTTGCCATCACATGCGCCGACCTAGGATTCCAATTTGGGAGAGAGTCAAGTAGAGTCCTGGAGTAGGAGGCAGAGCGTGGTGGGGGACATCGAGATTTTAGAGGCGGGGGGTAGGACTGACCAGCGGTTGGAGTTTAGCTCCTCATAGTGGAGCTCCAAGCCTGATTAAGGGTTCCCCGGGCAGCTTCCTGTTCTCACCGTCCTGCCGGTCTGCACTGAAAGGTGAGGCTGTTTGCACGTGGCCATGACGCGCCCCCTCCCTAGGGAAGCGAATACTCTTGCTTCTCCCTGCTTGCCCCCTCAGAATGCAAGCCCAGGGCTGACCCCAAACTCTGCCCCTGGGAGGCTGGATTGGTGGGCAGAGGGGCCGGAGAGAAGACGGAGCGTGAGGATGGGGATGGGGACCGTCATCTGTCACCACGTGCAAACTGCTGAAGACCAGCCAGTGAGCAGCCGACCCCTCAGGGGCCACATGGGTCAAGGCTTCGTGTGGGCAGCAGCCAGCCTGTTGCCCAAGACTGACCAGCAGGACTGATGCCCATCTGTGCCAGAACTCCGGCTCTGCCCCCTCTGACCTCACTTCTTGTTGCCAACTCCCTTTTCTACGGCCATGGCCTCTCCAGAGTTGTCTGGAAGAGTGGTGGGAGCTGGGCCCCGGGGGTGGCTGAAGGTGGGAGGGGAAGCCCTAACCCGCAGGGCCCGAGTGGACCGGAGGGAGGCGGCCGAGTCACCCGAGCCCGGTCCCCGGCGTCGGGGAGGAAAGCTGAGGCTCAAGAACAGGGGCCTGAGGCCTGCCCCAGGGCAACAGGCCACCCCCCGGCCTGGGAGGGTTGGAAAGGCAGGAGCTGCTCCACCACCCACTTAACTGCGGTGGCACCAAACAGCATCGAGTCCTCAAGCCCACTCACTCTGATTTTCTACTCTGCTGACGGAAAGGCGGAGACTTCAGGCGCCGGTGACAACCTGCTGTGTCCTGGTGGGGATGGTAAAGGTCAGATGTCACAGGCAAGGGTATGGCACACAGACACACTTAGCTTCAGACACAGGATTGAGTCGGTTTCGGATATTCAGTCCTGAGGGGACCAGGATCATCTAATAGTGGCCTTTTAGTCTGAGGATCCAAAGTCCAAAACAGGACCTGGATGTCCCTCCCCCCAAAAGCCAGCTTGGAAAGAAGAGGGATGAGGGGGAAAGGAGACCTCTTGAGACAAGACACTTTCAGTGGGGAGTTTGACAAGTCTGCCATGGACAGCTGTGCAGGTTGTTCACCATCCAAGAAGGCCTGGCTGAGGGAGCAAGTGTGGGGTGAAATCTTGCTTACACTCCACTCTCCTGGTGCAGAGCTGCACCTATTTGGAGGAAGAGGTGCCTTTTGAAATTCTCACAAAACTTGTCTGAAGTTTGAACTTTAATGGAATATTTTATCCAGAAGAGCCTGTTTCAAATCTGGAGAGAATGATTTCGGTTTAATGGGCAAATTTTTAAAAAATACATTTTTCCGGCCACCAGTTTTGCAGTGTAAAATGAGATGATTTCTAGAAACAGGTACGTTTTGTGTACCTTTGAGTCAGGTCAGAGCACAGAGTATATTTTGTCCGTCACCCCACACATGCATTGTACACAAACACACACACACTCTCTCTCTCTCTCGTAAGTAATTATGATGATATAAAGGACATGGACCACTTTCTTGAGGGCAGGACCCATGGCTATCCACGCGTCAGGCCTAGTCCTCGACCCAGTACTGGTCACAGTATAAACCCTCAGTGAATGTCTGGTGATGACTGGCAGACTGAACAGGTGAGTGATGCGTAAGTGATACACACCTTTGAGCTGAGGGCGGGTCAGACCCGCATCGTTCTATTAAGGGAAACCTACACAGCTGGCCTTTGGCTCCACAGCCCCCTGTGCACAGAGAAACCCCAAGGAGCCTTGTGCTCAGGGATGGACCGGAGTGCCCAGGGTCTCCCAGAAGTGCACTCCACCCGGGTCATCTATACAAACTGGATTCTGTAAAGAGCTCTCAAAGCCACCAGGGGAAGCAGAACTAACTGGATGGAGCATACTGTGCGTCAGGAAGCAGTCCTGCTTCTCACATGCCCAGGCTCCAAAAACAGAAAGGGCCGGGACCCGGCAGACCCGGTCAATCTGGGCCCCCAGGGACCCAGACTCCTGGCTCTCGGCTTCCCACTGTCCCCGCAGCCAGCTCAGGCTCTGGCTCTGGGACTCCTCCAGCAGCTCCATCCACAAGCACTTCCTCTCAGGAAGAACAAATCCGACTCCAGGCACAGCAGCCACAGCACCTCTGGCAGGGAACAGAATTTGGAATCCCGTAGACCTGGTTTCCCCGCCCTGCCACTTACAAGCTGTGTGACCTCAGGCAAGCCACATAACCCCTCTGGGCCTCAATGCCCTTCAGGTTCAAGGGTGACAGTGACAAATGTCCTGTCTCCTTGGCTCAGCAGAATAAGAGCTTAGGGGACTTCCCTGGTGGTCCAGTGGCTAAGACTCCACGCTCCCAATGCAGGGGGCCCGGGTTTGATCTCTGGTCAGGGAACTAGAACCCACATGCCGCAACTAAAGATCCCACAGGCCACAAGGAAGGTCCCACGTGCCACAACTAAGACCTGATGCAGCCACATAAATAAATATTTTTTTTAAAAAAAAAGAGAGAAAGAAAGAGAGAAAGAAAAAAGAAAAAGGAGAGAAAGAAAAAGAGAGGAAGAAAGAGAAAGGAAGGAAGGAAGGGAGAGAGAAAGAAAGAGGAGGGGAGGGAGGGAAGGAGGGAGGGAGGGAGGCAGGGAGGAAATGAGCTTAGGAATGACTGACAGGAGCACAGAAGCTTCCAAGGCCCCTCAGCATGCCGTTTCCCCAGTGAGGCTGAGCGGAGGCTGGCTCCTCCGTGAGCACGGGCATAGCAGAAAGAACACAGGCTCTGGAACCACACAGACCTAAAACTGGACCCCAGCTTTGCCAATGACTTGCCGCATGGCCTTGGGAAATTCACTTCCCCTCTCTGCGTCTCAGTCTCCTCATCTGTAAGCGTGTGCTCTGAGAGCAGCAGATCCTAAGGGCTGGGGTGGGTGCCTGCAGAAGGCAAGCCCCAGGCAGCATCTGGAAGGCAGTGGTGGCCTGTCTCGTCCTGCAGGGGGGGAGGCGGGAACCATTTTTGGAAATGCCACAGTACAGATCAGTAAGGTAATAACAGCCCCTAGAGCGTCTCGGGGCTCCTAGCCCCTCCCCAGGTAGGCTCAGCAGGGGGAAGCTGGAGATGCTGTGCACGTCCTTCTCTGGAGTCCGAATCACTTCTACTCCAGTGGCCTTCAGAGGCTGGAAGCAAGGTCGCAGCGACTCCAGGGGAGCTCAGGACTTGGGCAGAGAGAGGCAGGGCGTGGGCTGGTTGCAGCCTCTGGACCTCAGGCCCCACCTTGGCAAAGTGGGGATAAGCCTTCCTCGAGGGCTCCGAGACTGGACAGTATCTGTCTTGGTTTTTTTTTTTGGCTGTGTTGGGTCTTCGTTTCTGTGCGAGGGCTTTCTCTAGTTGCGGCGAGTGGGGGCCACTCTTCATCGCGGTGCGCGGGCCTCTCACTGTCGTGGCCTCTCGTTGCGGAGCACAAGCTCCAGACGCGCAGGCTCAGTAATTGTGGCTCACGGGCCCAGTTGCTCCACGGCATGTGGGATCTTCCCAGACCAGGGCTCGAACCCGTGTCCCCTGCATTGGCAGGCAGATTCTCAACCACTGCGCCACCAGGGAAGCCCTCTGTCTTGGTTTTTCCCGAAGGAACCGCACCTCTGGATGAGTCTCTAGCCTCAGGCCCCAAGCTAACTCCAGACACCAACGTGGGTCCAAGAGACGAGGGCCCAGATTACCTCCTACAATGTTCCAGAGGCCACTTCTACCTCACTGGTCCCCATCATGGCTTAGGCAGAAACAGTCAGCAGGGGTCTCCAGGGGTCTGTGACCCACCAGAAGGTGTGTATATGCACAGAGGCCTAAGGGGGCAGAACCCTGCCACACACATAACATCATGTTGTACACCCTGAAAGAGGTGTGTGCATGTACATACACACAAGGAAAGGTCTGGAAGGCCACCCACTGAGTCATTATAATGACTTAAGAAACTTTTATTTTGTTTCTCTGAAAGTAACATGTATTGTTTGCACAATAAAGAGAAGGAAAACTGGAGCTGCTGGATGTGTTTAAATAATTAATCGTTCACCCTCCTTGCCCCCCACCGCGGGCACCACACAAGGCACCACACAAGGCTCGCGGCTTAGACCCAGGAGGCCGCATGACCCACGTCTGTGGCGAAACGCACCACCCCACCTAGGGCCCGAGCCAATCAATTAACGTGGCCTTTAAAAGATGTTTCCAAATGATGCAGACAGGGAAGAGCGGAAAAGGGAGTCCCTGATCTGAAGAAATCCTTCACTGAAGAGCCGTTCTCTCAAGTGCTTTTCCCTAAGGAGCCTGAAAGTAAGGCCAGGCTTTCTGAGAAGACACCAAGGACGCAGCTTCATTGTGTTAAAAACTAGCGCCAGGAGAGACCTCAGTGTGACTCCAGCTTCCTCCTTTGAGGAAAAACCCACTTAGATACATCGGGAAAATCCTCACGCACTCAGTATTTTGGGGGCACCTGCTCCAGGCCCTACACTGAGCGCTGGGGACACAGATGCTCCCCTGCCTTCACGGAGATCTCATCCCGGTGGGGGACAGAGGCGCTGTATGGTTAGTAAGGAAGCCTCGCTGTCAAGGGGCGTGCAGGAGAGCTTCTGAGTGGAGGACCTGGAGGAGGGCAGCCAGCTCAGGTCCAGAGGGTCAGGGAAGACCCCAGCTCTCCCCTGGAGCTGGTGTGGGGATGAACCGAATTGGTCAAACTGCAACCATCAAAATGCTGGCTGTGCAGAATACAATGTTGTTCGTCATGTTTATCTCAGTGCTGGGGACCCCCTCAGAGTCGATCCCTCCTGACAAGCCAGGCGGCTGCACCTGAAGCTGAAAGGAAGGACGCCGGGGATCGCCTGTCTTCTAGACACAACAAGCCTCCCAGGGCCGGACACTTTCTCTTCCAGGACTAGGGAAAACAGACGTCCCAGTTTACACCTGTCGCCCCAGAGTTATTGTTGATAATGTCTCTTTTCACTCAACACATCCTGATTTGGGGTAAAAAAAATTACAGTCATCCTACCCATCTGTCCACCAAAGCTTCATGGCAATCTTCAAATGTCTCCAGTCAGCGCCAGCCTGCTGGCCAGCCTTAAGATGCCGTCACACCTGTGTCTTCAGCCTTCCTCTGCCCACTTGCCCAGAGGTGAGAACCGCTCAGATGATTGTCACCTGCAGTGAAGCCTCCCCTGACCCCCTAGCTCTACAACCCTCTGTCCATTTTCTGGACTCCTAACCTTGTCACAGTCCTAAGTACTGAGGTTCTGCAACAATCTGTTTGCCTTTCTCCTCACTGGTCTGTGAGTTCCTTGCAGACACAGGCTGTGTCTTATTAATCTCCAAATCCTTCCCTCGCAGCCCCAGCACCTGGCTTATGGAGGCATTTGGTAAGTCTGTAAAATTGACGAGCCACCACCAACCACGGCTCCTGTGAAGGTCCCTCTCCCTGGTCCCAGCTGCCTGGCAGAGGTGTCACTCGGGGACACTAACGTTGCTCAGAAGTGGGCAGGAGGCCTGGTTAGGCTGCCACTAACCAGCCAGGAGGTCCTGGGGCTCAGGGTCCCCACGATCCACAAAATTAGGGGCTGATTTGCTCAAATGGTCTCAGTGGAGCCCTACAGCTCAGACATTTTGCAACTCTGAAGTCTGTAACTTTCATCCTTCTTCTGAATAGAAATCAGGCCCCCCCCCCGCAAGTGATATCACAAGCCTCAAAAATATTTGACCCAGCAGTTTCACATGTAGGAACTGAACCTGTGGAAATAATCACACAAGTACCAAGATTTATGTACAAGGATGTTCACTGCAGCATCATTCGTAATAAGAAAAACTGTAAACAAATCATGGTATAGCCATATGACAGAATACTGTTAACGACTGCAAGTTTGTGTGCCTGACGCCCAATGAGGCCAAACGGAAACATCAGAGTTTGGAGCAGAGAAAGGTTTATTGCAGGGCCACGCAAGGAGATGGGTGGCTCACGCCCCCCAAAACCCCAAACTACCTGAAAGCTTGCAGCAAAGCATTTTAAAAGGTGAGGGAGGGGTGTGGCTGGTTGTTACAAACTTCTTGGTGCAGGAATCCTTTGTCCCCATAGGTCCGGTCACCATGTTCCTGTAAACCTCCAACAAGCCAAGTATTATTTTCTGCTCTGCAACATTTTATCTCTGTATGAGCAGAAAAGTGTAATACTCTTAAACGGTATAGCGCTTGGGACATTGGGATTGACATATATACACCTGTTGATACTATGTATAAAATAGGTAACTAACGAGAACCTACTGTGTAGCACAGGGAACTCTACTCAATGCTCTGTGGTGACCTAAATGAGAAGGAAGTCCAAAAAAGAGGGGATATATATATCTATACATATAGCTGATTGTAAAGCAACTATACACCAATTAAAAAAAAAAAGGTATAGCCTTGAGAATAGGCTGTCCTGTATATTTCAGGCTACGGGCAACATTCTTAACTGGAAGCAAAGGCAACAGAACACAAAGATTAAAGTAAAAGAAACAGATCTCACATGGAGTCAGATTTGTTCTTCCCTATTACAATACCATCCACCATTAAAAACCATGTTTTAGTAGAATATTTAACAACATGAGAAAATGGTCATGTTAAATAAATCAAAAGGAGACTACAAAAACAACAGGACCTCTATTTAAAAAAAAAAAAAGGAAAAGGAAAATCATACATGTTTGCAGACAAATAGGGAAATGTTGAAAGAAAATTCACCAAAATATTAACAGTGGTTTTCTCTGGACACTGGGATTAGATGACCCTATTTTTTTTTTTTCCTGCATTTTTTACATATTCTTCTACAACATTTTGTAGTTGGAGGGGGGGAAAAGGCTGTTTAAAAATGTCAACCCTCCGTTGTGTGAGGCCAATGGTAGGCAATGGAGGAAAATGCCATAAATTGTGAAAACCAGAAAATTTCATCAGAACCCTTCCCAAAGCCAGCGGCTGTGCCTTTGGCGGATGTAAATGACATAAACCAGAGGAAAAGCAGGACATGGGCATCAAATGGAGCCGAGACAACCTCCTTGTACACAAAGGTGGCAGGGAAAGCAGCCCACCTCACTGAAAACCCCCAGCCATTATCTGTCCCCAGCTGAGACTGACCTAAAGGCTCCCTCTTGTCCATCTCTACCCTTTCCCCATCCCCTTCCTCAGATCACAAAGACGGTTTCTGGATTTGCCAAGGGCCTGAGAACTTATCCAGTTCCACCCAGGTGTCCTAAGGCCTGCTCTGTGCCAGGCCCTATGTGGGGCACTGCAGTCAAGAGAAATCGGATCAAGACCTGTCTGACCTCCCTCCCAGGGGAGGAACCCTTCCTGTGGGTCACCCAGCCTCTTGTCCACCTCCGAGGACTGGGAGCTCACTACAATCCATGCAGCTGGGGCCGCGCCCATCAGTCTTAGAATAAATATCCTCCATCCCAGCCCACCTTACTCCTCAAGGCCTTTCCTCTACCATCCCAAGTCCTGCCTTGTGTTCCATCCAAGGGTGGGGCCCAAAGGCGACCAAACCCATTCCCTCACCCCCTCCGTCGTTAGGCATTCAAAAAGCCCTTTCATAATCTCGGGCACAGGCAGCGCTCCCGGCCTTGCCTAGCAGGCAGGTGAGGTGGTGTTTATAGCCCAGGAATAACTGGATGCTACTTCCCTTCTGTAGAAGAGCGACTGAAGTTTCAATTCCCTCCTCTATGAACTCTGAACTGGGGCTAGCTGCAGCTGGGAGGCTGCGACTGACGCGGAGCAAGGGGCTGTGTGCACGTGTGCACGCATGCACACGTGCGCGCACACACACGTAGCTCAAAGCCGGCCCACGTCCCTACCCCCAACTAAAGATATTCTTATAAAGAAAGGCCTCGGAAGTAGAAGCTGTCAGCCCCCAACTCCCTCCCCAGTTCTGTCAATGAGTTCACATAACACCCCTACCCTCACTTTCAGGTGAGCAAACCTCTTCCTGCCAGGCGTGGTGTTCCTCGTTAGAAGCAACCCCAGTCCTGTCTGTCCAGTCCCTGTCACACCTCAAGCAGGAGGAGCTGCCGATCCGTTATCCTAGAAACTTTGAGGACAAGTACCATTTCTGCACATGAACAGCGGGTCAAGGCCTCACCTCTCCGACACACCAGCGAGCCCTGAGTCCCACCCACTCCTCGCCCCTCACACGGCTACACCCTCCCCTCCCCTCTCCAACCCCCATTCTCAGACAATCCATTAAGAGACCTTCACCTCCCTGTTGTCCTCAGGCGAGACTTTGGTCCATTGAGGGGTCCACTCTCTGGGAGGGGGAGGAGTGGGAGCCCACGTTCTGAGAAGCAGGGGTGTGGACACCACCTGGACTCCAGGCCCACCTCCACCACTAGGGTAACTGTCAGACCAAGTCCCCCACCGTCCCTGAACTTGAGAACAGGGACCCTGCGTCTTCTCACTGTTAAAGACGTTGTCGAGAAGAGGACGGGATGTAAGTTAGTCCTCCTCGGAGGGGCTCCCCGTGGGCACCGACACAGGCCTCACCCCCTGCTGCCCTGCTCCCCGCCAGGACGCTCCCCTTCACCTGGATGCTGGCCCTTGAGGAAGTTTTGAGTGGAAAAGAAGCTCCCTAACCAGCGTTTATATAACAACAACATAAGCATTTTATTTTTTCATTAAGCTTCTTAGTTTCTTAGTATCACAATGGAATGATGAGAAAACAAGAACAAAAAAAAAAAAAAACCCCATGGGTCTGCAAATCTCTGACAAACAGCAGAGACTTCAAGGCAATTGAGGGGGAGGGAGGGAGAGGCTTGACAGAAGTGCCAAAGTAGTTCCAACATCATGCCTCTCCTTAGCCGGCTGGGCCGGGAGGGGTGGGGAGGTGGAATGGTGAGAAGGTGGCACTGTCACAGCTGTCCTTGGCGTTTCTGCCTCGTGACTGATACACGCATGATCTGCACGGACCACCCCACAAGGTTTCCCGTTGCCTCCCTGGTACCTGGCCGCATGATCCCTGCCTGCTCCAAACCCCGGGACACCCCGGAGCCAGTTCTGCTGGGTGGGTGGCAGGAGAGGAGCGTGGAGTGGGTTGAGGGCAGGCGACGCCGCTCCGGGCGTGAGAAGCCGAGGAGCGGCCGAGGCCCGTCCGGGAGACACCCGTGGCAGCAGGCGGAGGTGGTGCAGGTGGCGGCGGCAGGAGTCCACGTCTCTTGGGCGGTGAGCAGGCCGCGCCTAGAGCTTCACGGTGCCGGGGGGCAGGCTGTCGTTGCAGAGTCTGTAGTAACGCAGGTCGTTGACCAGCCTGTGCACACTCTGGGTGAACGAGGGCAGGTCCTGGAAGGCAGGGGCACAGCTGCAGCCCAGCCCCACCCAACACCCCAAATCACCCCCACCCAACCAGCCACTCCTGTCGCACAGGGCGTCCGGAGCTCTGAGAACATTTGACAAAACGCGAAACTTCACTCATTCTTGCCCCATGTGTCAGCAAAGGCACAGTGGGAGAAAAAGAACAACAGCTGCTACTGCCCTAGTGCCCACCACGTGCCAGGCCCTGTCCCAAGCAATTCAGAGACAAAAGTAATTTAATCCTCACTGCCAGCCTGTGGTGCAGGTTGTTAGTACCATCATTTGAAGGATGAAGAAAATGAAGCGCGGACAGATTAAGAAACCTGCCCCGGGTAACACAGTCAGGAAGGGAGGGGATCTAGACTGGAGTCGCTCCCGAGCACTGATACGGCTCCCCTCCACCACAGCCAGCCGAGCCACATCTGCAGAACCCTTCTCCACCCAGGGCTCCAGGCAGGCTCTGCCAATCAAGAGTCACAGTGGCCCATATGTCTCATGACACCTAGCCTGCTAGGCCGCGGAATAGCAGAATACAAACAGAGAAGGCCCCTCACAGCAGGAAGCTCAAATTCAACCATGGACCACTACAGGACCACCCGAGGTCTGCTTCTTCATCTTTGGATTGGGATTACTGAAGGCTGGATTGCAGATCCACAGGCAAAGTAACATCAACGGTGCCTGTCCACACCCCCAAGGCCTGGCTAACCTCTCCTCCTCTTCAAACTTTAGCTCAAAGCCTGCCTCTTCCAAAAAGGCCACTCGGATACGTCCTATTTCCTGGCTCCAGCGGGCTAGGTCGGCGCCTCTGCTCCAAGCTCTCTGAGGCCCTTGGCTCACCCTGCCTGTGGACAGTGAGGGCAGGCTCTGGAGCCAGAAGCCCCAGCTCCAGATCCCGCTTCCTGGCTCTACCAATCCCAAGTTCTGTAACTGCCAACCAACTGCTGCCCTTTCTGAGCCTGGGTTCCTCTGTGAAGTGGGGTTAAACAACAGGACCTACACTTCAGAAGGCTGTTGGAAGGCTAAAAAAAAGCTGAGGCAAATAAGGTGTTTGGTTCAGTGTGGTCCACAGAGGGCGCTGTTGCCCATCTTCCCAGCAGGACTCCTTAAAGGCAGGCAGGCACGAGCTCCTGGACACCTGGCACAGGGCTGGAGAAGAAGCCAGCTTAAATACACAGTGGATGGATGAATGAATGAATGTAGGCGCTGATTCCTTTACTTATTTTATCCTCAAGAAAACAAACCAAGGCATATTTTTAAAATCAGTGGCGCCCAAATGCCAAATTCAAATGTCTTGAATGGAACACGGCAGTACATTTCTGCATTTTTAATAAGCACCCCAGGTGCTCTGATGCATACCTATCAATAGCTTTGAAAACCACTGCTTTAAATCAAGAAGTTGACTGAGAATGACATCATTAGAAACTGATCATTAAATATTAGGATTTGGCCTCCAGGATAAGGATGACAAAATACCCAACTGGCTGAAGTGAACTTAACGAAGCTCAGGAGAAAACAAGATCAACGCCAGGGAGAGAAAGATTCCAGACAAGGGAAAACAGGAGCTGAGTCTAAGAAAGAACTACCTTGACACGTATCACAGACGAGACAAGCAAGGAAGACGAAGAGTTTGCTCCAGCAAGAGCAACACGCAACCCTGGACGCTGAAGTGGAACGTGGACGGGCTGTTCTCGCACGGCGGTCGGGTCAACACCACCAAGAGGATGTGGGAGAAAGAGAAGGTGTCACTGCATCAAGTGTGAGTGGCTGAAAGACGAAAATTACTTATTCGATAGGAAAAGTTCCAGGAAGAGCCTCTTGGCGGGCGAGCAGCCAAGACTTAGCAGCTGAAACGGGAAGGAGGAGGACAGGTGAGGGCCCAGCAAGGAGGCCCCAGGACAGGAGAGGCTGGGCACCACGGGACCCGGACACACTAGCAACGATGGCTTCACGGGCATCCACAGGCCTCACCACCCCAGTTCCCACTCAAGGGGCTGCCCAGGCGGAACAGCCCACCTGACCGGCTCTGGGTGGACAGTGGGAGGCAAGAGCGTGAGCGCTGTGAGGCTCCTCCCAGGGCCTGGCAGCAGGTCAGCCCCGCTGAGCCTGGCATCTGGAAGAGCCCAGGGCCCCACCGCTAACCCCTGGTGCTTGGGCTCCCAAGCACCAGTCTTCACGGCCTGTCTGCAAGTCCGGGCTGTACTGGCTCACGACCCAGAGGAAACAAGAGCTGGGCCCCAGTCAGAGGTGGGCTCGACAGAGTGTAAAGAAGCTGAGACAAATCAGGCGGACGGCTGGGGCCAGAACCGGGCCCAGTAGCTGAGACGAAGAATATACGTGCTGCAGAGGCCACCACTGGGGGACAGCGTGTGCCCCTCAATCCAGCCACGGCACCGAGTCATCCAGGAGCCGCACAAGCTACAGTGGAGCCGCCGGGGGCACAAAGCACGCGCGAGGCAGCCTGTCCCCTCCTCTCGGAACAGGTGCCAGGCTTGAGAGCCCACGCCTGCCCTCCCTTTAGCCTGGCCTCTCTCTCCTCACCCGATCCATCTTGAAATTCCGCCCCAGCACATTTTTCTGGTTGGCATCCACACCGTCACAGCTGGTCAGGAACTCTGGGAGGAAGGCCGCGAAAAAGCCATCGAAGTCCACAGAGGCCATGTTGTAAATGGCGATGCCAATCTCCTCCTGCAGGAGGTCGTGGGACTTGTGAACCAGGACCTGGAGCAGCACGTTCACAAACTGAAAGAGCATGGTGGTCCGGAAGATCTTCTGCAGACAGAGAGGGAGCAGGGTGAGCGAAGGCCGGGCGGGCTCCCTGCCTACTTCCCGTCGTGCTCCGCAGCCACTGACCTGAGGAGGGTGGCCTCGGCCTGGGCCCACGACACCTCTGATGAAGAAACCTTCATCTGGGAGCTGGGGCACTTACCTTGTGGTACAGCTTCTGCTTGGTGTTGAGAGTCTCCAAGTAAAAGAGATTTTGTTTAAATAGGTGGATGTCAGGCTGGAGAAAGGACTGTCCAAAAGCCTAGGAAATAAGACCACCATTTTATAAGCAGCCTTTCAACACCCTCAGATCCAGCCTTTCTAGGGCACCTCCCTACGCCCAAAGAACTGACACTTGGCGGCGGTTCCCCACGCTGACGCAGGGCGGGGGCACCTACTGCCTCATTCTCCTGGCCTGTCTGGTCAGATCTTTGGAACGCTCCTGTGTAGTCTGAGCTCCCAAGTCCTCCCCACTGGGCCTCACTTATTTGGTCTCATCTTGCACCTTTTGTAATTAACCTCCACACCTTCACAGGATCTGTCTTTGAAGGAAGCAGCTAACACCTCTAGGCAAGTACCTCAGCCGTCTCAGCAGATACCAGAGGCTGCCCTCCCCGCCTCAAGCCAACCACTCGCCCGTAAGCCACCCTCTCCTTGGCATCCCAGGTCTTATAAACCACAAATCCTTGAAGGCTCCTTCACACCTGGCTGCCTCTGCCTTAGGGTTAAGCAATAGCAAGTTTTTAAACTGCTTTGCAGTTTCTGGGCTGTGGAAGTTTCCAGTTCACCCCCCACCCCAAACACAAAGAGCCCTGCTCCCCCAGAAAGTGACGGAGGAGTGGGGGAGGCGAGTGAAATGCAAACCCAGTGGTGGGCAGGACACTCCCCAGAATAAGCCGGTGATGGCCTCGTCATTCTGTCCCTGGGCTCCTAAACTATGAGAAGGGGGTCTTATAACCCCTGCTGTAGTGATAACATCTCCATGATGCCCAATTGTTTTATTTAGTTTTTAAAGTCGGGTTTATTGAAGTGTAACACAGAGTGAAATTCACCCTTTTGAGATTCACCATTGTGTAATTCTGACCAACACACAGAGTCATCTAACCACCACAACGATCAGAACAGAACATTTCCTTCTCCCAAAAAGTTCCCTCGTGCCCCCTTTGTGGTCAGTCCTCTCCTCTTACCCCGAGGTAACCACTGCTCACTCTCTGTTCCCCTGGATTTGCCTTTTCCAGAACATGTGTCATATGATGGAATGGAATCAGCAGTATATAGCCCTTTGGAGCCGGACTCTTACACCTGGTGGAATGTATTGGGAGGTCACTGTGTTGTGCGAATGAGAACAGGTTCCTTTTTACTTGCTGAGGAGCAGGTGCCACAGTCTGTTTATCAAGCCACTGGCTGATGGATATTTGAATTGTTTCCAGCTTTTGGCAATTATGAAAAAAGCTGCTATAACATCTGTGTATAGGTTGGGGGGAATATATGTTTCCATTTATCTTAGGTAAAATATTTAGAGATGGGATTGCTAGATCACATAGTAATTACATGTTTAACTTTATAAGAAACTGCCAAACTGTGAAGCTGTTTTCCAAAGTGGCTTTTACCCGCCCTGAGTGGAGGACCAGCCATCAAAAGAGTCTTGAAAGCAAGGACAGAGTGGAAGAGGGAGGTAGGAGGGGAAGGAGAGAAGGCACTTGAATACTCCAAATCCAGGCCCGTGATGGGGTGTCAGAGATGGAAGTGCATGAAAATAACTGCAAAGACCAGGGGTGCGACATCCGCTCTTCCACACAGGGAGAGCGCGTGAGCGTGTGTGTGCGCGCACGCTGGGAGGAAGCCGAATGGAAGAACGGTAGAATCCCGCTGGTTTCCCCGTGACGAAAAGCTAGCACTGAAAATCCAAAAAATAAAAATAACTCTCTACTTCAGCCGAGGCTTAGAATAAAAAAGTTGTACGACTGAGTGCAGAACAAGGAGTGCGCCTGGAAGCGGTCCCTGAGCAGCCGGCCACGCCGGCACGGGGAGGCCGCCCGTCTCCCACAGTGGTGTGTGCTCAGCCCCCAGAGCTCACTCTCTAGGGTTTAACAGTTGCACTTGATCAGAAAGGGAGACAATCACAGGGCAGTGTTTCTCCCGACATGGTACAAGCCAGAATTCTCTCTCAAAAATGCAGATCAACTAACACAGTGCTGCAGGTAAGGAGGGCCCCAGGTGGTCCTGACGTGGGCAGCCTCCTCACACGTGGGGCAACTCTGCTATAAGGCAGAGGGAACTGAGACGTATCCAGCATCCTGGGTGCCAGGAACGCTGTGTACACTCTCATTTAACCCCACAACAAACCCACGAAATAGGCACTATTATCCCTACTTCACAGATGGAGAGACTGAGGCTCCAAGACGTTAACTAATTTCATAGGTACTAAGAGGTAGAGCTGAGCTTCAGACCCAAGACCACGAGGCTTCAAAGTGCCACTGCGTGGCACCTGCTGCAGTGGCCACATTAGAGGCAGTGGGACCATATGCCACAGAAGCAAAGCAAGGGACAGTCGGCCAGTGGACCCAGGTGGTGTCCAGAATGATGCGTGTCTGTTCCTGGATCACAAGGCAGCCTCACCAGCTCTGCCCCATTACCTGCATGATGGCACTGAACTGAGGCTCATTCTCCATCTGCTCCTCAGCAATCCCCCTCTGGACACTGGCCAGGACGGTGGACCTGAAGAAGTACCTCCAGTTGTGATGCAGCGTCCGGAAAAGGAGCTCAAACAGCTCAGCCTTCACATCAGGGGAGGGGCGCTGCGGAGACACACACAGACCCTCAGACCTTCAGGGAGCCACTCACAGCCTGGGCCCAGAGCAGCAAAGAGGCCTGAGAGATGCCTCCTAACAGCCAGCAGCGGGTTGGCTTTCCACCCTCACTCTCGTCCTGTCAAGCCCCCTGTGGGCCAGCAGTTCAAACGAGGAGTTCTTTGGCAGAGACATGGTCACAGTTGAGACACACAATGCCTGGGTCGGTGCCAAGGGGCCCTTTTTCTTTTTCTTTTTTTTTTTTTTTTTAAAGAAATTCACGTTCTTTATTTATTTATGACTGTGTTGAGTCTTCGTTTCTGTGCGAGGGCTTTCTCTAGTTGCGGCAAGTGGGGACCACTCTTCATCGCGGTGTGCGGGCCTCTCACCATCGCGGCCTCTCTTGTTGCGGAGCACAGGCTCCAGACGCGCAGGCTCAGTAATTGTGGCTCACGGGCCCAGTTGCTCCGTGGCATGTGGGATCTTCCCAGACCAGGGCTCGAACCCGTGTCCCCTGCATTGGCAGGCAGATTCCCAACCACTGCGCCACCAGGGAAGCCCCCGGGGCCCTTTTTCTGATGGAAGCACTCAGCTTTTTAAGCCAAGAAAAAAAGGCTACTAAATGGAAAACAATTAGGAATATGGATTTCCTGCTGAGCAAGCAGCTGACCTGATCTGTCACATCTTCTTGGTGGTGCTGTTCCTTTGTCAGTATAAAAAAAAAGCTGTCCCAGCTAACCTGTTGGTCTTATGCAACCTCTGAGGATAAAGACAAATAAGAAGGCTTAAAAGAGGTTCTGCCCTCCATAGAAAAGGAGTTTAAAGAGCACTTAGAAACCACCGACAGCGGCGTTAGAGGGCCTCCGGGTGGAAGCAGCACCCCGGGGGAGGCACAGTGTGGCGCTAACTGCTCTCCCAGCCTGTCTCCTTTCTCAGGCAAGAGGAGGGGGTGAGGGAGGCAGGCTCAGCAATAATTTTCACATTTATCCAAAAATCTCCAAGTCACTGAAGAGCACGACAGGTCACATTATTCCACAGGTCTCGGCAGAATTAAACATTATAAGGCCCAGATCTATTTAATGCAGCTTTGATTAAAGTTAAATTAAGACCAGGGGGCACCAACTTCCATGGCAGGAATCCTCAGAGGGCGCAGGTGTGTTTAATGATGCAAAGCAACTGGACTTACTTAAGCCTTAGTTTGGGCAGTTAGGAAGGTTAGCCCTTATTTACGTAACTATTACAGAAAACTTAAGTTAAATATATATTTATTCTGAATTTTGTCATGCTGAGTGGCTGTTTTCTAAGAAGGACAAAGAGCTTTCTAATGATGAAAGCTTTGAATGGTTCTAAGAACTTGTTTTGTATCCTTGAGATCATGAAAGTTCTTAATAGGAAAGTGTTATGAAGTGTCATTACTACAACATTTGTTATGTTTGCTGGAGAAAACCATATATTCACCTAAAGTTCTAAATTATTTGCCATGGGACACTGATCTTACTTACCAACCAACCTTGTGACAACCTGTTATGCTTACACTAGATTAGTTCTAATTAACTCAACCAATATAAAAAAAACCATACCAAGCTAATGGCATTCTTTCTCAGAAAAAAAATTATTTTATAAGAAAAATAAAATAACTAACAAATTAGCTTTAAAACACAACCCATTTTCCTCAATATTTCATTCCCTCCCCCATCTCAGGCAGGAGGCAGCACAGGGGACCACCCCAGCCCCTCATACCTCGGCGATGATGGGATACACCTGCTCCATGCACAGGGAGATGATACTGGGGAGGAAGGGCTTGAACACCTGGCCAGGCTCCTGGACCACCACCTGCAGGATCTTCAGGAACTTCTCAACCACCCGGCAGCCAGTACTGCCTTCGTGGAGGATGCTCTCGGCCAACTGTTCTCTGCAGACAGAGAAAGCACACAGTAGCCAAGAAAACGTTTCTCTGGGGAGCAGCATGAAAACCAACACTTGGGGCAAGTGAAGGAAAGGAGCAAAAAGTCCCACACTTTGTAGCCAGGTCGCACCACTGCTCATGTGGAGTCTGAAAACCCTGGACACAGCGGGTCTGTGGTTACCTGGTAAACATATTGAGGAAAGTCTGTATGATCTGCTCAGTGAAAGGCACGCCCATCTGTACTCTAAGGCCTCGAAACAGGGTGAGGAAGAAACTCAGCATCTCATCAGTCACATCTAAATAAAGGGACAAAGCAAATGATCAGAGGCACGTACACAGGGATAAACAGAAGCCCTTGGCTTGATGCACTTCCTTCTGCAATCTGCACTATCCTTTCTCTCTAAGGCTTCCTGCTGGAAGAAATTTCCCCAACACCATCACAGCCAATGACGGAAAGTGGGAAATGATTAAGGATGTGCTGAGAAAACTGCTCTGGCACAGAGAACTCTGCCTGATGGCTCACGATAGGAAAAGAAGGTCATCTCGAAGCCGCCCTCACTGCCCAGCACCCAGCGCCACGCAGAATTCTCACTGCAGGTGGGTTATTCTGTACTCGCTGATGCAACTACTGAACTGGGTCAGCCCCTGAGGGCTTCAGCCACTTCTCTATGACTGATAATCTGCAGTTGGGTCCAGGGTCAAGTGGCTGAAAGTGGACAGTGAGGGTGTACTCAGATTGCATGGCCCTGGGCTATTAAATAGATTAACTGCAGAAAATACTGGTTACATTTAGCGTGGCTCCACTTCCAGATCTAAACAATCATATTGTACAGTACGCTCTGGCTTGAACCACACACACTCAGGGGCAATCTGAGTGACTGAGAAGCCCTGGATATTTCTCTCATAAGACTGACAAGACCACTGTAAGTGGTCATGAAAGCCAGGCGAGTACATCCAGAGACCCAGAGAGAGCCTCTCTGAGTGACAGTGACAGTGTGCGGAGGTGAAGCATCTCAGCAAAATCCACCTTGCCATGTAAGTAAATAAGTGGAACTATCAGAAAAGTTCTCTGTCCCGCTGCAATGCCCCTCTTACTCCCATCCATTCATGTTCCCAAGTGACTCAGCGACACACGACATAACCGCCCTCCGCCTTCACCATCTAGGCCAACCCCACCGACTGACTTGGCCTGCCCTGCAGAGCTAAGCAGTTACTCTGGTCCTTGTCAGCACCACCCAGCAGTGAGGCCTGCGACCAGCTCCTACCTGACTGATGGATAAAAGCTGGAAAGAGGGCCAGGGAGACCTGAACGGATTCCTGCAGGGACTGGTAGCAGATCTGTCGGGACTTGGTGGATTCCCCGGAGATATTCTCCACGATATCTTCTAAGACACTAAGTGTCTGGTGGATAATCACCTTGGCTGCAAACCAAGATTAAGTTGCCTGTTATGACTTGTCTGAGGATAAACAGGGTAAGAGGGAACACAGGGAAGGGGAAGAAACCTGCAAAGTTATTCAGAGGACAATCACACAGAAGTCTCTCTTGAGTGAGTTATCAATCTCTCTCTGTATCTCTCTTTCTACATCCTTTTCTTCCTTTTTTTGTTCCCTTTTTACTGTCAGGACTCCAGTTGCCTGCCAGCCAGCCTGCTCAGTTTTTTGCCTCTATTCTGCCTCTATCCACCTGAAACATGTCCACAGAGAAGATGAAATGTCCCTCAGGTTAGGTGTCTTGGACTTAATCAAGACTGCAAGATGGTGAATAGACCAGTGAGAATGTTAAGTGTCACAAGGTAATCATCACAGGCAAGAATGGACACATGCAGATCAAACACCCTCCTTCAACTCCAGACATGGCTCCAGCCCGGTAATCCACACAAGCACCTGCCATGCACATCTACTGCTGCTGTGTTAAGGAATCAACTGCCTGATCAACCCTTGGTCTATTGGGCCTGAGGGCCTAAAAAAACATATACAATTATTGTTATTATGTTGCATTATAGTATATTGTAATATATATTGTATTATATGTTACTGACAATAAATACTTCTAACAATCCCCTGATGTAAGAGCTCACTGATGACTCCATACAGCACACAGGGGAAACAGAGGCAGTGGCTAGCAAACAGGCAGGATCTCAGAGGACAGAGCAAGGGCCTGGGTCAGAGGGGCCTGGATGTGAATTGCACGTGGTCAACACAGCTACACATGGGGGCAGGATCCTCATCGGTACACCAGGGTTGGCCAATAGCCCCCACCTTTGCAGGGTTGCTGTGAGGATTAGAGACAAGGCTCAGAATGATTCTCGCAAAGCACCTGACATATCAGGAGATCCAGCACAGGGAAGTTGTCACCACTCCCTAGCACCTGTGGGGTTTCTCTTCCCACCGGCTGTCTCAAGAAGCCCCACAGGGCTCAGCCTGAGCTTGACAGACTCGACCCTGGCGGAGCTCCAGAGGAGGAACCGGAGCTGGGCTGAGAGCCAGCCTCCACCTGCTAGGGCTCTCCGGGTGGCCCTGACCCCGAGCCCACCAGACTCTGTGAGGGCTGCAGCAGCTTCCAGGGAAGGGGACAGCAGAAAGAATCCAGGCTTTAGAGGTGCATGGGACCAGATCTGACTCTTGACTCTGCTTATTCTGAATCTCAGTTTCCTCATCTGAAAACGTGGAGAGATGATACCACCTTACTCATAGGACTGGGCATGAAAGAAGACAATGGCTCGCAACAGGCCTGGTCCACTCAAGGCTGGTCACAGGGATGCTAGAAACTGAGCTCCTGAAGAAGCCATTCACTCACAACACTACCAGCACACGGATGCTCACTGAGCCAGAAAACTGCACCTGGCAGACGCTTCCCCAAGAACACACAAGGCACAGGGAAGGCAAACAGAGTCAAGAGACCAAAATCTGACCTCTGATGTGAGTGTATTTAAACAAGAACCAAGATTTATTCACAAAAATGTGCAAGTGGAAAACAAAAAGCACAATTAAATATGCAATAATAGGAAAATGGATTAAATATGCAAAAATTGGAAATATGTAAATTGGTACTTCCACAGGATAGGATGTTATAAAACCATTAAAAACACTGCTTTCAAGAAGAAAGGCTAATTAATAATAATAAAAAAAAGGGGGGGGGCTTCCCTGGTGGCACAGTGGATAAGAATCCACCTGCCAATGCAGGGGACACGGGTTTGAGCCCTGGTCCGGGAAGATCCCACATGCCGCGGAGCAACTAAACCTGTGTGCCACAACTACTGAGCCTGCGCACTACAGCCCGTGAGCCACAACTACTGAGCCCGTGTGCCACAACTACGGAAGCCCACGCACCTAGAGCCCGTGCTCTGCAACAAGAGAAGCCACTGCAATGAGAAGCCTGCGCAACACAATGAAGAGTAGTCCCCGCTCACCACAACTAGAGAAAGCCTGTGCTCAGCAACCAAGACCCAACACAGCCAAAAATAAATAAACAAACAAACAAATAAATAAATTTTTTTTAAAAAAAAGAAGAAGAAGAAGAAAGGGGCAATGTGGTGAAGAGCAACGGATCTGGAGCCAGTCAGACCTAAATCACACTCCTGACGCCACCACTTTCCCTGTGATCCAGAGCAATGTACACCTGGCAGGCCTGGGGTGGGGGGTAGGGGGTACGGGATACCTTTATTGTGGAGAGATTGGCAGACACTCCCTGAAGCTGGTGATCACACTGAGCATCGCCAATAATGGGATAAACAGAAGCGATGCAGTGGAAGTACACGTCACCACCTGGGTGGTGTTCCTGCCAAAAACTGCTGGAAACAACCAGACAGAATAAGATTATGGGACTTTCTACAAGAAAACAGGTCTGGACGCTTTAAAAATGTCAATGTCATGACAAACAAAAACTAGGAATATTTTTCTTTATTAAGAAACTAAAGAGATGTGACAATCAAATGTACCTCATGATCCTTGAAGGTATCCTTTTTTAAAAAGCAAAAAAGGACAGTTTGATAAGAACTAGGGAAAATTTAAATGTGGTCTATATATTAAACAACATTATTGTAACAATGTTCCACAGCTTGGTTGGCTGTGTTAATGGTGTTCTGGTAATATAAGAGAATATCTTGTTCTCAAAGATAAAGGTTAAGTACTCAGGGATAAAGTGCTGATGTCACCAACTTCCTTTAAATGGCTCAGTTAAAAAGAAAAGGTGTGTGTGAGGTTGGGGAGAACACAAATGTGGCAAAATATTAACAACTGGTGAATCCTGATGAAAGATATCAGTTTCTCATTTACTTAATCTTTTTAAAAAAATTTTTTTATTGAAATATAGTTGATTTACAATGTTGTTTTAGTTGGAATGGGGGTTTAATTCTGTTTTACTACCATGTATTTTCTTGGCTGCTTTGGGTCTTCGTTGCTGCACGTGGGCTTTTTCTCTAGTTGCGGCAAGCGGGAGCTACTCTTTGTTACAATGCGTGAGCTTCTCATTGTGGTGGCTTCTCTTGTTGCGGAGCACGGGCTCTAGGTGCACAGGCTTCAATAGTTGCAGCACGCAAGCTCAGTAGTTGTGGCTCGCGGGGTCTAGAGCACAGGCTCAGTAGTTGTGGCGCACAGGCTTAGCTGCTCTGCAGCATGTGGCATCTTCCCGGACCAGGGATCCAACCCGTGTCCCCTGCATTGGCAGGTGGATTCTTAACCACTGTGCCACCAAGAAAGTCCCTCGTTTACTTAATCTTTTAACTGTTCTGTAGGTTTGGAAATTTTTCAAAGTATAAAGTTGGGATAGGAAAAACTTTCCAGCCTTCATTTCACCACTTGTAGAATGAGGATAACAAGACATAGCTCAAAGGGCTATAGGGGAAAGCTAGATGAAATAACGTATATAAAGTTCCCAGCCCAGTGCCTGGGACAGAGTACACACTCAACAAACGTTAACTATGTTTTTCATTATGTTTACTGTGGAAATCATTATGCTATTCAGCAAATATTTCCTCACATGGTGGCAATCACACTTCCCACTTCCTCTGAAGTTAAGCCCTGGCCCTATAACCATTCACTCTGGCCAATGAAATGGGAGTGGAAATGACAAGCATCACTTCTAGGCGAGAGCTTTAAGAATCACTGCACAATTCGCCATGTTCCTTTCCCAACGTAAGCACAGACTACAACCGAGCCATCATCAGCCTGGGTCCCCGAGTGACTAGAATAAGAAAAACCTCCCCAAACCCCTGACGCAAGCTGGACACATAGTAAGAGCAAGAAAATAGATGTTCTCCCTGCATTAAGCGCCTAAGCTTTGGGGGTTGTTTGGTACCACATAGCATAACCTAGCTTATGCTACCTGATATAAGTACATGCAAGATAAAGTGAGAAAAGACCATTAAGCTTTATAAAACATGATTCCACAATAGCTGTATGGAATCCCTAGGCAGGTTACTCGATCTTCACATACCTTAGTTTCCTCATGGATAAAATCAGGATAATTAACAGTACCTAACTCATAAAGCTGATACTAGAATTAGATGAATTACTGAATGTAAAACACTTAGAACGAGATTCAGACAAATACCAGATTTTGAAGGTTGATGTTGGCACAGCCAGAGATTTGATGAGGATGTAAGATCGCCGAGGCAAGAGCCTGGCACACAGGATGCCCTCATTAAGCCAGCCATTCTTATGCAGCTATATAACTATAAAATACTCTTACAAATAGAAAAGGGAAGACAATGAGGAATTAAACCTTAGCTAGACCAGGAGTCAGGACAGGTCTGCAGGGGGAGCTATCATGCCCCACCATGTATTACTGTCAATTACTCCAAATAGGAAGGTGTTGCCTACTTATCCTGCAGGAAGAAGAAAATTATTCTCCCACCTGAAGACAGTCCAGCCAATCACAGACTGTAGCAGCCTAACCAGTGAGAAGTCTTTATACTTTGGACTCCCAGGTTCCTCCAATGGACTCTGGTTATTACAACCCCTAGCAACTCCCCCTTTTACCCTATAAAAGCAAGTTCCCCTTCCTAGTTCTTTGGATTTGCCTATGGTCTGCCATAGTCCTCATATCCTGAGAACTCCAATTCCTCTGGCTATTCCCGAATAAACTCACTTTTGCTGGTAAAATAATTGGCTATTACGGTATATTATTATTAAGGTTGATAACAATAAGATGGTTAAAAAGGTTACTTTCTAAAATACTAAAAATAGTGAGATTTAAGAGTTTCTTTTTCCATCTGTATACCATTCTAGTATTTTTGTACAATTAGCATATGTTATTAATATTCCTAATTATAAAAGTAATGCTTTTTTTAAAGAATGTTGAGTACATATGACTAACATTTCACAAAGCATTTTTGTTGCTATCAGCAACGTTCTATTATTTTCTTTCTGTGAAAATAGACTGTATTTTCAAAATATTTCTTTAATATTTGTTATTTCAGGAAGATTTTTCAGAGAAAGCTGATGCCTTCTACTTGAACTATTGAGTTCTCTTGATTCTTTTTTTTCCTCCTCCTTTAATATAAACAATCAAACTTGAAGATACCAAGCTCTTTCAAAGCCTCTTAAATATATTTGGAGAAAGGTTAGAAACGGTTTCAAAAGATAGTTTCATGCTTCCCAGTGTGTAGAAGTGAACTGCTTTGATTGCTTATACAAGTATCTGAAATGGATCAAGAATCACTGTAGGATGTTTACCCACGGAAGGCATCATCAAGTAATGCCTTTAAATGGATGTTTTCCTTATTTTGGACATTTTAAATAAGAGACGGGGGCAACCTGCATTCAGGAAATAGGTTCATCTGATGTGTTCACTGAATTCCACAGGCAAACAGGATTCTACCCCCGAGTACGACTCTGCTCCTTAGCAGCTGCGTGACTCTGGACAGATGAATTCACCCATGAGCCCCAGATGCAAATCCCATCTGCCACAAAGGAAGAATGATGCCTGCCCTACCTATCTCCCCAGGCTGCCCCTGCCTAGGGGCCACTTACTGTCATCCAGGGGCATCTTCCTCTGCGGGGCGACAGCATTGGGCTTCAGGTTGTGATAATCCCGGGAGAGCGCAGAGATGAGGCTGGCATGGTTGATGGAGCGCACAGGCCACTGCTGCTCATTCTCTGGGAGGTTTGGCCATGGAAGCAGCAGGATATTAGAGAGGGCTCGGCACACCAACACCTGAGCCTGGAAGAGACCCCAAGGCATCCATCAGAAGTTTACGAGCAACGTGGGCAGCAGAGGGGCTGTGCCTGACACAACCTTCAGTACCTACCGCACACAGTGAGCTCAGGCCTCAGGCTCCTTTCTTAAAACCTGGGCCTGGGACTTTGGTCCAACTCAGATAATCCAGGGAGAAAAGAAAAACTGAGGCAAAAACACCAAATCTGGGTCTAGCACATCTCAGGGCCAGCCTCCACAATCACTCTTAGTGCTGGCACTTCCCCTCTAATTCAGTACTTGAAGCATCACAGAGGGCAAAATCACAGACACTGAATCCAACCTGTCCCTCAGCTGCCAGCTTCTGACACCCTCCGAGAAGCTACTCACAACAGTGCTGGTACGAGTCTCTTACAGTCAATGTGCCCTTGGCGTCAAGTCAGAAGCAATACATTCACATCCCAGGTGCTTTTAAGTAACTGCTTGGACTCCCCTATGACCCCACCCCTGTTTTGTTGTTTTTAAACTTCTAGCCTGAGCCTCCCGGAGGATTTTAGGAGAATATACTTGTCTGCAGTGTCTCAACCCTAAGAAAACAAACATTTAACAACAAAAGCAGACTGTTTTAAACCAGAAAGAATGCAAAGAGGACTCTCCCAACACCAGCCAAATTGCCAGCTCTCAAAGCAGCACAATCTCCACGCCTCTTGGGAGGAACATTTTACGTGTGAATCAGCACACTGACTGTGTTAGGAAGGTCATGACAGAGAGCACTGAGGCTGCATCGGTGCCATGCATATAAGAAATCCATCTATGTTAGCACAGCCTGTAAGCTCTAAGTGCAAAAAGAAAGGCTAGACTCTTCTCCTCAGCTTCCCTGAGCCTGAGCCACACGGCTCTGGGGACCCCAGGGTAGCCCTGAGGCCTCACCTTATCAACCAGCCGCTGGGCAGAGGCATCGGTGATTCTGTTGAATACTTTCTGTACTGCGGGGATGCTGATCAGAAAGACGGGTCGCACAGTGGTGGCCAGTGAGACCAGTAAATGGCATGCAGATAGCAGCAATTTGTCTTGGACCTGGCGAGGGAAGAGGACATGATATGTCAGCTCACAACATCTCCTGTGAGACTGGTATTAGAAGAACTTGGTGAGGCAGCCACGAGCTAAATACGGCTCTTGGATGCCAAATTATACCACCTAGGCTCTGGCTCAAAGAGCTTTTCCTATAATGATGCCCAGCAACAAGGCATCCTCTTCCTTGCCACATCCATAGCTCCTGCCCTCAAGCCAGGACCACCCCCCCGTGCCCCCCCCCAGTTCCTCCCATTCTCAGTCACCGGCATCTTTGAGCTCAGTCACTTCTCAGCTCAAGAATCTACAGTGGCTCCCGTCAGCTCTTAAATCACATGGCAAACTCCTTGGCATATCATTCAAACAGCTGGGGATTGTTCATCTCGCTCTTCTTGCTCCAATCAAGCCAAGATCTCCCCCCACCGCTTTCTGCACTCCATCAATTGCACCAGGCTCGCCTACTTCCTTCACCTCAACATGCCAATCAAAACCTTGGTTCACGTACCATTCTATCCCTTTCAAATTAGCAAAAGAGAAGACTCTTTGAAAACAGGACCTAATGCTAGTAAGACTGTGCTGAAAACAACACACCAAAGAGTCAGTGGCACGTAGAATAATTTAGGGAAAAAAATTACATAATTTCCTAGAATCACAAAATATCCCTAACTTTTAACCCTATAATCCCACTTGTTCTAAGAAAATTACCTAAAAGGACAAAGCTACATTCATGAGTACACACATTTCAGAGTTATTCATTACAGAGTGACTCTTTATCAAGCGGAGGCAACGTAAAATACCAGCAATGGGTAGATAAGTTATGAAACAACCCCTCACAGGATATCATAACTCATTTACAATTACAAACATAACAAAAATTTACAGAAAACAATACCGTGTTCTGTTAATAGTGGTACAGGATGCCATGTATGATTAAAACTACCGCCCCCCCACCCAAAAAAAAGAAAGAAAGAAAAGAAAAAAAGTATATGCTTTAGAAATATAAATTGGTGGTCTTCTTGGAGGACGACTTAGAATCTATCAAATTTTACATGGATATAACCTTCGACCCAGCAATTACACTTCCAGGAGTCTACCCTACAAGGATGTACACACAAGGATCTAATGTCCATCAACAGAAAAATCATTATACGCCCCCACTACAGAATAGCGTTGGTCAATTTGAAAAACTGAACTTGCTCGACATGTGTAAAGGTCTCCGAGGCATAATGTTAAGCAAAAGAAGATATCTGAAGATATCTCTCCAACTATCTACAAACTTTTACTTATGCAGTATGTGAAAACAGGAAAAAGTCTGAAGGATATACAACAAACTGTTGACAGTGCTTCCCTTGGAAAGGAAAATGTTTTGAAGGTAGGGATTAAAGAGTACCATAATTTTTTAGTCTGTATATTGGAACAGTATTTTACTTTTTGACAATGAGCATGTATTCATGTGGGACTTAGAGAATTGAAAAAATAGTTGTATTTGAATTTGTATGGACTACAACTAAAAAGGAACATGAAATACACATAGTTCTATCACAGCGGTTAAGAACTGGGTCCAATGCTTTGTGGTATTTTAATGTTATAAGAAACGGGTATATGAACAGAAGGACAGACGTGGATTTAGAGAAAAGGTGCAGCCTTTGCTGTTTCAAGACCTTGGTGCTGATCAGGGGTGTGACTGCATCCATGGTGGTGGAAATGAGCGTAACGAACTGCTGCGTATTCTGCCGATGAGCCTCGCTGCAGTACTGTGCTAGCCAGTGAGAGTAAGCCTGCAGAGCAGCCAGGGACTGAGCGTGCCTGCGAAAGGAGAGAAGACGCGATTTTAAAGGTTATGCTCAAAATATATTATCACTAAACTTGTTTCCACAGGAGGGAAGAATTCCATCCATCACATTTACTATTCTAGGACACGCGTGAAAGTGTGGAAACCATTTACTTGCTCACGTAGTACCTAAAAGTTAAAACCCATCGTCTAAATATTGCCACCATTGCCTGGAACACAGAAGGCAGTTAGTAAATGTCTATCAGATCTCATTCAATCTTTCTGTGACACACGTGAGCTCAGCCGAGAGAATGGTAAATAGTAAAAACAGAATCAAAGAACTTAAGTGATAATGTGTTGACTTGGGAACTAGTAAGAATTTTATATCCATAGCTACAAATCAGGATGTAGAAAACTACCAGGAATTATAGTTTTATAAATAAGCTTTGATATGAGTCTCTCAAGTTTAAGCTTCCATCATACCATACATGGTATCTGGCTAGAGGCTTGAAGTAGCAAAGACTATGTTTGGTTTCTGCCAATTTTGTACTGCACCATACACACAACAAAATATACATCATAAAAGCTCAAAATTCATCAAAGATAATAAATAATCCATCTTTTTAAAAGTGAGGCAGTTGTCTCAGAGCTTACAAAACACCAGACCTTCTAATAAACCTAAATGGGTTATTTCTCCCTTTTCTGAAAAAATTAGTAAGCAATCTTGGGGTGATACTTTGAGACTCTAAATAAATATACCATTCCCCAACGAACACCCATTGAGGAACCCTGCCTAAATCATTCTTACACTGGTGGTTGCAAACTAGTGGTTTTTCTACTTCTATCTTTCTTTTTCTGTTCATTAGCTGTACTCTTCTGTAAAAAACAGCTTTCCCTCCCTGATCTTTTTCTTTCTTTTAAATTATATGGATGCCTTATATTCAATATGTTATAACTCATTATTTCTTGATGATCACACTGTCAAGTCTGACCAGGAAAAACCCTTTCAAGCTAGTCCCTATATCCTTTTCGTATGTTCCCAACCCTCCTTACTGACTCAACAAGATTCTCCAGGGTCAACCTGCCCCAGACTTGGAGCATTTCTCCAAGGAACTCTGGTCCCTTTTGATGGAGAATGTATTTTAGAAACCAAGAGCCCGAGTACTAGAGGTAGCATTGCTACTGGAGTGCCACTGCTTCTAGGAGCTTTCAGTGGATGTAGCTAGGTTATAGGCAGACACTATTTAAAATCAAACTCAGTATCAACAATCCCACGGCAAACTGACCTCAAGTGCCTCTAGATACGACGCAAGAAGGACATGTCATCACCTATGCAGTATTCTTGCTAAAATGTTTAACCTCAATCGAATACAGAGAAAAACAACTAGACAAATCCAGATTAAGATTTTCTTAAAAAAAAAAAAAAAAAATTAGGATCTGGATCTCCAGAAAGTCAGTCTCTCTCTCCACCCCACCCCTCCCAAACACGCAATTTGGGGAACTGGTCTAGGCTACAGGAGACACACATAATGTGTGACTCATTAGTTAGAATTCGGATCCAAAATATGTATGTCTATAGATATATACGTAAAAAGGACATTCTTGGGATAATTAGGGAAATTTGAATACGGAATATATATACATATACACTTAAAAATAGGAGATGACATTACTGTATCTATGAAAGTTTTTGAGTGTTGATAATGGTATTTTGGTTACGTAGGAGAATGTTCCTAGGAGATACATGCTGAAGGATATACATGTGAAGTGATGTGTTGTCTGCAATTTATTTTCAAACAGTTCACACACAAAAAATGTATGTGTGTGCACTTGTGTATACAGAGAGAAGCACAAGAAAAAAAAAACATGATGGCGCAGTGGTTAAGAATCCGCCTGCCAATGCAGGGGACACGGGTTCGAGCCCTGGTCCGGGAATATCCCACGTGCCGCAGAGCAACTAAGCCCGTGTGCCACAGCTACTGAGCCTGTGCTCTAGAGCCCGCGAGCCACAACTACTGAGCCGATGCACCTAGAGATTGTGCTCTGCAACAAGAGAAGCCACCGCAATGAGAAGCCTGGCAGTGCAACGAAGAGTAGCTCGCCACAACTAGAGAAAGCCTGCATGCAGCAATGAAGACCCAATGCAGCCAAAAATAAATAAATAAAAATAAATTTATTAAAAAAAACAAAACAAAAAACAGCAAATGTGGCAAAATATTTATCATTGATGAATCTAGCTTGAGAGTATAGTATATGGGTGTTCATTCTATTTTCCCCTTTTCTATAGATTTGAACTTTTTCAAAATAAGTTAGGTAAGAGAAGGTACTAAGTACCTTAAAGTAAGAAAATATAAATATTATTTATATTTAAATATAAATAAGACTCTCTTTCTATTATTTATCTAATTTGAAGCTCAAGAATGCTCTAGAACAGGGGTCAGAGACTTTTTCTGCAAAAACCAGAGTATAAATATTTCAGGTTTTATAGGCTATCCACTCTTGTTCAGAACTATTCAACTCTGCCACCATAGTGCAAAGCAGCTCACAGATAATACGTAAATGAATGGGCATGGCTGTGTTCCAATAAAACTATTTACATAAGCTGGCAGTGGGCTGGATTTGGCACAGGCCATAGCTTGCCAACTCCTGCTCTAGTCTAGAGCAAGCCTTCTGGGCAGTGTAATCTCTGGGATATGGCCCCATCTCCAGTCCCCATTCCTCTATCCCTTCCATATGTCACTTTCCTAATGGCTTTTCACTGTCTGTAAAGTTTCTCAAAGTGTGGTCCCTGGATGCCCCGCTTTCAAAATCACTTGAGGTTCTTGTTTAATATGCAAATACCCGAGGCTTATGCCATCCTGCTACAATCAGAATCTCTGAGGGAATATGTTTCCCAAGCAATTCTCCTGTACCTTGCAGTTTCAGTCACTGGTCTACAGGGTAAGAGTCATGGCATTCAAGGTGAAACACTTAGCCCTAACATGCCTATCCAGCCCCGCCTCCCGTCACACCAACTGCTCACCACGTCCCTAACTGTGTGACTCTGGAACACTTCTGTGGCTTGGCTTGTGCTGTTCTTTCCTCCTGAAATGCCTACTCCATATACCTTCTGCTGCCAGCTCTCATCTGCCCGATGAATTCCATTCACTCCAACCACCCCGGCCCCGAGATATCATCAAACAATCTTTCTCTTTCTAGGTTTCGAGGTGGGAGATTTTCATCTTTTCATGGCAGCCACTACAGTCCCTTTTTATCTGCAAAATCATTTGGGGCCAGACAACAAAGTCTTTCTGAGAATACACGAACATCTAACTATACTTACACATCAATGAGATCAGGCTTCAACACTGATGGCACGGCAGTCTCAATGTTGTACAATTTTATCTGAGATCCATACAAAGTGACTTTGACCAGCCTGTTGGCAAAGAAGAATACAAGAAAAAACATTCAGCTTATGGACTAAAATAGACAAAATGGACTAGGTACCAAGGTCTCGAGGACAGACTTCTTTTCAATCAAAAAGAATCCAGACCAGGTCTTCAATTTTATCCCAAAGACATAATCTGAGATGTGCATAAAGATTTATATACTAAGATACCAACTAAAGCATTACTTACATTGAAAACAATATAAATATCCAACACAGAGAACATAATGTAATGTAGCAATATATACAATAAAAATGATTAGGATGGAAATTTTTATGCTATGTGTATTTTACCACAATAAAAAAAATTAGAAAAAAAGTGAATGTTTCAGGCGGATAAGTATATGACAAAGAAAATACAGCAAAATGTTCACTGTAGAATCTATGGGTATTTCCTACACAATTTTTTAACTTTCTGACGAGTTGAAATGGGGTTGGGGGTTGGGAGGCCACAAAAGTTTCTAAAATAGATTAAGGTATTTTTAACTTCAAGCACAATTCTTTGAGAAGCAAGTTACTGAGCCCACTGTTTGCCCAAGGGCTCACTATATATCAGTACAAACGAACGTTAAATACAGTAACTAATAGCCAGCTCTAGTGGGAAATGGGAAATGCATCTTTCATTAGAGACAGACATTCCTTTCTGAGTAAACATAAACAAACAAACCAAAAAAACTAGAGACCTGGCTAGGTTCTCTCTGTGCTTACTCTGTAAGGAAACCTGGGAGCAGGTCTGAGGGGGACGCCAGGGAAGACAGTGCATGTTTCTCTCCCCCAATCCAACAGTGAGGAGAGTCTCAAACTTCACTGAGCATAAGAATCAACTGGGGAACTAATTACAAATGCAGCTCGCTGGTGCTGCCCCACAGACTGACTCTAGCATTGAGGGGGGTCTGGAAATGTGCATCTTTGAAAAGCAGCCAGGGGACTCTGATGCATGTGGACCATACTCTGAAAAATGCTCCTCTCTGATGGCGGGGAGAAAGCAGGACTTTGTTAAAAAACCACAAGCTTGAGCCACAAGTTATTCAGGGTTGGGGAGCAGTCAGAAAGACGTATTTCCAGTCAGTCAAGGAAATAAGGGTAAAAGAGCCAAGGGTTCTCAATCTGAAGTCCTAGGAAGCGGGGTGTGGTGGTGGCAATAACTAGGCATCAAATCAGTCACCATCAATAAGTAAGACGCCAATGCGCAGCCAGTATTTAATTCTTTAAGCTGCCCCACATTTTTCACATTCATACAATAAGTGTACAGTTCAGTGGTATTAAATATATTCACAACGTGTTACCACCCCCACCATCCATCTCCATCACGCTTTCATCTTGTAAAATTGCACCTCAGTACCCATTAAATAAAAACTCTCCATACCCCTGCCACCCCGGCAACCAGCCTTCTACTTGCTGTCGCTATGATTTTGACTACTCTAAGTACCTCATATAAGTGAAATCATACCGCATGCGACTTTACATTCTGTTTCTTCATTCAACAGCATTCTTTAACGTTGTTCTACACTAAAAATGAACATCTTTTAATATTTCTATGTTTAGCAATCTTAATATTAGGTTTGTTTTATGTAACCTATAAGTGAAAACACTGCTAATCACAGTGGCTATTAAGATCACATAGCCATAACAAGGAGGCTTCTCTCACACTTTATTCTAAATGAAGACAAAACAGCAAAGTATCTTTACGGACTGAGCCTGAAAACCTAAGCAGTGCACAAAGATGTATATATAAGGACCTATAAAATAGCAATCCGGGATCTCTGAACAGTCATCTCACTATGAAGTTGAAATGACTGATGGATATAATATATTGCTTAAGTTTAAATTAAATATAGATTTCAGACAGAAGGACATGTTCTATTCCTACTAACCATCAGCGGAAACAGGCCTAGTGCAGGAAAAAGAGGAAAAAGAACTTGAAGTAGAAGCTCTGTGGTTTGGAAAGAGCACAGTATTTGGACTCAGGAAACTGGTTAAAGTACCTGTGCTCCCACTCATGAACTGTGTGACCTGAGGTAAGGCACTCACCCTCTCTGGGTCAGAATTTACTCAGATAAAACGACAATACCTGTCCCTCAAAGTACAGAATGAAAGAAAATGTACAAAATTACTTTTGAAAATTTCCTACTCCTGTATGCTGCTTTTATTATTAATATTAATCTGGCTTTTCAAGATTTATTTATAATTCTTAGTTATCGCTGCTTTTAAGCTAAGAGTAACAGTTAAAAAAAAATCTGGCATGCAAGTAATTAGGCTTGAGCCCCAGCTACCCCTCATGTGTTACCAACGATACAGCTACTGGGTAAATGAAAGTACCAGGTGTCTCTCAACTTTCGGCTGGACCCACACCCACCCAGTTTTGATCGAATCAACTCACTGGTTACCTTGAAATGATCTGAAAACCTCCTGTCACTTTTATTTTAAGCATATGACTTTTTAAATGTATGACTTCATGAGAAGGGAGGGGGCAGACTAGGTAGTAGGAAATGGTCTCCAACAAATGCAGCCGTAAACCCTGTGGGGGACCCTCGAGGAAGAAGTAGTAAAAGGAACTTGGTGGTGGGAAGGCTGGGATCCACCCCTCAGGTCAGGCTTGGAAGCTGCCCAGTTTCAAATCCTCAGGACCCTAAGAGGACTGGAAAAACCAGTCCCATTCTAAAAGGACCAGAAAACGTCCCACCTCTGGCATCTGGCTGCCTACTCGGATAGTGCCTACTGCCTACTTGTTTGTCCTTTTATTAATACGGCTTTCTTCATGTCTCTTTATGACCTCACCTGGTTTCTTCTGAGGTTATTCCTGTCTTTAAATATGAGATCTTCTATGAAATAACAGCTTATATTTACTGTTTGCTACACACTAGGCCCTGTGCTCAGTGCCTTACCTCATGTAATTCTCACAATACACCTACAGGATACTACGTCCACTCCATTTTACAGATGAGGGACCTGAAGTTCAGAGAGGGTCAGTGACTGCTCCACACTCCCCTGTATGTGGCAGAGCCTCAATTCACCTGGCGCCAGAGCACAGCTGCCTGGCAACAGCTGTTCCTCACACAAGCAGGTAAGCTGAGCTCCATGCTGTAACTGCCCACCCACCTCTCCACCACCGTGAGGGCATCGCTGAAGCGCACGGCGAACACGTCCCCGATGAAGTACTCGGCTAGGCGGCCCACAGCCTGCAGGAGGGAGCTCAGGTCTCGCAGGGAACAGTGCAGCCGCCGGCAGTCGTTCTCTGCTGTGATGTTCAACCTGTGTCCTGGAACATAACACTTCAGATGGTTTTTCAACAGGAAGAACATGCTTTAATTACCACTACAGATAACTGCTCATCCAGGCAAGCTACATTCAGCAAAACCAATTTTTGAAACATAGCAACCCACAGGCTGCTTCCCAGTACCAAGCAGGGAAACTGGGCAGGCTCCACCTACAGCCAGACCCACATGCACCCCAAGGCCAGAGGGAGAAACAGAGACAACAGACAGCCCGGGCCGTGCTCACATGGACCCATCTGATCCATGACTGGATTCCTCTTGACCCTGTGAGGAATGACACCGCCAATTTTACATACAAGGAAACACACCCAGGGGGGCCCAGTAACTTGCCTAACATGGGTCGTATTTCCAGGGCAGAGCTAGACTCCTAAGCTAAGCCTATGCGACTCTGCAGGCTTTCTGCAAATGGCCCTGGTGCAGAATGGAGTCTCCATGGGCTGACAGGGTTCAAAGAACAGGGTGCACTCAGCACTCCACCCCAGGTTCGCAGGTAGCACCGTATGGACCAAAGGCACAGGACCTGGGATTCAGAAGACACAGGTTCCCTGCCACGTGCAAGCTCTGTGCCTCAGAGAGCCCTCTAAGTCTCAATTTCTTCATCTTTAAAATGGAAACAAGCACTACTATCTAATTCACTATAGTAAGGGCTGAATTAGAATGTGTAAAAACCCTATAAACTATAAAACATTATTCAGTGTTTGTAATTAATAATGAATAACAAAGAGCTAGTGATTTTCTAAGGCCTGAAACTTTCCCTCAACATTTCTTCAAGCTGAGCAAGGAGGAAACAAAGATGAAGGGCAACAACATCCTCAATTCAGCCACCTCCTTGCCCTTTGGACCCCTCTCCCCACACAGGTCTACAAAATATATTAATTATTGCCAAGCCAGAGAAAGCGCTCTCCATCTGACCAAGTCCTCCTCCTGCATCCAGGAGGAGGGAGGGAGGGGCAGTAACAGTAAGATCACTGCCATAGGGCACCTGCAATCCATCCACTCCCTAAATACTTTTCAAACCTTCTCCTGCCACTGCCACTTCAGGATTTTACTCTGCTGGAGGCAGGAACCTCCCCCCATGGCACTCCACGGCATCTTCCTAGAACCCAGATCTAAGCACAAAGCTCCCAGCAGGCAAGGTGCCAAACCCTTCTGGGGCTCCCTCTGGCCAAAAGGGAAAATCCCAACCTCCCCAGCCTCAGCTGAGGTCTCTGTGACTTCACCTCCTCCTCCGATCCCACTCTATCACCTGGACCCACTGATGACCCCCTGGTGCCTCGTCTCTGCACAAGCTGCGGTTTCTGCCTGGAGTCCCCCCCACCCCGTCACTCTCTGGCCACGCACACCTCACGGCCCTCATATAGCCTGCAGGCTCACCTAAGTATCGCCTCTCCTGGAAAGGCTTCCCTCCCCACTCCCCCAACAGAGGGAACTCACTTCCCCTCCTACATCCCCCCAGGGCACTCCGTGCACATAAGGAGATAAACTACTGATTTCTAAGCCTGTCTCCTCACTGACTGTGAACTCCTTCTGGGGAGGGGCTCTGCCCAACAGCCAGCACGGCCCCTGGTACAGAATGAGTGACCACAGATGTACAACTGAATTCGATACACAGAACAGAGAGCTAACTAGAGCAGCAGAGAGAGTCCTGGGGGCCTGAATTTTCTCATACTGCCCTTGGGAGCATTCCCTTTACTATGTAAACGTGAATATGGATAAGCGACACCGGTGGAGAAGAAAAAGGAAGGATGACACCTAAAAGACAGGGGGTGAAGCAGCAAGTTCGATGCCTCAGCTCCTACACTGACTTCCAAGTGCTGAGGCTGGAAGAGAGCCTGTGACAGCCCCGAAGGAAGAACAGGAGCCTGGAAAAGGGGACACTGTGATCAGGGCTTGTTACAGTGGGTCACACCCCAAGGAGCAGAAGAACAAAAGGAAGGGGCAACTCAAGCAGAGAGCCAGTGACAAAGCCGGCCCTGACCTGCCCGATCACCTGTCCGCTTGCAACACTCCCCGTGGAGAGCAGAGCCTCGGTGCAGAAACACCCAGTGGGCTTCTCAGCCTCAGGCAGCCCTGCCAAGGCCGCTGGGTGGGCGTCGGAGGAGGGTGGGCCAGCTCCCCTAGTCAGAGCAGGAGGGTGAGCGTCCCACACCGCCAGCCAGAGGAGCCCACAGAACACACAGAACCAAGAAGTGGTTCTGGTCGTGCTTGGTCACATGAGAGCGAAAAATGCCTCTCTCCTCTCCTCTCCCAGTTAACAAAAGTGCCACAGATACACGCCTTCTGAATGTCAAGGATGTTCAGGGTTACTGCTACGGAACCGAAGCCCAGAGTAAATGAAAACCTGTTGTTCCACCTGTATGCACACCAACCAAGCCTTAGGGCTCTGTGGGAAATAAACCCTTAAGAAAAACATACCCTGGAACTGGATGTGGTGGTGGTACAGGCTTCAAAAGAGATGAGGCCAGCTCTTCTTTCAGAGAGCAACGTGGACAGGTTTCGAATCCACATCAGTAGCCCCTCACTCTCCCTGCACGCACCCATCCTCATCTTCCACCCCATCTCCCACAGAGCTCTACCCTGACGAGTTGGTTTCAACTTATTCACTGTACTAAATACCAAGAACTAGGTACCCTTAGGTACAATCTAAGAACTAGGTTCTTAAATATTTTAAGCATGAAGGAAAACATTCTGTGTTTCTCTTTTAAAAACCAAACCAAAACACCACCCTAAATCATGTTTCCCTAGTAGATGGTCATAAGACAGCTTAAAAGTCATGGGGACCATTATTATTCAACATAGTTTTGGAGGTTTTAGCCACAGCAATCAGAGAAGAAAAAGAAATAAAAGGAATCCAAATCAGAAAAGAAGTAAAGCTGTCACTGTTTGCAAATGACATGATACTATACATAGAGAATACTAAAGATGCTACCAGAAAACTACTAGAGCTAATCAATGAATTTGGTAAAGTAGCAGGATACAAAATTAATGCACAGAAATCTCTTGCATTCTTATACACTAATGATGAAAAATCTGAAAGTGAAATTAAGAAAGCACTCCCATTTACCAATGCAACAAAAAGAATAAAATATCTAGGAATAAACCTACCTAAGGAGACAAAAGACCTGTATGCAGAAAATTATAAGACACTGATGAAAGAAATTAAAGATGATACAAATAGATGGAGAGATATACCATGTTCTTGGATTGGAAGAATCAACATTGTGAAAATGACTCTACTACCCAAAGCAATCTACAGATTCAATGCAATCCCTATCAAACTACCACTGGCATTTTTCACAGAACTAGAAGAAAAAATTTCACAATTTGTATGGAAACACAAAAGACCCCGAATAGCCAAAGCAATCCTGAGAACGAAAAATGGAGCTGGAGGAATCAGGCTCCCTGACTTCAGACTATACTACAAAGCTACAGTAATCAAGACAGTATGGTACTGGCACAAAAACAGAAACATAGATCAATGGAACAGGATAGAAAGCCCAGAGATAAACCCACGCACATATGGTCACCTTATCTTTGATAAAGGAGGCAAGCATATACAGTGGAGAAAAGACAGCCTCTTCAATAAGTGGTGCTGGGAAAACTGGACAGGTACATGTAAAAGTATGAAATTAGAACACTCCCTGACACCATACACAAAAATAAACTCAAAATGGATTAAAGACCTAAATGTAAGGCCAGACACTATCAAACTCTTAGAGGAAAACATAGGCAGAACACTCTATGACATAAATCACAGCAAGATCCTTTTTGACCCAGCTCCTAGAGAAATGGAAATAAAAACACAAATAAACAAATGGGACCTAATGAAACTTAAAAGCTTCTGCACAGCAAAGGAAACCATAAACAAGACCAAAAGACAACCCTCAGAATGGGAGAAAATATTTGCAAATGCAGCAACTGACAAAGGATTAATCTCCAAGATTTACAAGCAGCTCATGCAGCTCAATAACAAAAAAACAAACAACCCAATCCAAAAATGGGGAGAAGACCTAAATAGACATTTCTCCAAAGAAGATATACAGATTGCCAATAAACACATGAAAGAATGCTTAACATCATTAATCATTAGAGAAATGCAAATCAAAACTACAATGAGATATCATCTCACACTGGTCAGAATGGCCATCATCAAAAAATCTAGAAACAATAAATGCTGGAGAGGGTGTGGAGAAAAGGGAACACTCTTGCACTGTTGGTGGGAATGTAAATTGATACAGCCACTATGGAGAACAGTATGGAGGTTCCTTAAAAAACTAAAAATAGAACTACCATACGACCCAGCAATCCCACTACTGGGCATATACCCTGAGAAAACCAGAATTCAAAGAGTCATGTACCAAAATGTTCATTGCAGCTCTATTTACAATAGCCAGGACATGGAAGCAACCTAAGTGTCCATCATCGGATGAATGGATAAAGAAGATGTGGCACATATATACAATGGAATATTACTCAGCCATAAAAAGAAACGAAATGGAGGTATTTGTAGTGAGGTGGATGGAGTTAGAGTCTGTCATACAGAGTGAAGTAAGTCAGAAAGAGAAAAACAAATACAGTATGCTAACACATATATATGGAATCTAAGGAGAAAAAAAAAAAAGGTCATGAAGAACCTAGTGGCAAGACGGGAATAAAGACACAGACCTGCTAGAGAATGGACTTGAGGATATGGGGAGGGGGACGGGTAAGCTGTGACAAAGTGAAAGAGAGGCATGGGCATATATACACTACCAAGTGTAAAATAGATAGCTAGTGGGAAGCAACCGCATAGCACAGGGAGATCAGCTCTGTGCTTTGTGACCACCTAGAGGGGTGGGATAGGGAGGGTGGGAGGGAGGGAGATTCAAGAGGTAAGAGATATGGAAACATATGTATATGTATAACTGATTCACTTTGTTATAAAGCAGAAACTAACACACCATTGTAAAGCAATTATACTCCAATAAAGATGTAAAAAAAAAAAAAAAAGTCATAGTGACCAGGCCTGCCCCTCTTCCCCTTTGGCCCCTGCATCCACGCACACATCTGAAGCATGGCCTTCCCCCAGCCTTGCCCCTCCAGCTTCTTCTTGGACACCTCAACTGAATACTAGAGAGCCCAGTGCCTCTTGAGAGAGTCTTCCATCTTTGGACAGCTTCGTCAAAAACACAGGGGCCTCCCTATAATTGCTCCTTATTACCCCTGGTCCCGGCCTTTGAGGGGAGAAAAACAAGCCTAAGCCTGCTGACACATGACAGTCTTGGGGAGATATGCAGAGAGGGGTCACACTCTTGCCAGTCTCCTCTTGGCTGAAATACACCCCAGGGCCCCTTCCATTTTCTGTGTCACCCTCCCTCGAGAATCCTTGCCATACTGACCACTCCCTTCTAAACCGACCCTAATTTGTCTGACAAAAAGCAGTACCTAGAATGAAAAACAGCTCGCAACTGCTATGTGTGTCTTAAACTATTAGTTTGAACCATATGAAATTGCTGATATTTGACTGTTTCTGACCTAAGAAAACTGCAATTCCATATAATTCAACTTAATACCTATGTGCCGTCCAAGGTTCATATTAATCAAAATGGCAGTTGGCTCTTCCCTGCTCCGTCTGCAAGGCAGACAGACATACAGGCAGTAAGTACCCTAAATCAGCCTCCAGCCCCTGCCCCTCAGCCTGGAAACCACATACTACCACCACCACCAAAAAATCATGCAAGGTACCACACCTCAACCTGAGGGGGCAGGCTAGAGTTCCCACTGTGAAAAGCTGTTCAGATCAACCCACATTTTCTCCTATTTGGCTAAGGCTTAGTTCCCTCCCTCCTCCAGTCAACAGCACAGAACATCCGCAAAGTGGAGCCTGCAGGGGAGAACACTGCTACGTACAGGTTTCAGAGACAGAAAATATCATGGCCACACTGAAGTCCTATCTTACAGAAAGCAAGTCACCCTGCAGCTGCCTAGATGTACCCTAAGCCACATCCAAAGAACAGCTCACTGGCAAATCACTGCCCTGGAAAGAAACATCTTAATGTTAAATATAATTCGGTCTTTCCTTTTTTTTTTTTTTTTTTGAGGTGGGGGAGGCTGGGAGATAAAGGTATAAAAATTAGCATTTAAGGTATTCCACTCTGAGAGAACAAACAAGTCATAAACGAACCTAAGTAGAACAAAGAATTTAAGTCCAGAAATCTATATATTGTAGATGGAGCAATCTCTTAGGCAGGCAAGTTTGCACAGCTAAACAGAAAAATTAACAGGGCTGCTTAGAGCAGAAATATTGCCCCAATGAGGGAAGATCTCAGTAAGGAGTGGCAGAAGCCAATCACCTACAAAATGGATACCTGAGGGCCACATAAGGACACAAATGCAGCACTAGGGGCACAACAGGGCTTTGAGGATTTCTCAAACCACAAAAGGGACAGACAAACAGCAAGGGCAAAGGATGACTCCCAGGGGTAAGGGAGGCACAGCGACTGACGTACCTAGCACAGGGACAGCATGTTTTGCCTTGGACTTTACTGAGGAAGTGGAAGCAGAAGGATCAGCAGAAGCAGAGGAAAGAGTAAGACTCCCATCTCACAGGCTCTGGAATTCAGGCCGGGAGAAGGTCAATGCAAATGAAAGGAACGGGCCATAACCCATCAGGGGAAAGAGAACGTAGTTTCTGGTAAGAGGCAGTAAAGCTGACTAATATAGCATGGAGGTTATATGAGGGGTAAATGACCATGGGAACCAAGGAACAAAATGTACTCAGAGTTTCCATTTTTTAATAGCCTTTGTATTGGAAACTTGGCTTTTGCTTTGTCATGGATAAGAGAGCTCATTTTAAAACAGGAAATAAGGATTTCTCTGGTCTGAGAGGTTCTGCCACTGGAGAATATGCACCAATGATCAGTGCTAGGGATGAGGTTTAGAAATGACCTGGAAGAGCCAAGAGCACTGTGAAATTGCCAGTAAATGGGCGGCAATGAGAGCAGGCATATGATATTTCATTTAGGGAAAAATCATTCAGATTATCCTTCTCAGATAAGAAGCTCTAAGTTATCAATTATGTCTCAGAAAAAGGACTTAGGAATCACTGCAGATTTTCACCTGAAGACCGACACAATGTAATGTAAAAAAAGTCAGCTACTAACACTGACTTTAGGGGTCAATTTTGGGGGAAAGGAATACACGCTCAACTATTTTTTTTTAAGATCAAGAATGTCTTTAGGGTCCTGAGTATATTCTAATTTGAACAGTGGCCCTGAGGGAGAGATCACCACAGTACGATTTTTCCCAAGAATGGATTCTGGAAACATCTGTAGCATTTGTACACAGTCAAATGTCCATTAATGCTGACAGCATTTTACAGGCGCATTTGCTTTGAAAAGTGGTCTTTTTAAAGTTCTGCATAAGCTGTTCTTACCCTATCTACACCATCAGGGCCTAAAGCTGGGGCATGCCAAGTCCCATCAACCTCCTGGGGCCCAGTGGATTATTTAGAAGCTAATATAGTCATGGAAACAAGCCGTCACAGGCCACCAAGAAGGGCAGCCTCAGAAAGAGCCTCTCGGGGAGGCTCTGCCACAAATAACAAGCTCATCCAGGCAATGGGCTACACCCTGGACAGCTCTGTGCCAGGATGAAACAAGAGTTACACAAGAGAGGGGAGCCCGGCCAGGGCCAGGCAGAACTCCTGTAAGGAAAACTGTGAGGAAGAGCAGTGTGAAATGACGTGTGTGTGTGTGTGTGTGTGTGTGTGTGTGTGTGTGTGTGTGTGTGTGTGTGTGTGTGTGTGTGTGTGTGTGTGTTTTCAGCTGGCAGAATGAATGTCAAATTTTGGTTAATTCACCTTTTTATCATTCCCTATTATACCATCTTGGTACTAGCACCAACAAGCCACATGACCTTGGGTAAACTAACATCTCTGAACATTAATTTCCTCTTCTGTAAAACCGGAGAACTATTATTAGTACATACACCTCACAGGCCAGTTGAGAGAATTAAATAACAAAAGCAAATAACATGGTGCCTGGCATGCAATGTGTGTTCTACAAATAGAAACTATTATTTTATCATTATTATTAACAAAATAACCAAAAAATGCTAACCCTAAACCCCAAGCTGGTGAAACCTGCCAACAGCAGGCCAAAATCTTTCCAGCCGGCTACAGTCAGGGCTGCTGACACAGGAGCGCTAACAACCCCCCAGGGTGAGCTCTACCAGCCCACCTGCTGCAGAGCTGCTCCCATGTCCTCCTGATTCTAAAAGCCAGAGAAGAACGAACCCGTCGCAGGAAAGTCCAAGGCCATTTTTTGCTAGCGTACTAGTTGGCTTAAAGGACACAGAGAAATATTCTAATCACTAGGGTTTTTCAAAAGTCCTAACCTCTTTGCTCCAAACCAGCTTCCTTTCTCTCACTGAGATGCCTCTTTGGAATATGCGGTCACAGCCTCATCTCTTACCTCCCCCAAAGCTCCTTTTTAATCATGATTTTTTGTGTTTTTTTTTAAAAATTTTCCCTGTTTAGAAATGGAGAGAGAGGGAGCAGTAGGGAGGGGGCAGTGGAGAAAGCATGTTCTGACAACACAGAAGGCAGTAATTAAATATCAGTCCAATTTTTTCTGAACATTAAATTAGAAAATAAAAGCCAGCTTACCTGACGCTGAAGTAACTATAAACTGCTGTAACCCCAGATAAACTTCTAAATTGTCCTGAAGAACTGGAAACTGAAAACAAAGAAACAAAGATTTAAAAACAAAAAAAACACCATAAATGCGAATTGTAACAGCATTTCAACAATGAAAGAAGTACCTATGGTGGGGAGGAACAGGATAAAAAACTTTTCTCTGGGAAGCTTTATATGCAGCCAAGAAAAGGTGGCACCCTTCAGCACCTCCCACCCCAGACAATTTCTACAATTGAAACCACCAGTTAATATTTGGAATAAGAAAGAAAGTAACACACCAGTTTGATACTTTTTCTAAACAAAGCACTGGATGCTGGGTATGATTATTATGACTATTATGTTCTTAAAAGAGGACATCAAGTCCCCAAATGATCTACACCTTCTAGAGCTCTGAGACAGGGCCCACCTCCCTTCAAGTCCAAGGAAAACCCTGCCTTTGAAAGAAACAGCAGATTTGCCCTATTAAAGTGTATGGCAGAGTGAAAAGACAGCCAAATTATTTGGAGTCAGTTTGCCTTACTCATTTAGCAGACAGGACCTTCATAACCAGAGCTCTACCTTCTCTTTCTAAAGCTGCTAACTCACCATTAAGATAAAATTAAGACGTTAATACGACAGGTCCCAAAGAAAGGCAGATGGCAAAATAAAATGGCACTCTCCATAAGAGAATACAAGATATAGCTGGGCTGTGCAATGCAAAACTGACCCCAATAAATTATCTTGCCTCTAGAGGAGAGATGGACTTAATGAAATCTCCTCAAATAACAAACACCACTTAGTAAATGAAATCAGTCCTTATGACTTAAGGATTCTAGCACATAAACACAGGCAGAGAGTACCCAGCAAATAATTTGTCAAGAGTGAGCTTTACAAAGGCTAACTTTTCAACGATGTAATTTTTATAAATAAATCTTCCACTTGGCTTAGCCACTTCTGAGCTACTGATGAAAGCATTAGTAAAATTCATATTACACCCAAGAGTTTAGGAAACAAAAACAGAGTTTCCAAAAGTTGATTTTAAAATATCTGGGGGAAATGTTAACATTTTTAAATTTGAGGGTCGGTTATGGTAATTATTATTCTGTTTAAAATATATACGTTTTATAATACTGGTGAGCAAAAAAGCCTTACTACTCGTGCTATATGCAGGGAAATAATTAGGCTCTTCGTTCCCCTCCAAGTGGTGAGTTACCAGTGTTGAGAAGGCGTGTGTGGGAAGGAGCTCCATCACTTTGGCCACTACCTCCAAGCTCTGGCGTAAGTACCGCTGCCACTCGGTCTGCTGCTGCGGGGCAAACACAGAAGGATCAGCTCTCCCAGACAGGCAGAGTCTCGTCATCTTCCCCGCCAACCTGTCCTCAACCTCAAGTCCACTCTCAGACATAAATATGTGAAGAAATAGCAAATGATGGAACCAGGTTATTTGGTACTTTAAAAAGGCTAAGCTAAAAAAATTTTTTTAATCCAATGAGTTAATTTCACAGGAAGCTATTTCCTCAAAAAGCAAATGATCCACATAGAATGACCTACTTTTCTCCCTACTGTCATAGGAATAAGATATTTTTAAAAAGTCACCTGTGAAATGCTCAAGTCCCCTTTACGTCATCCCAGCTATAGGAATTGGTTCATTACTTTCTGAGACAGCCCGTCACTAAGCACGTATAAGTATAACCAAGCACACCAGTGCCAGGCAAAGTACGGTCCTCAGACAGGCAGCATCAGCATCTCCTGGTGGTTTGTCAGAAATGCAAACTCTGTGCCCCCACCCCAGACCTCCTGAATCAAAGTCTATTTAACAAGCTGTCCCAGTGATTCTTATCCAGGCTAAAATATGAGATGCACTGGCCTATATCAAACAGGTAACGGGAAGTGAAGCTAAAATTTACCAAGCCTCTACTACCCACCAGGCATGTGGTCAGCACATCCACGTGTGCTACCCTCACATGTAACTGTCAACACAGGTCAGTTCAGATATATCCTTCACCTTTTGGGAGATGAGGAAATTAAAGCTCAGAGAATTTCAGTGACCAGACCTCTACCTCCTTCCTACCCAGGGTTGCAGAGATTCAAATCCAGGCCATCTGATTCCAAGTACAAGGCTATTTTGAACCCAAATATGGCTTCCCTCAAGGTCTTGACCACACCACAGTGGCTGTTATTTTGAGAGTCATACCAGTGACCTGAAATTTTTTAAATGCACGGTGCTTAAGAAAAAGGAACACTGGAGTTGTGTCCTTACAGACATTTTCCTTACAAACGTTGGGCACACCAGCATCAATAAATTCAAGATTGATTTTAAGAGATATCAGTTTACAAAATATATATAGTCAAAAGAGACATCCTTTCATTCTAGCCTTATCATTTAAGTATCTCTTTAACTATTTCCACCAGCATCCAGCTAGCTTTTATTTGTTGCCCAGAGTGTGGGTGCAAGGCAGGGAAAACAGGAGGTAGATGCAGAGTCCTTACTAAACCACTTTTCACTGTACATATGGTTTCTCTACTTACCTCTCTAGTCCATATAGGTAAATGCCTGTAAAACTTTTTTTTACAGTTAATGAACCCAAAGAGACCAGTCGGATACAATTTCAAATGCATAACTCAAACCGTAAGACCACTCTGGCTTAAAAATAATCTCCAGAGCAAAGGGCCACGGATTCCAAGGCTCCATTTCGATTCATACCACAGCATGACAATGATTAAGGTCAATTAGGATGTGCTGCTTACATCGTCATCCAGTGTCTCATCATCCAACTCCTCCAACTGGGCCTGGTTGTATCTGAACTGGATTCGATTCAACACCTCCGTGAGCAAGAGGACTAGGGCGTCTTCGTACCTATGTGGCAGGGAGAAATTCAACATCAGATGAAAGCAGGCTTTTAGCCTAGGATTTCAAAAAGGCCTCCTGTACTGTGAAGGGAATGGTGTCTGTGTTGGATCACCATACACAAGAAGCATCTAAACTAAACTTAGTTTATGGTTTTGCAAGTGCTATGTGAGAGTGGAACAGTAGCAGGGGTGTTTGTTTATTTATTTAACTATGTTCCAGGCACAGAACATACTGGATTGAACCTTCTTGATGGATTGAACCTTTTATCATTATATAATGTCCTTCTCTGCCTCAGGTAGCAATTTTTGTCTTAAAGTCTTTTTTGTCTGATATTAGTATAGCTACCCTTGCTCTCTTTTGGTTATTGTTTGCATGGAATATCTTTTTCTATCTTTTTACTTTAAACCTATTCGTGTCTAAAATTCAAGTGTCTTGAACAACATGTAGTTGGATCATGTTTTTTAATCCATTTTGCCAATCTTTGCTTTTTAACTGGAGAAGTTAATCCTTTACATTTAATGTAATTACCGATAAGGAAGGACTTACTTCTGCCATTCGTTTTCTCTATGTTATATCTTTTCTTCCTCAATTCCTCCAGTACTGCCTCCTTTTGTGTTAAATAGATATTTTCTAGTGTGCTATTTTAATTCCCTTGCCATTTCTTTTACCATATATTTTTAAAGTTTTTTCCTCAGTGGTTGCCCTGAGAATTGTAAGTACTATATATAAGTATCTATTAATTCAATGATTCAGTCCTTTTAACAACTGTGACAGGTAGGTGTTATTATCGGTACTTTTCTGATGAGGAAACTACAGTTAACAGAAGCTAAATAAACTGCCCAAGGTCACAAAGCTAGCTGGTTTGAACCCAGAGCTCCCTAACTCAACATGTCATGTTCTTCTCTCTACACATAAACCACCAACAGGCTTGGAGCCTGCTCCACCCACTCCAGAAAACCTCAATTCTAGTCAATTTGTAAGAACACTTAAAACCTAAAAGGAGAGATGGAAAAAGCCTAGGGGAACCCTGACCCTTTGATCTATGTCTAAGAATAATTTCTCAAAGAAACATGTGGAGCCCTAGCCTTGGATATTTCCCACATGTGATAAGAACTCAGAAGACAACATAGTTCTATGTGACAGTTGCTACCACAAGGGCCAACAAACCACTAATTTTCAAGAACAAATCAAGTAGCTGGAACGCTTGCCTGTCCTGAAATGTTTCCACGGGAAGTTCAGAGCTCGTCCTACTCACAAGGCAAACCAGCCACGCTGGTTATGCAGCTCTCAGTGCCAGTCCACTCTCCACATTGTGTGATGCTGGGACTCAGACTACACAAAGCACATTCCTCCTCTGCCTGTTAGGCTCTGTCAACAGGGGCACTGGAGGAAAACTGGAAGGCAGAAGGAGGGGCAAAGGGACCCCATTCTTCCTGTGGGCTTGCTGTCCTGGCCAGTGTCACCCCAACAATGGTCACCCGGCAGTAATAATTGGTTCCAGCTTCCACATTCCCCAAACCAGCCCCATCACGAACTCTCAGAGGTGCTGGCAGCAGCCAGGTTACATCTTCTCAAAGGATTAAGTCCCAGCTCCCTGGGGCCTCTCCTCTGAGCTCCTGTGGCAGTTGGGTGATATCCTCTCCTCAGAGATCTGAGCTCTAGCTGCATGGGGGCCGTCCCTCTGATATTTGACATTTTAATGACCCCAACACCTCTTTCCTTTGTACCGCTAGCCCTAGGGGTGGAGCTGCTTCCCACAGTTATCATCTGTGTTGTCTCAGTGGTCAAGGACATATGGAAAGAAGTCATTTGGTGGGACCTCTGGGAAAGCTTCTTTTGTCTAACCTCTCCCTCTTATTCCTGCTGCCTGAATCATAGGTGTGATGTCTATAGATTCAGCATCCATCTTTGACCATAACGTGACTGTGGAGATGGAAGCCATGCCTAAGGCTGGTAGAACAACAGGTAAAGGGATCCAAATATTAATTGACAGGGACTTCCCTGGCAGTCCAGTGGTTAAGACTCCACGCTCCCAATGCAGGGGGCACGGATTCAATCCCTGGTCGGGGAACTAAGATCCTGCATGCCGCACGGTGCGGCCTAAAAAACACAAAAACAAACAAACAACAAAATATTAATTGACATACCAAAAAAAAGGAGACACTGAACATTTGCCAAGGGAAAGAAAATCAACAGATTGTCACAGATGACACATGTTGAATTATTGAAGATTTTTAAAGCAGCTGTTATAACCATCCTCCATGAGGTTCTTTCAGCTGGAAGGTGTTTTGGACTGAACTGTGTCCACTCAAAATTCATATGTTGAGGGACTTCCTTGGTGGCACAGCGGTTAAGAATCCACCTGCCCATGCAGAGGACACGGGTTCAGTTGCTGGTCCAGAGAGATCCCACATGCCGTGGAGCAACTAAAAGTCCATGCACCACAACTACTGAGCCTGTGTGCTGCAACTACTGAAGCTTGCGCACCTAGAGCCCGTGCTCCGCAACAAGAGAAGCCACCGCAATGAGAAGCCCACGCACTGCAACGAAGAGTAGCCCCCGCTTGCCGCAACTAGAGAAAGCCTGCGTGCAGCAACGAAGACCCAATGCTGCCATAAATAAATAAATAAATAAATATATAAATAAATTCATACGTTGAAGCCCTAACTCTCAGTGTGACTGTATTGGAGACAAGGCCCATAAAAGTTAATAAAAGTTAAGTGAGATCATAAGGGTGGGGCGGGCCTTAATCCACTTATAAGAAGAGGAGGAGACATGAGGAAGTACGAGCGTGCTCACTCTCCCCACTCCCCGTTCATACACAGAAGAGAGGCCATGTGAGGTCACAGAGGGAAGGCAGCGTCTGCAAGCCAGGGAGAGCCCTCACCAGAAACCGAATCTGCCAGCACCCTGATCCATGACTTCCAGTCTCCAGAAGTATGAGAAAATTAATTTCTGTTGTTTAAGCCACCCAGCCAGTGGTATTTTGTTATGGCAGCCCGAGCTGATCAAACTAGAAGGTAAAGGATAATGAAAAAGAAACCTGGAACTTCAAGAATGAAGGGAAAGCAAGAGAACTGACAAATCTCTTGGTAAACACAACAGACTGTTTCTCTATTGTTTCTCTTAAGATCTTTAAAATATGAATGTTGGATGAAAGCAAAAATAGAACACTGTCTGATGGGGTTTTCAATGCACACAGATGTAAAATATATGGCAACCTCAATACAAAGAAGGGAGGGCAAAAAGATCTATATGGTGGTGAGGTTCCTATATCACACTTGAAGTGGTAGTATGTTAACTTGAAAAATTAAATATATATGTATTTTAATATACAGAGCAACCACTTAAAAAACTCACATAAAGAGATATAGTCAAACACTCAATAGATACATTGAAAAGGAAAACTAAACTTGTGTGAAACAACAGAGTCTCAAAATAAATGAAGCAAAAACTGATAGAACTGAAAGGAGATGTAGACAAATCCACAATTATATCTGGGAGAATTCAACTCTCTCTCAGTAACTGACAGAACAAGCTGGATAAAGACAACATGTACACCATCAACCAACCTGACCTAACTGACATATCTAGAACACTCCACCCAACAACAGCAGAATGCACACTTTTCAAGTGCACAATGAACAATCACCAAGAAGACTAGGTCATAAAACAAACCTTAACAAATTGAAAAGAATTGAAATCACCCAAAATGTGTTTGCAGATCATAATCAACTAGAAAACAATAATGAGAAGGCATATGGAAAATCCCCAAATATTTGGAAATTAAACAACAAAGAGGAACTCAAGAGAAATTACAAAATATTTTAAATTGAATGGAAAGGAAAATAAAACATATTAAAATTTGATAAAGCTAAGGCAGTGCTCAGAGAGAAACTTACAGCATTACATGCTTAAATATACAATGCAAATAAACCTATAGATCTGGGTGGCTCAAGCCACAAATGTGATTCCAAAAGCACCTCAACTTCTTCTGAGAGTTAAATAAAATTTTACACGTTAAGGTGACTACATAGTAGGTGTTTGTAAACATATGATGAATGAAAGAACAAGAGAACAAACAAATGAATAAACATGCAGGCAATAAATAAACAAAACTACAAGTCAGATAACTATGAAGCACTGAAGCATAGTCCTGGATAGCTTTTTCAACTCAATGAAATAACTAAGATTCCATTCCCTTGCTCTCTGGGGCAATCAACAGCATGAATTTCTCGTAACAAGAGCTAGAAAGCTACTGAAGCCCTGGTACAACCCTAGTTAATATCTTTTATTAACTGTATCAAAATGTCATGTGTCACAATGGCACTTCCTCTCTATTCAGCAGAAAAACCCACTCAGAAAAGAAGGGCAGCAATTTTTCTCACGCTTACCCACATTTGTTTATAGTCCAATTGAATGTCACCCGGAATCCCTGGCAGGTCTATGGCCAGCACTTGCCAGTACTTTCATGACAAAGGGGTTCACAGGACATGACTCAATAACTTCAGGTTGCTTAACTCACTTCAGGTTTCCTCATCTTCCTGTAAAAATAAGTTTCTACACAGGTGTCTCCCTTCACATTAACAAGCATAGAGAGAAGGGAGTGAGAGAGAGAAAAGGGACGAGAACCAATACTTATTTACTGAACACCTACTGTCAGCCAAGGTACTTTACACACACTGGTTCATTTAATTTGCTCAACAACTTGTAAAGTAGGAACAACCGTTCCCAAAGTACAAAGAGGAGAAAAGGAGACTGAAATTTAGGTCTTCCCACACCACAGATTCAAAATGGCAAACCTGGACAGTAAACCCCATTAGCAATTTCGTTCAGCTGGGTATGTTACAGAACATTTATTCCGTTAACACTGGGACTCAAGTTCTCTAAGTCCCCACCAGTTCTGATCAAGAAACTCTTGAGCATCCTCACTGAACAAGGAACATGCAGAGCTCCAATTTCCAAGCTCCTAGGACCAAAAATAAATCCACGTACATTTGTGCTTCTAAATTCGTAGCCTACAATGCCTATCACTTTGTTGTGATGAATGATGCAAAACCTTTAAACCACAAGGGACAGGAACTGAATGCTGTCTCTGTGACTTAACCACACCTACGTTTTGCATTTAAGATACCAAGAAAACATTCTTGACTACTTCCTGCAAGATCAGTTGCTTCTGAAATTCTGGCTCAAGCCACAAAAGCCCCCCAACTTCTTTCAGATACATTTTCTCAGTTGAAAAACATTTGATTGCATTTACATGCTCTTCATTAAAATGAATGTGGTAATTATCTGTAGCCAGTGCTCTTTAACAGCTGCTTCTGCAAAACAGTGCATCTCTACTCTATTGGGATCTCTAATATAACCTAGAGCAGTGGTTTAACTTTCATTTAAAATTTTTTCAGGGCTTCCCTGGTGGCACAGTGGTTAAGAATCCACCTGCCAGTGCAGCGGACACGGGTTCAAGCCCTGGTCTGGGAAGATCCCACATGCCGCAGAGCAGCTAAGCCCGTGAACCACAACTACTGAGCCTGCGCTCTAGAGCCCGCAAGCCACAACTACTGAGCCCACGTGCTGCAACTACTGAAGCCCACGTGCCCAGAGCCCATGCTCTGCAACAAAGAGAAGCCACTGCAATGAGAAGCCTGTGCACCGCAACAAAGAGGAGCCCCAGCTCGCCGCAACTAGAGAAAGCCCGCACGCAGCAACGAAGACCCAACGCAGCCAAAAATAAATAAATAAATTTATTTTTTAATAAATAAATAATTTTTAATAAATAAATAAATTTTAAGAATAAATAAATAAAATTTTTCCAGTGCACACTTGTGTAAATATACAGCATAAGAGGTGAAAGGAAAAACATGTAAGTTAAAGTTCAACTATTTTCTTTGCACACCTCAGCAGACTACACCCTTCTTTGTAGTCTACTACCTTAGACCACTAGAGGGTGTCTGATTGACAAGCAGTTCCCCAGATGATGGTTACCATTTAACAGCATAAACCACAGACAAGCTTTGAGGGTTTGGGAGTTTTTTGTTTTTTAAAGGCATAAAAGTGTTATACATGTATGTTTAAAAAAAAAGTCACGAAAAATTAGAAAGCCTAATATTTAGGATAATAATCAAATGATCAATGAGAAAAATCCCTAGTGCTTTTTTTTTTAATTGGAGTACAGTTGCTTTACAATATTGTGTTAGTTTATTCTGTACGGCAAAGTGAATCAGCTGTATATATGTATACATATACATGAATGTATATACATATACATATATCCCCTCTTTTAAGGATTTCCTTCTCATTTAGGTCACCACAGAGCACTGAGTAGAGTTCCCTGTGCTACACAGTAGGTTCTCATTAGTTATCTATTTTATATACAGTATCAATAGTGTATATATGTCAATCCCAATTTCCCAAATCATCCCACCCCTAGTGTTTAAAGCCGTCAGCAAGAACCACTGACAACTGTGACAACAGATGACAGATGCCTAGGCAGGCAAGACAACATCTGCAAGTGGGCTGAAGGCCTTTGTTATCCAGGGACCCTGTCATTTAACTCCACAGTCACCACCTCAGTCAAATGACAACAACATCTTCTATTACTTATTATTACTGTGTAGTCATTACTATGTCCATTTATTGAGTGCCTAATACGTGATTGATAGTGTGCCAGGTATTTTATATACAATTTCCTTGAATCCTAGCCATTCTGCAAAAGAGGTATTAGTATTAGTATGCTCATTTTGCAAGAGGAAACGTGATTACCATATAACTTGACCAAAAGTAACACTGCTGCCATGAAGCAGTAAAGAAATTTAAACTGCACCACTGCTCCTTCTATTGGTGCAACAGTCTGCACAAGTATATATTTTCTCAATGGAACCATATTCTCCACACCTAAAGCACATTTGTACTGCGCTTTAAAAAGCATTTTCATATTAATCATGTCCTCAGTTTATTCTTCCAACAAGCCTGAGAGATGTGAAAGAATATCTACCACTTAAATATAGCAAAATCAGGCACAGTCCCAGAACCAAAGGATGCAACTGCTCAGCATACAAGAAAGAGAATTTGGCGGAAGTGCCTTTTCTTTGAACAATCTCATTCAACAACACAATTACTCACAGTTGGCAAATTCACCGAAAACAGGATCCACTGTTGTGTAAGAAGGTTTCTGACACACAAATATACTACCCATAACCACATGTGACCTGACACCATAACAAGATGGAAGCTATTTTGCAATCACAAAAATAGTTTTGGGAATGAAAGTACAAATGCTAAACTTGGAATGCAAATACTGTTTCGAATTTTAAAAACGCATAAAACCTCAGCAATGGAAAGGGTTTTAGAGGTTCAGTCCAACTCTCCCCAGTTGGGGGGTCTCCTCACCACCTCCATTTGGCACATTTCTGGGGGAGGGGCATTCACTATCTCCACCATCAACCACTAATACTATTTACTGAGCATTTGTAATGTGTTGAGCGTTCTAGATATATTAGCTTCAAATAATTAGATATATAATGACCACAGTGTACAGGAACCATACTTTCTGCCTGCAAACAAGAAAAAATGGGTTTGAGAAACATGGGGAAAAAAACATTTCCCCATTTTCTGTTTTTTAAAATAAAATTAGAAGTACAAAAATGATTATCTCTGGATTGCGGGATTATAGATAACTTTTCTTTATATTTTTCTATCTTTGCTAGTTTTTAAAATAAATATTTTTTTCCTGACAAGTATTTATTACTTTATTTGGGAAATTTTCAAGCACATACAAAAGGAGTGAGGCTATAATGAACCCCAAGTTCCTATCAACTAAGTTCAACACCAATTATCAACACATGGCCAACCCACTTCCCCCTCTATCCCCAGGGAATTATTTTAAAGCAAATCCCAGATATCATATCATTTTATCCAATAAATACTTCAGCTTGTATCTCTAAAATAAGGGCCATGGGGGAGGATGGGGACCACAAAAGCATTATCATACCTAAAAAATTAACAATACATATTACTTTTTTAATCAGAAAAATGTGTTTTTAAAAATGAGATATTTAAGGGGAAGAAAGAAGAAAATGCTCAATGGCTTTACTATCTAAACAGCTTACATGACTCAGTTTCACTGAAGAGGTCTGACTGCATGGTTGCCTCTTTAGGCCACAAGAAAAACTGACAAAAATGTTTATTTCTAGTTATCAATGTTTCTGCGGTTTACCTGTTGAGAACTGCTTCCTTGTCTCCCAGACGGCTTTTAATTTTACTTGTCAGATAGTCCAAAAAGAGCGTCCAGATATCCAAACAAGAGAAGTAACCTTCATGAGTAGGCTATGGTGCAAAAGAAATCCAGACAATGAAATTACTTAATGCAACTACTCCTTAGAAACACACCCACCAGTGTTTACATCCACCAGAATGCTACAACCATAAGCCTAGGTTCCCTCGGCTTCTTGGTAACCACAATTGGTGTCTTTTATTCGGTCTTCACGATTGGGCCCTGTTGAACCTAACAAGACAAGGGTACCATGGAACACATCATTAAGGAGATACTGTACTATGCAGGGCAAACCAATTTACAAAATAAGCCGAGCGAACACCTGTTTTAAACTCTGAGACTGTGATGCAGAGAGCTCTTACAGATCATCCAATTCAAATCTGTTTTAGAGAAAAAGAAACTGAGATCCAGAGATATGTTCAAGGTCAGGGGTAGGAACAGGTCCCTATACCCCCAGCCAATGCTCTTTCCACTACATAGTATTACAAAACCAAAACTAAGTTTCAGTGGCTCCAAAGTGACAAGTTTACACATTTGAACATTAGGAAAGTAACATCTGAAGTCTTCCTACATAACAGATTGAAAATGAGCTCGTTAAGACTGACCTACAGGCTTTAGCTCATCTGCAAAGTAGACGTGTCAAACAGGCTAACAGCAACCTCTTACCAGGTGTCAATAAGGACAAAGTAAGGAGAAAAGAGCAAGTCTTTGTAGGGTCCTAGCGCCTGGACCACTGCACTGATCAACTTTCTCAAGAGCCTTGAGATTCTATTTCATGCAAAATCCAAGCATTATATTCTCCAACATCTAGTCCTTCTCACACATATTCAGTTTCATCTGTGGCCCCCCAATCCCTTATATATCCACTCAAATTCTTGCTACCTACAAGAACTCTTCGGCTTTACTTGTGATTACTTCATCGAACCACATATTTGATGGCAGGATTAGATATGGAAAGAAATAATACCATCATCTTCTTGAGTCAGTTTCCTTCCATCTCTGAGCCAAAGAAATCCAGAAGTTTACAAGGGCATGTATGGAATCTGTCCAAGAGATAACTACCAATGATGGTGGTGGTGTACCCAGGCTGGGTCTGAGACAGAAAAACTGTCAACTTAAAAAATGTGGCAGACCCCACTCACAAGCCACAGGGCAGCTCTGGAACTGGACTGCTACAGCTCAGTCAGGACCACTGGCAGGGCCATCCTCAGGACATGAAATGAACCAGAAGAATAAGCAGAAAAAACAATAAGCCGTGTGGAAATAATATGGATAGCTTGTGGACAGGCACTTGACTTGCAGCCAGGAGATGTAGTCTCGTCCTGTGCTTCCAGTAAGGAGGTCACCCAGCCACCCTTCCTTGCTTTGACAATAAATACCTACCAGATCCCTCACCAAAAAATATAACTGATCAGATGCATGTGGAGGTGCTTTTGAGAAAAGCCACCATATAAATCCAAGTGTTATGGCTATGTCAAAGTAGTTTACAATTATACACGTCTTTCTCATGCGTTTGAATTGAGGATTTACTGTGTGGCTCAAGGCTGGAAAAAAAGTTGGGCAAATACACCCTCTATAGGACCTGAAACACTACCATTCACATCCATCTCTACAGGCCCCACTGTGAGGCCTTATGCACTGCCCACAGTCTGGCCTTTGACAATTGCTCTGGGCACAGATTGCTAAGGTCATAAAGGCAATAGGCTGACTGCACTTTTGGAGTCATACAACTTTGCAGAGCCCTCAGGGACCCATTTTTAAAATGTACCCATACTCAGATTTTTTACTTTTCAGATCCCAGGGCTGGTTAGTCACTAAAGATCCTGGCAAGTTCCTTTACGAAACTAATGATACTACTCTTCTCTCCAAGTGGTTTGTTTTCATTTGCATTGGTCTGTTTGATCTTCACAACAGTCCTGGAAACCGGAGAGATGTTTTTCTTCTTCCCATTTTACAGATAAAGAAACCAGAAGTCAAGTCATCTGCCCAAGGTGACAAGATAAGGAACAAAAACAGAACTAGACTGTGGATCGTAAGACTCCCCCGGTCCAGACCCTTCCCCCTATGCCATACTATCTCAGGCATGTTTTAAGAAGAAGGGGCAAAATGGAAACTGCAAGACCAAGAAGGAATTGGTAATGATACAGCAAGAGAAGGAGCAGGAAGACAGAAACCATATGTTTATACAGACACCTCAGGGGCTCATCAATGGTAGAGGCAAACACCTGATGAGCACTAGTGGCTGGAGGGACTGTGGCAGGACACTTAGGTGAAAGAAAAAATGCAGGAAAATAAACGGAAGAGAGGAAATGGTTACAGGAAGATACTACCACCATCTTTGTCTTATTACTATTCTTTAAAAATATGTTGACCAGGGACTTCCCTGGTGGTGCAGTGGTTAAGAATCTGCCTACCAATGCAGGGGACACAGGTTCGAGCCCTGGTCCGGGAAGATCCCACATGCCGCGGAGCAACTAAGCCCGTGCGCCACAACTACCGAGCCTGTGCTCTAGAGCCCGCGAGCCACAACTACTGAAGCCCACGCACCACAACTACTGAAGCCCGCGTGCCTGGAGCCCGTGGTCCTCAACAAGAGAACCCACTGCAATGAGAAGCCTGCGCACCGCAATGAAGAGTAGCCCCCGTTCACCTCAACTAGAGAAAGCCTGCGTGCAGCAACAAAGACCCAACAGACCCAAAGATAAATAAATTAAAAATAAATTAAAAAAAAAATGTTGACCAGGACTAATATTTCCATGAATTGTAGGAACAAAAGGCAAAGTACATTGAGAATAACCCTCTAAACAAGAGAAAAGACACATTTTCCCACTTTACAGAGAACTAAGCTATAATAAAGGAAGAGCACGCTGTTAATGAACAGATGAGAACTTAAAGCTCTCTTGAGAGCAATTTAATTTCTTATTCTTAAATCTTATCCTAAAGAAATCTTTTACTACCAGCTCCTGGGCCTAGAGTGTGCCCTGCCAGCTTTCTCCCGCCCTGCCTCTCCAGCAAAGGGCAGCTTCCCCCGGAGCCCCTTCCAGGTTCCTGCCCTTCTGGCCAGCGCTCAGAATTGGCTTCTGCCTGCACCTCGAGGCCACCAACCCATACAGCCCAGAGTCTGCACCCAGAAATGCAAGTCCTCGCACAGGAGGCCAGCAGAACACAGGGAGCTCAGCTGACAGTGACCCACTGGTGAGGGAGGAAGACAGAAGCTTGCTGTTTGCCTCATGACCAATCTATCTCTTCTCCCAGTATGTAATTAAAACACATATAAATATATAAAACCACCACTCTCGGTTCAGTGGAAAATTAACCCGTAGGATTCTAGTGAAAGAATCATAGAAGATGAATATGGAAAGACCCTAAAGATGCCCACTGCAGTCTATCTCCTTAGGAAATTTAAAAGACTTGTCCAAGGACAGAATCTAATAGAAATAACCAGAGCTCAAACACAGAACTTTTGGGTCCACATCCAAAGAAGGAGGCATCAGACATGCATACTTCAAAATACTTTTTAGCTTTCTTCTACACCACGTATACTAAAAAGGTCCCACTTTACACAGGGAGCAAAATCGCAAGACGTTTCATTCTGTTTCCCAAATAAACCCTTCCTTCTGCCCCCAGCACTGGCTCCTTATCTCTCGTTCATTTCTGCTGCACTTATTCTAAGGTATCTATCAAATCCTTCCTTTTTTCCTGGTCCCCTTTAAGATTTCTCCAGATCCATCTCAAATCTCTCCCACTTCTGATGCTTCTCTCCTACATCCTCACCCTCTTACATCTCATCACCTCTTCTATCCCTTCTAGGCCTAGTGAGATCAGCGTGTTTCCTTCTTGCTCTGCACTCACCGGCCCCTCTATCAGACATCGTGTCACTTCTTTAACCTTTGATCCTCCTCCATCCGCACCCTTCCAAATCCCCTTGTACATATACACACCCCTCCCAGACTCCACCCTTACCTCTCCTCTAGCCTCATTAAGTTACAACATCAGTGAGTGAAACAACCAAAAAAGACTGCTTATAAAATCAGATGCCCTCACTGACCCAGCAGTTTCATCCCTGGTAATATACCAACATACGCAGAAAGAGCTACGTATGTACATCAAAAGGCAGGCACAAGAATGTTCACTGCAACATGATTCATGACCACCAAAAACTGGAAGTGGCCCAAATCAGCAGTGGAGTGGCTTTTCTAATAACTTCCTATAAAACAATGAGAACAAACTACTGCCACACACAACACAGATGAAGCTCACAAACATAATGTTGAATGAAAAAAGTCAGACAAAACAAATCTACATTGTATGCTTCCATTTAGACAAGGTCTAAAACAGGCACAACTCATCTGGGATATTAAAGTCAGGTCTGGGGTTACTTCTGGGGAGGATGTGGGGGGGAGTGATGAAGGACATGAGGGGATTTCTGGGGGTGCTGGTAATGTTCTACTTCTTGACTTAGGTGGTGGTCACATGTCTTGTTCGTTTGGGGAAAACTCACGAAGCTATACACGTATGATTTATGCACTTTTCCATACGTGTGTGATAGTTCAACAAAAAGCTTTTTGGGGGGGAGTGGGGGGGAGCTGCACCACAATGCTTGCGGGATCTGAGTTCCTCAACCAGGGATTGTGCCCGGACCACGGCAGTGAAAGCCCCGAAACCTAACTACTAGGCCACCAGGGAGCTCCCCAAAAAGCTAATAAAGACACACAAATGGGCACAAGTGATAGGGCATGACAGAAATGTTTAAAACTGGACTCTGATGATGGCTGCACAAGTCTATAAATCTATCGAACATCACTGAATTGTACAATTACAATGGGTGAATTGCATAGTAAGTAAATGTTATCTCAATAAAGCTGCTGAAATATATATAGAAACAAAAAATATTGAGTCATCAGAATGTAAATTCAGTGAAGGCAAGGACTCTGCTTACAAGGGTTATATGCCTCGCTCCTGGAACACAACAGGAGCTCAAAAAACATTTGCTGAATGGGAGAAACAACTGGATCCACCAAAACTGAACTCTTGAGAGCTTCACTATTTACAATCTCCTTGTGGTAAGTCTTAGTGACAGTTACAGACTAGAATTAAAGGCCCTAACTTCAGACTTTTTCTATATTTTGCTTCTTCAACGTAACAGTGATTAAGAGCAGACTCTATGGGTTCAAATCCTGGCTCCACCGCTTACTAACTGTATGACCCTCAGCAAGTTATCTTTGTGCCTCAGTTTCTTTATCTGTAAAATGGGGATGATAATAATACCTACCTCATAGGGTTGTTATGAAGGATAAATGTGTTAATCTTCATATAGTAAGCACTATATAAATGTTTGACAAATAAAATAAAGAAGTTCTTTCTCCTGAAAGTAACAAAGTAGACATTTTGAGTGGCAAGGGATAGACATGGGCAGTTCCAGTGCTTTACCTGATGAAATGTGTACTTGAACAAAAGTGTCAAAAACTCCACCACGGGGAACTGGGAGTAGGACTCGATTCTTCTTAGGTGAACACTGACAAAGAGCCGCAGAAAGTCAGTAAACTTCTCGATGTAGCTAAAGAAGACAAGAAGACAAAAGGTGACAATGAGAAACTCGGCCACCTCCCTAGAAGAGAACTCAAATTCAATCCAAATTTCTTTCAGTACAAAACTATACAGATTTATAACAAATATATTTTCAGTTAAAAATATAAAGGCCTGCAACAATTACCTACAGGTCAGGCAACCCTTCATTCCATTACCACCTGAAACATAGCAGAAAAGCAACTTTAATCCTCAGACACTATCTAGGTAAGGCATCTTATAAGCTAGCATCCTCATATTTTCTAACTCAGTGTTATGACCCAATTAAAGTGAAAGGAAATGGTACTCAAAAGGTCCATGGGCAGATCATCTGTCATTTCAATGTGGCAAGTCTGGAGGGCTGGTTTTCTTTGCTAGGAGGCCAAAATATTAAAACGAATGTGCTAAAAACCCAAAAACAAAACAAGGCTATAGGAAAGGGATGGCATCCAGGTAAGATATATTCAGTCTTGCAACCTAATGTTCATGCTTTTTCCCACCCTCTGGCTCCTGGTGCTAATTAAACATAGCACATCCCAATCCATTCTGAAAGTGATTTCAAATGTAAGGGAGGAGGACTGTTAGAGCTGGACAAGACTCAGGGACAATTTAATGATGCATCATTTTAGAGATGAAGCCCAGAGAGATAAAGTGACTGGCCCAAGGTCACTCAGCCAGCTCACAAAAGAATTGGACTACCATCTACTCCCAATCCAGTGCTCTTTCTTTTCACATCACAGTGAACTCCCAATTCATTTGTATTCAAAAATCATTTCACAGAAGAGTGTGGGTCACAGCTGCAAGGATAAGATATTTCTGTTATTGAATACACAGCACATCATCACTCTCACATTTCAGAAACTGTCATTTTAAGCTCCTAAATACCAAAAGGTGATTAGAAAATGAGATGGGCATACCTCCGTAAACCACATTTCAGAGACAGATTAAAAAAGATAAAAGATACACTGGGCCTTAGCCAAATATTGAATGATGGCTAAAAGCAATTCTGAAACTCCTAACTGCAAAAAGCTGTGTTGTTTTTTTTTTAAAGCAAAGATGTATGAGATAATAAAGGGGAAGAAGACTACTCCTCAGAAGAGCAAAACTGGCCCATAAATAAAACGTCCCATATTGTTCCTGGGACCTAGCACCCTCAGGGTGGCCAATCTGTGTGGCCGCCACACACAGGTAAGCTTATTTGCAGCTTAAAAAAAAAAAATTAATTTGTTTGATAAGGATCATGGGGCCAAATACCTGAAAAACAGTAAGGCACTAATCAACTGTTTTTAGAGATAGGAAAGTACAAAAAAGCTTCTCTGAGGCCTTCAGTCACTAATACTCAAGAGCAGGAACTCCTCATTCCTCGCTCAGCCTACTGCACATTTTTATGTGGTTATTCAAAGACATCAACCAGTTTGCTGCTCTTCAGGAAGATGCACTCAATTCCGTACCACCCATTAAAGAATAAGAAGTCATGGGTCAAATACCACACAATCTCAATTTTATTTGAATCTCCAACCCAATTTTTTTAAAGAATACAAGCAAGACTGTTCCGTAGCTAAAACTCCGATTTTATTTCACCTCATTTTCTTTCCCTTGCCCACCTTCTGGTACAGGTGCTAATGAGCAGTAGAAAGTTAGAAAAAAAGGCAGTAGAGGAGAAGAGAGGAAGAAACCTGGTTAAGCAGCTCCTAAACAACTGAGAATGGACTTAGCTGTTTAGAATTAGTGGTAAGGGACCCAAGAGCCAGGAAGCAAGCACACAGTGTTGTTCATGTCACCTTTCTGCTTCCAGGCACCTCTCAGCTTTCACAGGGCAATAGGAAGCATAGGATTAAAATATAAAACCAAGAGCACAAAAGTTACACGTAACAAAATCAGAACACAGATCATCCATGATGACATTTTTATACCACCCAAATGTAAGCCATAACAAACATTACACCACAAGTAAAAGTCAGAACAACTGATATCTGATGGTTGGTACAAGCAGTTGGGTTACTGTTGTGATTTTTTTAAACATATGAAAATACAGCCTTTCTTAACCAAAGCTAGAAAGGATATAAACATATAAGCTGTGTCTGAATGTTGATGCTTTTGAATTCAAATAGGAAGCTATTACCAAATAATGAAAAGTAAAACCAACATATTACCATATCAGATTATGAGTTCTTTTGTGATTATACAAAGAAAATTTCACACAAAGCTTGTTTACAATGAACCAAACCAAAATAGTCTCATGTACCAATTTTTTCAACTTTAGAAAAACTTATTAAAATTGCTAAATTTAGAAAGCACTAAAACTGTCTTAACTTTAGGCACTTGACTTTATATCCTGCTGCTTACTCTAAAGAAAAAGAAATGGCTTAACTCTGCATAGCTTAACAACAAAAACAAGCCAAGGAAAATTGATGAAAATACTAACAACTTTTGCTGCCAGGCAATCTATAAATATTTACTAATTCAATACAATTTATCTGCTTGAAAGTCTCTGAACAGTCAACATAATGTTCTTAATATAAGCTTCCAATTTTCCCTTTTGTTTTTACACAGCAGTAGCATCATATTAATGAAAGCTGGAAGATACATAAATGACATCATCTGTAAGGGAAATAAATGAGACCATGCCTCAGCATACTGTGGAATCATCTGCTAAGAGTCCTTAATAAAGAGAGGCTAAGTGATTTTAGGCTCCATTCAAGAGGACAGTAACCAAGAAACACAGGTGTGTGCCCCATTAACAACTCTCCTTTCTTTTGATGAAAACTTGCCATCGGTGCAAAACTCACAATAGTGACAACATTCCTATACACTGCACGACGTTCACTTGAGAAAAGTCAAATAGGAAGAACCAACAAGCAACACCAAGCAAGGAAGGGCAAGTGTAACTCCTGTACCTCCACGGGCCTCCTCTCCTGTGCTTGGCTACGCATGAGCAGCGGTCCCAGTTCCTGCACCACCTCAGACCTGCAGGCAAAGAGTGAGGAGAGGGCGGACAAGGGTGGAAGGGAGGACAGGAGATGGACGGGCAAAGAAGACAACCAACCTACACAATTCACACAATTCACAACTTTTCCAACTCAACTCCTTTCCCTTAACCACCCTAGCCCTTCCAGCTAAGCTCGGACTTACTGGTACACACCTACCTCTCCGTTCCTCACCAGGAGCCCCAGATTCTGAAACCAAAGAGGATTACAGACACTATGCAGTGCAACGTGATAAACAGTCAAGGCCCATTCTCAGGGCACAGCCGATGCCACACCTGTTTTCATTACCTCTCATCGAGTTCTTCTAGCCTGCTCTTCACCGTGTGGGCATTGTTATCCTTGGTGATTTTCTGCAGGAGGTAGAAAGTCTGCTGGAACATACGCAGTAAGTACTCCTCGAACTCCATAGGCACACAGTTCTTGGACATGAGTTCATTGATGCAGGACATGGCCAGGACCCCAAGCCGGCCGCGCTCCTGACCCAACACACAGTTCTGGCTGCTGCCGTTAACTGATGCCATCTTTCTGGCCCGGATGTCACAGCCAAAGCGCGCAAAGTGGAAGATGGTGGTAAGGAGGGATGGGGTGATGCTGGCAGACAGAGGAATCCAACTGAAGAGATGGGCCAGGCACTCCAAGGCCAGGGAACAGATATACTCACTCTCCACATCAAGGATGGGGATTGGCTGATTCAACAGTTTGGCTGAACTAGGACTCTGCAACAGGTTACTCAGTAAGTCACCTGAAACACAAAAGGCTTCTAAGATACACACTATCAAATCTCTTATAAACCAATTTAAGTAATTCTCCTTAAAAAAGAACAAAAACAAAAAACCAAGCATTAGCATAAAGCAGAAGTTCTCAAAGTTTGGTCCAGGGACCCCTGAGAGCCCCCAGAACCCTTTTCGGGGTTCACAAATTCAAAACTATTTTTAAAAGAATGTTATTTTCCTTTTTCACTTTTACTATCTCACAAGTGTACAACGGAGCTTTCCAGAGGTTACATTCCAAGTTACAAGCAACAGAGAAAAAGCAAATGCTGTCTATCATTAAGCTACATATTAAAGAGATTTACAAAAATGTAATGCCGCGCTTCTCAGTAAATGTTTTTGTTTGCTTTGGAAAAGTTATTTTTCATTAAGATATATTATTTGTTAATATGCACTGAATTCATCACAGTTACTTTTAAAAGAATTAGTAAATATTTCCAAATTTTCTCAGTTTGAATATCAATAGATAAAACCCACAAAGCTCTTTGAGGACCTCAATAATTCTTAAGAGTAAAGGGGTTCAGGGAATTCCCTGGTGGCACAGTGGTTAAGAATCCACCTGCCAATGGAGGGGACACGGGTTCAAGCCCTGGTCCAGGAAGATCCCACATGCTGCAGAGCAACTAAGCCCATGTGCCACAACTACTGAGCCTGCGCTCTAGAGTCGGTGAGCCACAACTACTGAAGCCTGGGTGCCTAGAGCTCGTGCTCCACAACAAGAGAAGCCACCGCAATGAGAAACCCATACACCGCAATGAAGAGGAGCCCCTGCTCCCCACAACTAGAGAAAGCCTGTGTGCAGCAACAAAGACCCAACGCAGCACCCCCAAAAAATAATTAATTAATTAATTTAAAAAAAAAAAAAAAGAGTAAAGGGGTCCAGGGTGGGCGAAACAGGTGAAGGTGGTAAAAAGGTACAAACTTCCAGCTGTAAGACAAATAAGTCCTGGGGATGTAATGTACAATATGGTGACTACAGTTTACAATTCTGTACTGTATATTTGAAAGTTGCTAATAGTGTAAAATAAATTCTCACAAGAAAAAAATTTGTAACTGTGTGGTAATGGATCTACAGTTACTGTGGTGATCATTTTGCAAATATACATAAATCACTATTTTGTACACCTGAAACTAACACTAACAGTGTTATATGTCAATTATACCTCAATTAAAAAAAAAAAAAGAGTAAACAGGTCCAATGACCAAAAATTTGAAACTACTGGGCTAGTCAAGGTGAGGTCTGTGGACCTGCATCATCAACATAACCTGGAAGTTTGTCGGAAATACAAATGATCAGGCAACACCCACACCCACTGAAGTAGAACCTGGGGGGTGGGGGCAGGAAGCTGTGCTTGTACCAGCTCTCCAGGTGATTCTTATGCTTGCTTAATTTTTGAGAAGCACTGAACACTAAAGGAAATCACACAAAATGAAATTGGGGGTGGGGGTGGCTATAAAATGATGTTAGAGAAGACAAAAGAAGAAAAACATTCATAACTATAACAAGAAGAAGCCTTTCCTGAAATAAAGGTGTGACTATACAAAATGAAAGGGCTTATTCTGCCCCAAGAAAAAAAATAAGGCGTAATCAATACAAAAACTTCAGGAATAAGTAAGGAATGTAGGCAGAAAATGCACATATACAAAGGAGAAAACCCCAAATTCAGACTTCACAGTAACAGTCAAAGCCAAAAAACAGTGGTGCAGTGTCTACAAGTTCTGGGGCAAAGAATGACTTAACCCAAAGGTCCCCTTTGAGTATAAAGGAAGGTGACATTTTTTTCAAACATGCAAAAATTCAAATAATATATTGCCCACAGATTCTTAGGGAGGATACTGAACAATGAAACCATGCAAATAGAGAGATAAATAAAAACGAAGAATTACAGAATGGTGAAGCTGTGGCAAAGGGACTAATGCAAGCACTGAATTAAATACAGAATCAAGACTAAACAAATGGTGGAATTATAGAAGGGTGTGCTAACTAACTTTCTCACCTTTCACAAGCACGAAGTCTCAAAATATATGGTCTAAAATTAAAATATGTAGTAAGAAATTGGTTTTCATAACCTTTTTTTCTTATCCTTGGAGATATCTTTTACAAACTAATATTCCTGTGGAAAAAGCATCTCAAGGTCAGCAATTCCTTCCATTTAATACTTCCTGTTAAATTCAAGTAAAACTAAAACTGAATAGTCTTTAGCAAAAATATATGATACCAAAAAAAAATACATGATACGATGCCATTTGGTCCTTTTATTCAGTTTAATCTATCTTTAACTGCATCTATGTAGAAAGAGAGGTCTGGAATGATGTTATTTCTGTATGGTGGAATACTGGGTAAATTTTTACATTTTGTTTTTTACCTTATAGCAGCAGTTCTCAAATGTTTTAGTCTTAAAACCCCTTTACACTCTTAAAAATTACTGAGGACAGCCAAAAGCTTCTTTCTGTTTATGTAGGTTATTGATATTTGTCATATTAGAAATTAAAACTAAGAATTTTTCAAATATTTAATTCATTTAATAATGATAAGCCCATTACATGTTAGCATAAACAACATTTTTAAATGAAAAAATTGTATTTTGCCCTCCAAAAAATAAGTGAGAAGAATAGCACTGTTTTTACATTTTTGGAAATCTCTTTATTGTGTGGCTTGAAAGAAGATAGCTAGATTCTCTCATCTGGTTCTGTACCCAATCTGTTGTACTATGTTGTTTTATTGAAGTATATGAAGAGAACCCAGCTTCACACAGATATACAACTGAAAGAGAAGGAAGTGGCCTTTTCAGATAACGGCAGCTATTCAATACTAAAATCTGATGAGTACTCATTTCTTAAAGGTTAATTGCAATGTGGAATCTGAATGAGCTTTTTTTACTCGGTATACTCATGAGAGTGAGAATAAAAATGACAAACAACGTCTTAGTATTTTTATGACCACATCGTTGACCTTTGGGACCCTGAAAGGGTTTGGGGGGACCTCCAGGGGTCCCCAGACCTATTGAGAACTGCTGCCTTATACTAATGTTGGATTAATATGAACAGAGTAGTTAACCTTTCTCAGCCTCAATCTCCTCAGCCATTAAAATGAGGATTTTGTGATTTATTAATAAGGAGTTTAATTTCCATTGTTAAAACTAGATTAAAAAGTTGTCCTCTGGCAGCTATCTTGAAACGTGTTTGCTGGTTTCTGTTCTGAAAGAGCTGCATTTGATATCAGATGAGACTCATCATGATCTCAGCTACTCAAGCTGGTAATCAGAAGACCTGGTTTCAAAGAATAATGCAAGAAGGATGTTCAAGCAGAATCTGCAAACGTTTCAGTTTGTTTATTACTGGATTAATAATTTTGATTTTTGGAATTGCTGTGGTGGCTTTCCACTTGAGTCATACAACTTTCTATCAATGGCTGTTTGTGGTATTGCTTTTTTCATCGTTCATAGACTGACGGCCATTTATGAAAGATGCCAGTTAGAGGAAATCACCATTACCCAACTATTACAATTATCAGGGCATTTATCAACCAGGATCAAATTGAGGCTTTAGCAATGGAGGAGCCAACAGACACCACCTCAGTATGATCTTATACTAAACCCGGACACTGTTGGGCCCTTGGGCCTTTTTCAAGTCTCTTGAACATTCTTAAATAGAAATAAATTCTGGCTTTAAAAACAAAAACAAAACAAAAAAGTTGGCCCTATTCTTCAGCTCAGAAGAATTTTTCCAGAATGGGATTCTAAGGGGGGGGTGTGGGGAGAGCAACACATCAATGATAACACTGATGTTAAGAACAGCTACTAGGACTTCCCTGGTGGCGCAGTGGTTAAGAATCCGCCTGCCAATGCAGGGGACATGGGTTCGAGCCCTGGTCCGGTAAGATCCCACATACCGCGGAGCAACTAAGTCTGTGCACCACAATGACTCAGCCTGCGCTCTACCTGCGAGCCACAACTACTGAAGCCCGCGTGCCTAGAGCCCGTGCTCCGCAACAAGAGAAGCCACTGCAATGAGAAGCCCGCGCACCGCAACAAAGAGTAGCCCCCGCTCGCCGCAACTAGAGAAAGCTCGCGCGCAGCAACAAAGACCCAACACAGCCATAAATAAATAAATAATAATTTTTTTTAAAAAAAAAGAACAGCTACCTTTCATGTGCTATTATTATTTGCTTGGTGCTGCACCAAGCACTTTACATACATATTCTCATTTAATGCTCCCAGCTCTAAAGTAGGTATTATGATTATCTGCACTTACAGACAGAATAACTCAAACACAGATGAGGCATTTCCCCCATGTTCCTCAGCTAGTCAGAGGCAGAGCTGAAACTAAAACCCAGGTCTAGCCCCAAAGCCTATGCTCCTTCCCAGAAGCCAGGTCAGGGAAGATTATGCAGCCAAGAAAAATGATCAGTCAGAAAGCTAATATTCAAATATAGAAAAATATATAAGATCCAAAGTCACATGTAAAATAGCATGTGTACACCATGACAGAAACTATAGAAAGGTATAAGCACAAGGACAAAGACTGAACGGGAGTATGCAAAGGTAAAACCTATTTATGTGGATAGGATGATCTCTATTTTTTCCCCTCAAAACAAGTATCTTTTAATGTTGTTTCTCGATAAAAATTATTTTACTCAACTTTAAATGTTTCAGGGAATTTTAGTAAATCATAGAAGAATTTTTCCAAAATTGTATTTTAATCCAAGTGAAGGAATCGCCACAGAACAGAGACCCTGCTTCATGCTGCAGCATTTCCAAAGCTATGCTGAGAGAGCTTTAACAAGCTCTTGATTATAAAGAGGGCTTGTAAGAGGGCTCATCGATTTTAAAAAACCTGTGACCAACCTCATCGTCCCTGAATTGGGCCAGGCCCTGGTGGCAACAGGCACCCACGCCCCAAGTAGTATGTAGGCTACTCTGGGGCATTTACTAACTTGGAAGTAACCCAGACATGGTTGGAACACTTGTAATGGGCTTTCATGCAAAGATCCCCTCAGCTTTTTTCTTTTCTTACTTACTGAAATTCCACATGTTTTCTATTCAGTTCTACATTTATTAAGAGTTTCTCAACCTCAGCACTATTCACATTTGGGGTTGGATAATTCTTTATTGTTCTGTGCACTGAAGGGTATTAGCAGCATCCCTGGCCTCCACTCACCAGATGCCAGTAGTACTCTTTCTTCAGTTATGTTAACCAAAAAATTTCTCCACATTGCCAAATATCCCCTGCAGGGCTAAATCACCCCAACTAAGATCCTCCGACCTAACTGTAGCCTCAGTCCAGTAAAATGGGGAGAAACTCTTTTTAAGGAACCCTTGGGAGGCGGAAACAAGATCACAAGAGTTGTGATCCCAAGTCCCATTTTTCTACAGGTGAAAAGATCTGCAAGTACACGAACATGTGCATCTTGTAAAGTTTGGGAAAAAACCCAGAAGGTGTAAACTGGTCGCAATCGATTAGGGCTAAGACATCTTCACCCTAAAAAACTTTCCATAGCCAGTATATATACACATTTATATTTAAAACTAAATACCATGTGTGCAAGAATGATATGGCCCCTTAATTTTTATTACAGAACAATCAAAGCTAGCTCAGAACTACAGTATTTATGTAATTTCGTTTTGTTCACTTTTTTTCCCATTTTCCAAGCAAAAAGAAGCGAGGACAAGAGGAGAGTAACTAAGGAAGAGGGCTGAGGCTGCACGAGCGCAGAAGGAAGCCACACGACGGCATACAGATGGTACATCCACACCTCCACTCACTCACTCCTCAGAGCAGAGTTGCTCTTCTACAGAGAGGACATCCAAGGTCAGAGAAGGTAAACCAAGTAAGCAGCGAGCCAGGACTCAACCAGGGGAAGGATGAGGCGGGCAGAAATGGTGAGAGTGACCGAGACAGCAAACTTAGAAGAAAGACAGTGCGCCTCGACTGGGAATGATGGGTTCACGTCACTGTCCCACCCCCCTCACTGGTGATGTGACCTCTGGCAAGTCACCTGCCATGAACCCCAGCTTCCTTTTTGTAAATAAGAGAGAAAACCATCATCAATTTCACAGGATTCTGGTCTAGTGAGGTGAGTTTAGGAGATGAGGCAATAATTTGGGGAACTATTCTGAGAAATAAACTACACACACCCGTCAAAACTTTTTCTATAACCAGACTGTTAGAGCAGTTGTTGCAGGGACTAGTCCCTGGGTTTTATTCTTTGAAAGTGATCAGACAGAAAATGACATTACAAGAAAACATATGAGAAAAGAGACCAAAAGCCCACAGGGCCAAGTCTGATGGGCAGCTGGGCAGGGCAGTGAGAGTCTGGCAGGGACTGCTGATGGGGTATGTTTAGGAATTATCTGAGTTTATTCACTGGGCCCCATGGTTTCTCAGAATTTCCTCTATAAAACTGAACTCACAGTCAAGGGAGCTAAAGAATTTTCTAGACATTTTACCACTTAACTTGGTGTCTTAAGGGCACAAAGGCAGTTGAGCAAAAGCATCAAAGTAAGTGTTGATTAAATCATTAGCACTGCCCATATAGTGAAGCAAGATCTGATGACTTCACTCACAACTCTCATAGAGTTAACAAGTGAACATGCAATTTTTTTTTAAAAGAGGAAGTGTACCAACTTAAAAGCTTACTTAACTCCCTAGTCCACCCCCCCACCAGTCTCAATTTATTTTGCTTTTTCTCAAATACTAATATTCAAGACTTCAAAAATTTTAATAATGTCTAAGAGGCAACTCTCAAAAAGCACTCATCATATTTTTAGGTTTTGTTTATATGGACTGTCAGCTGAGTTCTTATTTTATTTCCCCTAACCTCATAAACAAAACCTAGGCAACACATGAAAGAGTCAAGCATTTATTTTTGATTTGTATTATCTAATATTCTCCAACGTGGCCTCCAGGATATAAGTCTATCAAAGTATAAACTGAGTTAGCTCAGAACATGTACCTGAAAGAAGCCAACTAAAACTCACAGCTTTTGGTACTGGAAAACGATATCAGAAAAACAAGTTTTACTAAAGTAAACTGCTGCTGCTCACTTAACCTGGATACTAAGATAGTATTCAACTATCAAAAGAACCAATTTTTGCAAACTACTATTGAAATGAGATGACAAATTTTTTTTTTTTTTTTTTTGGCCACACCACACGGCTTGTGGGATTCTAGCTCCCCCACCAGGGATTGAACCCGGGCCCTCGGCAGTGAGAGCACGGAGTCCTAACCATTGGACCACCAGGGAATTCCTGAGATGACAAATTTTAAGATCAGCCAAACTGCAAGAGATTCCAAAGTGTATACTCAAAAATCAAATCTCTGCATCTTTACAATTTTTTCTTTAATCATTCAAATATTGCAAAATATAAATCTGCTAAGTCACCTCAAATATCCACTTTGAAAATGAAGGTTTGCCACCAAATACAAATAAAGTTCAATTTCCTGTAGGCTTCTAATATACTCTAGAACTCTGTAATAGTTTTTAACCTAAGAAGTATGGCAAGTGACTCTCTAACAGTTTTTAATCCAAGTATGATAAATAGAATCGAAATAAATTAGTAAACTGTAAGCAGTCCTCAAAACTTCATGATGTATTTTCAATTCTACAGTAACTCTGCAAGAATTTCAACTTCCACATTTTAACAACAGGCTACATGAAACAGCTAGGGCTCAGAGATGTCTGATTTCAACAGCCTATTTCCTTGAGGTAAAGGAGAAAGATGAGGAAACATTTCTCATTAGCCACATCAACCTTTACAGTAGAGGAAGTAGTATGTGCCATTTCACAGGATGTACTCTACTTGAAAAGCATTTGTGATCATTTAATGTAAACAGAAGCCATTTAGAAACTAAAAGTTCCTGCTCAGACACAATTTCCTCTTTCCGTCCATCCTTGAAAGTAGCCATTTTTAGGTGAACTGCACTCTGACTTTTGAAACAGATATTAATATAACTATGGACAATAACTAGCCGCCAGTAAACTATTTAATGGCCACTGTAAATATACCCACACTTTATCAAATGAATCCAAACTTCTGTAAAGTCAATGCTGATTACTGCACACTGGCTCCCAATCTGTCCAGGCCAAGATGACTTTTCCCTGAGCCCATGAGGAAGTAAGCACTCCACATGCCCACGTCCCCTCCTTCGGGCTGCCACCCACCTCCTATGACCTGACCCCTGCATGACTGCAAAGCAGACACATCACACCCACAGGCTCACACCAACCTCAGCACGAGCAATACAGCCATGAAATATGAGAAAAAGGGAAAAACAAGCCAGGAGGGACAGCAGTCATAAGCTGAAGGTGCCACCTTCCTGATGGGCAAGGAAGAAACAAGCTATGTTGTTCAAAATATTATATTAGAAAGTACAAGTACTTACAAGGAACTAAGAAAGTCAGCTACTCAGAAGACAAGGGCAGAGAGGCCAAAAATAGATTAAGGAAGAATGTGCATCTGTGTCTGGCATAGATAAGCAATTGCTACCCTGCTGAGACCCCCAACTGCATTTAAAAAGAGGAACACAATGTATGGTGCAGACCATACCACTTTCTCCTGAGGTCGGGGATGGTGGTGGGGTGGCAGCAGTCACGCTGTGTTTGTCCCAGACAGTCTCCAAGATACCTACAAAGAAAGGAGAAACTGAGTTTAAGAGAGAAATAAAACTTAACATATAAAAATCAGATTTAGAAAAACAATGTATTGATATATTTGATCAAGAATCAGTATTTAAACATCTGTCTCTATGTCTAACTGCTTTTTCTGGACAACACCACTTGGATATTCCAAACTCAATATATCTTTCCCCACAAACCTGCCACTAATATTCTCATGCTCCTCACCAGTCAACAGTACCATCCGCACAATCTCGGCATCTGGCCTCTGCTCTCGTCAGGCCTCACCCCCACCCCACACAAAGGCTTCATCACGCTGCACTATTTACTTGCTGTTCCTTTCTCATGTGTTCTCCTTCTTAACCTCTGAACTGCTCTCCCCCTTCCAATCCAACTTGACCTTTCACCAGACTAACTGCTACCTGTCTCTCAGAATTCCACTCAGCTGTCACCTCCTCCAGGAAGTCTTCCCTGCTCAGTTTTGCCTGCACATAAAACATTACCTCTACCATAACTCTTAACACATTGTCTTTCTCCCCTACTAGAGTATACATTACTAGAGGGCAGGGACTATGTTTTATTCCTCTTTATATCTCCTTACAGAACCTGGCATATAAGATGATCATAAAAGCTTTTAAAAATATTTTGTTCTCAAAATATTTAATATTATAACATGGAAAACATTGAAAATATCGTGTTAAGTAAAAGAAGCTAGACACAAAAGGTCACATATTCTATGATTCTATTTTTATGAAAAGTCCAAATAGGAAAATCCAGAGATAGATAATACACTAATGGTTGCCAGAGGTTGGGGTGATGAAAATGTTCTGGAATTAGACAATGTGATAGTAGCACAACCTTGTGACTATGTTAAAAACCACTGAGCTGTTACACTTTAAAATGGCAGATTTTATGATACGTGAATTATATCTCAATTCAAAAAATTTTAGTGTCCGCAAAAGTAGGACACAGAGATGTCAGACATGGTCCCTAACTCTAGAAATTTAACAACTAGTTGTGGATGTCAATAAATATGCTTTGAATGAATAAATGCTCTGAGGTCTGGGTTTCCCCTAGGGATTTCGGGAAGGATGGGGGGTAAATGGCAAGTTTACTTTTAATCAAAACACTCTTATAACCAATTTTAAGTGCCCACCTCATGACAACCGCTTTTGTAACACATGCAAAAAAAAAAAAAAAAAAAAGTCCCTAGATATCCAAGAAGCAGCCTGAGTAGAAGAGCTGGAGATAGAAACCCTTCTTGTCCCTACAACACTGCCTCCAGCGCGCGGCTTGGCCTCATGGCCCGACACCGCCCCTGCACCTCAGAACCAGCAGCTCCACCAGCAGCACAGCGGGCACGGCCCTCGCCCTGTCGCCCTCGAGACACAGGGGCTCCGTTCTCTTCCTACCTTCCTGTCTCATTCTGCAGTTTGCTTTCTGTTTATTCTTACTCTTCACTCATAGTCACGAGGCTCTAACGCAACAGACCAGATGACGAAGCAAACGCTACATACAACTACAACCTGGCGCACAGGGTGCTGACTCCACACCTGGTCTCACTTCCCTACTCAGAATTTGAAATGTTCACATCTTCCTCCTCCTCCTCCAACTTCTCCTGATTTAAATTCAAATCATCTTAAATAAAGTGCCTGCCACCCACCTTACTTAAAATGCAGTAATCAGCATTTCAATCACATTCCTATGACCCGGTCTATACCGCATTAATCATGGCTATAGTGAGGACCAAATAATGAAAGACTTTAAAAGGAAAATAAATTACAAACATTTTTTGAGACCCTATCGTGTGCTAGATACTGGGCTAGGTGCTGGGAATATGGCACCACATTCTTTCTGTTTTTACGTTCGGTCTCAGTAACAGCTAAGGCAACTGCTCAAAAATTCTGAGTGCCAGGGCCTGCACTCCGGGCATCTGCAGGCAGGCCTCTGCCTTCTGGCGCCACCCAGCTGCTCACCTGTCAGTAGCCCAAGCACTGTCTGCACCTGTTCCAGCAGCAGCTTTCGCAACTCCTCCTTCCGAGCCACGCTGAGGTCCTCACGGGGACAAGCCAGCTCTTCTGAAGTTGTCTTCAACATGATCAACCCGAGGGGAGTTGTCACAGGGGACTGGATCAACTGCCAGGAAAAAGTAAGTTTCTGAGCAGAGTGCCTGGCTAATTAAGGTACAAAGAAGACTGACGAATGGTGAATCTATGAAGTACAGTCGTCCCTCGGTATCCATGGGGGGTGGGGGGGGGTGTTCCCAGGACCCCTGTGGATACCAAAATCCAAGGATGCTCAAGTCCCTTTATATTCAATGGTGTAGTGCAGTCAGCCCTCATACAGGAGGGTTCAAATCCTATGGATACGGAATGTCAACTGTACCTCTGTGTTTAATCTTACATGAGCAGGCTACATAAATCAAACCTTTAGAAAAATGACCGAGTACACTTACGTACCTTTGTAACCATTCAAAATATATTCTCATCTTATTTTAAAGACAAAATTCTAAATAACACCATGAACTTAAAAACAACAAGAAGGGCTTCCCTGGTGGTGCAGTGGTTGAGAATCTGCCTGCCAATGCAGGGGACGCGGGTTCGAGCCCTGGTCTGGGAAGATCCCACATGCCACGGAGCAACTGGGCCCGTGAGCCACAACTACTGAGCCTGCGCGTCTGGAGCCTATGCTCCGCAACGGGAGAGGCCGTGATAGTGAGAGGCCCGCGCACCGCGATGAAGAGTGGCCCCCGCTCGCCACAACTAGAGAAAGCCCTCGCACAGAAATGAAGACCCAACACAACCAAAAATAAATAAATAAATAAATAAATTTATAAAAAAAAAAAAAAACAACAAGAAAACAATGCTCTTTTACACCTAACATGGCAATTTTTATACATGTCCATACTCCCAACAGAGCCTTGGTTACTCTGCCCAGGTTACTATATTAGTGATTTCGGTATGTGTAAACCAATTTGTGATATCTTTCCAACATTCAGGTGTTAAATCAAGTTTACAGTTCCAAGCTTTGAATGCTTCATAAAAGTTCAAGATTAAACATGTGGCAGAGCAGAAACACACATACACGTCATTAAACTATGATACTGATACGGTTAGGACTTTGCAAATACCTACGTAGCAAATTAAGGTACTTTTTCTATCACCTGCAATATCCACTATGCCATAAGAAAGTTTCCTTAAACAAGAGACAGAAAAAAAGGTACACTTTCAACAGCATAACACTACTTATATCTTTCTTTTCAATTTCACAAAATTCAAAGCATTTATTTTTTAGTTTCCAGAAACGGTAAAAGTAATCAAGGTACCATTAAAATCCTATTGGGTTATATGCTACAATCTACGAAAGAGCAAACAAATTAAAAAAAAAACTTGACCATTTTCTTTAATCATAATTAACTTTAAATGTAGTTCATTCCCTGATAAAAATAAGTTTTTTTTTTTACTCAATCTATAAAATATAAGCCTTAGGGAAGAGGATGTCACCAGGAACTACACCCAGATAGAAAGGATATTCTCCACTTCAAAAAACACAGGGCAAAAACAAAAAAAACAAAAAAAACACAGGGCACTTTCCTGTCCCTTGAAAACAACTCTTCCCATCGCAGACCAAGGAAAAGCACATCCCCAAAGAGCAGGACTCAACATTGGGAACTTAAAGAGAAATTCAACTGCCCTCAGCAGCAAGTAATAGTGTGTTGAAAATGCTCTCTATTAAATCAGCTAACACTTCAAGTACATCCTCCACAAGTTTTCCCTTCATGCGCTACAAGTTCGGGCTATTTCTAACACCGACTTAAAATTCAGATAATGCAGTAGGGGAGAAACAGGAAATCCCTCCTCTAACAATTTTTCTTTACATGATAAAGTGAATAGAACTTTATAAGCATCCCTTTTCATTCAGACACCTTTGGATTATCAATCTGTATTTTAAAAGATTTCCATTACTTCTCTCCTTTCATTTCCTTCTTTCTGTTCCACCCCTTTTGTCTCTATTTTCCCCCAAGACCTCATTCTTACTCTCTCAGCTGGGAATGACTCATTACCAAATATTCCACTGGGCAATACTTTCCTGTACGTATGAAATGCTTCTGTGCTCTCCAGAAATAAAAAATCCCTACAGTATGGAAAACGTATCTTAAAGGTCCTCCTTTCTCTCATCATTTGGGAGAAGGGAAGAGAGTCAGGCAAGAAGCTGGCTGAAAATGCAAGTTATTCTTTACTTGAAAGAACAGCCTGATAAAATGTGTAATTTTCCTTCTCACTAGCTTTGTTTCCAGAAAGCTTTTTATTAAAAGAGTGTCTCCTTTCACCATCCTCACATACATAATTAAAGTTCATGACATAGGTAATCTCTGCAATTTATTTTAATAGAGAAGAAGCACCTTCAGGTTGCAAATCAAGTTCAGGTCCTTAGTGTTAGCTTCAGAAATTTTTATCATACCAGCCAATCAGAGAAGAAACATCAAAATTCTTTCTATGCTTCTTTTCAATGCTTGCCCCTTAAGTATCTGGCCCCACGCACAATGTGACCAGAAGTCCAGCTCAGCAGATTCCAGGACTCTGAAGAACTGACTCTAGAAAGGTGTGATGTACGTGCTAGTGCAGGCGGGGGTGGGGGGGAGGTGGGGAGAACAGGGGTCGGTTCTGACTTCAACAATTCCTTCTCCAATGGCCTAGAAAGGCTATAACCAACACACAGAACTGCAAGTATCTTTCTGGGGCCCCAAATCAACTCCTCTTTGCCTGGTATGGCGGTCATCATAATTATGGCATAAACTGCACAGATGCCCCAGGCCAAACGTTACAGAATTAAAAAAAAAAAAAAAAAGGCTATGCACCCCAGACTGCAGACCATAATGGAACTAAGCCTATAAAACCTTTCAGATGGTTTAATCAACAGATTATATAATTGTGAAGTTGATTCCAGAACCAGTTTGGTCTTGTTTACCAATGCCTAAAGAAAAGATTTTCTTTATTATCATTATCAGAAATGTCAGCAATTTAGCACCAATCGTTCTTGACATGGCTTTCATGCCACTGACTGGTTCTCATGCATGAATAAGAAGCGGGGAATAATACAACTGGAAAGAATTTTAAAGATCACTTAGTCCAATTCTCTCATTGTACACAGAAGGAAACAGAGGCTCACATAGGAGTTACTAAAATCAAGGTGATTTGTGACCAAAATGGACACAGACCCCAAACCCACTGCCTCCCAGTCCAGTGCCCCTTCCACTATGGGGTGTTTCAAAGTCATGAAGGCTGCATGAGGTGAAAGGAGTCATTTCTGAAGGGTGGAAAGCGGGAGGTGGTGGCGAAGAGAGGAAGACAGCTACCCTTTTGAAATCTCCATGAGCACCTCACCTAAAAATGCTCTTCCGAATTCTCATTTATCATCATTAATCATACTTCATGGGAAGACAAGAAATGTCTGCTTTGCATCGAAGGAAATGATCCCAGCTGGGCGAAAACATGGTTTCTCCTCACTGCTGCCGACAGGACTCGGCTCTCTGTCTGGCTCACATTCTTGCTGCTTCACACAAGACACACCACTGACCAACCCAGGATGGAATCCACTCAGACCCCCCCACCTTCCTGGTTCTTTCCATCTCCGTGGACTTCCTGGCTCCCTCTTAGAGAGCCATGGAGACTTACCACAACTGCTTTTCAACTTGGAGTGAAAGCAAGCGTGTCAGAGAGAGCCAGCAAAGCCTCTGGCCTCCTAACCCACCACTCCAGGCTCCCCGCCTCCTAGCCATTCCTCGGGTTCTTTGCACTGTTATTCCCTCTGCCTACAACACTGTTACCCTGGAAGCCCACATGGCTCACTCCATCACTTCCACTCAGTTTCTGCTCAAAAGTCTGCTTCTCAGAAAAGGCTTCCATGATCATCCCATCTAAATAACACTCCTGATATTCCCTCCTCCTCACCCTAGATTTAGTTTTCTCACAATACTTATACCTACCTGAAAGAATTTACTTGCTTACTGTTTACTGATGCCTCCCCCTTGGGATTATAAGCTCCATGAAGGCAGCTATTTGTTCATTACTATATCCCCCCACGAACCTAGTTATTAGTACATGGCTGGTATTCAACAAATAGTTTATGGAATAAATGCATGAATCTCCTTTACAATATCAATTCAATAAATCTCTAGATAAATGAATCACCATACAAAACAAAATAATATTGAATGAAGAATTTCTGTGCCACCTTGAGAGGCAATCCAAAAGAAGCAATATGGATGCTGGATTTTTTAAGTTGCTGCATCATTCAAACGGTTTGCAGGGAGAGCAAGCAGAACATTAGAAAATGGTATTGTTCCGGAAGATTCTGCCGTCACTAAGACTATAACCAATTTTCAAAGAATTTTATTTCTATAATCTGTACATAATACCCATTTCCTACATACCCAAGACTGCCTCGATAATATAAACGTTTCCAACTTTATCACAGGAGTCAAATGAACAAAAGCATCGCCCTCTTGGCTTTTAGGTCCCACCTATTCCCTGATGACTTCCAAATCCTGAACTCCAGATCCACATTTCCTAATGTCTCACTAGACGTGCACAGAAGGAACACGCAAATCTTAAATGCATTTTCTGCCAAACTGAATTCACCATCTTCTACCCAAACCCATTTCCTCCTCCTTCATCCCTGGCCTAGAAAATCTGCCATCTGAGCCAGGAACTTGGAAGGCATTCTAGCTTCCTCCTTCCCTCCTCCCTACAACCTAGTCCCTGCCCAAAGCCTCCTCCGTGCCTCGCTGCTGTCCAGCAGGTAAGCCCCGGCTTGGCTCAGGCCCCTTGGCTCACTCAGACTTCTCCAGCAGCAGCCTTCCAGGCCTCCTTCGCTCTGGCCTCACCCCTCTGCAATCCAGACTCCACACTGCTGCTAAAGTCGTCACTCCAACATAAACATGTGGCCACGTTGTCTCCCTTCTCCAAACTTTTCATTAGTTCTCGAGTAAGGACTATGAATTAAACACTGACGCCCCCTGCAAACGCAAAGCCCTCCCTGCTCTGGCCCTGTCCGTCAGCCTAGCCTCTCACTCTATCCTCAAGCCACCACCTCGCATCTCATCACCAACAACACTGAAAACACCTCAGCTCCCTGAGTCTAAATGCTGTGTCCTCACTGCACTCGGCACAATACTCCACTACAGACATTAACATATTGTTGGGTAATTATTATTTCCATCGCTTTCTCCCCACTAAACTATAACTATCGAAGGCCTCATCCTGGCACCCAACACCTGGCACAGTACCTAACAGGCTTTCAAATACTTGCTGGACAAAATTTCACAAGAGGTTAACAAAGTGATTGGGGCTCCCCATCCCCCACCTTCTCCACTGCACCAAGGTACAGCATGTCTCAGGAACACAAGGTTAAGTGAATGAGATAATCCACCCCACAATGACCTCACCATTGCAGTTCCAAAACGCTCATCTTAAAAATCGTCTTCAAGACAAGAAAATAATCACTTCTTCAAACAAATTATTTACAAGATAAAGTTTCCGTAGGTTATCTCCTTACCTGTAAAATGTTAGTAAAAAAGTCATGGTAGAACATGGGCCAATCCTGACGGCCAATGTCAACAATCACTTTGCAGAGCTTGTTCCGGATGAAGTAAGGTAAGGTTTTGTGGTGAGCCAAGAGGAGTTTGGGCAGGCAGCTACGGATTTCCATCTTATCCTGAGATGGGACCCCAAGCCACATTTTATTGATCAGATTCTGAAAAACAAGTATACATCTTGTAAGTTAACAATCTATACACAAAACAAACTGGTTTTCATCCAACAGTAGCTATCTCCCTCAAACAAGAAACTCTGCTTTTAAACAAAGGTTTGGAGCAATTTGGCAATGAGAATAATAAAATATTCAAATTTTATGATACAACAATCCCATTCCTAGGAACATAATTTAACAGCTACATAATTTAACAGAAACAAAAAGGTGTAGGTGCAAAAACTTTCTATAACACCATTGTCTCTACCAAAAAATAATGACAGAAACAACTTTAATGTAAGAATAGGAGAATGGCTTGGTGAATAATGGTACAGCCCCTTATAGGAATATAATATAAAGGTAAGTAGGGGAAAAAAAACAATGCAAAATGAAGTGAGCAATATGATTATAATTAGGTTTTTTGAAAAAAAGTGTGCACAGGAGGGCAATGATTGGAAGAGAGTTGAAATAAATGAAGATTTTTGTGGTTGGGATGATGGTATAATGGGTATCATCCCTCCTCCCAACTGTTTTTCTTTAATCATCTTTCTCTTTTAAATGAAAACATGGAAGGAAAAGTTATGTTACCACAAACGACCTCCCTACCTCACCTATCTCACCTTTTGGTGCTGAAGACGGAAAGGCGCCCTAGAAAACCTGACATCTTGACAAAGGCAGTATGTGGCAAGAAGCCCCTGAGCTGAGTTACCACTATTTCCCAGCCATGTACACATCAAAACTAAAGTCTAGTGCCAATAACAAGGCAATGTGACTAAAAAATACTCTTCAGAATAGTATAAAAGTATCTGACAACTTACCTCAAAAACCGTTAAACTGTACATCATTACATAGTCATTCCTAGTGCTGGAGAGAAAATACAGGCAGAATCTCCAGGCTCCTATTTGCTGAGCAAAGTTATTAAGAAGTTCCTCTGGAAAAGTTAAATAGCAACAAGAGAAGGCTATGAAAATACACAAAATTAATATAAGGCTGGCTGTCTTATTATTTTTTTTAAACACACCTCTCTCCACATAATGTAATGATGTCAAAACCAATTACAAAATCCAGTTGATTCTTCAAGATAGAAAGGACAAAGCATACAATATTTTTCTGACTCTGAGGTGACCATGAACACTGACACCTAAATAACAATAACCTAGCTATGGACACCTTTTTTTTATGGGCACTTTTTTAGGCAGAGAAACTTTCACTGCTGAAATTCTTAACCTAATGTGTAGACGGATACAAGAGTATCATTTTTACCTTACAAATGATGGCCAACTGGTAACTTACATCATCTGGGGTACAGCTATATATTACCTCCTCACCACTCACTCAACACTGTTCTTACACACTTATACACACACACACACACACACACAGTGATGGCCAGAAAAGTAGGAAAAGAAAAAATTAAGACTAATCTTATAAATACAGGATTGGAAAAAATGCAAGAGAATTCAAGATGGTTAACTCTTCATCTGAGTTGGTTTTATTTTAAAATATCACCCACAAGTCGGCAAATAACAGCAGCAGTCATGGGAGCTGCCAGGAACCACCCTGTCCACCTCAAATCAGTTAGAAGTGGTTTTCTTCCTCCTGAGGCTGCTGGGCAGACAGCAAGCATTAAGAGTCTATCACCGTGTTTCTGGACATGCTGCCCCTTAGTCACCTTGACCTGCTGCGCTGGTCATAAAATATAACACAGAGCGGGTAAAAATGCAAAGGCAACAGCCCTGAGAGATTCTAGGAAGCCCTTGGAAAAGCAGCAAGCACAGCAGCCCGTTCTAATCCTAAAGTCACTGCTCTGCCAGTGCCCTACAACTCAGGCTAAGTGCACCAAGGCAGTCTCATTACAAATCCTATAAAAGGAAGCTGATGGTGTGTTCTTATAATTAAGCAAAAGTTTCTATGACTCCCAGAGGTGAAGTCCAACCAGAGTGATCTCTGGCTGGAAATAAGGAACTCTGGGCTCTGTTCTAGACTTTGCCACTAATTCACTGAGTCTGATCCCAAGCAAATCACTGCTCCTCTTTGATGCTTCAGCCTTCTCCACTTTCAAAAATGACCAGACTGTCTCTTAAGGCTCCCTGCTAACAGCTCTATCTCTAGAGCACTAATAACACACTTTTGGTGGAGGATGGGTGGAGCCCCTATAATAAAAGGTCTCCCCTCCTTTCTCCCACCTAGCTAGGAAAGACTTTAGTTTATCCTAAGACATCAAAAAAGAAGCAAGAAGTGGTTCCAGCCCACACACTCAAATAAAGCTATGGAGACTACGTACAAAAAGAACTAAGACACGCCTACTACCAAACCCCCGGATTCCCCTTAGCCAGCATTTAAATTAGACTTTTGTAGCATCTGGTTATTTAAAACTATTTAAAAATCAGATTAGAATAAAAATATGTTAAAAAGCTTCCACTTTTAATTCATGAACACTGAGGTGAACAACATTAGCTTTGCAATCCAAAATTTAAGAGAAAAACCAAAAGCATATCAATTATAAGCTAAAAACAGGACTATGGAGAAATTAGATGTAAGGGAAAGATCCTTCACCTCCTTTGGTAAAAAGCACCAGTGATACTTTTACTATGAGGTACTTTGGTAGCATAAAACTAACAAGAGTGAGCAAGAGGTGGGTCAGCCCAACTGAGTAATAAGAGAGAACCTAGGGAAGCAAGCAGATCTTCTAAGCCAGAGGCCAGAGGCCTGATCATCTACTGGGCTCAGCTTCCGTCAGTATACCCTGTTTATAAACGCTCTGGTTCCCTACAGCACAGTCCCTCAGAAAAGAAGGCATATACAGGGCAGGCCCACAAGAGACCACCACATTTAAAATTAAGAGATAAGAAGCTGCATCCACCAGGAGCTGATGTGATACTCAAAGGATGCAAGGGAAAATGGGCTGCAGCCGAAGGTTTACTGGCCACCTGAAAATCCAAACGCTAATCAAGCTTTGGACCAAGGGCAGAAGTCAGCCATAACACTCAGCTGGCTAACATGACTTAAGAGAAGCCACGTGGGACAGAGAAATGGCTCTGCAGAGACCTGGAGACACAGAAAAAGGCCTCCAAGGAAGTGAAAGCAATGAAGGTCAGTACAGAGCAGCCAGACACACAGGGGAAAGCCTCAAGGTTTGGATCAAGAAAAACAGTTTTGATCTTCAAGTTCAGGGCTTAAGTGAGGGCTCAGAGAGAGAAAAAGATTACTCTAGGACTTCAGTGCAGCATGTCCCTGAAGCAGAGATCTCACAACTTAAATAAACCTTCTAGTTTACAGTACGCTTTAATGAATATTGTGCATGTCAGTGAGTATTAAATTCAAAAAGAGGTTCTAGAAGGTGCCGAGGTTCCCAGAAGACCTGAAATTACACCTACATCTCTCTGTTGTTTGAAGCCTTTATTCAACAAAACTTGCAGAATGAGAGCGATAACAGTGGCAATAAGGAAAAAGCAAGAAGGCCCCAAAGGTTACACCCGTTAAAGGATCTCTGGGAACTAGATGAGGTTCAGGATAGACTTCTACACACCAAAAACATGTTTGTTTTAATGCTTTCATGAGTTTTTTCTTTAAATTAAGTCACAGACTTCTTATAAAAGTTTAACATTGCTAAAATTAAGAGCAAAGCAGGGGGAGGGGTTTCCACACATGGCCAAAGGAAAGAAAATCCATCACTATGGATTCTAGTGGGCTCTGCCGAATACAGCCCTTGCAGCTAGGTTTGTAGACCTCACCAGCCACCAACCAGCAGGACTGGATTAAAAAGAGCCAGAATTCAAGGGGAAACATGCAGGCTTGACCAGGCTGCCAACATCAAGGCTACCAACTCTTTCCTCCCCATTGGGGCCTCTTTGTTATAAACGACTCTTTACTACTCAACATTTCACTTACCTATCTCACGTTTTCTTTCATTGGTTGTACAGTCGTGGAAAAACTCTGTCATCAGACTTTCCAGTGCCCTGAGAGAGGCTTCTTCAGATGCCTAACAAAGAAATTTGAAAAAAACAAAACAAAAAAAATCAGTAACTGTATTTTCAATTCTACTGTTCCTCAGTTCCTTCAGGTAACATTCAACAGCCATAGTAATTTACTTCCTCAAAACATCTTGGTTCAACATTCTTCAAATACATGATATAAGCCAGAAAACTGCAAGGAATTTCCCAGATGACTCAAAACCCAAAGTTTTAGTATACTCTATAAATTCGTGCTACCGTGCTATCAATTTTCAATTATTTATGCTAAGGAAAAGAGAGCAAATAATTTAAAATTTAATTCTGGAAACATACTGAAAGCAAATTAACAGCCCCTGGCCCTGACTGAATAGGCAGAGTGAAGAGATTCAGAAAGGTTAGGGTGCCTTATAGACTATCTGTCAACAATGTTATTTGCCCCATGTCTGAATAGTTAGCCATACTCTAATTCAGAGCAACTGTAGTCAAACTGCTGCATGGATTCCTGGGGTTTTCTGAAGGGACTTCAGGGGCCAAATATCCACTCAACTCTCAATCTCACATGAGCAGCCAACAGAGATTAAGGTGCAGCTAAGAGCCAAGCAGAGCAAGGACTAAAAATGAGACAGTACCTCCCAACCTCAGACCCACAGAGAGCCAGACTCTCAGCAGAACCACTCAGGCGGAGAATAAGAGGAGAGGGACCCTAAGCCCCCAAGGCTCATCCTCTCCCTTTTCCATACGTAGCCCCAAACCCACTTCCTCTTCTCTCACTGAAGGAGGGGACATCAGGTGCAGCAATGAACTTGAGTCAACACTCCTTCACATAACCAGTCTGCAACAAGGTGAGCATTCGCAGGCCCTTTTTGAATCCTCACTGGCAATAATCTACCTAGAGATGATCAGGAGCCAACAGCAGTTTTGATTTCTTAATCATCTCCTAATTTCCTTCTTCCCACCCACCTTCCCTATATCCTCTCCACTGCCCCCAAAGTGAGAGCTGACTATTAAAACTGCATTTTAAAACAAGCCCACAGGGACTTCCCTGGTGGTACAGTGGTTAAGAATCTGCCTGCCAATGCAGGGGACATGGGTTCGATCCCTGGTCCGGGAAGATCTCACATGCCGTGGAGCAACTAAGCCCGTGTGCCACAACTTCTGAGCCTGCGCTCTAGAGCCCGTGTGCCACAACTACTGAAGCCTGCACGCCTAGAGCCCATGTGCTGCAACAAGAGAAGCCACTGCAATGAGAAGCCCGCGCACCGCAACAAAGAGTAGCCCTCTGCTAGCCGCAACTAGAGAAAGCCCGTGTGCTGCAACAAAGACCCAATGCAGCCGAAAATAAATAAATAAATTTATTTTAAAAATAAATTATAAATAAATAAATAAATAAAATAAGCCCACACTCAAATGTATCATTTATCAAACTGTAATATTACCAAGGGCCTCCATTTGGTAATCGGCTTTTTTTTTTTTTTTTTTTTGGTAATCGGCTTTTGAGGACACTGAGGAACTTGGGCCATTTCTGTGAATCAACGAGCACTTCTTAGGACTGGCACTAACTACAGAGGCTGAATCAGGCTTGCACCAGCCCACCTACATCAGCCAGCACGTTAGCGCACTAGCCAGCACACGGGGGGCCACGTTCAAGCAGTGCCAGGCACGGCTGTCGCTCCCATGCTGCAGTCATGGTGACAGCTGTGCAATGACAGCTGAACTCTGACATGCTGAGTGATGAATTATTGTTTAATAGTTCTAGCACTTGTGAGTTTGAGGGACTTTTTTTCTTTTTTTTGTAATTTAATTTTATTTATTTATTTTTGGCTGCGTTGGGTCTTCATTGCTGTGCGCGGGCTTTCTCTAGTTGTGGCGAGCGGGGGGGTTACTCTTCTATCTATCTATCTATCTATCTATCTATCTATTTATTTATTTATTTATTTAGGCTGCATTGGGTCTTCGTTGCTGCGTGTGGGCTTTCTCTAGTTGCGGCAAGCAGGGCTATTCTTCATTGCGATGTGCGGGCTGCTCATTGCAGTGGCTTCTCTTGTTGTGGAGCACGGGCTCTAGGTGCATGGGCTTCAGTAGTTGTGGCACATGGGCTCAGTAGTTGTGGCTCGCGGGCTCTAGAGCGCAGGCTCAGTAGTTGTGGTGCACGGGCTTAGTTGCTCTGCGGCATGTGGGATCTTCCCGGACCAGGGCTCGAACCCGTGTCCCCTGCATTGACAGGCGGATTCTTAACCACTGCACCACCAGGGAAGTCATGAGGGACTTTCTGGTCTGAATTTTATGATAAATATTAGCCCTCTGCTCTTTTTTCAAACCAATATGCCAGTTCAACTAAAAAATATCCTTGGATTGCAAGTTAAGCTTTTTAATGCAAAAGTAACCGGAATGTGGAACAAAAATAAGACTGCAATCCTCTTTAACCTGTTTCAAGTTGTTTGTGTTGATCAAAACAGCCTCACTGTTCTCAGTGACAGATTTTCTAAGTGTTATAAATTCATATTTCAAAATGAATTTGTATAAATAAAAGAATGCTTCGGTCTGCTTCATGAATCAACTTGGTGTACCATTTCATTTGAAAAAACAATTAGCTGTTTTTAAAAATGTTTGTGGGAAGATTTAAAACAATCAAAGGAAAATCTCCTATGTTAAAGTAACTTATTGGCAAAGAAATAAACATAAATCAAGACATATTTCTTGAACCAAAATCAGCTATTTAGTTAAAATAAATCCATAGTTTTTCTGGAGCTAAAATAGGTTCCTGAACACTAAAGATACATCTTCAAGTCACACCTGCTACACAACTTACTCTTTTTTTTTTTTTTTTGGCCGTGACGCGCAGCATGTGGGATACTTAGTTCCCTGACCAGGGATCGAACCCGGGCCCCCTGCAGTGGCAGCGTGGAGTCTTAATCACTGGACCGCCAGGGAAGTAAGTCTCTCCACAGCTTATTCTTGCAATGAATCATTTTAGAGTAGATCCTGTAAAAAAACCTGAGCTTATCACATTCAGGCAATCAACTGTCAAGGTTTATTTCATATGGGTTCTTGAGGCAGAAGTTTGTGAACTTGACAATTACCGGCCATACATCAAAGGCTGCTGAAAGCAAGTCTCTGACTCCCCAGAGAATCCAACCCTGTCTCCATTCCCAGTCCCATCAACCCCACCCTCCCAGCTCCAACCCAAGCTAACGTTCCCACAGAAGGTGGAAAGACAAAAGTATCCACAAAAATTACAGGATGATAGTCTCGCCTGATTTCGTAAATGATGGTTATACGAAAAAGGAAACTCTAAAACCTAATAATCCAGTGGCATCACCAGGTGTCTCTCAGCAAGAACAAATAACGTGCTGTTTGCATTTTCAATCATTTCTCTAACTGCAACAGGAACACCTACCCCATGGGGTGTTAGGAGGACCAAATGAAATGCTCCATGTAAAGCTGATATGTAAACTCCAAGAGGTTATCTAATTCACAGTTATGGCTGCTATCATTTTTATTTGGTCTCAGATACCAAATGAAAACAGACCAAAGCAAAACAACAAAAGTGGTCAGGCCTACTTTGAAACTGGAGATTCATGCCTTCAGGCTTAAGGGCTTTGTCCCAAACATATCTAGTGGGGCTTTTTTCTAACTGGATTTCAAAACAAAACTATCTTCAGGAGAAGAAAAGGAGGTTGAGACTTTGCCAGGATCATACAATCGGAATAGAGCTATAAAGACATGAAGGATATGTTCAAGACCTGCAAATGGTTGAAGGATATTGGAGAATTAGCCCCATTTGGCAAGAAGGCCACTGGACCCTTTGCTAGCTGTTTTAAGCAGGTGGTGAAGCCAGAATTCAGACGGCAGTGGGTTAAGAAATTAGTGGCCTACTGAAGCCCGCGTGCCTAGAGCCCATGCTCCACAACAAGAGAAGCCACTGCAACGAGAAGCCCGTGCACCGCAACAAAGAGTAGCCCCCACTCGCCGCAGCTAGAGAAAGCCCACGCACAGCAACGAAGACCAAAAATAAAAAATAAATTTATAAAAAAAAAATTAGTGGCAAGTAAGTATCAATACATGGGAATATTCCATACAGACTACACTTTCAAGTTATAAAAGGACAAAGACATTTTAAAAAAAAAGTGTCATGGTGTGGTAGGAAGAGAGGTTTCAATTCAATTCCCAAAGGCTATTCAAGCAATGCTCTGATTAACTGATGAAGAACATTCAGGATTCAGACACCTGACTGCTTCCCATCTTGGACTTGGGATTTAAGACCCAGATCTTGCAGAACTAAAAGACAAGGTTAGCTTAAAACCAAGTGAGGCACATTCACACACAAAAAAAATTTCAGTTACATGGCAGACAAAAAATGTAAGCAGTAAAACAATAAAGCTTCTAGAAGATAATACAGATCATCCTCATGACCCCGGGGTAGGGAAAAAATTCTTGGAAACACTAAACATAAAGGAAAAGATTGATAAATCAGAATATTCATCAGATGGCACAATGAAGAGAGTGTAAAAGAAAGCCATGAAATGGGAAAAGATATCACCAATATGGATAACAGAGAACTCATATCAGAGTATAAAATAACTTCTACAGATCAATAAGGAAAAGATAAATGACTCAATTTTTTCAACAGGCAAATAGTTATAAAAGAGGATATTCAAAAAGCCGATACATAAAACAAGTGCTCAAACTCATTAGTCATCACAGAAATGTAAATTAAAAACAAGACAGTGCTACAAATCTACCAGAATGGCTAAAATTTAAAAGATAGTAACAAGTATTGGTGAGTACGCTGAGCAACTGGGACATGCACACACTGCTGCTGGTGGGAATATAAACTGGTATAACCATTTTGGAAAATGAACATATGCATACTTTATGACCCTGTAATTCTACTCCTTAACAATATATCCAACAGAAATTTGGATACCCCACAAAACGTACACAGATATTCACAGCACCATTATTCATAATATCCAAAAAGTCTAAAGAACCCAAATGTACATCACCAGTGGAATGGACAAATAAGTTGTAGTTTATTCATCAGGAAGATATTATAAGACAACAAGAATGAATGAACAGGTACTTCCATGGTGGCGCAGTGGTTAAGAATCCGCCTGCCAATGCAGGGGACATGGGTTCGAGTCCTGGGCCGGGAAGATCCCACATGCCGCAGAGCAACTAAGCCCGTGCGCCACAACTACTGAGCCCACGTGCCATAATTACTGAAGCCTGTGCGCCTAGAGCCCGCGCTCCGCAACAAGAGAAACCACGGCAATGAGAAGCCTGAGCACCGCAACGAAGAGTAGACCCCGCTCGCCGCAACTAGAGAAAGCCCGCACGCAGCAACAAAGACCTAACGCAGCCAAAAATAAATAAATTTTTAAAACAAAAAGAATGAATGAATATTGCTTCATACAACAACATGGATGAATTTCACAATGTTGAATTAAAGAGGCCAAAATACATCCTTCATTATTCATCTTATATTAATTTTTAAAAACAAGCAAAACAAATCCATGGTGTTATAATCAGAATAGTGGTTATTAACCTCTGCGGAGGAGGGATTCTGGGATGCTAGTTATTCTGTTTTCTTGATCTGAAAGTTACACCAGGATGATTGTGCACTTTTCTGTAAGTACATATACACAATTTTTGAAACTTAATGTTATACTTATTTTTAACATTCAGGTTGGTATTTGCAGACTCTGATTTTAGAAATTGTGTTTTTCCTCTATTAGCACAATTATTAAGAGCAGTTGGGAGGCCCACAGGTGAAGTCTGAGCATGAGACTCCTGGATTCCTAGGAATCATCACCGATTTGTCTTCAAAGCCGCAAGGGTGACAACAAAAAGTATTACAATCCCATAAGTCTATGCTTCCCCTGAGCTTACCTCAACAGCAAATTAAAATCCTTAGGATGATGAATTAAAAGTGGCTCAGAATATATACACTCTCGGAGACCTATGTATATATCTAAAAAAATCATTTGTGTTCCAAAAAGAGTTAAAATCTGCCAAGTGGACCTTTCAACTATGCCTGCCTTGACTTTATCTGCATTTTTATTGCACTGCTCATGGTCCAGCAGTTCAGAGACTATACTATACGTCTGACTCATTTATTAAGGAACTACTAAGTCAACCAAGACTCACAATCACCTAATAAATTATAAGAAAAATTGGCAAGAAGGGCAAGGGCCACATAATTTGAAATCTTCTTTGACTTTTCCCTCACTACCACTTCTACCAGGCCCTAATCACCCCTTGCCTAGATTACTATAACTTCTTTTACCTAGTCGTCCTGATGTCAGCTTTCCCAATTCCAATCCAATCTGTACTTCACTACCAGATAAATACTCCTAAATATCCATTTTCTGCCCCAATTAGTCTAAACCTAGCTTTAAAGAGGCTTTAAATCTGGGCCAACTGAGACACTCAGCTATCCACTCAACAAATAAACTCAGTATTCACTAAGTAGCTGATACTGCATTAGGTCCTTGAGATACCAGGATGAGTAAGACTGTCCTTGACTTCAAAGAACTGGAGATGGCCTGGGGGCCGGGGGGAGAAGGGTAGAACCAATGAATAAAAACATAGAATGTGATGGTCTACATCCTATAGTAATGACATATGTATAAATGGCTTTAGGAGCCTAAACAGAACTAACTCTGTCTGAGGGAGACAGGGAAAGCTTCAAAGAGATGATAATATACGTTGGGATTTGAAGAATGCAGAGTTTACTAAGAAGAAAGAAGGAAAGCATGCCTGATTCACCATTACTCACCACAGGAAGCCATCACTCCACTCTGAATACTCATGGTCTCAGAACAAATGTCTATTCCCATCCTGCATTTGCTCCTGGGTCTGCAATTCATAGTTCAACCTTCATGAAATTTCTTACAAAGTTTACAGTGCAGATCCCTTCCTAGTTTTCATCTTTTGTCTTTTCCTGTAATCGGTATCACAGAATTTTGCCCATGGCACTGTTCTCTGCTCATTTTGGAATGGCACAATGAAAGGGCACAGGCTCTGGTGTCAGGTTCCTTGGGTTCGAATCAGAGTGCACCTTGGCCTAGTTATGTAACCTATTACTCTTTCTCCTCTTGTGCAAAACTGGGGATAATAAGAGAACCTAACACATGGGGTTGTTCTGAGGATTACATAAAATAATCTATGTAAAGCATGTAGTAAACATAATGCCAGGAATAAAGTAAGAGTTGAAAGTCGTCTCTGTAACTATTAATAATTCATAGACATTAGGTCTCTCTAACCAGAACATAAACTGTCTGGAAAGAGATTCTGCCTAATATGTTTGTATTTCCTGTAATGTCCAGTATGGACTGGTACTCAAATATTTTACAGACCAAATGCAGGAGACTAAAAGGAACAAGTAGACCGTTAGTATCAGTTTTATTTTCTCAGGAATAATGGTAATTCCTCCGAATTCAAGATACATATGACTCTGTTTAAATTTCCCCCTTTAAGAGCTCTGATCATAATGACCTTTGCTCACAAGCACTCAATGAATACGTTTTGAAAACCAGGAGACTGCTAATAATTTATCTTAAAAACACTGAGACTGATGATGGATAATATGGTGCTCTGTTTGTTAAGACACCGAGAAGACAGTTTTCTCAAATCCTGATTAAATCTGTAACGTTTCACCTAATTGCCTCTATAACACCCTTCTCTAACACATAAACTTTTTATAAAACTGATACTGGGAAAAAAATGACTCTTTTTTTAAAGGTTTTTATCAAGCTTTTTGCCACTTTTTTTTTTTTTTTTAAATAAATTTATTTTATTTATTTATTTTTGGCTGTGTTGGGTCTTCGTTTCTGTGCGAGGGCTTTCTCTAGTTGTGGCAAGCGGGGGCCACTCTTCATCGCGGTGCGCGGGCCTCTCACTGTTGCGGCCTCTCTTGTTGCGGAGCACAGGCTCCAGACGCGCAGGCTCAGTAGTTGTGGCTCACGGGCCTAGCCGCTCCGCGGCATGTGGGATCTTCCCGGACCGGGGCACGAACCCGTGTTCCCTGCATTGGCAGGCGGATTCCTAACCACTGCGCCACCAGGGAAGCCCAAGCTTTTTGCCACTTTTGCCAGGAGCCACATTTTGTCTATCCTTCAAGGAGGTGAATCACACGAGCCTTCTGTATTCAGGTTCATGCTTCCTTGATAGTAAACCTAAAAAAATGACGGCAAGCATAGCAGAGTCCCAAGTCCAATACTCCTGTGGCATATCTAGAACAGTTTTACTACTCTATTTACTTATATATAAAGAAGGTTTCTGAGAAAAGTGATTCTATACTAACTGCTGACCAAGGTTAAAAATAAAAAGTATGCAAAACATACCTGGTGTGTTACAACAGATGCCATTAGCAAAAAAATTCAATCTCAGGCTTCCCTGGTCGCGCAGTGGTTGAGAGTCTGCCTGCCAATGCAGGCGACACGGGTTCGAGCCCTGGTGTGGGAGGATCCCACATGCCGCGGAGCAACTGGGCCCGTGAGACACAATTACTGAGCCTGCGCGTCTGGAGCCTGTGCTCCGCAACAAGAGAGGCCGCGATAGTGAGAGGCCTGCACACCGTGATGAAGAGTGGTCCCTGCACCGTGATGAAGAGTGGCCCCCACTTGCCTCAACTGGAGAAAGCCCTCGCACAGAAACGAAGACCCAACACAGCCAAAAATAGATTAAAAAAAAAAAAATCTTTAAAAGAAATTCAATCTCATATAAACTCTGGGAGCTAACAGGATTACCATGGATGTCTAAACTCTCAAAAGAACACTCTCATTCTTCCCTACACCCTTCACCACTGCAAAGAAAACAGACGAGGGGAAAAATCTCTTTGGCCTTTAGGCCTGCATATAAGTAGAGATGAAATACTAAGCTTAAAATAACACACAATAGGAATCAATGTGACATCTATCCATCCCCTCCTGCAGTCAGCTCAAAATGCTAAGAAGCGCACCAAGGAAGCCCCAGGCAGAAGGATACGCAGAACAAGTCTTCTTCCCACCTTTCCCATCACTGCTCTTTGTGTCTCAACCTGCAGATACTGTCCTTTTAAAAAACAAACTAAACACACCACGATGAAATAGAAATCTCACTTTATTTCTCTGAAAGCAAATTGGTAAAACCAGTTGAATCTTCAAAGTCTATCACTCAGAAGTGCAGTCACCCTGGGGGTGTTGAATGCTTCCACCAAAGACAGAGGGGAGACAAAGGGTACAGATACATAGTGAAGTAATTAACTCTAAAAGTTATATACTGGGCTTCCCTGGTGGCGCAGTGGTTAAGAATCCGCCTGCCAGGAAGGTTAAGCTGGGACGAAGTAAGAGAGTGGCATGGACATATATACACGACCAAATGTAAAACAGATAGTTGTGGGAAGCAACCGCATAGCACAGGGAGATCAGCTCGGTGCTTTGTGTCCACCTAGAGGGGTGGGATAGGGAGGGTGGGAAGGAGACGCAAGAGGGAGGAGATATGGGGATATATGTATATGTATAGCTGATTCACTTTGTTATACAGCAGAAACTAACACACCATTGTAAAGCAATTATACTCCAATAAAGATGTTAAAAAAAAAAAAAAAAAAGAATCCACCTGCTAATGCAGAGGACACGGGTTTGAGCCCTGGTCTGGGAAGATCCCACATGCCGCAGAGCAACTAAGCCCGTGCGCCACAACTAATGAGCCTGCGCTCTAGAGCCTGAGAGCCACACTACTGAGCCAGCGTGCTGCAACTACTGAAGCCCGCACTCCTAGAGCCCGTGCTCCGCAACAAGAGAAGCCACCGCAATGAGAAGCCTGCGCACCGCAACAAAGAGTAGCCCCCACTTGCTGCGATTAGAGAAAGCCCGCGCGTAGCAACGAAGACACAACACAGCCAAAAATAAAAATAAATAAATTTTTTTAAAATTTAAAAATAAAAAAAATAAAAGTTATATACAAAAGTTGCAAGGAATAAAAATATTTTCTACTGGAGGAAAGACATGGAGAGCCACACCATGTTCCGGGAAAGCAAGGCCGGGGCAGATGCACTTACCACAACTCTACGAACACATGACTGGAACTAACTATGAAAGTTATATGTGTGCCTCAAAAGGCTCCTGGTTGTCTCACCTACAGCTTAAATCTGAACAATATTTGCCCTTTGAGAGTAACTATAGACGTAACTTTGTAGGATATCATCATGCAGATACTTAATATTTGATTAAAACATACTGTGGCTGTATCTAAACATAACTCTAATCATTAAAAGGCACCTTTCTGCTTTAGTCTAAAACTATTATAAAGCTGAGCAACTACAAGACATTCCCGCCCCCCCCACCCCCAATATTTCTTCGGTTTGCAGAAAGTGCCCAGTCAGATTCTCCGTCCCTTCCATGAACCAAAGGATCTGTTTACTGCTGAGGACCAGGAGTTTGGAGCAGGATGACTGCCAGGCATCTGGGCCAGAAAGCCCAACGGGTCCCACTATGGTAGTGAGAAAACCAAAGCAGTATATTCTGTCCCTATGGGGACCAATTAGAGGAAACATCTTGTACACAGAGGACAGTGTGTTTTATGCTGGGAAAAACCAATCCACCTACTACTAGACAAGCTATAATAACAAGAGGCACCAATTAGCTACGAATGGACAGGTGCACTGGTTTCAAAAATTTCCAGCAAATCTAAAGAAAACTACAGAGTCATGACAAGTAACTGTCATTCCTGATTCTAGACTAGATCCTGTACTGGAGGGAAAAAATGCTGTAAAGGACATACTGGGCCAACTGACAACATTGGAATACAGATAGTAGACCAGATAAAAGTACTGAATCAATGTTAAATTAATTAAAGTTGACAACTGCACTATGGTTATGTAAGAGAATATCCCTATTAGGAAATATACTATCTAGGGGCAATGGACCATGATGTAGGCAACTTACTCTCAAATGGTTCAGAAAATATCGTGTGTGTGTATATGTATGTATGTGCATAAATATACATAGAGAGGAAGTGCAAATAATAAAAGCAATCATGGCAAAATGTTAACAATAGGTGAGTTTGGGCTAAGAGTATAAGAATGTTCTTGGTACTACTCCTTCTTTGCAAGATTTCTGTCCATTTGGAATTTTTCCAACTAAAAAGTTTTTAAAAATCTCATCTGTTGGATTGGTACCCTCCACCTTGCTCCTCACTGCTCCAAGCTAGCTGGTCAAAGAGGAAAGAAAAAGTGACAAAAGAGTACAATAAGAAGGAAAGGATTATTTTACTCTCTCAGATGCCAGATTTATTATCTCACACTGTTTCAGAAAAAGGATAATACATAGCCTAGACATTAAAAATTTTGCATCTGCTGGTTGGACAAGAACCACATCCCACTAAGAGCTAAAATACTTATAACTTATACACTTATTTATTTATATTCTAGTCCGAAGGCTTTAATTAGACAGCCAAAAAAGCAAGTGATAAAAATAGTTATTCTGCAAGAAACTGCCTAAAATAAATGAGTCATACAGCCAAGAACAGGCTCTCTTCACAATCCCGTCTGCTTCTCTTTCCCAGGTACATATCCCAGGAGGATGAATGTATACATCAGCATGCCTAGTCAATTAAACTCAAAAGATACTTAGTGAGCACATTAACACAAGGCATGCTACCAAGAATTCCTAAAAGAGGACCATGGAATCTTAAGAGAGAAATAAACAAACCCCAGAGAACAGCAAGTCCAACCTCATTTTACAGATGAGGAAAATGAAGCTCAGAGTATCTTGTCCAAAGTCAGCCAGCTATTGGTCAAGTCACCGGGCAGGGCCACCAGAGTCCTTTCCCAGCGATGGCTCCTCTACCCCTTAAAGAAGCCCAGAGGAGTTCTGCTCCAAGGGCTGTGGGGACGATGAATGAGCTGGCATTACCCTGCATTTGATGAAATCAGGAAATGAATGGGTGCAAGGTTGATGGGCCACTATAAAAACACGCTGCAGGGCTTCCCTGGTGGTGCAGTGGTTAAGAATCTGCCTGCCAATGCAGGGGACACGGGTTCGAGCCCTGGTCTGGGAAGATCCCACATGCCGTGGAGCAACTTAGCCCGTGCGCCACAACTACTGAGCCTGCGCTCTAGAGCCTGCGAGCCACAACTACTGAGCCAGCGTGCTGCAACTACTGAAGCCCATGCTCCTAGAACCCGTGCTCTGCAGCAAGAGAAGCCACCGCAATGAGAAGCCCACGCACTGCAATGAAGAGTAGCCCCCGCTCGCCGCAACTAAAGAAAGCCCGTGTGCAGCAACGAAGACCCAACACAGCCAAAAATAAATAAATTTAAAAAAAAAAAACATGCTGCAAATCTGAATCACAATTAACACTACAGCTCAAATGTAAATAATTTCATTTCACTGCTGTTACCACCTGCACCATTTAAGAGCAAGTCTCTTGTAAAACCCATACCACCTTCCTCCTGAATTACTCCCAGAATGGCCTTTTAAATAAGTTAAAATAACATGTTTGTAATTTTGGCAAAAATCTCCAGACTATATTACAGACTGTTGGAATCTGGGGGAGCATAATCACTTCCCTTCTCTCACCCTCCCTGGTTCTATCCATTGATATACAGTCTCAAGAGACCAAGTACAGGTCAAAGTCTAATGTCCTCCTCAGGACAGGTAAAGCTGCAACCCCTTTCTCGTTCTAAACTGCCCTGGCCCGCCCAGGCCTAGCCATGAGAGGAAGGCGGGACACAGAGGAAGACAAGCTTCTCCTGAGGGGAGGCAAGTGAGAGGGCACAGGCACAAAGCTGGGCAGTGTTCTGATGCAGTGAGTGACCTTGCACCTAGCAGATACAGGCCTTGGTGCTGGGCTCCCCCCAGTGCAACCATCAAGAGATCAATCACTCCTGTGGGAAGAAAGAAATGCAAGGAGGGAGACAGGGCCCAGAAGACTGTGCTCCAGTACTGCTCCCACTTGGGGTACAGACGACAATCCCCTGGATGTGCACCAAAGCAGGAATGAGGGGACACAGAGAAGGTGCTCTTTACATGAGCAATGACAGAACTAACAGGCTTCATGGGAACCAATGCTACCACTGAGAGGTCCTCAGCCACAGCCTGGCAGGCAGAGAAAATACCAAGTGAGAGCCGGCCCCAGCTCCAGAACACAGCCTGCGTAACTTTGGGCAAATCCTGCCAGCTCTTGGAGCATCCTTGGTACTAAATGCAATCAGGTGTGTGTACTGCGTGTTGATTATAAAGCACTATGTAAACGTTGGCTAATATAGTAGTTCCTCTCACTACAAGTTTCTCTTAGCCCACCCTCATGTTGGGATTTGCTTTTATAAAGGCAAAGTCTCCTAAGTTGTCATCAGCTGTCCCTCTCAATACACCCAGCACCACCTTAATGCTGTAATTCTTAATTTATGATCAGTCACATTACTCTAAGGCTCTCCAAGTATCACTGCCGACTGCCAAAGGGTGCTTATGTATCCCACACAATGTAAACAACGATGCCCACGAGAGCAGCTGCTGAAGGACCTTTGACGGTGCTACATTCTGCAGGAAGTGTGATGCTGCTACACAAGCAGAGATCTGCGTTCAGTAGGAAGTGACTCTTCCTGACTGGGGAGTTCTAAATGCTCCTCCCATCACCATAGATGACTACTAGCCACCAAGAAAGAAGACACCACATGCTCTGGTGAGAGCAACTCTCTCCACCAGGGACTGTCCTGGGTGCTGGGTTCTGCACAGCACTATTAGTCGATGCAATTTTCTTAAGTTTTACTTTCAATAGTATGCTTGGTAATCACAACTGTGATTTTTAAAAAGCTGTAACTTTTACAATATGGAAAGCTATCGTAATATTGAAACTATTCATGATTCTCTTCCTCCACCCCACTGAAAATTCAGTGGGTTAGAAAGACAGAACAATGGCAGTTCTGGGGGTGTTTTTTTAGGAGTGGGGGAAGTGGAGGTGGGAGGTGCACAGGAGAAAGGAAATGGATACTTAGCTCCTGTCCAATTGTCTGATCCTGCCAGGAACCCTGGCCTTGCTCACATCCCTGGATAATGAAGGGATGACTCAAGAAGCAGCCTTCTATCAGCCTCCAAACCCCACACAACAAGCATAATTAGCTTGAGACGGGAGCATGTAACCGCCCTTCCTACAGTTCCCAACCGACCCTGCTAGAACATGGGGGAAAGGAGTGGAACAGAGGTAAAGATAAAGTGCTGCTTTTGATTCCCACCTCCCAGCTCTGCTCCTTCACTCTGGGCAACAGCCCAAAGCCAAGGATTAGAAATTCCACACCATTCCACCTGAACGTGCCCTTCCACCATACAGCTGGCTGGGTACTCCCTATCCTGGGAACGCCTTAAAATGAATTGTCACAGCGTAATTGTGAGGGGTGTGGACTCCGGAGTCAGCCTCAGGTCTGTATCTGACCTCTAACTTTACCACTTACTCTGTGCGTGACCTGGCACAAAGTACTTAACCTCTCTGAGCCTCAGTTCTTCACCTGCGACGTGGATTTACAACAGCTCCCCACCAGGTAGCTGTGAGAAGTAAATGACGTAACACACAAAAACCCCTCGGCACCTTTAACCATAAATGAGCAGAACTCTCTCACTATATATTTCACTGATGAGTCAGTAAGCTTTAAAAAAAGGAAGAAACCAAATAAACAAAAATCCCACATAAGTCAACTAAATGCTCAAAAAAATTCCAAGAATGCCACCGTCTTCACTTTCATTTTTATAGCGATCAACCTACCAGTGCCGCAAACAAAGAATAAAAGAAAAGCACCATCGTCTTCCAGGCTTCTATTTGTGTTTGGGACAACACGGGTTGGAATTAGATCCATGATTCCAGCAGCAAAAGCTGTTTGGTCTTTTTTTTAAGAAAAAAATATTACATAGAATCCCAATACATAAAATAGACTCAATCAGAGACTGCTTAATTAATGGGGCTGAAGGAGGAGAACCGAAACGCCTATCCAGCATTTGGGACACTTCCAAGAAAGTACCACATTAAAATTCCTCAGAATTAAAGCCCTTCCAAAAAAAAAAAAAAAAAGCCCTTCCAGCTTTGCTTCAGGTTCTACCAAGTCTGGCAAGTTTTCTTCAGGTAATAAATGGTTGCTAAAAGACTGGTCTGCAAATTCTCCCTCAAGTATCTTTCAACTGCAAGCCTCTCACTACCACCCAGGGTCTTCGCCACCTGACCATCAGGGGTGATCAAGTCACCCCACCACCTGGCCCTGACCTGCCCCTTGGATGTCACCATCCCCATGCTCCCTCTTCCAGTTTCCTCACCCACCCTGTGCCCCAGCCAGACCCAGCTTCTCCACATAACAGCTCCATGTCTTCACAGATGCCATTCCTGCTACCTAGGATGCACTTCTCTACCCAGAAAACTCCTACCTATACATTAAGATTCCTTGAAAACGGCATCACCTCTGTGAAGCCTACTGAAGTTCCCCCGGCAGGGCCGGCCATTCTTTGTGGGCTTCCTAACATTACACTGAACACGGTGAACTGAAATGACCTCTTTCACTTTTCATACAACACTGGCGAGATCATAAACCAGTGCCACCACAATGGAAGACGATTTAGCAGTTATCTACAAATTTTAAATGCATCAACAACTTCACCCAGCGAGTATACTTATAGCAGTTTTTTTTTTCCATCCAAAAGTTTATGTGTGAAAGGACCTTCAAGTCAACACTGTTTGTAAAACAAAAGATTGGGAACAACCTAATTTTCCATCAAAGCAAGACTGGTTAAATAAGGTACATCCCTGTCATGGAATACTAGGCAACTGTGAAAACCAGTGAGAATGCTCTATACACATAGATATGTGGAACTACATCCAATACATTAAAATTTTTTAAAAGGCAATAAACAGTGTACCAGTATGTACAGTATGCTACCCATTAGTAGAGGTAGAGTAGGGAATGTGAAAATACACACACTTTTCTTTAAACTGGTAATGGTGGTTGCCTCTAGAGAAGAAAATGGGGTTCTGGGGACAAGAGAAGGGAAAGAGGCTGACTTTTCTCTGTACACTCTACTGTATCATTTAAATTTTGTACAATGTTCACTTGTTTAAAAGAGAAAACAACTAGAGAAAAAAGAAATTTCCTCCTAATGTGTGGGTCTCTCCAGTAGCCTGAAGTGCACAGGCAGAGACTACTTCCTAGTCATCTCTGTTCCCAGGGTCTATCTAGCACACAGCAGGCACTTAATAAACACTTGTTACAGGAATTATTTTAACTCTTTCTCTTATACTAACTGAAGCTATAAAGTAGTTACTCAATGGTGATAACTTAAAAAACTAACATTTACTTAGCACTCAGTACATACCAGGCACTGTCCTAAGGATCTGACATCAACTCCTTTAATCCTCGTAACAATCCCATTGCACAGATGAGGAAAACGAGGTCCAGAGAGATGAAGTAACTTGTCCCAGGTCACGTACTTGGTTAAGTGGCAGAGCCAGGATTCAAACCCAGGCCCCAAACCCATGCTCTTAAACATGAGGTTATACTATTTTTCAGATACCTAGGAATGTATTAAAATTGCTAAACACTGAATGCATTCCTTACTGAATACTTGCTGCAAAAATCCATCCTTAACTGCTTAATCATAAGCAATGTTGAAATAAAATGAGTTAGGCCACTGCCTACTTGGAGACTGAGGTATCTCTAATGCAAGTTCTGATCACTGGCTTTGCTGATTCACACTGACCCCACCCCACTCTCAAGGGGATCAGGCTCTGGGGAAATAATTAACACACTGACTAATGAAAACAAGACATTGACTTGCCCACAGAATTTACCATGGAAGCTATACTTTGTTCCATAAATAAAATCCTCCATCTACACCAAGCATTCCATTTCAGTGGGTGCCTGATCAAACTCTGAAGGCCTTTGGAAAAACTACACAAACAAAAATGAAAAACCACACAAACACACAAAATTTCCCCCACTACCAAGGACTTCCAATGAAGATGTCAAACACGAAAAAGACACCCCGGACCCTCTCTGGTTGTCCTTGTTGTCCCCAACACCACTCTTACGCCTAAGCAAAAATGCATACGTTTCCTGAGGTCTTATACATTAGATACTGTCACAAACGTATTCATTTTTAGGCTGGCTATTTTGTTGCTATTGTTGTTATTTTTTGATGACACAGAGGGAAGCACCTTACCTAAAGTTCTCCAAATCATGCTGCTGTAGAGGTTAACTTCTAGACGAGTTTCCTATATAGTCCCAGCCATGGAATGTGCTGTCATTTCACTGGCTTCCACTCTCCAAGCCCATATTCTTCCTATCTTTGTCCTTATTTTAGGTTCCCTCTTCCCCCAAGGCCTGTAGCCCTCTGTTCACCAACAACAACCATAAACTAGGAATGGGACATCTTGACCAACTAAATACGCTGAATTCAAGACTGTTGCGGGGACTTCCCTGGAGGTCCAATGGTTAAGACTTCGCCTTCCAATGCAGGGTGTGGGTTCGATCCCTGGTCGGGGAGCTAAGGTCCCACATGCCTCGCGGCCAAAAAAAAAAAAAAAAACAACAAACACCAAAAAACATAAAATAGAAGCAATATTGTAACAAATTCAATAAAGACTTTAAAAATGGTCCACATCAAAAAAAAAATCTTTAAAAGAAAAAAGACTGTTGCCATAGATGGACTGTCAATTTTCAAACTTTAATATTAATACATAGACTCAATTCAAATTTTATTTAATCTAATTCATCTTTTTTTCTGCTTTAAAAGATATTGAGATGCCATGTATTATATGATTCCATTTATATGAAACATCCAGAATAAGCATACCTATAGAGACAGAAAGCAGATTTGTGGTTGTCAGGTGCTAGGAAGAGGCAGAAATGGGGAGTGACTGCTCCTGGGTACTGGGTTTCCTCTGGAGTGATGAATCGCTCTAGAACTGGAGAGTGGGAGTAGTTGCATAACATGGTGAATGTACTTTAATGTCACTAAATTGTACACTTTAAAGTGGTCAACTTTCTCTTATGTGTATTTAAAGAAACAATAAAAATCAACTTAAGACTATGGAAAAAAAAAGTTAAAGGCACCATTTCTAATATATTACAGTAAGCGTAAAGGATACTTAAAGTAAATAGTAACTAAAGTAAGCATAAGGGATCTGTCTCCTATAAACAAACAAAAATAAAATCTAACTTGGTAAAAACTTTCCCTACAAAAAAAAAGATATTAAGGAATAATGAAAAGCCAATTTTTAACCTACTAATTTTGCAACAATTTTCTTAAGACTACCCAATGCTGATGAGTATTTATCCATAGCTAGTGTAAGAATAAATTGGTATAACTTTTCCGGAAAATAGCTTACAACATACCTTAAAAATGTTCATACTACATCTAAAACTATTTTAAAATAAAAGATTTATTTAAAAAAAAAATCTTCATACCCCCTTGGGCCCTTCTGGGAATCTAGCCTAAGGCAATTTTCTGAAATACAGAAAAAGCTTTTTGCAAAAACATTAATCACATATTATTTACAATGGCAAAAAATGGAACAATCTAACTGCCAAAGAATCCATGCAATGTGGTATTATAGAGCCACTGTAAATATTTATTAAGTATTTAATGATTTGGAAAACTACTTATACTATGTTAAGTGGAAAAGGCAGAAGAAAAAAGTACATTTACAGTGTGATCTCAACCATATTTAAAAAGTAAATAGAAAAAAAACTGGAAGGAAACAAAAACGTTATTAGAGGTTGAATCAGATGGGGGTAATTTCTTGTCTATTTTATACTATCAAATAGTCTACAGAGTTCAAAACACTTTTTACAATGAGGAAAAATAAGCACAAATCAAAAAATGGCAGAGAAGGCCTTGTGATCACATCAATACCTACTTTAACTGCCAAGCAGTACTAGAAGGAAGAAGGTGCAGAAACTGAGCTAAATTACTGGAAGACTTGGCTACTGTGGTTTTGTTTTTGTTTTTGTCTTTAATAAATCCCTATGGGAGAAGAGTATACAGGAACTCCCTGTACTATTTTTGCAACTCTTCTGCAAGTCTAAAATAACTCAAAGTAAGATGTTTAAATTGAATAAATAGGGACTTCCCTGGTGGTGCAGTGGATAGGACTCCGCGCTCCCAATGCAGGGGGCGCGGGTTCCATCCCTGGTTAGGGAACCCGCATGCCACAACTAAGAGCTTGCATACCGCAACTAAAGATCCCGCACGTGGCAATGAAGATCCCACATGCCACAACAAAGACCCAACAGCCAAATAAATAAATAGTTTTAAAAAATTAAATAAAATAAACAACAAGGACCTACTGTAGAGCACAGGGAGCTATATTCAATATCTCGTTAAAACCTATAATGGAAAAGAATCTGAAAAAGAATATATAATGTATATACATATACTCTCTATATATACACGTATATTATATATATATATATCTAAATCACTTTGCTGTACACTTGAAGCTAACACAACATTATAAATCAACTATACTTCAATAAAAAATAAAAATTAGGGACTTCCCTGGTGGTCCAGTGGTTAAGACGCCATGCTTCCACCTCAGGGAACGCAGGTTTAACCCCTGGTTGGGGAACCAAGATCCCGCATGCCACACAACGTGGCCATAAAAGTTTTTAAAATAAAAATTAAATTTGTCTTTCTCTAAAAAGAGAATGCAGAATATAGAGGAATAATTTCCTAGTCAATAATAAAGCACATGGCTCCTTTCCTCAATAATTAAATAAAAGCCTTTCCAAGAGTAGCTGCCTTCACAGACGTCACCTGCACTGCCTATTAGAACTCCTTATTCTTCAACATTTCAAAGCTTTCATCTTCACGACCTGACCTAAACACACTGCGTTTTTTTACTCTTCTGTGTATACCTGTGGTTCCATCTGTCCAAAATGGCCCTTCTGCTTCCCCACCACCTCATGCCCCAAACTCTATGCCTAGGGACTTCCTACTTCTGCTTTGAAACCCAACTCATTTGCCACCTCCTTTGGGAAGCCTTCCCTGATACAACCCTCCCATCCCCAGTGTGGCCAGGCTTTTTTTTTTTTTCTTTAAGTACAGTTGTACCTCTTACAAGGTTCTTTTTCTGTACTTATTCCCCAGCACTGTAATCATTTGCTGACATGCACATCTCTTCCAGAAGTTATAAACTTCTATAACTTCTAGTCACCCTTTTCCATGCTTACATTCAATAGCTGTAGGCCAGCTTCCAGTTATCTTGCAACTCTGTTGCAAGTGAGCCCCCAAATTCACCAACAATGTTTCCTCCAGCTCCTGACTTTCCATTTCAGTAAAGAATTACAAATTACACACATTCCAGTGAATAGACTAACACCACAAATTAAGTGTCTTTTCAACTTTCTCTAAATAATCAGCAACATTTGCAACGGCCCAGCATTCACCTAGTATGAGGAATTGCTTTCCTTTCCTTCCAAACCTAGAGTATGGTGGATCCAAGGCACCAAGTTTTTAACATTGTTCTCTAATTTGTCCATAACTCCTTTTTGCTAACTAAGAACTTTAACTTCCTCAGATCATTTCATTTGCATCACCAGTTCTATTAGTTGAATTTCTTTGCGGGATTATCTTTCATAAAGTAATGAAGATTTTCATAACTCCCAAGTCATAACCCTGAAGAGTAAAGAACCCCCAGGCTGTACTGAGCTAGGAGATCAGCTGGGCCCACTCATTTGCCAGCCAAGTGAGTTGCTCCAGACACCTGAAGGCATTGCAAGTCATACTTTTTTAAAATAACAAATGATTTATCAAAGGCTTTGAAGGTTACTGACAAATAATCAAAAACACAAGTGTTACGTACCAAGGGTCTACTGAGTATGCCAATAAAAGTAGTCTACTCAAAGCTCTCTTTCAATCTGTTCCCTCTTGAGGTGTAAAGGGGTATTCTCTCAAAATGTTTTCTTATATTTCTTTGAGGTCTTTTCAAAAGCCTTAAAGTTTTTTCTCTTCATAAGAAGTCTCCTTTACAGATACACCAGGATATTTTTCAACGCTCCTCATAAAAGTATGTCTGTCCACAGAGCTCTGGAGACGTGGACCAGTCACCCCCACAGTAAAATGTGATGATGGGTACAGATGAGCCGGTTTGCAGGGCAGAAGTTGAGACACAGATGTAGAGAACAGACATATGGACACCAAGGGGGGAAAACTGCGGTGGGGTGGGGGTGGGGGTATGCTGAATTGGGCGATTGGGATTGACATGTATACACTGATGTGTATAAAATTGATGCCTAATAAGAACCTGCAGTATAAAAAAACAAACAAACAAAACAACTAATACTAAACTTTCATTGGGTTATTTGTATGTAAATACGTTAATATAAATGTTTCAGACATTACATGAAATTTCTAAAAATCTTATATGTTCTGGTATAATGTTATAAGTCATAATCCTAGTTATTACTTTAAAATGTATATCTCAGAAATAACTACTTTTCTTGTCAACTGCATTATTATGAACGTTCATGAAATCTTTAACCGTGGTCATTTTTAAGTCTTTTGTCATTTACAGACAGTTCTGGGTGTACTCTGATGCTTTTGCAAATATGTTCCTATAAAAGGGTTTCATCTTCAGGGAATTCATGGAAAAGAATCTGAAAAGTACAGGTTTCTGGTAACTGACTGTACTGCTGAACTGAATGAATAAGCATTTTCAGAACTCTAATGAAAAACTGATGAACTCATAAAAGTGCTAACAAAAGATCAAGATGAACAAAAAAAATTAATTACATGGGACTGAGTGAACTGATGAGGATGAGTATAATTTTTGTGACTTTCTGTTTGAATTAAAAAAAAAAAATCCCACAAGGACTCAGAGGCAAAGAATATACAAATCAATTTTCACTGCAAAGTAAAGGAGCTGCTACAGTGGAGGATTACTGGACTGAATGTCAATATTATGACATAGTATGAGTGTGTTTCATGTTTGGTAATTGCAATCATTGTTGCTTTTGTTGTGGTCATCCATGTACAATGCTTGATGTCAGTCTATTTATCTCTTGTAAAAATAAAATACAGTGTGTGTGTGTGTGTGTGTGTGTGTGTGTGAAAAAAAAAAGTGATGATGGCTACACAGTGCTCAAGATAATGGATGTGCCTGGATCGTTAATTTGCTTGTAAAGATTGGGGAGGGAGGGAGAGAGGAAGAAAGAAAAAATATATATTGACTTTTAAACAACACAGGTTTAACATACAATTCAAGATTTTCAAGAAATTTCAGGTTTACAGAGAGCTGCTATGACCTAAAGCCCCAGGACAAGGGCCTTCTCTTAAGCAGGTGTAGGCTCTCTCTGCCATTAGAGGAATTTCAGTAGAAAATCAGGGAAACCCTAAGCATGATCAGTAAACTCTCCTATGAAGCTACTTCATATATCTTTTAACATTCTAAATTCATGCACCCAATTAACAGAACCAGCAGCAAATGATTACCAGAAAAATCACTTCACCAGGGTGAGCACTGCAACTTTCTGGCAATAGAAGTGCTTTCCTATGATTAAACCTGTTCTTACATCATGTTATGACAAATACATATGAAACCAAGTGGGAAGGAATAGACAACTTAATTACATGGATCATCAGACAAAAGGTCTGATGGTTCAGAAAACTATCAGATTACAGCCCCCTCACCAAGACAATCTTTTTATTCAAGTCCACAATACTAGTACACAAGAAATGATAGTGTTCTCTGACTAAAATTAGTGGCATGAGATTAATCAACCAAATGTGCAAGCTATTCCAAACCTATTTAAAATCAACATTCTAAAACTATTCAGCCAAATTACATAAAAAAAAAAAAAAGTTGGCTGACCCAACAGAAAAATGTACAGAGGTCAGGAATGGTCAAGTGACATTGGAAAAAATACACATGGAAATAAAACATCAAAAGATGTTCCACTTCACTCATAACTAAAGGACTGCACATGTTATTCCTGAAGTGCCATTTCATCTTTCACATTAAAAAGTTTTATTGGTGTCAGCCAGAAGGTGGGAAACAGGAACTATACCACTAGTGAGAATATCAACTGATACAATCTTTTTGTAGAAAAACCACTAAATAGCAGAATTTTTAAATGTACTTTTTGCCCCACAATTCCACTTCTAGAAACTTATCCTACAATCTCACAAAATGTACAAAGAGAAATTTGATGTGTTTATTGTAGTACTGATGCAGCACACACTGGAAATCTAAAATATCCATCATTAGGGAACTAGGTAAAAACATTAAGGCAGGCATACCATGTTCTTGGGCAAAATGATAAAAGAATGATCCACACTTAAAGATATCCTAATTGAGTTACTGAACTTCAGCAATACAGAGTTCTCCTAGCAATCATGCAAAAACAGGCAAGTTCTCTCTCACTGAGGTAAAGGGAGAATGAATTAGGCTAACCAGGCTTTTCCACGCAACAACCTTCAATGGAAGAAAACAATGGAGAAATATCCACAGAATTCTAAGGAAAAGAATGTATGACCCATTAGTATTATACCCAGCCAAGTTACCATTTATGGATAAGGACGACAGACATTTTCAAAACAAATAATTCAGGGAACAGAGCAACCATGAACTCTACTGGAAAAAAAGTATATATGTGTGTGTGTGTGTGTGTGTATATATATATATATACAAATACATACATATACACACATATACACACACACACACACACACACACACACACATGTATCAGCTAATCAATGTTAAATAGATTAAAAGGTTCAAGAAAACACTGAATCCCAGATGGTGGAACAATGTTTACAAGATCTGAGGATGCACTCCAAGAATTTTTTTTTTTTTTAAATAACTAAATCAACCAGAGCTGAAGTCTGGCCTTTTATCTTATTTTTATTTATTTACTTGGTTGCGCCGGGTCTTAGTTGCAGCAGGCGGGCTCCTTAGTTGCAGTGTGCACGTGGGATCTAGTTCCCTGACCGGGGATCGAACCCAGGCCCCCTCACTGGGAGCACGGAGTCTTATCTGCTGCGCCACAGGGAAGTCCCCCACAATCCAAGAATTTTATACCTAGCCAAGACATCCTTCAAATATAAAGGGAGAGAGACATTCTTAATTCACCAAATAAGGCACCGTTTCTTAAAACTGACAACAAGATCTAGCTAACAGGGAAATGAATCCAAAAATTCAGATATGGAAAGACCATAGTTAAAAGAACTAGTGGGGGACATTTGAATCCCTTAAAATGTAAAACTAAGACTAAATACTGAGGGAGTTATGGTTATAGAGCAGACTATAAATGCTCTAAAGACACTGACAAAGTAAAATAACAAGAGTGAGGAGGGAAAAGGGGAAGGAGTACAAATTTTCTTATTTTTCCTATTATGAAGTTCATTGATACTGCCTAGAACTGAAACATGGAATATATTTATTTATTAAAAATGATGCCATCTTGTTTGTAGAGACGTGGATGGATCTAGAGACTGTCATACAGAGTGAAGTCAGAAAAACAAATATCGTATATTAACACATATATGTGGAACCTAGAAAAATGGTACAGATGAACTGGTTTGCAGGGCAGAAATAGAGACACAGATGTAGAGAACAAACGTATGGACACCAAGGGGGGAAAGTGGCGGGGGGGGTTGGTGGTGGGATGAACTGGAAGATTGGGATTGACATATATACACTAATATGTATAAAATAGATAACTAATAAGAGCCTGCTGTATAAAAAAATAAATAAAATTTTAAAATTAAATAAAATTTAAAAAAATTTTTTTAAAGTATATGATGCCGTCTTGGGACTTCCCTGGTGGTCCAGTGGTTAAGACTCCACGCTTCCAATGCTGGGGATGTGGATTCGGTCCCTGGTCGGGGAACTAAGATCCCACATGCCTGTGCGGCATGGCCAAAAAAAAAATTGATGCCGTCTTCATATGGTTTTCATAATCTTTTTCCTTAACCTATGGGGATTTATCAAGAGCTAATAATTATTGTGGCAAAGATTATTTGAAATCTGACAACTTATTTTTCAGTTTCACTTGTTTATTTTTCTGCTATTAAATTCAAGTGAGGGGCTTCCCTGGTGGCGAAGTGGTTGAGAATCCGCCTACCAATCCAGGGGACATGGGTTTGATCCCTGGTCCGGGAAGATCCCACATGCGGCGGAGCAGCTAAGCCCGTGCATCACAACTACTGAGCCTGTGCTCTAGAGCCCGCGAGCCACAACTACTGAGCCCACATGCTGCAACTACTGAAGCCCGCGCACCTAGAGCCCGTGCTCCGCAACAAGAGAAGCCACCTCAATGAGAAGCCCGCGCACCTCAACAAAGAGTAGCCTCCACTCACTGCAACTAGAGAAAGCCCGTGCGCAGCAACAAAGACCCAACACAGCCAAAAATAAATAAATAAAATAAATGTTTAAAATAAATAAATAATACAATAAAATAAATTAATAAATTCAAGTAGACGGAGAGACCTCAAGAGCACTGTGCTCAGTGAAACAAAATCAATGTCAAAAGGTTACGGCCTGCAGATTACATTTACACCACTCTCAAAATGACAGAACTGTAGAGATGAAGAACAGATTAGTGGTTGCTAGGAGAGAGGAAGGAGGGCTACAAATAGAAAGAGTATTAGGAAAAAAATACTCAGGCATGAGTTAGACCTTCAGCGGTGATGGGACAGCTCTGTACCTTGACTGTGGTGGTAGTTACATGAATCAATACATGGAATAAATTGCATAGAGCCAAACACACACATGAATGCAGGTCAAAAAATGGTGAAAACTGAATAAGGTCTGTAGTCTAGTCAACAAATGACATGTACTTATGTCAATTTCCTGGTTTTGGTATTGCACACAGCTATGTAAGGTGTTACCGTTGGGGGAATCTGGGTGAAGGGTACAACAGGAATCCTTGCACTCATTTTGCAACTTCCTGTAAGTATATAAATATTTCAAAAAGTATGTTTTTTTTTTAATGCAAAGAATAGTAAATTGATTTTTATTTTAAAACTAGCATGACCCAAAAAATCAGCATCACAACTTCTTTAATACGAGTACTTATTTTAGATATCTATCCTCCTTATCTCATAGACAAATAGAAACAAAGATATATGGATTGTTAATCATAGTTCAGGGTAGAAGGATTTAGGGGATTTCTTTTTTTGCCATGTTCTTTGTATTGATACCTTTTGATACTGCTTGATTTTTAATGAGCATACATAATTTTTATAAAAATTATCCAATTGTTAATCTAAAAAAAAACCTGATCTATCCCAGGTCTGATTATTAGCCAATTTAAAAACTAATGACTTCCCCCCCAAACTGCATTTAACTCATAAAATACCTTTACCTTTTCAAGGAGTCTGAGATCAGAGATATTTTTCATTATAACCTTCATATAAAACAGCAGCAGACTGTTCTGATGTAAATTAACTACTGCGTATGCTAAGCCTAATGGGCTTAACTGAACTGAAATACATAAAGAAGCCAAGCAACCTTCCTCTCTGTTGCCCTGTAACGTGGTCCAGCTACCACTTTGCCCTCAAGTCACATTTTTTCTATTCTATCACATTAGAGCATATGCAGAAATATCTATTTTCTCGTTTGTTATCAGTGAACTTTTACCATCTTGCCCTTTCCATTACCAGGTGTAAATTATGCAAGTTTTAAGGTTAGATGACTAAATGTACTGTTTTTCCTGGGACAATATACCCAGTTGGGCTACATTTCAAGTAACGTTTGTCATCAGCAAACTTTTACCATCTTGCCCTTTCTATTATGAAAGGTAAATTATGCAAGTTTTAAGGCTAGATGGCTAGATGTACTGTTTTTCCTGGGACAATATACTCACTTGGGTTACATCTGAAGTAAATATACCTATGTAAATGTGCACAGGCTTAAGAAGAAACCTAGTGCTACAGAAAAAACATGGGCTGTGCGTTTAGAATCTTGGGTCAGCATCCCATCTCTATCAACTTGCTATGTAACTTTAAACAAGCTACTTATATTACCCTCCCTGAGCCTCGGGGTCCTCATCTTCCTCAACTGTAAAATGGGAACAGACAGTAATACCTACCTTGCAGCGTGGCTGTAAGAGATGAAATGAGGTACTGTCTGTAGTATACATGAGGGCCCCTAAACAACGGCTAACACAAGAGTGTAATTATGAAACACTCACAGACCTTTTTTCTCCCTCTGAGCCCCAGCTTCCTTCCCTTCCCATTAGCCTCTTTCACCTCCCTCACTTCTCTCTGCCTTGTGGGTTTCCTCAGGTACATCCACAGCTCTCACTTCACCCCACCCCCACTCCCACTTGTTCCCCAGCAGTCCTCCCAGAAGCAATCAGTTTTTGGAGCCTCACAGGAAGTGTACCATCTGCACAGCATTTGTTCTAACAACGCCTCTTGCTTACCTGCTCCCCACCTCCACCTGCCCAGGGCAAAAGTGCTGCTATCTGAGCTTGCTGGCTGCATGGCTTTCGGGAAAACAAGGTGTTTACTATATTCATACTCTATTTCAAGCTTACTATACTCTCTAAATGCTGCTACTAGCATTTACTAACCTCAAGGGCATACCTTGACCTTCTTGGATTTGTTTTCATACCTCTTTTTTTTTTTTGGGGGGGGGGGGCCGCACACCACACAGCTTGTGGGATCTTAGTTCCCCGACCAGGGATTGAACCCAGGTCCTTGGCAGCAAACGCAGCGTCTTAACCACTGGACCACCAGGGAATTCCCATCACACCTGACCCTTTCAATTACCTAAATATCTGTTGAATGCTTAAGGGGCACTGGAAATGTAAAGAAGACTGAGATTCATTCTGATATGGGCTCATAAAGAGAAAGAACTAATCCTCTCCACTCCCAGGCTTGGAGGGGGAGGAAAGGAGAGGAAGCCAAGGAAAGGATGGAGGAGGTTCACATTTTGCTCTTCAAACTTCTGAATTATTTGATACTTACTACAAGAATGTAGCCTTGTAATTCTTATATAATAAAAAACAAATAAATCAAAATAATAAAAGCAAAAAAAAAACCCTAACTATAATCAAAAATGAGAAACGTTAAACTAGTGGCTGGAAAGCCTCAAAGACATCACGTTCATGGTAGGTAAGGTCTCAAAAAGAAGAAAAGGACATTCAAGCAGAGGAACAGCACTGAACAAAGACAGAGACGTACGAAAGCGTACTCGGTGTTCTGGGAATGACAAGTGGCTTGCTGTGGCTAGAGAACAAGATATAATTTGAGAAGTCTTGAAATGATATTTCGAATGAATCACTTTAAGCATTTAATAAATCATCTTCTCCTTACTGAGAGGAGTAAAAGAGAAATTGTGAAAATCCAGGACCCATGTGCTTTCCAATACTCTGCTGTGATAAAAACTTGGTCTCTGACAACACTGGGGACCCTCTGCTCGAAATAATTTGGGGTCAAGTGACATGACCACATCTAAGTTCCATGAGGTAGCTCTGGAAGGAATACAGAAAAAAGATGGACTGGTGGAGGAAGAACCTGGAAGCTGTCAAGACACCACCCATGAAAGCAATAGATGACAATGGCCTGACCAAAATGGAGGGAATGGAGGGAAAGGCCGAGGTCAGGACACAAATAAGTTAGCTGCAGCATCAACAGGTCTACAAGTGGAGGACTGATGGCAAAGAGGACGCTAAAGATGACTCAGGTTTATCACTTGAGTGTCCAGTGAATAAGATCATTAAGAGAACTAGGGCATGGGGGAGGAGGCACTAACCTAAGGGGAAGATGATGGATTTGGTTTAGACACGTTTAATTTGATGTCTACAGGACACTCCGGTGGATATCCAAGGCTGGAGAGGGTGGTTGAGTTCTCATTGGTACACAGGCCATAGCTGAAGCCATAAGAAAGAAGATCGGGCTTCCCTAGTGGCACAGTGGTTAAGAATCCACCTGCCAATGCAGGGGACACGGGTTCGAGCCCTGGTCCCGGAATATCCCACATGCCGCGGAGCAGCTGGGCCCGTGAGCCACAATTACTGAGCCTGCGCTCCGCAACGAGAGAGGCCGCGATAGTGAGAGGCCCGTGCACTGCGATGAAGAGTGGCCCCCACTTGCCACAACTGGAGAAAGCCCTCACACAGAAACGAAGACCCAACACAGCCATAAATAAATAAATAAATAAAATTTAAAAAAAAAAAAGAGAGATAAGCAAAACATTCTCTCTATAAATTTGATCTTTAAAAAAAAAAAAAGAAAGAAAAGAAAGAAGATCAAGGGAGACTGAACCAAGAGTTATATCATGGAAGCCAAGGGAACCAAGAAAAAGTGTTTCGGGGGGTGCGGGTAAAGGAACCAGTGTTTGCCAACAGCCAAAAGATGGCATAAGGACTGAAAAGAGGCTATTTATGCATTCATTGTACTACGCCAACTTATGTAAGGAACTTGAGCATCCGTAGATTTTGGTGTATGCAGGGGCTCCTGGAACCAAGCCCCCGTGGATACCGAGGGATGACTGTATATACTGGAGTCAGCACACAGCGGTCACTGGTGATCTTGAAAAGTAGTGAAGACAAACAATCAGTCTGCAGTGGGTTGCACAACAAACCACTGGTGGAGAGGAAAAGGGAGGATGAAAAAGAAGCAGAAAGTAACAGCTACACATTCAGGAATTCCCTCCCTCTTCACCCCAGCCGGTGCAGTCACGTCTCCCTTGACTTGGACACATATGTCAACAATCCAACTACCTAAAAGTTGTCAAGATCCTTGTCCTGCCCAATGCCAATTACCTTCATCTCAACACAGCAGCATCTGCCTCCCTACCTACAGACAGAGCCAAATCCCTTATTTTATCGGCACATGGACCGTCTCCTGTCATCTCCCTGTCAGTTTCTTTACCTGTCATCTCTTCCATTCCTACCAAATCCAACCACCAATTAATTAAAATTTCCTACTATTCCCAATCACCAGTTTAGAGGCTTCCAAAATCAGCTTGAGCCCTTTCCTTCATCCCTTGAATCTGGAATCAGTCAGTTTTAAGTGATGACTCTCTTGGTCAAGTCTTCCTCTCCACTCCTAACTCCAAATCCAAGAACAGGCCTTTATCACATCCACACAGGCATGGTGTCCTATCTGGTTTCCCACACCAATCTAACCTGCACACAGTAGATGGATTAATGTTCCTTTAAGGAAAAATCAGCCAAAAAACAAAGCCAAACTCCCTTGAGTAGTACTGGAGGCCCTCCATAACCCAGCCCTTAACTGCTTTTATAAGCTTTCTCCCCAACTACTTCTTCACAAAAATCTCCACCATTGCCAAACCAGTCTATTATAGATCCTTTCTTAACGCTACACATTTAGTTACACCCTTCTCTTCTGAAATACCCCCTCTGTGCAAGTTCTATTTACTCCCTTTTTCTAAAGGTCTTGAACACCCAAGACCTCCACAGCATTCCTAACTACAATGTAACTGTCTACCATGCCAGGAATTGTTCTAGACTCTCGCGATACATCAGTGAACAGAGCAAAGCTTTAGGGGTTAATATTTTAGCACAAAGAGATAACAAAAAATAGATTTCATAAATAACATTAACCATGTAAAAGGTTTAAAAGTGTAAATGCTACAAAAAGTAAAGCAGGATGTGAAGGACTGGGAGTTCTGAGATGGGATTACAACTTTAAACAGGGTGGTAAGCACTGGCCTCACCGGAAGATGACTCTTGAGAAGGCCTGAAGAAGGTCCCGCTGGTCAGAGAGATCTAGGGGAAAGTGCAGTCCAAGCAGCGGCAACAGCCAGGCCAAAGCCCTGAGGCAGGCACACACCTGGAGCATCTGAAGGACCGCAAGGAGGCCAGGGTAGTTGAAGAGTGAGCCAAGGGGAGAGTAGCAGGAGATGGGTTCAGAGTGTAACCATGGGCCAGAATATGGAGGGCAGAGTAGGCCATGGATGCGCATGTGGGCCACTGTGGCCTTCGCTCTAAGTGAGATGAGGAGCCATGGGAACAAAACAAAGACATGATCTGCCTTAGATTTTTCAAAGGATCACTGAGGCTACTGTGTTAAAACAGTCTATCATGGAACAAGGTCAGAAGCTAGGAGAACAGTTAGGAGGCAACTGCAGTAATTCAGGCAAGAGATGATGAAGGCCTAAACTAGAGAGACAGCAGTGGAGGGAACAAGAAGTGATAAAATCCTGGCTACATTTCGAGGGTAGAAAACAATCAGCCTTCCTGATACGGACCAGACGTGGGATATGAGAGAAAGAAAAGTCAAGGATGACTCCAAGTTTTTGCCACAAGCAACTAGAAGGATGGAGCTGCCCCCAACTGAGAAAGAGAAGACTGTGGGTAGAAAAGAATTAAGGGGAAAGTCGGGAGTTGGGTTTTAGACAGGTTACATTTGACATGCCTGACAAACAAGCTTGCATGTCAAGTAGGCAGCTGGATACATGAGAACTGCGGCTCAGGAGGGAGGTCTGGCCTGGGAGCTAACTAGGTCTGAGGCCTAGACCACTCCAGCTGTTCAAAGATCAGTGCGATGAGGAAGAAATATCCAGTAAGATGGCGGAAAACCAAAAGCACATTTTAGTGTCCTGGAGGCCAGGTGAAGAAAGACTTTAACAGAAGGGGGAGTATTCAACATGTCCAATGCTACTGACAGATTGACTAAGATGAGAACTAACCCCTGCGTTCAACAGCAGCGGGGTGGGACCTTGACAAGTGAGCTTGGGAGAGAATGGAAGGTGAGGAATTAAAGACCACTCCTTCCTGGAGTTTTGTTGCAAAGAGGAACAAGGAAATGGGGCAGCAGCTGGCCAGGAAAGTAGGAATAAAGGTATTCACGATGAGAAAAAATAGCATGTTTGTGTACTGTGCGTATATATGCACATAAAGCCCTACAAAGTCCTAAGCACTCAACAATTGTTAATTCCTTCTTTCACTTCCACCCCTGACACCTATTATTTTCTATTATCTTTATTGATTTATATCTAATCTTTGTAACTATCTGCAAACTTTCAATTAGAAGGCCCTTTTTTTCCGTGTCCAACTGTCAAACTCTTCCTAACCCTTCAAGACTCAAATATTCCTCCTGGGAAATCTTCCCTGTTCCCTGTCCTCAGGTATGCCACCTTTGCATCAATGCATTCTTCTACTATGGTCACCCTTACCACAGCCTCTCATAATTACCAGAATATATGCCCCATTTCCTCAATAAACTGACTTCTAGAGGGCAAGGACAATATTATCCCTCCTGGGGTGAAAGTGTAACAGTTGAGAGCACTGACTCTTGAGGCAGACTGCCTGGCTCTGAATGCCAGTCCCGCCACTTGGTTGCTGTGTGAGCGTGAGAAGCTGCCTAACCATTCTGGGCCTTGAATGTTCTCATCTATAAAATGGGAAATAAGAACTTCCCTGGTGGCACAGTGGTTAAGAATCCGCCTGCCAACGCAGGGGACACGGGTTCGAGCCCTGGTCTGGGAAGATCCCACATGCCACAGAGCAACTAAGCCTGTGCACCACAACTACGGAGCCTGCGCTCTAGAGCCCGAGTGCCACAACTACTGAAGCCTGCGCGCCTAGAGCCCGTGCTCTGCAACAAGAGAAGCCACCGCAATGAGAAGCCCGTGCACCGCAAGGAAGAGTAGCCTCCGCTCGCCGCAACCAGAGAAAGACCGAGCGCAGCTATGAAGACCCAATGCAGCCAAAGATAAAGAAAAAAAAAAAAGAAAAGAAAAGAAAATGGGAAATAACAATAGCCTCTGCCTCCTGGAATTGTTTGAAAGAGTAAATGAGTTAACATATGTAAACTCATTAGCCTGGCATATGCTAAGCCCTATAAATACAGACTCTTTAACATATTGTATCCACAGTACCTGGGATTTTAAGCTTGATGAGGGAAGTCAATAAACAAATGAATAAACTGAGGCACTCAAAAGCTCTGGCCTATTGTACAGAATTACTTCTCTGTACCACATTAATAGTGCTTTGGGGGTCTGCTTAGCAGGTAATTTTATCATTTGAACCATGTCATCTACTAATTTTTTCAAAAGCTGTTCAAGTCATTTCTGGATATTTACTTGTCTCCCAGACAACCTCTAATGCCGTGACTGCCACAGAGACCCTCTGAGCACCGCTGAACCTTTCCCTGCCATCTCCCTCCCCCACCACAGCTTCTTTACGCCTCCTGCCCCGGTGCACAATCCAACACAGTTGCTGAACTAACGGAAGACACACCAACTGAGTGGCCAAATTTAAGGTCTGATCTTCCCTGCATTACAGGGACCATTCATGGAACGTGACAGTCAAAAATAAGAAGGTAGGGCTTCCCTGGTGGCTCCATGGTTAAGAATCTACCTGCCAATGCAGGGGACACAGGTTTGAGCCTTGGTCCAGGAAGATCCCAACATATCGCAGAGCAACTAAGCCCGTGCGCCACAACTACTGAGCATGCGCTCTGGAGCCCGCGAGCCACAACTACTGAGGCCCATGCACCTAGAGCCCGTGCTCCCCAACAAGAGAAGCCACAGCAATGAGAAGCCCGTGCACCGCAAAGAAGAGTTGCCCCTGCTCGCCGCAACTAGAGAAAGCCCATGCACAGCAACAAAGACCCAACACAGCCAAAAATAAAATAAATTAATTAAAAAGAAAAATGAGAAGGCGGACTTCCCTGCTGGTCCAGTGGTTAAGACTCAGCACTTCCACTGCAGGGGGCACAGGTTCAATCCCTGGTGGGGAACTAAGAGCCCACATGCCTCGTGGCATGGCCAAACATAATAAAAATATAGAGTTCAAAAATGAGAAGACTTTGTAACCAAAGCAATCTTCTAAGCAACTAAAAAAGAAAAAAAAATGCTAATTTAAGTAAGGGTTCAATTTTGCACAAAATTTCCATAATAAGCAAAGCTCATTTGATATTAAGTAACAACTTTTCAGAGAAGTAGTGGTAACCTCTAAGATGTTACATCACTTGAGAACTCATGGGAATTCAACCCAAAATGATGATTTAATCAAATGTAGTTACAGTTTAACTGTTCTAGGAATTCTGTACTGCAACTACAAATCTTTTTTAACTAGTTCTAAATTTGCAGGTCAAAATCCCTCCTCCTAGAGGGACAGTTTAAAGGAAATTCCCATGCTCCCCAGCCCTCATCACTATCTCAGAACCAAATAAAATATAGTTGGATGACATTCCCAACCAACTTCCACGTGAGGAAGCACCTGTACCTCAAGGAGCACAGGCTTTGGAGAAGAGCACCTTGGACCCAAATGCCAGCTCCACCACTTGTTAAACAGGTATCCTACACCAGGTCTGTTCATCTCCTCCTCTGGTAGTAATGGCAATAAGGTAACCAACCTAGCAGTGTTCGTGTGCTTAACTGATACTGAGTGACTGAAAGAAAAACCAAATAAATGAAAAACAGCTAGCTTAGTGTAGATACTTAATAAATGGTAGTTCTATCATATTACACCATTTTCATCTTATTAGCAAGTTGAAGTTTTAAAAAGAAGATATTACAAAGGCCCAAACTTACCTGCCAACTCTTTAAAGGCTCTTTAAAGTAAAAATGGTAAGTCAGTAAGAAACAGAAAAAAGTTCCTGGAATAAAGAACTGTGATCCCAGGCAAAAGACCCTCCTCCGGTAAGACACAAATCAGGCAATGGCTTCCTTGCATTCAGGGACAAGGCCTGCCCCATCCACACCCCTGAACCTGGGACACCTACAGATGAACCCCCTGGTGTCAGTACTGCAAAAAGGACGTAATTTGACAGTCCTATTCACTTTACATCCGCTGTGGTCACCCACTGTGTGCTAAAATAAGTGAGGGATAGGTTACAGAAAACTTGACTCAAAACTTACCTCAGAAAAAATTGTAAATGGTAATCATGAAGTCAACTACTACTACTTTACAATTAATTGCTCAAAGGTGGTCATTTTCATAACACTCTCCTGACTGCCAATTAAAATGAAACCTGAATACAAGAGTGCTTGGCCAGCTTAAGTCGATAAACAATAAAATTCTGTCCAAAGGTTCTAAAGCAACGTTGTCAGCTACCCGAGGGGAGGTACGTGTCTGTCTTGTTTACCTGACATTCGCTAGAGCCTCGAATATAGTGGCTACTTAAAATTCATTAAAAGATTTGTACACCCATGTTCACAGCAGCATTACTCACAACAGCCAAAAGGTGGAAGTAATCCAAGTGTCCATCAACAGATGATTGGATAAACAAAATGTGGTCTACACACACAATGGAATATTATTCAGTCTTAAAAAGGAAGGAAATCCTGACAGATGCTATAACACGGATGAACCTCGCAGACATTTTGCTAAGTGAAATAAGCCAGTCACAAAAAGACAAAAACTGTACAATTCCATTTATATGAGGGACCTAGAGTAGTTAAATTCAGAGAGACAGAAAGTAGAATAGTGGTCACTAGGGGACAGGGAAGAAGGGAATGAGAGTTACTGTTTAATGGGTACAGTTTCAGTTTTACAAGATGAAAATAGTTCTGGGGATGGACGCACACAAAGTGCATGTACTTAATGCTACTGAACTATACACTTAAAAATGGTTAAAATGGTAAACATTATATTACGTATATTTTACCACCATTTAAAAAAAATTCATTGAAAGAATCAATGAAGGATTACTGAATACTACTTTCATCATTCACTAAATATTATACCTCATACCTTTAGATTATTCATTAGAAAATCCCTGTCTCCACATTTTATAGCTGAGGAAACTGGGACTCAGAGAGCTTAACTGATCTGCCACTATCCTACATACAGCATCTATTATACAGTGCTGCTTGGCATTAATGGTGCATTTTATCTGACTGGTTGTAAGCCCCACAAAGGCAAGGGCTACGCCTTAGGTCTTCTTTCTCCGCCCAGAACCTAACACATAACCCACAAGCCCCTTGAAACTTCTGAAAACCCCACTGGCCTGAACAAGCTATATTACAGATGTCACTGCATCCCCTTCTCTACTGAACCATTAGTGTGGAAGGTGTAAAATGGGCAACCTTAAGAACACTTCTGTAACTGGAGGTGGTCAAACACAGGCCAGGCAACCAGCCCCTGTGGGCTTACTATGTACCAAAAGCTGGGGCAGATAAAAGTTCAGACAATTTCATCTTTGAGAGAATTGAGTCTACTGCAATAGACAATTACAATAAGACAAATGCTTAAAAACAGATGTGACTGCACAAACCTAAGGGAGTACTGACAGTGCCTTTGGGTCTGGAAAATGTGGAATGTTATCTTCAGAAGTGGCTTCTGAACTAGATCTAGAAAGATGAAGAGTTCTCCAGGCACTACCAGGGAAAAGGCCAGAGCGTGTAGCAAAAAGAAAGGCAGAACGGGTGTCAAAAGAATAGGACAGTTCCTGACTTCTAGTTCCTATATCTAAGTAAGTAACCTCTGAAAACCACAAACCCTCTCAGCTGCCCCCTATATAAACCTACAGCAAGACTCCCTCCAGCTCTGTGAAGTGTATTCTATCAAATAGGAGCTCTGAAATCAGACTGCCTGGGTTCAAATCTTGCCACTGTTACTTAAGAGTGACCTTGAGCTGGGTAATTAGTTGCTCTGTGCCTCAGTGTCCCCACTTCAGAACACAGGGCTGGTGTGCTAATTAAATAACACATGTCAATCACTTTAGCACAGCGCCTGGCACATAGTAAGCCCTCAATAAATAAATGATAGCTACCATCATGATGAGCTGCTACAATGTAAGCGAGGCAAACACCAGATGCAAGGGTTGTGTCCGCTCCGCGTCCAGGTCCCTCCCAGTTCTGAGCGATCCCGAGGGGCGGGGGGGATGGGAGCTCAGAGCCCGGCTGCAAACCCTGCACGCATGTGTCACTGTCGGGCTCGGCACGCGCCTCTCCCCGCCCTGGGGAGAAGCGATGGCTCAGCAGTCCCGGGCCCGCTCCCACCGCTCAGACACGGCACCCGGGAGAGAAGGGGCTCCGACCCCACTTACCATGCTGGCCGGGGAAGAGGGCGGCTCAGGTGAGCTAGCTCTCGGGCTTCGGACACGTCCCGCTCGCACAGTTCAGGTCATGGTCCCGGCAGGCTCGGGAAGTCCCCCACCCATGCAAAGACAACCGCCTCCCCACCCGGGCCCCGCGGGGACCCTCTATAAAGAGCGCGGCCCCCCGGCCCGCCTCATCGGGGACCCCCGGAACAATTCATCCAGACCCACCCACCCCTCCGCAAGGAAACTGAAAAAGCAGGAAATGGGGCTCGGAGGCCGGCGAGGAGAGCAGCGGCTCGGGGCCCCCCGCCCGGGCCCGACCCCCAATGGGAGGCTCCGGGCCCAGGCAGGGGCTCCCCGGCCCCCGCGTTCAGAAGCGGCGGTGGGCCCGACCCCGAGGCTGAAGGGGCCTCGGCGGCGCAGCCCGAGCGGGCGGCTCAAGGGAAAGGCCCGAGGGCCCGAGCTATCCTTGCCGCCCTAGCCCACACGGCCGCCGCCGCCGCCGCCCCCCGGAGCATCCCTGCGCACGCCCGCTCCAGAGCTGCCCGCTCGCGCCGCGCAACCGCCCCCAACCAACAGCCCCAACGCGCCGGAAGTGGCGAGTGCCCGGCGCGGCCCCACGGCGCGGCCGCCGGGCTGCGGCGCTGGAACCGGACCAATCCGGAATCGAGCGGGCGGAGGCCGGGGGCGGGGGGGGGGGCCGCGGGGCGGGGCCGCACCTGACGGCTCCCTCTGGCCCCGCCCCCACTCGGCCCCGCCCCGCGCCCGGCGCCCTCCGCCAGTCCACGCGGGCCGGCGGCCATGTTGGTAAAGGGTACCGGACCTGCCACCTTGGTAAAGTGGCGATTTCTCTTTCGTTTCCTGCGCTCATTCATTCCCCATATCTTCATGGAGCGCCTTCTGCGTGCCCAGCACCCGGCTAGAAGTCGGCGGCACGCAGCCTCTGCCCTTGTGGAACTTACATCCATTCAGCCCACACATTTTAGCCCTTCCGTGGACCTGGCGCCGCTGTGGGTGCTAGGACTAGTGTAGTAAACAAGACTACTGTAGTCTTTGCCCTCAAGGAGGCAGATAAGCAGCAAGTAGAGAGCAAGTGAATAAATTAATTGTAAGAAACGAGAAGTGCTGTGAGTGAAATGAACGCAACAAACACGCAGGGTCCCGAGATAGAAAATGGAAGGGAGGGATGGAAATGTAAACTGAGGCCTGAAGGATGAAGTCAGTAGCGGGAAGCGTGATCAAAGTCGAAGGAACAGCAACTGCAGAGGATCTCAGAGGGCAAAGGTGTGTTGGGTTCCTGTTCCTTTCCTCCAACCACTTTACTTGTGAAAGTGCTGAGTTTAAGAAACATAAGCGAGAAACAACCCCAGGCAGCAGAGGTGCTGCTACTGTGCATAGGCTGGATAGCAAATCTGTATAGTGGCTTTCAAACTCCAGCATGAACCAGAATCACCTGGAGGACCTGTTGAAACACTGATTGCCGTTCCCCACTCCTAGAGCTTCTAATCAGTAGAAGCTCATGATTTACATTTCTAACAAGTTCCCAGGTGATGCTTATGCTGCAGGATCACCTTTGGAGAACTGCTGATATAACTCACGGCTACAGAAACCAACCGCTTTCGTTTATTCTTTCATCAAATATTGTTGCCCACTAAGTGACAACCACTGTTCCAAGGATTCAGTGCTGAGCAAAACAGACACACTTGGGCCCTTATGGAATAGAGAAACAAATTATTTTAAAAGTATTACAAAATAAGTCGGGCTTCCCTGGTGGCGCAGTTGTTAAGAATCCGCCTGCCAGTGCAGGGGACAAGGGTTCAAGCCCTGGTCCGGGAAGTTCCCACATGCCGCGGAGCAACGAAGCCCCTGCGCCACAACTACTGAGCCTGCACTCTACAGCCCGCGAGCCACAACTACGGAAGCCCACGTGCCTAGAGCACGTGCTCCGCAACAAGAAAAGCCACCGCAATGAGAAGCCCACGCTCTCCGCAACTAGAGAAAGCAGGCACGCAGCAAGGAAGACCCAACGCAGCCAAAAATAAATTAATAAAATAAATAAATTAATTTAAAAAATAATAAGTCATCACTTACAATTGTGATAAGAGCATTAAAGTAAAATACAAACCACTTGAGAGTTAATAGCCAAGGGATCTAAGCTAATCTTGGAGGTTGGGATGGAGAGGCAGTCAGGAAGTGACATTTATTTAGCTGTGGCCTGGATGACATGTAGTTTGCTAGGCAAAGACAGGGGACATAGAATCTCCTAGGCAGCATAAACTGCATGTACAAGAGAAGCCACCTCAGAAGATAAACAGGGACTTCCCTGGTGGCCCAGTGGTTAAGACTCCGGAGAGTGCCACAACTAAGAACGGGTGCAGCCAAATAAATATATAATATTTTTTTTAAAAAAGATAAACAGATGAATCAGGATCGATGCCAAGTGACTTGTCCTTTCTTGGCTCAGTTTAGTGATGAGCAAAGGCTTTAGGATGAGACAGATTTGAAGTGGGAAACTCTTACCGCTAGCTGAGGTATATTGAGCAGGGGACTATAGAAGTCTTAATTTTCTCACCATGTAATTGGATGAAATAACAGAAAGTCAACTCACCCTCAATAAGAGTTATGCCTTTGGCTCGCATAACTCCCATGACTGGACAACCAGAAATAAGTCAGCATCAGGCTGGGAGTGATGGGAGCCCTGGATCCATTCCTCTAGGATTTTCTTGGCTCTGCGATCCTCCATGTATCTGCCGTGTCCTCAAGATGGCTGCCAGGGCCAGCCAGGGCCACAAAATTCCCTGTTCACATCCAGCAAGAGAGAGCACCTTTTCTCATGTCCTATCTCATGGCAGTAAGCTTTATCCTACCGGTCCTAATTGACCCAGGCCTGCCCATCCCTGAACTAGCCATGTGGAGGAAGATGGAATTGCTATAATTGACTTAAAGAATCCTCCCCTGGATTTGTTGGAGTCACCACACATCCATCATACCTCCATTGCCAGGCTAGAGTGAAGATTAAATTTAATGTACACAAAACATCTAGCACATAAGGCATGCAATAAATCACAGCTATTATTAATTTTACTCCAGGGATTTTGTCCAAGTCAACTAAATAACATTCTGTTATTAATATTAATCTCAGGCCTGTCTATTCCAAAAAAAGATTTAAGGCTGCTATTGCTTTTTGTTGGCACTGCAGGGATGGCCCCCATCCATCTCCTCCTGCCCATTCCTGTTGCTACTGCCTTGGTCTCATTCATTCAGTTATTTGTTCAACATTCAATGAGTTAGTATTAACTTTCTGCTAGACCTTTTGCAAAACCTAGGAGTTCCAAAATGAATAAGATTCAGGCAAATTGTTCACTGCCTCGTGGTGGAAACAGCCACCCAAAATTACAGTATAGTATGAGAGGTGCTATAACAGAGGTGTGTACAAGCCTTCTAGCTATGGCAGGGGGAGTAGTTGGGAGGCTAAACAGAAATTGTAACATTTTAGTTGGGTCTTGCGGGATAAATAGAAGTTCACCTGACTGCTGCAGTGTCCCCAACTCCTCTTCCCACTCCAAGCTGTCTTGTACTGTGCCAAGACTCTTTCCACTGCAAGTGACAAAGTTGGGACTCTAGAGTTGGAATTCTAACTATCATATGGAAAAAAGGGACTATATTGTCTCTGGGAGAGATCCAAATGGTCGCATGCATTTTAGACATGGCTGGATTCTGGATCTGAAGTGATGTCATAGAACTCAGTTTTTCTCCATTTCTTGGTTCTGCTTCCTTGGTTATGGCGGTCCACATGGTGGGCTCTACATACCCAGGCTTTATCTTCTCCCAGGTTGAAGCCTGGTAGAGAAGAGAGTATACCTCTTCTACAAATGTTCCAGGAATATAATCCCATTGGCTTTCATTGGATTGCTCCTGAACCAATCACTGCAACCAGGGGGAATATGGTGCTCTGATTGGCTGGACCTTGGTCACATGCTCCATCCCAAGCTCCACAATAGCTCTTTCAATGGCCAAGATCTCTCTGAGCCCCACCACAATTCTACCAGGCTGTTAGAAGCTGGAGAATTCTCCCATTTTGCAGATGAAGAAACATGTTAGTTTCTCAAAAGACATAGGTGTTAACAGTAGCACTCAATATGGACTTAATGAAAGAAGGGAAAAAAGGGTGAGTGTCTGGCACCCTCTATAGGTGATGGGAACACACTCTCTTTAACCTGTCATTCAAGGCCTTTGACAGTCTTTGAAACTCTGTAACCAGAGTCTCTGGGTTGAGTCTTTACTCTGCCTCTTACTAGTTGTGTGGCCTTGAACAAGTCACTTAAACTCTCTGTACCTCAGTTTCCTCATCCATCAAATGGGAACAACACCAGTACCTAACTGTCTGGGTAGGTACCTGTGTCAGTCAGGTTCTATCAAGAAACTCTAATTCAGATTTGAAGAATTGACAAAGGGGTGTTTCAAAAGGGGTTTAAGGAAACCCTACAAAGGATAATGCAATACCCCAGGTCTAGTAACAGCAGGACTACTAGTACCCCTAGGCCTAAAGGGGCTAGAGGAGGAATGGTTGCCAGAATCTGGCAAGGGAGAATCATGTGAGAGCAGCTGAAGGAAGCATCCAGCCAAGGTGATCCTGCAGGGAGGAAGCCAGTGGGATAAATACACTGACCTCACTCTCTTCCCTCCCTCTCTCTCCTGCTGGGGCTCCCCATTGCATAAATCCAACTAGGAGCCAGAGACCAAGGGAGGCTGGTGATACAGTTCATAGAGGCCAACCTCCTGGGCCCAGGGTTAGGTAGAGAAGGGGAGATGGAAGAGACCCAGCAGAGCACCATGAAGTATTTAGAACTATGTCTGGCATATTAAAAGATTTTCAACCATTTTAGTTATTAATTACTATCTCCATCCTAGTTCCATTCCTCCTTTCAATCTCCTCTCTCTCACCTAGCCAGAATCCTCATGGCTCCTGGAAAACAGCAGCCTCTTTCATGTCTCTGAGCCTATGCTTAGGTTGTTCGACCTTTTGGAATGACATTTTCCTAATCCCTTTTCCTTCCTTTCAAAATCCTACTCATCCCAAAGGCCAAACTCACATGTCTCCTACCAAGTGTCCTCCTCCTGTGGAATAAAGGGCAGTTAATAAACAGTCATTAATATGATATCGGAGAAATAGTGTCTGAAGACTTAACTAGTTGTAACATCCACCAGAAATATCCAACAGGAATCATCCATGGGTACAGCATCATGGGGGACAGACCCCTAGTGTCCAGCAATATCTGCCCCTGTTCTCTTCCAAGTACAGAGGAGGTTTACATGTCCCTATTCCTTACAGTTGGGTAGGATGATGCCAACTGAGTAGAAGTGACCCATGTCACTTCTGGGCCAGAGCATTTCCTTGCCTGGGCAATTCCCTTCCATTCTGCTCTCCCCTGCCATAGTGAACCCTGAGGCACCATGTTGAAATTGTGGTACCATGAAATGAGTGACTACATGGGACAGAACCCCTTCCAGACCCACACCAGACCAGCAGAACAAGCAATAAATAAATTTTGTGTTTTGAGGCACTGAGATTTTGAGGTAGTTTGTTACTGCAGCATAACCTGGCCTTTCCTGACTGGTACACATGACCATGTGTGTAAAGATGAGCCCCCTCTGAATCATATCTGTCAGTATTCTCAGGCTTATGTAGTCCCCTGCCCTTGAACCTGGGCTGGCCCTGGGAATTCAATTCTGACCAATGAATTGGAGTGGAAGGGAGCATGACTTCCAAAGTTAGATCTTAGAAAGCTTATAGCTTTTGCCCAGGTTTCATGGAATATTCCCTCTGGGGCAAGTCAGCCACCATGTAAGAAATCCAATTACGTAAGAATGCCATGCTGTGAGGAAATTCTGGCTAGCCACATGGAAAGACGGTGGGAAGAAAGAGAGTGTTGCCTGACCAGCTTTCATCCATGACAGCTGGCCCAGTGGAGGCACCAGCCATGTGAGGGAAGAGGCCATCTTGGATGGTTGAGCCCAGTCATGACTTGGGAAGACTCCAGGCCCAGCACTTGTCTGACTACAACTGCATGAAAGACCCCAAATGAGAACCGCCCAGCTAGGCCTGGTCAATCTGCAGAACTGTGACAGATAATAAGTTGTCGTTTTAAGTTATTAGGTTTTGGGAGACAAAAATACATACCCAGAACCTGCAACAATCCATAACCAGAACACTATAGGAAGGGTCTGCCCTTTAAGGGAACCCATAAGGAGCCATCACAGCTCCTTTCTTGTAGGACTATGAAAAACCAATTGTCCACAACCCCAATCAACCACTGGGCAATCCCTTGACAGGAGACCTGGCTAATTGTCTGTTGACTGTGTCCTTAAAAGACAGAAAGTGCCTGAGGCTCACATCATGCAAGATCAAGACCATCCAACCTCAAGACACACCCAGGCCTCCTACAGCTTCACTGAGCCCCTGGCAACCTTCAGATCAGAGACCCTCCAGCTCAAGCCCAACCCCCGCCTCCACCTTCACCGTTAGCTAGTTGTTGAGATGGATTTCTGTTGACCTGGCAAACTTTGGGAGAATGAAGCAGGGCATATATATTATTAATAGAAAAAAATCTGCGAAGTTGCAATACCTCAATTCTGAAGAGTGTCTTTAAGAGTTATTTTTACCTAAATTATTTCCCAAACAACATCTAAATTTAGGAAATCCATAAATAATTACTTTTTTAATGGCTAACGAAAATGGTGAGGGTAATAAAAGATCACAGATGGTTCCAAAAATATGGTGCCGACAAAAGAGAAGATGAGCCCTGGTCTGTGGACAAATGAATACAAATTGAGTGCAAAATATCTCTATTTTATATGCAGATTAGACCTAATGGGAAAAAATGTAAAATGCAGAAAATTAAAAGGACACCTTGTGGGAATTCCCTGGCGGTCCAGTGGTTAGGACTCCAGGCTTTCACTGCCGATGGCATGGGTTTGATTGCTGGTCAGGGAACTAAGATCCCACAAGCTGTGCGGTGCTCTGGCCAAAAAAAAAAAATTTTTTTTTTAATTTAAAAAAGAAAAGGGTGATTTATTATGAAGCAGACAACAAAGAGGAAATAAATCTAGGGCTGTAATGAAGGAAGATATAAAAAGAGAAATTAAGTGATGTAGCTACAATATAATCAAAAGTCTTTTTTTTATAAATTTATTTTTTTAATTTATTTTTGGCTGCGTTGGGTCTTTGTTGCTGTGCGCGGGGTTTCTCTAGTTGCGGCGAGCGAGGGCTACTCCTTGTTGTGGTGCTCGGGCTTCTCATAGCGGTGGCTTCTCTTGTTGCGGAGCACAGGCTCTAGGCATGCGGGCTTCAGTGGTTGTGGCATGCGGGCTTCAGTGGTTGTAGCACGTGGGCTTCAGTAGTAGTGGCACTCGGGCTCCGTAGTTGTGGCTCGTGGGCTCTAGAGTGCAGGCTCAGTAGTTGTGGCGCACGGGCTTAGTTGCTCTGTGGCACGTGGGACCGTCCCAGACCAGGGCTTGAACCCGTGTCCCCTGCATTGGCAGGCGGATTCTTAACCACTGTGCCACCAGGGAAGTCCCTATAATCAAAAGTCTTATATGCAGGTGTAACCCAGGTGTCAGCTGTGTCTTTGTCCTCTGGCTCCTGTGTGCTCTGCTTTTTGCTTTACATCAACCTGGATGCAAAACCCAAAACATCTTCAAATTTCCCAAAACAATTGACTCACACCAAAGCAGCGTTTCCAATGGGGGTGCGACTGGCCGTGTGTGAGAAACATCTCACCAGTTAGCATGATCCTGGCCACCGAGACAGTAATGACCATGCCCTCACTCCCAGCAGTCATTGTGACCAGTAAAAACAGCCCACATGTTTCTAATGCTGCTGGGGCAGTGCCATCCTCAACAGAGTAACCGTGTACCAAAGCAACAGGGACCCATCTTTACTAAAGATTTCATAAGGATACAGAAGAGGAGACTTACATCACACATCCCATTGCAAACAACCTAAAACCCTCATTCACACTCTCTGCTTTTTCTACAATCCTTCATCAGCAAAACTGCTACTGGCTCATTTTTTCTTTAGCCCATCATCTCTCATAGTGCCTGGCAGTCTAGTTCATTTCTCTCCCTGCAGAATTTCATTCCAAATCTCAAGTTTCTCTCCTCATTATTATGCAGAGAGGAGACTTATCATTGCCCTGGATGCTACCCCATATTTGCATATGCACACTCATCATTTGCTCAGCAAAGCAAAGGGCCCTCATCAGAAACTGCCATCCTTAAAAGGTGGTTTAGCCACCATCGCTGGTTACCTGAACACACCTTGAAATCTTACCACAAGTGTCATATCAGCTGTGTTTGCTCTGGAACATTCTGATGAAGGAAATTGTCTCCATCTTGTTACACTGGAAGAACATAAATGACGCAGGGGACTCCTATTTTTTTCCTGTCCCTTCTTCTGATAACCTCAGTTTTGCTCAGAAGGTACCTCTCCTCCACTCTCAGTGTTTAAAGTTTGGGTGGATTGACTCCATGTCAGGGTTAAGCATGTGACCCAAGATAATATGTTTTCCATTCTTTTGCTAACAAAATCAATACTGTAAAAAATAATCTTGGGGACTTCCCTGGTGGTCCAGTGGTTAACAATCCGCCTTCCAACGCAGGGCTAGATCTCCGGTCTGGGAACTAAGATCCCACATGCCACGGGGCAACGAAGCCCATGCGCTGCAACTACTGAGCCCGTGTGCTGCAACTGCTGAGCCCGTGCACCACAACTAGAGAGAAGCCCATGAGCTGAAACCAAGAGCCCGCACGCACCGCAACAAAAGATCCTGCATGCCACAACTAAGACCCAAAGCAGCCAAAATAAATAAATAACTAAATAATAAAAATCTTGTGCATCTACATACATAAGTGTGCCAGAGTGTCCATAGAATAAATTTACAAAAGTAGAATTGCTGGGTCAAAAGGTGTTTTTGATGGACTGTGCCAAATCACCCTCCAGAGGAGTTGTGTACTGCTCTAAGCTACACAGAGAGTATCTATTTCCACACAGACTGGCCAGCAGGATATATTGTCAAACTTCTGAATTTTTTTGCCAAACTGAGAGGTGCCATCACAATTTTTTTGTGAACTGTCAATTTATGTACTTTGCCCCTCTTTGCTATTGAATTGTTGGACCCTTGCCTACATTTCTAGGAGTTCTTTATGTAATTAGGAGATAAACTATTTGTGATACTGACTTGCAGGTATTTTCCCCAGATTGTCATTTGTCTTTTGATTTTGCTTATGGTTTTACTTTTCCAAGAAGAAGTTTTAAATTTATTTTTTATACTTGAATTAATCAGTCTTTTATGATTTCTGGATTTTGAGTCATACTTTGTAAAGATAGTCCCATGCCAATGTTTGAAGGAATTTGTCCATGCTTTCTTTTTTTTTTTAATATTTATATATTTATTTATTTGGCTGCGCTGGGTCTTAGTTGCAGCACACAAGATCTCTGTTGCTGCGTGCGGGATCTTTAGTTGCGGCAGGCGAACTCTTAGCTGCACCATGTGGGATCTATTTCCCTGATCAGGGATTGAACCCCCGCCCCCTGCATTGGGAACACAGAATCTTAACCACTGGACCACCAGGGAAGCCTCTGTCCATGCTTTCTTCAAGTACTTTTATAGCTTTAAAAAGAACACCCAACAAAAACAGGTAAATCTCTGATCTACTTAAGAGTTTATTTTGGTGTACAGTGTGAGGTATGAATCCAAACCATTGTTTGAGAGAGAAGACTCCAAACCCAAACCAGGCACAGACTAAGGTGACTTAGTTCCCAGAAAGAGGCCAGGCCAGTTGCTAGGACCTGATACACAGAATGAAGAAAAGTGCCCAGAACTGGCCAAGTTTAGACTCCAGGACAGCAGGAATGAACAACAGGTCCCAGCAGAATGATAGCAAGAAGCAGAATCAGATGGCAAGCCCAAGGTCCCAGGCAGCAGAGGGACAAGGAGACCAGGAGAGGGCCTGGGAAGCTGCTTCCAGCACTCCAGACGAAGCCTGCACGTGCCTAACCTCTGGTAAAGTCTGTGGCTCCAGGCCTGCCAAGCCTCATGGTCAATGTTACCTTGAAACCTACTAACCTGATACATGGAGAGAACTGGGAGAGAGTCCTTGCCCTCAAGTTCTCATTCTTAAGGGAGAGCCACAGGGACTTCCCTGGCGGTCCAGTGGTTAGGGCTCCACGGTTCCATTGCAGGGGGCCCAGGTTTAATCCCTGGTCGGGGAACTAAGGTCCCACAAGCTGCCTGGCGCGGCCAAAAAAAAAAACAAAACCACAAGGGAGAGTCACAGCTATCTGCCACCAATTCTAATAAAAGATTGAAAGCAGAATAAAGGTCAAGGAACACTGAACAATACATTCTGACTGGGGGGCTTCATGTAGGAGGTGATGGCATTTGTGCTGAGCCTTAAAGAATTAGTGAGCTCTGAACAGATGGAGTTTTTTTTTTTTAATTGCAATAGCATATATTATATAGATCATCTTGGGAAGAAGCGACATCTTTATGCTGTTGACTTTTCTTTCAAGAATAAGTCTGTCATTCCATGAGTTCAGTCTTCTTTTGCATCATTCAGCAGCGCTTTAAAGTTTCCTTCATATACATTTTTCATTTTTCTTTTTATAAATTTATTTATTTATTTATTTTTATTTTTGGCTGCGTTGGTCTTCGTTGCTGCGCGTGGGCTTTCTCTTGTTGCAGTGAGCAGGGGCTACTTTTTGTTGCGGAGCATGGGCTCTAGGTTCGTGGGCTTCAGTAGTTGTGGCACGCAGGCTCAGTAGTTGTGGCTTGTGGGCTCTAGAGCGCAGCCACAGTAGTTGTGGTGCAGGGGCTTAGTTGCTCTGCAGAGTGTGGGATCTTCGCGGACCAGGGCTCGAATCCATGTCCGCTGCACTGGCAGGCAATTCTTAACCACTGCGCCACCAGGGAAGCCCCAGACCTGGGTTTTCCAGATATAAAACTATATCACCTGCAAATCATTTTCATTTTACTTCCCTTTATCTATTTTCTAGAGATGACGGAAAATCAAGGAGGGCATTCCTCCTGATTTCAAACCCTAGGTGGGAGAAAAAGGAGAGAAATTTGCATCTACTATAGTACCTCATGGCCTTTACATATGTTCTTTCCTTTGCCACTACCTCTCCCTTTACATAAGAGATCCCCATTGAGACAGGAGGGAAGAGGGCAGGGCACAACCATTAAAAGAATGACATAGCTGTTGAGGATACGACAAAAACTTGTTAGAACCAACTAGGTCCAAGATGGTGGAAGATTTGACTTCCAGTAGACTTTGAGCCTCATTATACACGCATAATAATGCATTACCATGCTAAATGACACACCCACAGGTGCCAGGACAGTTCTGAGGCTAACCATAAAAGGCCAAAAAGTGGGTGGTGACCCAATTCCTGGAAATCTCCACCCCTTCCCCAAAATAGTTGGAATAATCCTCCCACTTATCAGCCTATGAAACTACCCAGCCCATAAAAACTAACCACCCCATATTTCAGGGCTGCTGTTCCTTCTGAGATGGACTACATTCTGTCTGCAGAATGTGTATCTCTAAATAAACTTGCTTTCACTTTACTGTGGCTCACTCTTAAATACTTTCCTGCGTGAAGCCAAGAACCCTCACTTGGCAGCCAGTCCCAGGGACTCACCTGAGACCTGGGAAGTGGCCATCCCCTTGCACCCCATTTTTTTCTTGCAGCACCATCACTCTTAAAGCCTGAGATCAAATGTTGCTTCCTCTGGGAAACTCTCCCTGACCACTTGGCCCAAGTCTGGTTGGCTTGTACTTCTCCATCATGGAGGTCATCCCAGTCCATTGTACTGCCTGTAAAAGTATGTGATTAGCCTGGGCCTCCTGCAGGCTGGAACTCTGAGAGACAAGGGAGTGTGCTCATTTGGGGAGCACTTATTTTCAATCTGCCCGACATCCATCTCCCCCTCAGTTCCCTTTTGACGTTTTCTTCCTCTTATTAAATATGAAACCGAGCCCCCCTAAAACTGAGTTCTCCTGCTGAGTTTATGATCAATCTCTCTATCCAAAACTTTATTCCCTTTCTTGTCCCACCCCTGTTCCCCTCAGGGTTGAGGAATATCAAAGAAAAGGGGGGATTAAAACCGAGCAGGACCCTGCGGGGCCTTCCCAGGTACAAAAGTCCCTCTGTGTCCCCCATTTCTTGCTTGTAGAAAAAAAGGCTTTGGTCTCCAAGGGCTTCCCTGAGTTCCAAAGAGCAGGTTCAGGCAATTAATGATTAGGGCAAGAGCCACAGGACTCTAGTTCCTCCTAAAGGGAAATAGATAACAATCTGATGCATACCTTTGAGTTGTTCTGCAGAAACTAAGACCCCCCCACCCAGGTGGAGGATGGTGACTTCATGCTGCTTCGAAGCAGACCCCAGGCTGATTGGAACCAGAAGGTTGAGATTCCTGAAACATCACCCTGTTACCTCACCACCAACCAATCAGAAGAAGGTCCACGAGCTGATCAAGCATCCTATGACCCTCTCCACTAACACTGTCTTTTAAAACCCTTGCCTGAAATCCATTGGGGAATTCCGGTCTTTTGAACATGAGCTGCCCCTTCTCCTTGCTTGGCACCCTGCAAATAAACCCTTACTTTGCTGCAAACACCCACTGTCAGAATTTGGCTTTCTCTGTCGTGGGTACATGAGCCCTTGCTCAGTAACAGATACAATTAGCAGGGATTGAAATCAAAGATTTTCTCTCCTCTAGCAAAGGGGAATGTGTGAACCCCATTACTCATGTAGTCAACACTTGTTGGACGTGACAGGATTGACATTGAATAAGAAAGCCTCAGTGTAGTGAAGGAAGGAAATTATTCAGTGATCCCTTAATCCTGGGTGACCAAGAAAGTTAGTTTAGCATACAGCCAAAACTAGGTCAGATGGAGCCCTCCTCCTAGGAATTTGAATACTGAGACAAAGAGATCGAAATGATTAGACTGTGATTCCAGATGCAGTGCCCGCTCCATGTGACAATTTCCCCTTCCTGGCCTCTGGAACTGCCCATCTCCAAGCCACCTGTTGACTCCATGAGCAGTCCATTTCCTTCCAAGAAATTCACTTTTGCTTAAGTTGGTCACAGGTGATGTCAGGGCAGGCTATGCTGCTGTAACAAACAATCTAAATTCTCAGTAGCTTATCACAGTAGAAGGTTATTTCTTGTTCATGTCACAGTCACAGTGGCTTGTCAGGAGGGCTTCGCTCCACACAGTCATTTGGGGTCCCACACCTTTTCCATCTTGGGACTCAACCCACCTTTAGGACCTTGGAGTCCTTCATCGGATCCTCTGCATCTGCTGGCAAAAAGAAAAAGAGAGAGTGTGGAGGATTCCACTGGAGTTGCTTTAGGAGAAAGACCTGAGAGTGTCATATATCACTTCCGCCCCAAAATCCTTTGGCCAGAACTTAGCCATACGGCCCCACCCAAATGCAAGAGAAACTGAGAAATGTAGTCTAGCTGTGTACCAGAATGAACAAAGAAACAGTGTTTGCCACTATTGCTTACTACCAACCAAATTATATCTTGACTGATATACTAGCCATTGTATTTTTAGCTTCTAGCCCCATACCTGACACAGAGTGTGCATGCAATAAGTATTTACTGGGATTTCCCTGGTGGTGCAGTTGTTAAGAATCTGCCTGCCAATGCAGGGGACACGGGTTAAAGCCCTGGTCCGGGAAGATCCCACATGCCGCGAAGCAACTAAGCCCGTGCGCCACAACTACTGAGGCTGCGCTCTAGAGCCAGGGAGCCACAACTACTGAGCCCGCACGCCTAGAGCCCGTGCTCTGCGGCAAGAGGAGCCACCACAATGAGAAGCCGTGCATCACAATGAAGAGGAGCCCCCGCTCACCGCAACTAGAGAAAGCCCACGTGCAGTAACAAAGACCCAACGCAGCCAAAAATAAATAAATAAATTCTATAAAAATGTATTTATTGAATGAAGAAACAAATGAATGACATTTTATACTGTTTAGTGTTCACAATAACCCTGATGAGGCTCAGAACAGTTAAGTAACTTGCTGAAGGTCACCCAGATAGCAAGTGGCAGAGCTAGGATTCAAAGCCAGTGTATCTTCCATTGTCCCATGCTGCCACCCAAAAGTTCCATCTGTGCGCAGAGCCCGAAGCTGTGTAGAAAAATGAAATCAATAAGAACCAGTCCCTGGCCTGGAGGAGTTCACATAAAAAGAGAAAAGTTGAAAAGCAGCCCAAGTTTGCCAAGATTTAAAGACCAGCTAAGGACAACAGATGAGATAGCACATAATTTAGTGCCAAATGCACTGCACAGACAAATGTGGAGAGCAGAGAGATGCACTTTGGGCTGGAACCAATGGTCTGGGAAATCCTCAGGGACAAGGCAAAGCTGAAACATCAAGACAAGCTATATGCACCCAAATTCTCCCAGGGAAACTTTGGAATCAGGCTCTGGTCATCAGTGCATTGCAATGGATCTGACAACAGGCAATGTGGGCCTTAAGTCTCAGCCTAGCTGCCTAGAGGCCACACTGTTCTTCATGAGCTGAAATTCTCAAGACATTTTTACTTTGTATGAAAGAAAGCAATTCAAATTAGCTTTAAGAAAACAGTGATATATTCTGATTCACATATATCCTTTTATAATTTTTTTTCTTTTAATTTATTTATTTATTGGCTGTGTTTTGGGTCTTCGTTGCTGCACACGGGCTTTCTCTAGTTGCGGCAAGCAGGGACTACTCTTTGTTGCAGTATGCGGGCTTCTCTTATTGCGGGGCACGGGCTTCAGTAGTTGTGGCACACGGGCTCAGTAGTTGTGGCTCGTGGGCTCTAGAGCACAGGCTCAGTAGTTGTGGTGCACGGGTCCAGTTGCTCGGCGGCATGTGGGATCTTCCCGGACCAGGGCTCAAACCCGTGTCCCCTGCATTGGCAGGTGGATTCTTAACCACTGCACCACCAGGGAAGCCCCACATATATTCTTAAAAGTTTCTGTGTAGGTGGTCTTCAGGCATAGCCTGATCAGGGGCTCCTACCATGTGCTTGGTCTCTATCTCTTTGGTTTTGCTTTGCTCTTGGACAGGGTCTCCCCTAGTGGAGGACCCTGGTTCCTCCATACTATCATCCTCTCAGGAATAATTCTAAAGGAAGGAAAGGTTTTCTTCTTGAATTGCTCTGGGAAGAGTCCTAGGGCTTATTCTAGGTTGGCTTGGCTTAGGCCATCACTTTTGAGCTGGATGGAGTCAGATTTGAAGTTCTGGATAGTACACATTCTCCCCACACCAACCATATCTGTACTCTGTCAACCCTTTATTTTCAGGCCTTGATGACTTCAGCTGAAGAAGGATGCAGAAGGAAGGGACTAGCAAAGGGATTTCCCCTTGCATAAAGGAAGACCTCAGCCTGGCACCTTCCTCTGGAGCAGTCAGGAACCTGCCCAACGTATCATGACACACCTGTAGAAGCCCTCTAGTAGACAAGTCTGGATTTTCCTCAAACACTCAGTGAATGATGGCCTCTGCTGCCCAAAAAGGGGGCCAAGGAAGTGTGGTGGGTCCCAAGGTTGACAATAGTTGGTGGACTATCTCCACCCTTCAGCCTGCTTGAAGAACCAAGATTTTCCACTCAGTAGTGCTCAGCAGAATTTACTTACCTATGTGACTCACTTTGAAACATAGAGCCTGGCATGGGGACCACCAGGACAGAACTGCTGGCTGGGTGTGGGCTGAGCGTGTTGGAGGGTGGTTAGGAATACTCTTGCATCCACATGGCCCAGAATCCAAGACACTGTCACTGTCTGGGCACCAGTCATGACAATAAAGAGAAACCCGCTTGTGCTAACTTAAATAAAGTTATGGTGTATACATTAGGAATGGTTTCAGCAGTAAGAAACAAAGACATAAAAATGAGGACTTATTTTTCTTGCTTAATAGTAAATAAGTGATGCTGTGTAAACTCAGCTGCTCAACGGGTCAGTGGCATCTCTGATTCTCTTAGCTTTGCCTTCATGGTGGCAAGATGGCTGCTGCAGCTCCAGGCATTGTGTTCACATTCTAAGTAGGAAGCAGAGGGAAAGAGATGGTGGCAGCCACACCTGGCCTCTTTTTTTGGATAAAGTAAAAGCCTTCCCGTAAACCTTGAGCAGTCTTCTGTTCCCATCTTATTGACCAGAACTGAGAAATACAGCTTCCCTAAGCTGCAAGAGAGGCTGGGAAAGAAAATCTTTAGCTTTTCCAGGCTGTACAGTGGCAACAGCAAGAGAGAAGGAGGTAAGGAATGCCAGATAGTGTCAACCACAGGGAAGTTTATTGAAAATATGGCAGGACAATATTTTGGGGATATTAACCTATGTTTTTTTCAATTTCCTGATATTTTCTTTTTTCTTTCCTGCTGTCAAGCCAAAACCTGGGCTTGTCACCTCAAGAGAGGAATGTGAGTGGGTAAAAAGCCATGAGTCTGGCTTTTGTGTCCCAATAGCTTAAGTCGTAATTGGAGAAACATAGAGGCTTGCCAACTTCAGATCAGAAATATTCCCCTGAGGTACGGGACAAAAGAGAGAGGCAGAGGAGAGGTAATGAAAAAAAGAGAGTTTGGGAAGTCTCTGAGGGTGAGGCCCTGAACTCAACTTCTTGTGGGGAAAGGAACAAGACCCCAGAAAGAGGTTTGAGAAGCCCAAGGGCAGATGGAAAGAATGTGGGCATGGGAGCAGCAAAACGACCCCTGAGCCTTGAGGATGGTTCAGAAGAGGCCAAAGGAGCTGCAGAGACAGAAACGAGGGGGACTGTACAAGCTAAAGGTCAGTGGCAGACGGCTGAGGGCTGATGTTTTGGGCACACCTGCATGGACAGAGGGCTTTACGACAGACATCGCCCACCATAGCTGGGCATTTCAAAAGCCACCCAGGGGGCTTCCCTGGTGGCGCAGTGGTTGGGAATCCGCCTGCCAATGCAGGGGACATGGGATCGAGCCCCGGTCCAGGAAGATCCCACATGCCGCGGAGCGGCTAGGCCCGTGCACCACAACTACTGAGCCTGCGCTCTAGAGCCAGTGAGCCACAACTACTGAGCCCATGTGCCACAACTACTGAGCCTGCACTCTAGAGCATGTGCTCCACAACAGGAGAAGCCATCGCAATGGGAGGCCTGTGCACGGCAGCGAGGAGTGGCCCCCACTCTCCACAACTAGAGAAAGCCGGCACACAGCAACAAAGACCCAGTGTAGCCAAAAATAAATAAATAAAATAAAAATAAATTTTAAAAAATAATAAGAATTAAAAAAATAAAATAATAATAATAAAAAAAATAACAAAAGCCACCCAGGAATTAGACACATTCACACAGTGAGGTCACACAGTGCCATCCTGGCTTGCGATAGAAATTATGCTAAGTTGTGGAAAACGCAAAGAAAGTTCTTCATGTACCCTTGAGTACCTGGACTGAGGTCACGGTCTGTGGTTGCCTCCCCCAGCATCCATTCTCCCCTTGCTCCTTAGGAATAAATCCTTGCTTTTAGCTGGGCACATTTCCCAGACTCCCTTGCAGCAAGGTTTGATCATGTGATTAAGCCATAGCCAATAAGATGTAAGCAAAACTGCTCCATGGGACTTGCAGGAAGTTGCCGTAAAAAGGAGGGACCCACTCTTTGTCCCTTCTTCCTTGATGCTGCCTGGAATAAGGCAACTCCAGCAGCCATCTTGGTCCAAGAGGTGACCTTGAAAATAAAAGGTGGGAGAGAAAGTGGAGCCTGAATCTCTGTGACATGGCCATACCATCTTGGACTGCCCGCCTCCAGACTTATTTGACATGAATGGGAAATGAACTATATTAGTGTGCTCGGGCTGCCATAACAAAGTGCCATAGGCTGGGTGGCTTAAACAACAAAATGTATTTTCTTACAGTTCTGGAGGCTAGAAATCCAAAATTGTCAATAGGCTTCTCTCATTGGCTTATAAATGGCTGCCTTCTCCCTGCTTTTACATGGTCTTCCCTCTGGGTGTCCCTGTGTCCTAATCTCCTCTTCTTATAAGGACACCAGTCATTGGATTAGTGCCCACTCTAATGACCTCATTTTACCTTAATTACCTCTTTAAAGACACCATCTCCAAATTCAGTTGTAATAGGGAAGAACAAATCTGACTCTGTATTAGATCTGTTTCTTTTACTTTAAGCTTTGTGTTCTATTGCCTTTGCTTCCAGTTAAGAATGTTGCCTATATCCTGAAATATACAGGGTAGCCCATTCTCAAGGCTCTGACCTTTAAGAGTGTAACACTTTTCCATTCATATAGAGATAAAAAGTTGCTGAACAGAGAATAACATTTGACTCATTGGAGGTTTACAGGAACATTGTGACCTGACCTATGTGGACAGCTGCAAGAACAAAGGATTCCACACCAAGAAGTTTGCAACAACTAACCACTCCCCTTCCTTGCTTTTAAAAATGCTTTGCTGAAAGCCTTCAGGAAATTCGGGTTTTGGAGGCTGAGCCACCCATTCTCCTTGCGTGGCCCTGCAATAAACCTTTCTCTGCTCCAAACTCTGAGGTTTCAATTTATTTAGCATCACTGTGCCTGGGGCACAGTAACATTCTAAGGTACTGGGGTTAGGACTTGAACATATGAGTTGGTGGAGGGGGACAACACTCCAGAACAGGTACTTGCTAGCAGGGGCCAGGCCCACCTTGCTGTGCAGCTCTGGATAATTAGCCCCCCTGACCTTTCTGAGCCTCAGTTTCTTCTGTCGTGAAGCAAGGGGTTTAACATGCTGATGGCTGCTGTTGTGCATTTTGCTTCTCAAGCTCACTCTGGGGCTGCTTTTCAGCTAAATTTAGGACCAATCTGTCCCCACCGTGGGCTTGTGGAGCTGGAGAAGGGTGTGGGTGGACTTGTGAAGTGATGGCTGCCAGCCTGCAGCCTCCCTGCCCCTCAGCCTCACTTGCGGTCTCCTTCCTTCACATGCAGTGAGGCTCGGGCCTGCCTCAGGCCCTCCACTGACCATTGACTATCCTCCTAGGATGCACTTAGAGGAGTTATGGACAAGGTCTTTTCCCGAAGCTGGCATATGCACCCAGCCTACTCAGGGCCTCAGAGAAGAAGTGAGAGTTACATTTGATAAGTCAGTGCTAAGTGCTTTTCATGGTTAGCTCATTTTACAGATGGCAAAACTGAGGCAAATCCCGACACTTACACCTGGGCCTTGAATTCCAACCCTCCTACCCTCTTGCGAACCTTTCTATTCTATATTTTCAACCACTTTCTCTCAACTGGAATCCATCCCATTAATTTTTTTTTTTAGATATTCATTTATTTATTTATTTGGCTGCATTGGGTCTTAGTTGCAGCGCGTGCAGGCTTACTTGCCCTGCATCACGTGGGATCTTATTTCCCCGACCAGGGATCGATCCCGCGTCCCCTGCATTGGAAGGTGGATTCTTAACCACTGGACCACCAGGAAAGTGCCCCATGAACTTTTTAAAGAGTAAATAATTTACCGGTTTAAAAAAAAAAAAACTAAGAACAAAAATAGAGTTATATTTGTCATTCCTATTCCCCATCCTCCCTATGTCCCAACCTTTTGTGATAACCATTTTTTACTTTTTCCCCCTCAGTGTTTTTTTTTATGTAAATAAAATATATTTTCATATTTCCCATTTCCCCCATGTCTTACACAAAAGATGGCATTCTAAATATACTCTTCCTTTTCTTGCTTTTTTTTGGCTTAACAGTGTCCTAGCGATTTTTCCACTACAGCACATAGAAACTTTCATTTTTTTATAGCAGTGAATCAGTCTTTTTTTTAATTTATAGCAAGTATTCATTAAATGTTTATTACTTGAATGAATGACTAATAATTTCAATCCAACAATCTTTAAATTGCTTAAAACTATGACACTATTTACCTTTTCAAATTTCATATAATCTTATTCTTTCTCTGCTCTAGTTTCTAAAAGCTTGATAATTTTTTCTATTTCTTATCAAAAATTCTTATGCAGCAAATTAGTCCCCTACTGATGGCTTCTTGGGCTATTTCCAGTCTTGTAAGAAAAAAGTCAACAGAAACAATAACCAACATACATACACACACAGACACACACACACACACACATTTTCATCCATGTCAAGTTGCTCTATAGCATAAATTCCTGGAGGTGAGACTGCTGAGTCAAAGGATAAAGGCATTTGTAATTTTTTAAAATTTTATTGAACTATAGTTGATTTACAATGTTGTGTTAATTTCTGCTGTACATCTAAGTGATTTGGCTATACATATATATATTCTCTTTCATATTCTTTTCCATCATGGTTTACCACAGGATATTGAATATAGTTCCCTGTGCTATACAGTAGGTCCTTGTTTTTATCCATCCTATATATAATAATCTGCTAATCCCAAACTCCCAATCCTTCCCTTCCCCACCCAAGGCATTTGTAATTTTGATAGATAATGACAAATTGCCATTCACAAGAATTGTACAAATTTGCACAACCCATCAGAAATATACACAAGGGCCTATGTCTCTTTTGCCTCACAAGAGTCAAAAGAAAAATGACAGGGCTTCCCTGATGGCGCAGTGGTTAAGAATCCGCCTGCCAATGCAGGAGACATGGGTTCGAGCCCTGGTCCGGGAAGATCCCACATGCCGCGGAGCAACAAGGCCCGTGCGCCACAACTACTGAGCCTGTGCTCTAGAGCCCACGAGCCACAACTACTGAAGACTGCGCGCCTAGAGCGTGTGCTCCGCAACAAAAGAAGCCACCGCAATGAGAAGTCTGCACACCACAACGAAGAGTAGCCCCTGCTCGCCGCAACTAGAGAAAGCCTGCGCGCAGCAAGGAAGACCCGACGCAGCCAATACATACATACATACATATATGCATAAATAAATAAAGTTTATTAAAAAAAAAAATGACAAGCTAGGGAAAAATATTTGCAGCTCATATCACAAATGAAGGACTCTTTTGCCTAATATATAGAATTCTTAAAGTCAACAAGAAAAAGACCAATGAACCAATAGGAAAAATGGGTAAAAACATGAAAAAGATAGTCTCTAAAGAACAATTTCCCGTAGACCTATGAAAAGATGCCAAGTTCACTCACAATAAGAGAAATATACAGTGAAACCATACTGAGAGGCTATTTCTCACCTATCAAAGAGTGGCAAAGAAAATTCAAAAGTTTTCACACGAATATATACAAAATAGATAACTAAAAAGAACCTACTGTATAGAACTGGGAACTCTACTCAATGCTCTGTAATGACCTACATGAGAAAAGAATCTGAAAGAGTGGCTATATGTATATGTATAACGGAAACTAATGCAGCATTGTAAATCAACTATACTCCAATAAAAATTAATTTAAAAAAAGAAAAGAAAATTCAAAAGTTTGCCACTTCATCGTTATTTACACATTTTCAAAGTTGCCCTCTCTGGCACTATTTCTCTTCTCTACGAGCAATCTTCTAGAAACAACTACCTAATGTCACTGCCGCCATTTGCATGCCTACTCAAAACACGCTGCCAAGGCAGGGGTTCTCAACCGGGGGCAACTCTGCCTTCCAGGGGACATTCGGCAACATCTGCAAACGATTTTGGTTGCCACAGCTGGGGAGTGGGGTGCTACGAGCATCTAATGGGTAAAGGCCCGGGCTGCTGCTAAACATCCTCCAAGGCACAGGACAGCCCACAGCACAGAATTATCCAGCCCAAATGTCCACAGTGCCCAGGCTGAGAACCCCGGCATTCAGGCTGCCTCTGCCATAAACGTTAAATCCAGCGGGCTTTTTCTAAGTCTTCATCTCTCTTGGCCCCTCGGCAGCGTTCAGCACCGCTCACCCTCCCTCCCTCTTAAAAAGCTGTCTTCTCTGACCCAGGTTTCCTTTCTTCATCCCCTTTCCTGGCTCATCCCTGTCTATGTGGCAATTAAATTTTGGGGTTCCTCAAGGCGGGGTCCTAGCCCCTCTTTTCCTCTCACTCCACACTAACCCTCCTTGTTGTCACTGACTCCCTTGAGTTTAATCACCATCTGCCCAAACCGACCCTGGAGGTTCGGTTCTGCATGTCTAACTTGCTGCTCCTCAATTCCACCCGGATGTTTCCTACGCCCGTGGGACCCATCAGGCTAAGCTTGCCCTCACGATGCTCCATACCAATTCTCTTTCAACGTTCCTTATTTCAGTGACTGACAAAACTGTCGGTCTAGATACGTGAGCCAGGAGCCTAGAAGTCCCCCTCTCCCTCCAACCTCACCAAGGCCTGAGATTTACCCTCTACATATCTTTCTAGTTCATCCGCTTCTTCCATTCCCACTTCCTCCAGTCTGCTCCAGGCCACTGTCACCTTTAACCTGGACCACTGCGCCATCTCCCACATGGGTTCCCCACCCCGACCCTGCCCTCAGCAGCCAGAGGGAACTTTTCAGGTCACAAATCTGATCATGTCTTTTCCTCCTGATTAGCCTCTGTTTACTCTTAGGATCAACTCAAAACCCTTAACCTGCTGGCATGGCCTGGTCCCTGCTGGCCTTATCTCACACAGATGACCTTCCAGGGGCCTTCCCACCTTAGATATTGTGAAATTCAGGCCCCTGGTCATTTATAGCCCTTAGACTATACAGTGACACTTGAGTGACACAGACCTGAAGGGACCTGTGGCAAGTGATGTTGCTACCTGGGGGAGGAGTGCTCCAAACAAATGAACAGGAAATGCAAAGACCCTTCAGGGATGAGAGGAGTTGAATATCTTCCCCATATACTTACTGGCTGTTTCTATTTCTTTATTTTGGAACTGCCAGTTCACAGTATCTGCTATTTGTCCTATTGGGTTCATGGTCCTTTTCTTTCTGATTTGAAAGAGCTAATTTTGTATTAAGGACACTAGCTCTTATCTATCATTTGTACTACACACTTTAAAAATAGTTGGCCATTTGTGTTTATTTGGTTTGTAGTAGTTTTTGCTGTGTAGAAACTTTTAAATTTTTTATAGTCAGATTTATAATTTCTGAACTTGGTTTCTCACCGGAAGAACACTTTCTCATTGAGATTATTTTTAAAATTCATATTTTCTTCTAATTCTTTTATAGTTTTATTTTTAGCTTTGAAATCTCTGATCCATCTGTTGTTTCCTATGCTTTAACGAGTGAGGTATCCAGTGAGTGAGGATCCAGATATATATTTTTCAAAGACTATCAAGTAGCCCATCTTTTTCTCACTAATCTGAAATGCCCCGGTGCCAGGTATTAGGCGCAAACCTACCCCTTCTATACTTGGCCTCGTAATGCAGAGGCCGGGGCTGTGCAAACCACCTTTCTGCTGGGTCAGAGCTCTGCGGTCGTCTCTGTCCATAGGGGGCGCTAGAGCTAGACTTCGAGGATGGAGGGCTGAGGATGCACATTGGCCCTGGGGCAATGGTGATGCTTAGGGGTGACTGAGCGGCTTAAGCCCTCCCACCACATCATCAGTTCCCCCCACAAAGTCATCCCAAATAAGCATTCTAAGTTCAACAGCACCCTGGCTCTCCACTGCTGTCTCAAAACAAGCTCCTCTTCCTCTTCCAATCAGATTGCCTTCCCAAAGATGTCTACAGAGAAACTCTGGAACTGACCTTACTTGGGTTCAGAAGGAGAGATCATCAAGGTCCAAGGGGGCTGGTCTCCCAGGTCCAAGACCCGCCTTGCTGAGATCTGCACACAGGTCACCCAGCCCACGAAACTTCTCTTTGCAAAGCTGAGCCCACCCAGGTATATTGACCCAAAGACAACATTCCCTGCATCCCACTCTCTGGTTCCTCCTCCCCACCACATAGCACTCCAGAAGGGGGACGCAGACCTGAAGGCAGAGTCCCCCAGTGCCAGGGACTGACCCTGCTGGACTGGAAATCCAGTCGCGTCTCTGAGGCCACCAGGCTTCTTCAGCTGTGGCCAGTGCCACCGTAGTTCTTTGGGCAGCTCCATCACAACACAGGGCCACGAGGCAGCCACTCTCTAGCTGGCATCTGACGGAAGGGTTGCGGTAGGGAGGGGAGGGATTCTACTTCCTTCGTATGGGTCCCCAAGGGTAGACGTAAGGCTAGTGGGTGGAAGGCACAGGGGCCCTTCCTATTGCTAGTAGCCGTCTTGGAAGGCAGTGAGCTCCCCATCCATGATCCTTTGTCTGGAATGGTTTTCTCCCAAGTATTAACATAACTCACCACTCACCTCCTTCAGCTGTATCACTCAAGTGTCACTTTACCAGTGAGGCCATCTGCAACCACCTTATCTAAAATTGCAAACCTCCCTCTCCATCCCTCTTCCTTGCTCCACTTCCCTAGAGCTTATCATCATATATTTTCTTAATTGATCTTGTTTAGAATCAGTCTTCCACCACTAGAATATAAGCTCCACAAAGGCAGGGTTTTTTTATCTGTTTTGTTCATTACTGAATCCTTTGTGTCTAGAACAGTGCCTGGCACATAGTAAGTGCTCAATAAACATCTGTGGACCAGATTCCTCCCAACCACCTTCAGAAGTAAGTAGTAGTTTTATTTTTTATTTTTTGGATACGCTGTACAGCTTGTGGGATCTTTGTTCCCCGACCAGGGATACAACCCAGGTCCTCGGCAGTGAAAGCTCGGAGTCCTAACCACTGGTCCTCCAGGGGATTCCCAGTAAGTACTATTTTTATCCCCATTTCACAGCTACAGAAACGGAGGCATATAAAGATGAAATAACCGGACTTAGCAGCAGCCCTGGGTCTCCAATCCCAGGCATTCTATGTCCAGGGCATGTGCCCTTAACTCCACACTGTATTGCAGTTACAAAATGCTTATATTCCAACATTGTCTGTAACAGAAGAAGGCTAGAAACAACCTAATTTCCCATCAGTAGGGGAGCAGTTAAATAAATTACAATACTAGGCATCCTGTAATAGCCTATAAAAGCAACCTATAAACGAATTCAGCAGATCTATATGCGCTTATCTGGCGTGACCTCCAAGTTATTGTTGAGTGAAAATAGCAAGATGCAGAACAGTGCATTGCATGGGCTCTTATCTGTAAAACAAAAACATAAACAGGATAATCAGACACAGATAGGTTTGATGTGCAGAGAAAGGTTCTGAATGGATACTCTAGAAACTGTTGACAAGGTGAAGGTCTCTAGTGGGAGAAAGTCTTTGCATTCCATTTGGTATTTTGGGGATTTTATTTTATTTTATTTTTAAATTTATTTATTTATTTATGGCTGCATTGGGTCTTCACTGCTGTGTGTGGGCTTTCTCTAGTTGCGGTGAGCGGGACTACTCTTCGTTCCGGTGCGCAGGCTTCTCATTGCGATGGCTTCTCTTGTTGTGGAGCACAGGCTCTAGCGCGTGGGCTTCAGTAGTTGTGGCACGTGGGCACAGTAGTTGTGGCTTGCGGGCTCTAGAGCGCAGGCTCAGCAGCTGTGGCGCACGGGCCCAGCTGCTCCGCGGCATGTGGGATCCTCCCGGACCAAGGCTCGAACCCGTGTCCCCTGCATCGGCAGGTGGACTCTTAACCACTGCACCACCAGGGAAGCCCCCCTTTGGGGATTTTAAATCATGCACATGATTTACTTTTTTTCAGCAACATAAATCTTCCTCATGGTTTAAAACTCAAATAAAACTACAGGGCTTAGAGACTTCCCTGGTGGCACAGTGGTTAAGAATCCACCTGCCAAAGCCCGTGTGCCACAACTACTGAAGCCTGCGTGCCTAGACCCTGTGGTCCGCAACAAGAGAAGCCACTGCAATGAGAAGCCCACGCACTGCAATGAAGAGTAGCCCCCGCTCGCCACAACTGGAGAAAGCCTGCATGCAGCAACGAAGACCCAATGCAGCCAAAAATTAAAAAAAAAAAACAAAAAACCAACCTACAGAGCTTATATCAAAAATTAGCAGTCCCCTACCCCACCTCTCTTGTACTCCAGGTCTCTTCCTAAAGGCAATGAATTCAACTCTTTCAGCTGTTCCTTCTGTTTGCCATTCTCTTTCTTTTCTTCTTTTTTTTTTTTTTCCATTCTCTTTCCAAGTCAGGGTTTCTCAAACTTCAAGGAGCACGTGAATCACCTGGGATTTTGTTAAAATACAGGTTCTTATTCAGCAGGTCTGAGGCGGGTTCCAATATTCTGCATTTCCTTATTATTTTTTAAAATATTTATTTATTTATTTATTTATCTGGCTGCGCTGGGTCTTAGTTGCGGCATGCGAACTCTTAGTTGTGGCATGTGGGATCTAGTTCCCTGACCAGGGATCGAACCCGGGCCCCCTGCATTGGGAGCGTGGAGTCTTAGCCACTGGACCACCAGGGAAGTCCCTGGCATATGCTCTTAATTTGTCAGAAGATTTGTTTGAGCCACTGTAATTGAAGGCCTCTTTGTTACAGCAGCTTAGCTGCACCCTAATTAATAGAGAGTGAAGGGCCATCTCTCACTCATCCCCTACTGGGCAGGGAACCACCCCCCACTGGTGGGAGTGTTTCCTCTCTGGACCTGTCTGGGCCCCCACGTGCACTGCCCAGCATTGGAGGCCTGGCCTAGAGTGTGCACCCAGTGACTACTGAATTTGAATTTGAAATGGGAGCTATTTGTGTCTGTATTTGCTTCCCCCTCGGATTATGAGTAATTTAGGTTCTATCATTCAGGTCTCCGATGAAGGACTTTGAAAAGCACCAGCCATGCTCAGGTGTGCCAAAGGGGAAGGTGCTTTGTCCAAGCTTCATAGGCTCCTGGGCGAGAGAGCCCGCCCAGTTACTGTGTACCTGGCATTTCACATGCCCTGGTTCACATAATTCTCTCCACCATCCCCCGAGGTAGGTATTTGGAGTGAACCTCAGTAGATTTTGCCTGCCCACCATCCACGGGGGTGAGAGGGAATGAGAAATGAATCAAAACAAGAAAGGGTCCTGTGTGGACCAAGAATGACAATGTGCCATGAACTGAAGGGAAAGATTAACCCCGCCTTCCGCACACCTGAGTCCAAAATGGAAAATAAGGGGCATGGAGGAGTGTTCGCTGGGGCCTGGGTGGACAGGACAGGTGAGGCCTGGCTGTCAGTGTTCACGTCCCGGTTCCCGGTTCACGAAGCCCAGGGTGCTAGGCTAGGAACCCGGCAGACAGCCCCTGCGGCTGGCCTGAGTGCTTCCAGCCAGCAAAGGCGTGGGTCCAGGGTCCACCAGGAAAGGCCTAGGCTCTCAGGTAAGGAGGTGGGTGGGCCTTTCCAAGGTCGACACATCTCAGGCCTCTTCCTTTTTTAGAGGCTTACTGTGTTCTGGAAACATTAAGAAGTGCCAAAAAAGGCATTATGAACGCCACGGTGTATCTTAACTATTTATACTTGCCTAATTAACATACATGCAAATACAGTGCAAGATAGTTGTTCCGTTCACAAGGTAATGACAGGATTCATAAAGGACAGTGACTCAGGGATACCCCATAGAGGGGTCAGGGGAGGATGTGGTCTGAGATGGGACAAGCTCTTAATGTCCCATAAATGTTCTCGGTTCTCAATCCCATCAGAGAAATTGTCATGCCTGAATGTATAACTGCACGTAGAAATCATATCAGAAGCCTACATTTAAGTCTCTTCAGGAATGTGAGATTCCCCCCACGCCTGAGACAGGTCTGTGAGATTCCCCCCACGCCTGAGACAGGTCTGTGAGCCGAGCCTGAGCCCAGGAGGATGGCTGGGGCTGACCCTGAGTGCCAAGGGCTGCAGGCCTGACTCCAGCCCCCCAAAGCCGGTGGGGCTGCCCCTGCTGATGTGTTTCTGGCCCGTAAGTCTGGTGCGGGGGCCACCCCTCGTGGAGGGGGGTCAAATGGCCGAGGTGTAGTGCTCAGACTCTCCCGAGATGCTTGGAGAAGTTTGGAGCCGCCTGGTGACTCTAATCTTCCCTCCCCAGGCGGGGGTCAGAAGCGGGTGGGGCCGAGAGAAGGAAAGGCAGAGTCTCAGGCTCCTGCGAACTGAGTCTGATCCTCCACCCCCATCCCCAGCCCAAGAGCAGACCCAGCCACCCAAACAGTAGACAGAGAGAGCTTCACAGCCACTGAGAATTAAAACCTATTGATTTTCCCCATTAGCTAGAGAACACCATCAGAGTGCATTAAAACCAGGCAAAGCACCAGCATCATGAATAATTAACATCCACAAATGACAAACCCAGGGGGCCCAGGGGAGGGGGAAGGGGCGCCTGGAGGCCTAGGGCACCTGACCCCTTATGACTCCCACCCCAGGGAGTCCTAACCTGGCCTGCCCTCCCCTCCCCTCCCCTCCCCCTCCTCCATGAATCTCTACTAGTCCTATCCCCTCTCATTGCCTGTCCTCTCCTCAAAGAAACATCAAGTCTCCAAGGCAAGCAACCTAGGAAGACAGAGCACTGAGATGAGAATCAGGAGTGCCTGGCCCTGCCGTGTGTCACTGTGTGACCTCCAAGGAGTCTGCCCCTTTCTGGGCTCATTCCTCGGGCTAAGTCTACAGATCTATGGTTCCAGAGAGGGACGGTGACTGGCCCAAAGCACACAACAGGTCTGTAAGCAGAGCCCATACTAGAACCTGGGGCCCCTAGTCATGCCCCCCCAGTCCAGCCTATGGGGCACCTTTAGGCAAATCAGAAAAAAGTCCCCCGCTTTGGATTGACCATTGGAAAATGGCACCCCTCTGGGTGAACCAATTAGATGAAAGCATGCCTTTTGAAAAGATCAATTGAAAAGCGACCCTCCCTCTAAGTGGACTAATTTTTTTTTTTTTTTTTAAGAAATTCATGTTCTTTTATTTATTTATTTATTTATTTATGGCTGTGTTGGGTCTTCGTTTCTGTGCGAGGGCTTTCTCTAGTTGCGGCAAGTGGGGACCACTCTTCATCGCGGTGCGCGGGCCTCTCACCCTCGCGGCCTCTCTTGTTGCGGAGCACAGGCTCCAGACGCGCAGGCTCAGTAATTGTGGCTCACGGGCCCAGTTGCTCCGCGGCATGTGGGATCTTCCCAGACCAGGGCTGGAACCCGTGTCCCCTGCATTGGCAGGCAGATTCTCAACCACTGCGCCGCCAGGGAAGCCTTGGACTAATTTTTAAAAAGGCACTCTTCAGGCTGACCAATAAGAAAAAGGAACTCTTTTGAGTGGACCAATTAGAAAAAGGTGCTCCCCAACCCCTGCATGCGGTCAGAGTTTGAAAGGAGCAAGACTGCAGAGCAGAGGTACGGCTGAGCCCCCCACTCACCACCCACCGGGCTGCCCTGTGCAGTGTGTGCAGCCTAAACAACTGTGTGCGGCGGGCTGTGTCCCCACCCCCACCTTTTCTTGGCCAAGGAGGCCCAGATCTGTCCTTCCAGCCGGTGGAATTCAGTTCACTGAATTGATGTTTCCTTCCAAGCCGCTCCACCTCCCACGTACTTCCTCAGCCCCTCAGCTGACCCAGGTTCCCACTTCCATCCTCCTCCCACCCATTCTTCCTCCTCAGAGCCCCGGGAGGGGCAGCGCTGGAATGAATACCTCCTACACCTCTGACCGTGTTACCTGCATCTTCTTCCTGCCCTGCAGGGCACCCTGCATCTTTCCATGCCTCTGAGCCTTTGCAGGTACACTGCTCTCTGCTGGTGATGCCCCGCCTCTAGAGCCCCTGGGAAACATCTACTCACTCTAAAACTCAGCTTAAAGACCTTCTCCTCTGCTGCTCACTCTCTTCCTTAAACATGCCAGCTAGTTCTTGCCTCTGAGCCTTTGCACCTGCTGATTCCTCTTCTTGGACCTGTTCTGCCTCCAGATATCCTGCAGATATTCCAGCTGGCTCCTCCTCCTGCCGGTCACAGCTCCAATGTCCCCTCCTTGTGAGGTCTTCCCTGAACACCCTGTCAAACCACCTCCCCATCAGCCTCCCTCACAGCTCCATGTTTTATTTTTTCATAACACTTTTCACAAGATGAATTTATTTTTCCTTTGTTTACTGGTGCTTCCAAAGCCACTATGAATGGCTGTGCATGTTGTAAGTTGCAGAGGAGGTGAGTGGGGCTGGAACACAGCCTGCCATGCACACTACAAGCTGGTGCTGGGGAGAGGGGCGGGGGTGTGTGTGTGGGAGGGGCTGCACCTGCCCGGAGGGAGCGCCTTTCCTAATTCACACACTGTCACCAGGTATACAAGCTTCAGCCCCAACGGCCTCCAGCTGTGACAGGCAAGCCCACCAACTCAGGAAGTGTCTGCCCTCTCCATTGCTGTGAGTCCAGTGTCCAGCGCAGTGCCTGGCACGTAGCTGGTGCTCAATAAACATTTTTCAGTTTTTTTGGGCTGCACCTCTCGGCTTGCGGGTTCTTAGTTCTCCGACCAGGGATTGAACCCAGGCCTCAGCAGTGAACGCGTGGAGTCCTAACCACTGGACGGCCAGGGAATTCCCCAACATTTTTCAAGCAAACAAATTCTACTCGGATTCCCCCACTCCCACCCTCTCCCCACACTCTTCAATAGAATACACCATGCATGTGGTCCACTTCTGGGTCCCACAGGGGCTGCGTGTAGTTCATTGTTGGGGGTGGTCCCACAGGAAGCCAGTGACAGAACTGGACCCAGACTTGGTGATGGTAATTGTTTGTTACGGGAATGCAGAGGGGATCCAGGAGTGGGTGCGTAAGTGAAGGAGTCCTGGGTATGCTCCCTGCAACTCAGTGCCCTGCTCATGACAGGGACGATGCCCTGAGACCCCAGTCTCACCCGGCTCCCTGGAGAAGCGCGGGGTGGGTTCAGGTGGCCCCGGGCACTCTGACCAAGATCCAGATGCCGAGCGCTGCACGGTCATTCTTGGGCAAGAGGTGGCATCTGAGGGTCCCGTGGGAGGCAGGCCAGGCTCAGGCAGGGGCGGAACTCAGGCGCTGCCTTCCCTCTGCTCCCTGTGGCCACCCGCCTACCGGCCTCCCAGCTCTGGCAGGGAAGGAGTTAACCTCCCGGCTTCTCAGCGTGAATGTGGAGCTATTAATACCCACAGCCAAGCCGGTCTGCCCGAGCAGCCACTGGAGTCGGAAGAGCCGGGAGCAAAGGGAGCTCCAGTCGGAGCCAGCGCTGGAGCCAGGACTCCAGGGTCCAGAACTTTTCTCGGGGATAGCGAGGGCACTGTGCCAGCCTCACCTGGTCCTTGCCCACCTTCCAGCTTCAGGTCCCGACTGTCCTTCCCGGAGGCCACCCGTGCCGTGCCACCCACCCCAGCTGGGGAGAGCAAACTTTCTTAGGGAAACCACCGCCACTGCCGTGCTGGCTGGACGGGGAGGAGCAGACGGCTGGACAGACAGATGAACAGATGGACAGGACATCTGCGAACCTGTCCTCCTGGTCCTGCCTCTGACAGGCTGCAGCAGAGCGGGCAGCTGAGGGGCCTCGGGCGCCACCAGGGGCAGCAAGGGGCCCTGCTGGACCTTTGTGCACCAGCCAGCTGCCTCTGAGTCCAGGCGGCTGGAAGCTGCTTCCAGGGGCCCAACCCCGTGGCTGGAAGGTCTGTGGGTCAGGACAGCAGATCCCACCAGACAGAGCCCCAGGCTCTCCCACCCACCGAGGCGACGGGTAACCTGAGTGAAAAGGCACAGGTGGCAGGTGGGCAGGTACAGGCGCGGGGTCCTGAAGCCAACAGGCTACTGACCCTGGAGCACGCTGGCTCGGGGACCCCTGCCCAGGCAAAGGACGATGCTGCCGAGGCCGCCACCAGCCACCCCTGCCCCGTCCTGGAGCTGCCTCCGGCCTGGCCCCTGGGCTGTGGAACAGAGGATGTGCCAGCCTTCTGCTTCGTCTGTTTCCACAGGGAGGAGGAGGAGGAGCTGCTGGAAGAAGTCCCACTGCAGAGGTCAGTGCCCGAGGTGGGCAGCGGGTGGGCAGGGTGAGGGCACAGGGCTCGAATGGGGCCCCTGGGGGCCTGGAAGTCCTGCTTCCGAGTTCCTCGTCTGTCCACTGCTTACCAGCCACCGCCACCTCCCTGTGTCAGACTCTCAGATCTCTCACCTGGGTATCCCCACAGCCTCCGCCCTGTCTCTCCCATCCTGCCCCCACAGTGACCCTCCTGTCCTTTCCCATTGTGGTCATGTCCTCCCTGCTCAGAGCCCTCCATGGCTCCCAGCTCCCACACGATGAAGTCAATACTCAGCTGGGCATTCAAGGCCTGTGAGATCAGGCCAGCCCCACCCACCTCATCTTGCTCTGCTCTCCTGTATTCACCCCCAGAGAAACCCTGCCCAGACTTCCTTTCTCCTGGCTCCCCTCCTTCTAGGCCCAGCTGCAATACCTCCTCCTCCAGGAAGCCCTCCAAGAAGCCCCTGCCCCATCCCAAGCTGAAAGCCACCTTTCCTCCCTACACTGCACTGACACCTAATAGTGATAGGTTTTCGTTGAATTAATAAGTGGAAATGTCTGTGTGTGCATATGCATGCGTGTATGTGAGTTTGTGTATAAAAGAAAGGGAAGGGAGGGGAATGAAGGTTTGTGTGTGTATGTGATTGGGTATCTGGGTGTGAGTATGTGGGATTGTGAGTATGTGTACATGTCTGTGGCACTGGGTGTGAGTTCTATGTACTTATGTGGGGAAGGAGGTGTGCACTGGGACCGGGTCGGGGGGTTCATGCCCTAGAGATCATTGTCTCTTTTGCCAGCTCTCCCTACCCCCACCTTCAGGAAAACCCAGGCTCCAGCCAAGTGCATTTCACAAGCTGTGACTGCAAGCTCCAGGAATAGATGGAACATCTGTAGGGGAGACAGGGGTCACCTCTCTCCAGCCCAGCCTGCCCACGCCTCCATCACTGCCTGAGTCAGCACTGCCCTGGGTGGCGAGAAGGGCAGGCTCAGGGCCAGCCCAGGTGTGCCCTCTGGGCCCCTAGTAGGAGGGCGGGAGTATGGGCTCCTGCAGCCTGGGACAGTTTCCTCCCTGAATCTCACTGTTGGACCTGGGTCAGTCATTTCCCTTCCGCGGGTCTCTGTCTCCTCATCTGGGAAACGGTGGGCTGCTCCTTGCATGGTTGTCAGTTCATCATTCAGCAGCGACTGAGAGCTCATAGTACGCCAGGGCCCCAGCCCTCATGGGGTCCAGCCTGCTAGGAGAGACCCGAAAGCAAACCAATCAGTTTGGCAGCGCGATGGGCACCTTGATGGGCGTGAGTGCACTGCGCGCAGGGAGTGAGGGGGAGGGACTGACCACCTCTGCCCGCAGGAACCCTAGGAGCCCCTGCGGGTCTGTCTTAAAGGACAGGTCCTCTGCCAGGTGGTGTGTGAAGTTAAGGAAAGGACATCCCAGGCAGGGGGTACGGCAAGAGCAAAGACTTGGTGATATGAAAAAGAAATTGTGTGGGCATGGTGGAGATGGGGCTGACAGGGTCTGCGGGGGCCAGATCACCAAGGGCCTTGACTGCTGAGCCAAGGACTTGATCTATAGGTGATGGGGTGAGCAGTGGGGAGGGCTTGAAGCAAAACGGGGCCAAGTTAGGCGACTCAATGAGGTCACAAGTGTGGAAGTGTTTCTCGAAATCCAAAACAATGGATTCCTGAAAGCATCACTATTTTCATAGTAAGAGCTCAAAATGCTTGTTGAATGATTGGACGAATGGACGAATGAATGAATGAATATGATGTGGGGAGATGGGACATCAGAATCACTGAGCTGGTGGGCGCTGGCCCTTTAAGATCTGGCAAGGGGACACCACCAGGCTGGGCAGAGACAGTGACCACAGGTGCCAGGTGGTAAAGCTAAAAATACTGAGTGATGTGGACACCCAGGCTGCAGGAGCCAGGCAGTGCTAGCGGGGGGGGGGGGGGGGGGGGGGAGGCTCTGGAGTGTTTCTTTCCTACTGGAGGAGGGGCAGTGGGCAGTGAGGTCTGGTAGGGTCACCTTGGGGGTTTAGAGGAGCTTGTCCTCCTCCCCCACTACTCTCAGACTTTCTCCAGCCCCTGGAAGGTGCCAGCTTTCACTCCCAATAGCTGTCATGTTTAGTAGCCCCAGGGCGTGCTAATTCTGAAGCATCCTGCTTCTCTGCGACTCTGGGGAAGTCAGTTCTTCTCTTTGGGCCTCTGTAAAATTAAAGCATTGCTGGGGTGCTTTTAGGGACAGAGAAGCAAGGAGGGATGCAGGCAACCAGTTCACTCATGTGTGGATTCAGCAAATGCTCCCCGAGGCCTCCTGGGGACTAGATGCTGAGGCCACAGAGATGAAAACAAACCAGGCACTTCCCTGGAGGAGCCCAGCAAGGATACACTGGAACAATTGCATGCAGCGCAATGTGTTGTCATTGAGGTGTGAACGCAGTGCCCTCGGTGGGCTGATGCAAGAAACGGCCACACTGAGAACTCATCTGCATGTGGTGAAAATTTGTCAACAAAAGCATCACCCATCAGCCACCTCCACTTGATGCTTGATGTGTGATTAAGGTGAGGCTCGCCGCCTTAATGAACAAGCCCTGGAACCGCACGCGCTTCACATGGCAGAGCCTCCTGTGCTGCTCACGCAAAGTCCAGAGGGGACTGGGGTGTGGGGGACACTCTGCTCTACTCAGTCTTTCGGGGACCCAGGCTCCTCCCACCTTGTGATACTGTCATCACCCAGGGCTTCAGAATCCATCGCCGGATCCTCTGCTTCCACTGGCAAATGAAGAAGAAAGAGGGTGGAGATCACATGGAAGGGTTTTCCGAGCCAAAGCTGCAAGTGGCCTACTTCACTTCTGCCCACACTACATGGCCAAAGCAGCTAATTTCAAGAGAAACGGGGAAACGTAGTCCTGTTGTGAAAATGTTATATTTGGTATACATGAAAGCGCCTGGCACATAAGAGGTACCCAGCATGTTTGTGCGGAATGCATTCATTCACTCTGCAGATTTCACTGAGCACCCTCAGTGGACTTGTACTAGAAACTGGGCAGTGAAAACACCAGTCCTGCTCTCAGTGGGCTTTTATCAAAGGGGGAGTCAAACAAAATACAAGTAAACAAACAAACAAATACCATCTTCCGTGTTCAAAACCCACTGTTAAGGAAATGACCAGAGGGATGGTTGCGGGAGACACCCACTTGACATAAGGGGGAGGGGAGGTAGGGACAATTCATCTAAGACCTCAAAAATCAGAAGGAGCTGAGCAGAGTTGGAGGAGGAGCATTTCAGGCATGGAGAACAGAGAGTACAAAGGCCTAGAGGCAGGTTAGAGTTTGGAGACTGTGAGAAAATGTCAGGTCATTGTGGCTAGAGAAGGGTGAGTGATGGGAAGAGTGATATGGGCGACAGGGAGAGTGACAAGGGTGATGGGGAGAGTGACAAGGGCGACGGGGAGAGTGACACGGGTGACAGGGAGAGTGACTTGGGCAATGGGGACAGACAGGAATGGCTAGATCACGTAGGCCTTGTGGGCCATGGTGAGGAGGATGGATTTTATTCTGGATAAGATTGGGAAAGATTTGGAGGCTTTTAAGTGGGGGAAGCCATATAATTTGATTGACATCTTAAGTGGTCACTTGGGCTGCTCCGGAGAGAATCCATGGCAGCCAGCCCAGAGTAGACACAGGAAACCGGGGTGGAGGTCATGGTGATGATGGAGGGGGCCATGGCGTTGGCCTGGACCATGGTGGCCCATGGAGACGGGGGAAATAGGTGCCTACTAGATATATTTGGGAGACAGAATTTGCTGATGGATTAAAGGAAGAAGGGAAGCAAGGATGAATCTGAGGTTTCTGGGTTGGATAAGTGTGGGGATGATGGGAAGGTTCAAGGGAGGGAAGAGACGTGGTGGGAAACTCAAGAATTCGGCCATGGATGTTTTCAACATAGAAGCACATGAGATGCCCAAGTGAAGATGTCAAGTGAGGACTTGATACTAAGAGTCCGGAGCTCAAAGCTGGAGTTTTTGGGTGGGCGAGAGGATATCAGAGACTTCAGTGTGAAGATGGCATTGAAAGCCATGAGGTTGGGACTTCCCTGGTGGTGCAGTGGTTAAGAATCTGCATGCCAATGCAGGGAACACGGGTTCAAGCCCTGGTCCGGGAAGATGCCGCAGAGCAACTAAGCTCTTGCGCCACAACTACTGAGCCTGCGCTCTAGAGCCCGCGAGCCACAACTACTGAAGCCCATGCGCCTAGAGCCCATGCTCCGCAACAAGAGAAGCCACCGCAATGAGAAGCCTGTGCACCGCAACGAAGAGTAGCCCCTGCTCCCTGCAACTAGAGAAAGCCCGCACGCAGCAGCGAAGACCCAACGCAGCCAAATTTTAATTAATTAATTAATTAAAAAAAAAAGAAAACCATGAGGTCACAAGGAGAGAGAGGAGAGGAGAGGCCCCAGGATGGAGCCCTGAGGAACTCCACAATTTTGGGGTCACGTGGAGGAGACGCTAACAAGGGCAGAAGAGAAGTAAAGTAGGAGGGAAACCAGGAGCGTGGGTAGTCATGGAAACCAAGAGACGAGTGTCTCAAGGAGGAGAGAGAGGTGGACAACTGGCTTCAGAGATGCCAAACGGCCAAGGAAAAGGAGAATAGATTCAGCAGCACAGAAGTTGAAAGTGCCCCGGATAAGAACATTTCATGGAGGGGTGGAGACAGGAGTAGGTGTGAGCAGAAACTTCTGGTTAAAGACGGTGGAACGAATACACACATCTAATTTCTCTGTGTCCTGAAACTCCATGAAAAAGAAGTGAGTGGGTTTTTTTTTCTTTTCCTTTATGGTTTATTACAAGATATTGAATATATTGATAGTTCCCTGTGCTATACAGCAGGACCTTGTTGTTGCTGGTTTTTTGGTTTTGTTTTTTAGTGGTGTTTTTTGGCCACACCGTTCCCTGACCAGGGATCTAACCCGCGCCCCCTGCAGTGGAAGCACGGAATCTTAACCACTGGACCTGCAGGGAAGTCCCAGGACTTTGTTGTTTGTCTCTTTTATATATAGTAGTTTGTGTTGGTTAATCCCAAACTCCTAATTTATCCCTCCCCCACTTTCCCCTTTGGTAACCATAAGTTTGTTTTCTATGTCTGTGTCTGTTTCTGTTTTTCAAATAAGTTCATTTGTATCATATTTTAGATTCCACATATAAGCGATATCATCTGATATTTATCTTTGTCTGGCTTACTTCACTTAGTGTGATAATCTCTAGGTCCATCCATGTTGCTGCAAATGGCATTATTTCATCCTTTTTATGGCTGAGTAATATTCCATTGTGTATGTGTGTGTGTGTGTGTGTGTGTATATATATAAATATAAAATTGTATATATACATTGTATTTTATATATATATATATATCACATCTTTTTTATTATTTTTTTTATTGAGGTATAGTTGGTTTACAATGCTGTGCCAATCCCTGCTGTACAGCAAGATGACTCAGTTTTACACATACATACATTCTTTTTTAAATATTCTTTTCCATTATGGTTTATCCCAGGAGATTGGATATAGTTCCCTGTGCTATACAGTAGGACCTTGTTGTTTATCCATTCTAAATGTAATAGTTTTGTAGATAGGTTCATTTGTGCCATACTTTAGATTACACATATAAGTGATATCATATGGTATTTGTCTTTCTCTTTCTGACTTACTTCACTTAGGATGATAATCTGTAGTTGCATCCATGTTGGTGCAAATGGCATTATTTTTTCTTTTTTATGGCTGAGTAGTATTCCACTGTATATATGTACCACATCTTTATCCATTCATCTGTTGATGGACATTTAGGTTGTTTCCATGTTTTGGCTATTGTGAATAGTGCTGCTATGAACATAGGGGTGCATATATACCACATCTTCTTTATTCATTCATCTGTCAGTGGACATTTAGGTAGCTTCCATGTCTTGGCTATTGTAAATAGTGCTACAGTAAACATTAGGGTGCATGTATCTTTTCGAATTAGAGTTTTCTCTGGATATATGCCCAGGAGTGAAATTGCAGTGTCATATGTTAACTCTTTTAGTTTTTTAAGGAACCTCCATACTGTTCTCCATAGTGGCTGCACCAGTTTACATTCCCACCAACAGTGTAGGAGGGTTCCCTTTTCTCCACATGTGAGTGGGTTTTTAAGGTGTATTTATTGCTCTTTTGTTGCTGCCATAACAAACTACCACAAACTTTGTTGTTTAAAACCAAATTTATCATCTTACTGACTATATGTCAAAAGTCCAACACAGGTCTCCCTGGGCTAAAATCAAGGTGTTGACAGGGCTGCTCTTGGAAGCTCTTTCTGGAAGAACTTTCTGGAAGCTCTAGGGGAGAATCCATTCCCTTGTCTTTTCCAAGGTGCCGTTTTCCAGTTGGCCCCCTCCCTCTGGCAAGGTAGCGTCTCTCTGGCCCTGCTTCTCTCATCACGTCTTTCTTGGACCACGGCTGGGAAAGGTTCTCTGCTTTTAATGCTGCATGCGATTAGCTTGGGCTCACCTGAACAATCCAAGATCATCTCCCCATCTCAAGGTCCTTAACCTTAATCTCACCTGCAAAGTCCCTTTCTGCCACGTAAGGTAACATACTCCCAGATTCTGGAGATTAGGACACAGACATTTTGTGGGATTAGGTGGTCCATTATTCTGCCTGCCACAGCATGAATCAGCAAGAACTAATACATTGAAAAAGGAGACAATAGCAACACAGTTTCGGAATCTGGAAAGCAGAAGAACATGGTAAATGATGTAGCAGTCTGATGAAATTGCACCTCAAGTGAACCCTAAATTGGGGGTGAGAAAGCCAAGGGGCACCACAGTTCCCCCACAAAACCCCGAAAGGCCCTGGTGTTAATGGACTAAGTATCCCCTGGAAGTGAGCATAAAGCTGGGGCCAAAAACAGGAGGATTGGTTTAAGAAGGGCTTTAATTCTCAGATTTCTTTCTCTGCTCAGCACCACTGGGCAGCTGCCTCTCCCCCACCCTGACAAAGACCGAAGGCTTATTCTCCAGAGAGGATAAAACACAGAGTCTCTGAACCAGAGGACAGGGCACCGTGAGGACGAGGGGAGAGTTCTATACCCTACTGGCGGGATTATTTGAATATTGCATCCTGAATGTGGGGAGCTCTGCCCCCGCCCCCATCACCTGGGGCCTCCTTCCCCATCTCAGCTCCCAGAATAGCGAAGTCCAGCCTAAACTCTCCAGGCAGGACACTGCAGATTTATTCCCTTCAATCTCTGAATATATTAACAATGGGTATTATTTTCTTGCTCTTCTCTTGTTTCCTGTTTTAGTTTTCTTCTCTCCGTGCATAGTTTCTGTTTCCTCCAGATTTTTTTTTCTGTTCGGATTACTTCTGTCTACTACTGAGCCCGTGTGGGCTTAGTTGCCCTGCAGCATGTGAGATCTTAGTTCCCGAACCAAGGATCGAACCCGTGTCCCCTGCATTGGAAGGCAGATTCTTAACCACTGGACCACTAGTGTCAGACTCTCCAAGAAAAGGATACCTAAAAAGGTTGGCATCAGGGATTTCCCAATGAAACAACCCAATGCGAATTCTCTATATTGACCCCCTGAGTCAACCAAGCCCCCTACCCATAGCATAGAGCTACTCAGCAGCTTGCTTGCATAAGTTGTATTTTTCTATTCTTTAATCAAGGCATAATTACTGTGAAATGCAAAGGTCTTAAGTGGCCAAATGAGTTTTGACAAATGTATACACCTGTGTAACCCACACCTTAATCAAGATATTACCATGTGAGGTAACATTCAGGCTTTCATCATGCCCCAGTCAATACCCAACACACACAGAGGCAACTACTATTCTATCAGCTCTTTAACTCTCTTAAATACGAGCAGATAACCAGGGACCATCAACATTTGCGAAAAACCTCTAATATGAGAGGCAGAACAAAAACAAACAGAAAAACAGAATTTAGAGGAAACAAAATATGCAGGGAAAAGAAAACTTAAAAGCAAAACTATAATTACTATATTCAGAGATTTAGGAAAATATATTGCAACTATGAAACAAAAACTAGATGCTATTTTGAAAGGGAAAAAACCTCTGAGGATGAACAAAACAAAACAAAAAAGTTCTTAAAAATTAAGAATATCATAGCAGTGGGAGTTTGGAGTTAGCAGATGCAAACTAGTATACATAGAATGGATAAAAAACAGGTCCTACTATATAACATAGGGAACTATGTTCAATATCCTGTGATAAACCATAATGGAAAAGAAAATGAAAAAGAATGTGTGTGTGTGTATATATATATATACATATATATATATGCTGAATCACTTTGCTATACAGCAGAAATTAACACAACATTATAAATCAACTATACTTCAATTAAAAAAAAAAGAATATCATAGCAGAAATGGAAAACTTATTTAATAGAGTTAGGGGTCAGCAAACTACAGCCTTCGGGCCAAATCCAGCCTGTCACCTGCTTTTTTTTTTTTTTTAATATTTATTTATTTATTTTTGGCTGTGTCGGGTCTTCGTTGCAGCCCACAGGATGTTTTGTTGCAGCGTGTGGGCTCTTCGCTTCATTGCAGCCTGTGTGCTTCTCTCTAGTTGTGGTGCACGGGCTCCAGAGTATTCAGGCTCAGTAGTTGCAGCCCGTGGGCTTAGTTGCCCTGCAGCATGTGGGATCTTAGCTCCCCGACCAGGGATCGAACCCGTGTCCCCTGCATTGGAAAGCAGATTCTTAACCACTGGACCACCAGGAAAGTCTCCTGTCACCTGTTTTTTAAATAAAGTTTTATTGGAAAACAGCTACACCATTTGTTTATGTACTGCCTATGGCTGCTTTCACATTGGTGGAGTCGAGTAGTTGTTACAGAGACCCTAAGGCCCATAAAGCCTCAAATATTTACCATTGAGCCCTTTATAGGAAAAGTTTCCTGACCCCCGGGGTTAAAAGATAAAGTTGAGGAAATTTTCCAAAAAGTAAAGCAGAAAGGTAATGATACGTATCTGTTTGGATCCTCCAGTAAACAGATGGTGAGCTGAGTTAGCAGTGTAAGAAGTCCTGGGGGACTAATGCTTGTGAAAAATAAAGGAGGAGGAATCAGGATTGGGCAGGAGGAGTCTTTAGACCGTGACATAGATCTGACACCCGTGAAATGAAGGAGGAAAGGAAATAAATCTGGGAAGAGAGAGCCTGACTTTGGTGTAGATCAAAGTCTTGACCAACCCAGTGGGGGCTGCAGAGCAAAGACTGTCCATTGGAGGAGCCCCACATTGGGCAGAAAGGGCCAGGTCCTGGTGTCCCCGCTGTGCTCAGTCATTGGCTGGGCTGCCCAAGAAGACCTTGGTCTTGAGTCAAAGGCTGTGGTAGGTCTCAAAGGCACTGTAGTTGGAGGCTGTCAACCAACTGCACTCTTCACAGCTGAGTAACAAGTTCTTTCTTGAAGGGAGAACCCAGTGGGGCACCTGCATGGCTGCCACAACATGGAAAATAGGAAAGAAAGAGTAAGAAAGAGGAGCAGTGCAAGAACCTGACACCTTAACACAGGAGTTCCAGAAAGAGAAGAGAGAAAGCAGAAAAGAGGAAATAAGTCGATGAAATATTTCCAATATTTCTCAGAATGGAAGGACCTGAGTTTCCAGATCAAAAGGGCTCACTGAGGACTTCCCTGGTGGTGCAGTGGTTAAGAATCCGCCTGCCAACGCAGGGGACACGGGTTTGAGCCCTGGTCTGGGAAGATCCCACATGCTGCGGAGCAAAAAAACCCATGTGTCACAACTGCTGAGTCTGCGCTCTAGAGCCCGTGAGCCACAACTACTGAAGCCCATGCGCCTAGAGCCCATGCTCCGCAACAAGAGAAGCCACCGCAATGAGAAGCCCGCGCACTGCAATGAAGAGGAGCCCCGTGGCAACTAGAGAAAACCCATGCGCAGCGACAAAGACCCAACGCAGCCAAAAAATAAGTAAATAAAATTAATTAATTAATTAAAAAAAGAGAAAAGATGCACATACAGAAATCAATTTAATACAGGATAGATGGATGTAATATATGTGATATATGGATGTGAGATCACTCTAGAGAAGTGAGGAGGGAATAATGGGGGAGGTAGCATCTGCATCTCTGAAAAAGAAGTAGGGTTTCAGAAGGACAGTATGGAGGAAAGGCATCAAGAAGAAGGAGCAGCATGAACCACCGCATAGAGGCAGGAGCATGATTTGTCCCGCGTGGCTGCAGTATAAAGGGTTAAGGGGAGTTTAGGCTGGAGAGGTAGGTTGGGGCCAGGTTGAGGAAGGCCTCCAATTCCGGCAAGGAGTTTGGATGTTACTCAGTAAGCAGTAAAAGCCTTTCAGTTGCTCGCTGCAACTAGAGAAAGCCTGCGCACAGCAACAAAGACCCAACGCAGCCAAAAATAAATAAATAAATAAACAAATTTATATGTTAAAAAAAAAGAGGGCCCACTGAGTGTCCAAAAAAAGGATAAAGTTCGACCCACACCACAGCCAGTCACTATTAAATTTCAGAATGCAGAGACAAGAAGAACATTCTACCATATTCTAATAAGGATCAAGAATCATAATGGCATCAGATTTCTCAACAGCAATCCTGGAAACCAGAAGACAAGGGAGCTATTTTCAAAAGTATAAAAGAATTATTTTCGGTCTAGAATTTGATACTTAGCCAAACCATTAATAAAGTACAAAAAAGATCTTTTTAGATTTACTAAGGCTCAAAAATTTACCTCCCACGCACCCTTTCTTAAGAAAGCTACTGGAGGATGTGTTCCTAAAGCAAGGAAGTAAACCAAGAAAGAGTAAACCTGGGATGCAGGAAACAAGGGAGCCAACACAAGAGAGAGTTGAAGGGCATCTCCCAGATGTTGGTGAAGGGAGATCCCAGGGCAGCTTCTCTGAGGAGCAGGCCTGGAGGGCAGGCAGTTCACATTGGAAAAGTCAGAAGGTTCTAGAAAAGGTTTCTTCAAGGAGATGAAACTGATAGGATGCCCAATATACTTAAACTTTTGAAAGATTTACACAACAAAGAGAGAGTGTGGGTTGAATTAGACATAAACACAGAAAAACAGGCCCTACTCCCCCCTCAAAAAAGTTATTAAATCCAAGAAGAACAACTTTTGTGCAGAAAAGGGAAATTAAAAATTTTAAACTTCTGCTCTAACACACTGTTAAGAGAATGAGAAGATAAGCCATAGAATGGGAGAAAAACATTTGCAAAAGACATCTGATCTGATATAGAAATGTTTAACTGATAAAAGACTGTTATCCAAAGTATACAAAGAACTGGTGAAACTCAACAATAAGAAAATGAACAACCCAATTAAAGAATGGGCAGAAGATCTGAACAGCCGCTTCACCAAAGATGATATGCAGATGGAATATAAGCATATAAAAGATGCTCAACATCATATGTCATCAGGAAATAGCAAATTAAAACAACAGTGAGATACCAGTACACACTTACTAGAATGACCCACATCTAAAACACTGACAACACCAAATGCTGGTGAGGATGTGGAGCAACAGGAACTCTCATTCATCGCTGTGGGAATGCAAAATGTTACAGCCACTTTGGAAGATGGTCTGGCAGTTTCTTACAAAGCTAAACATACTCTTTTTTTTTAATTATTTATTTTTATTTATTTATTTATGGCTGTGCTGGGTCTTCGCTTCCGTGCGAGGGCTCTCTCCAGCTGCGGCAAGCGGGGGCCACTCTCCATCGCGGTGCGCGGGCCTCCCACCACCGCGGCCCCTCCCGTTGCGGAGCACAGGCTCCAGACGCGCAGGCTCAGCAATTGTGGCTCACGGGCCCAGCCGCTCCGCGGCACGCAGGATCCTCCCAGACCAGGGCCCAAACCCGTGCCCCCCGCATTGGCAGGCAGATTCTCAACCACTGCGCCACCAGGGAAGCCCCTAAACATACTCTTAACATATGATCCAACAATAGCATTCCTTGGTATTCACCCAAATGAGTTAAAAACTTATGTCTGCACAAAACCCTGCACATGAATGTTTATAGCAGCTTTTTTCATAATTGCCAAAAACTTGGAAACATCTAAAATGTCCTTCAATAGGCGAATGGATAAACAAACTGTGATATACCCATACAATGGAATATTATTCTGTGATAAAATGAGCTATCAAGCCACAAAAAGACATAGAGCAATCTTAAATGCATATGGCTAGGTGAAAGGAGCCAATCTGAAAAGGCTATATGCTGTATGCCTCCAACTACAGGACATTCTGAAAAAGCCAATACTAGAGACAGTAAAAAGATGAGTGGTTGCCAGGGGCTGGTGGGGAGGGAAGGAGGGATGAGTAGGGGGAGCACAAAGGATTTTTAGGGCAGTGAAACTATTCTGTATGATCCTGTAACGGTGGGTCCATGACCCTAGGCATCTGTCAAAACCCATAGAGTGTACAACACAGAGTGAGCCCTCATGTAAACTATGGACTTTAGTTAATATTAGTGTATCAGTATTGGTTCATCAATTGTAACAAGCTTACCACACTAATGCAAGATGCTGATAATAGGGAAAAATGGGGAGGGGGTATACATGGGAACTCTCTGTACTTTCTGCTCTGCTGTTCGATAAACCTAAAACTAAAATAGAAAGTCTATCATAAAAAAGGAAGAAAAGGGAAAGAAATCATAGTATTCCACAGAAAGTTGTAAATAATGTTTCCACAATATGTAAACACCACCAATCTTTTGTTGCTGTTTTTTCTTTTGGCCACGCGGCATGCGGGATCTTAGTTCCCCGACCAGGGATTGAACCCTTGCCCCCTGCAGTGGAAGCGTGGAGCCCTAACCACTGGACTGCCAGGGAAGCCCCCAACACTACCAATCTTATCAATATTATGATGCAACTGTACCGGGATGGTGGAAGACAGGAAGTGGAGGCAGTGGACATCAGGGAGCTACACCCTTATCTTCCAACATGGGAAGTTGAGAGGAAAAGTCTAAAACTGGAAAAGCGTAACCTAAAACATGCTATGTAGGAAACACAGGGGTGAAAATTACTAATAATCAACTAAAAGAGTGGAAACGGTTGTCCTTAAGAAGTGGGAAATGGGAGCAGGAAATGCCTGTGTTTCTTGATAGAAATAGATGGAGGACTTCCCTGGTGGCGCAGTGGTTAAGAATCCGCCTGCCAGTCTTTGGCTTGCGAGCGGACGGCAGACATCATGGATCAGGTAATGCAGTTCGTTGAGCCAAGTCGGCAGTTTGTGAAGGACTCGATTCGGCTGGTTAAAAGATGCACCAAACCTGATAGAAAAGAATTCCAGAAGATTGCCATGGCAACAGCAATAGGATTTGCTATAATGGGATTCATTGGCTTTTTTGTGAAATTGATCCATATTCCTATTAATAACATCATTGTTGGTGGCTGAGTACCTTTTTAGAAAAGTGTTTTTCATCTTGGGGATTGGTGAACAAGTGAGGATTTGAGACGCTCATGGAGTGAATATTTCCCTATATATTTTGTGTTTTTCTTTCATTTTTTTTCTTCCAAGATGTTTTCTATTTGTAAATTAAAATAATTTCAAAAAAAAAAAAAAAGAATCTGCCTGCCAATGCAGGGGACACGGGTTTGACCCCTGGGCTGGGAAGATCCCACATGCCACGGAGCAACTAAGCCCATGCGCCACAACTACTGAGCCCGCACGCCTAGAGCCCGTGCTCCGCAACAAGAGAAGCCACCGCAATGAGAAGCCCACGCATTGCAACACAGAGTGGTCCCTGCTCGCCGCAACTAGAGAAAGCCCGCACACAGGAACGAAGACCCAACGCAGCCAAACATAAATAAATAAAATAAATACATTTATTAACAACAACAACAAAAGAAATGCATGGAGATGTGTGGTGGAGGAGACACCAGAGTCCGCAAGCTGGGGGGACGATCCTGGAGAAAGGAGGAGGGGGAAGGGAGGGGGGATGTCCTGAAGAATCCAGGGCCCAAGGGAGGGGTTGGCCTCAGAAGGAGAAGGGCCACCCCCCACTGAAGGCTTTAGAAGAAGTGAGGAGTGAGGAGCTAGGTGGGTTTGTGATTTGATGGTGGGAGCCAATAAAACTGCATCTGGTCCATCTGTTTTCTCAATGAAGTGGCAGCCACGGTTTGAGGAGAGAAGAGAAGGTGGGAAGACCTTGCCATTCAGAGTGGGGTGCATAGACCAGCAGCAACAGCACCCCCTGGGGGCTGGTTAGATGTGCAGAATCTCAGGCCTCCCCAAGATCCCTAGGAGATGCACAAGCAAATTAAAGTTTGAGAATCACTGCTCAGAGAGAGTGGGGAAAAGCAACTGACAGGCATACTTGGGTTGTAGGGCAGCAGTGAGTGCCCCTTTGAGACCATGAAGGGACACTCCCAGCCAGGTGTGGGACCCTCAGACCAGTGCTAGCTTGTGCAGTGCAGGCAGAGAGCAGGTGATAGCTGGCATTTTGCCAGGCAGGTACTCCAACAGGAAAGTTGGGCCCAGCAGTGGGGGGTGGTTTCCAGGGAGCGGCCATGGTGATGGTGTGCGGAGCCCAAACAGGGCACAGTGGACAGTCGTGGCAGAAGGAGACTGATGGGCAGTGAGAAAGTGATGGGGACAGTGGGCTGGTGGCCTCGGTGAGATCAAAGAGCTGTTGTTTCTGGGTACCAGATGAAGAGGATGGAAGGGGGAAACAGGGAGACGATCAAAACAGATCTCAGAGCGGGGTGGGGGGGGCGGTAATTACAAGGCTTGGGGTGTGAGCCTCAGAGGTTGAAGGGAGCAGAGAGAGTTAAGGTGACAGAAAAGGCCAGAGAACCAAGAGGCGTGCTGCAGACTGCCTGATATCTCCTCTGTCCTCCCCTCTAATGATGGTGGTGTGGCCTGCGCATCAGGACTTTTGAAAGTTCCCCAGTAGATTATAATGTGCAGCAGAGTTTGAGAACCACGGGTGTGGTCAAGGAGACCCAGGCTCTGACAGAAAGAAAGAGACACAGGGGAGCAACCAGAAAGTTCCTTGGGGCTTGCATTGCAAGTGGAGCCTGACCAGGGAAAGGGGCAGTTGGGTAGGGGCCGCATGTCCTGGGTTGTAGATGAGAAGATGGAGATGTTGTGGTCTTCCCCTAGAGAACCAGATAGTAAATATGCGTGTGCGCGCGCGTGCGTGCATGTGTGTGAGACAGAGACCGAGAGAGCGGACCGAGCAAGGCCAGCGCCCCGTTAGCCCGTCTTCTGTCCTGCACTGTTGCAGACCGGCCACTAGAGGGAGCACCGCGCCCGCACATTGCGGGGTCGGCCCAGCAGGTTCCAGTGGTGAGGCTTCGGCCTCTTTTTCGGACAGTTTCTGTGTTCAAAGTTAAGATTCTGCAGCCACGTAGCCCTGGGTTTCACTCCAGGTCCCACTACTTCTAGGCTGTGTGATCTTGGCCAGTTAGGCGACCACTCTGTGACCCGGTTTCGTCCGCGGTACAGTGGGCACAGCGTTAGTTCTAACCTGAGAGGGTTCGGAGGATGAAGGAGGTCACGTGGGTGAAGCGCTGCGCCACACTGGGGAATGGCTAACACGACCTGACGGTGGAGGAGGTTTTGCCCCCGCCTCTGTATCTCTCTGCTTCTCTTGCAGCCCCTCAGCCCTGCCCAGCCCAGATCCATCCAGTGTGAGAAACGGAGTGGGAGGAAGCAGAGGCTGGGTTGGGGGTGGCCTCTAGGCCAGGGACACGCCTGGGCTCCTCCCTTTCCTGCTCAGTCTTGCTGATTCTTTTGTTTTGCAGCAAACCTCACCCTGTGGCTTGTTCCTGGCCATGGTCTCGTCCTTCTTACCCCAGACCTTCCCCTGCTCCTCCGGGTGCCCAGGGGACCAGCAGCTGCCCTTGCTTGGCAACCACATCATCCCTGGAGCCCATGGGATGCCTGGTGCCCAAGGGCTCAGCGTGGGTGCTCCATCCCAGCCATTCTCCTAACTGCCCCCGCTCCTTCCTGGCTCCTGCCCAAACCAGCCAAGAGCTGACCTATGAGGCCACACCCCAGGGGATGTCTGCATTTCCAGGTTTGCCGAGACCCCCGGTGTGGAGGTTGCAGTGGGTAAAAGGCCCACAGAAGCAGCCCCTCTGTCCTATCCTTGGTCCCACAGAGGGGTATAGCCTGCCTGACTTTTTTAAAATGATTTGCCAATATTTTAAAAATCAGGGCATTACACCTTAGGATGCAGATTTCCAACTTCTCCTGAAAAATTGGAAGCTCTGCAAACCTGAGTTCACATTCCCACATGACAGCAGTGGGCCACAGGGGAGGGGAGGCCACCACTCAGATGGGCCAGGGCTCTCCGGCTCACCACTGTCCCCACCCAGGCCGTGCACCCCATTCACAGTCCCTCCCTGGCTCCCATGAGCATCTCAGTCTGCGACCCCAAGAAGGGGGAACTGTGCCTAAGAGGGTTCATGTAACATGTCGTTGTTGTAGCCGCTGGCCCAAGGCAGGCAGAGATGCAGAGGTAGAGGCGTGGGGGCCCCGGAAATGAGAGCAGACCCTCAGGGGCAAGGAATCTTGGGGGACAGAGAGCTGCTTAGTGTCCTCAGCTGTTCGTGGAATTTCACGGTCCAGGGGCCAAGGGCACTCTACACACACACACACACACACACACACACACACACACACACAGACCGCCCCATTGGCCAATCGGTCAGCAGATCCTGCCACTTCTCACCACCTCTGTTCCTACTGCCTGGTCTGTTGCTATCTTCTCTCGCCTGGCTGGGTACCGGAGCCTCCTCACTTCCATTCCCCCACAGTCTGTCTTCCCCACAGCAGCCAGAGGGAGGCTGTTAAAACCTACAACCCGCCTCCTCCCTCCTCTGCTCAAAACCCTCCAAGGACTCCCACCCCACTCAGAGTCAAAGGCAAAGGCTTACAATGGCCCTGAACAAACTCTCCCCATCACCTCTCGTCTCCTCCCTTGCTCCATCAGCCTCCTCGTTGTTCCTGAGCATCCCAAGCACACACTTTGGCCTCAGGGCCTTTGCACTGGCTGTTTCCTCTGCCCGCCCACTGTACCTGCCCACCTGCCTCCACATCTGCATGGCTCCCTCCCTCCTTCACCTCCTTTCAAGTTTCTGCTCAAATGTAACCGTCTCTGTGAGGACCTCCCTGTATGCCCTGTCCCCTCCCTGCTTTACTTCTTCCCTCCCGCTAATCCCTTGAAGCATAATCGTTTACTCGTGTATTCTTGTTTTTTGTCTTCTCCCCTCACTACAATGGACAAGGGCAGGGATTTTTCTCGGTTTTGTTCATTGCAAATGGTGCTTGGCAGGAAGGAGACATGCGATAATATTGGGTTGGCCAAAAATTTCGTTCAGGTTTTTCATAACATCTTAGGGAAGAACCCGAACGAACTTTTTGGCCAACCCAATATTTGGTAAGTGAATGAATGAATGAACAAATATGTGAAATGAGGGCAGCAATGGTACCAAGTAAGCAGAGTGTCTGTGAGGACTCAGTCAGTGTGCACTATTCAGGGCCCCAAACTTGGGCTATAGTGCTCTGTGTTTGGCATCTTGCGATTTTTTTTTTTTTTTTCATTTTTTAGCTGCGCTGCGTGGCTTGTGGGATCTTAGTTCCTCAACCAGGGATCAAACCCTTGCCCTCAGCAGTGAAAGCACAGAGTCCTAACCACTGGACTGCCAGGGACTTCCCAGCATCTTGCAATTCTTAACCATTTCATCTTTGAAGTGTAATGAAGTCTGATTAACTACGGTGCACGCACTGTGAGCGATCCCACCTCCCTTCCCACAACCCCTGGCGTTTTGGCCACCCACTCCTTGCCCCCAGCCAGTCAAGGCTGCTATCCTTCGTCTGGCAGCAGCCTGGGTGCAGGAGGGTTCCATGTCAGGTGTGCATCAAGGTGGCCCCAGGCACCCATGAGGGCCTGCACTGGCCCCAGGGGTATCCCCGTGCCCAAGGCAGCATGACACTAAATAGCAAACACAAAACACAGTGGCAGGCGGAGAGAGAGGCTTGGGTAGGAAGGAAGAGCTTCTCTTCTGCTTTCTGAACAAGAAGCCCCACAATCTGTAGCTGGCCCTGGTGTCAAGGACACACACCTCGCACGTGGTACCTGCTCCAGCCACGGGTGCTGTCGTTGTTGTTACTCAAGACCCCATGATTAGAGGGAAACAGAGCCCAGCAGGAGAAAGCCCCCAGGCTCCTGGGCCAGCTGCTGGCCTCCCAGGTGACAGGCTTGGAAGAGAACATTCCCCTGCCGCCCACCACCTGCCTCGCGTCCGCTCCGTGAGCCGTGGGCTGCGGATGTGCCAGGGCACATCCCTCCCTCCTGGCCGCAGCTGCCACATCTGTGAGCTGGGACGAGAGCCCTGCAGGTTTCCCTCTGGCAACGACAGCGAGTGCTTTGCCAACTTAAGCCTGGGGGAATGTGAGGGTGGCGGTCATGGTTCCCAGCCCGTCACAGGGATTGTCGTGGCTGCTTTGCAGGGTCCCTGGGTCAGGGCTCATTTTCTGCCTCCATCCCCCAAAAGTTCAAAGGGTGATATAGCTTTCAGCCCTGAGGGGTGGGTGACAGGGGATCAGGCCTCCATGGTGACTTCAACCCAAGCATCCATAGCATACGTGGCCCTGGTGAGGGCACCACACCCTGATGGTAACTTCAGGCCAGACCCTGGGGGTGGCTGCCGACCCTGATGGTCACTGCAGGTCTCGATAGTGGCCTCAGTGGCCTCAGAGCCCCGCGGCGGCTGCAGACCTGGTGACGGTGGGGAGGTGCCGGGCACTTTATCCCCCCTCCCTCTGTCCTGCCTAAGCCTCCATCTCTCCTCCCAAGCCACTAGGATTTGAGCCATTCTCCAGGATCCACTTAATTAGCCAAGCTCATTAACTCCCACAGGCTTCTCCTCCCCACCTAATTAACTGACTTAATTAGGGCTTGCAGGCCCGGTTCCACCCAGCCCCCTCCCGCTGCACCCTGCCCACCTCCTCCAGGCCCCTGGCTCAGCCAAGCCTCCACCGGGCTGGGAATGGATGGGGGTGGTGCTAGGTCCCTCCAGCGCCCAGGCCTCCACCCTGTGTCCCTCCCTCCAGTCCGGGGGCCCAGCGCAGAGCCCCTCCCGGGCAGAAGCTCATGGGCAAAGGAGTGGAAACTGAGAGAGGGAGGTGGGTAGGGAGAGGGATGGAACTGAGATAGAGGGATCAGGTGAGAGGAGGTGAGGATGGTGGGGCTGGATGGGCCGGGCACCGGAGTGGTTCGGGGCCTGGTCTCCGGAGCCTGCCTGGGTTCAAGCCCCAACCAGTGTGTCACCCTTGGCATCTCCTCACCTCCCTGTGTCTCAGGTACAAAATGATAGCGTGCCCGCACCGTAAAGTTGTTGTGAAATTTAAACGAGTTCATATGTGTCAAATGGTTAAAATCTGGCACCAATCTGTGTTTGTCAAATAAGTGGGTGGTGTGGACAAAGTCTCCCTGCGGAGGAGGGGCTGGAGGAGGGGAGGGGAGGGTGCCGCCCCTAGGTGTCAGGGAGACAAAACCCGCCCCCACCCGGAGGCCAGCAGTAGAGTGGGCCTGGGAATTGCAACCAGAGGCTGCCAACTGGGAGGTACCCCTGGCCTGGGAGAGATTAAAGGGACAAGGAGCAAGAAGGGCACAGGAGAGGGCGTCCTGTTCCTACTCCAGGGGGTGGGAGAGGCTGACCTTGTTAGTGCAGGACCCCCATGCTCTGTGCCCTAGTTTCCCCATCTGGGGGAAGGTCTAGCCTTGTGGAAGCACCTGGCACTTCCTAGTTGCCTCATAAATGTCTAGAGCCTCATACCTGAGAAGCGAGGTGACATGAAAAGGTGTTCAACGGCCTTCATCTCCCCTGAGACCAAAGTAAAGAAAGTGGGCTGCACCAGCAGCAGGCAGGATGCAGGTTAGACAGGAGGTGGGGCTTCCAGGTTGAGGAGTACAAGATCCCAAATGTGGGAAGGAGAAAAATTGTGTCTGAGCTGCTGAGTGGGCTCCAGGGGAGAGATGGCCAATCAGCAAGGAGCAGGAGGGAGTGAGATGGGGCCCGGAACTACTTAGCTCAGAATCTGACGTTTATTGGTGTAATTAGTATAGGGTCTCCCGCACTAGACTGGAAGCTCCTGAAGGCAAGGATTGTCTGTTTAGCCCACCCTTTTATCCTGGTGCCCTTATACAGCAGGTGCCAGTGAATAAATGTGAATGCGTGAATGCACGCCTGCGTGCCTTGGCCAGGAACACAGAGGTTCCTGATGCTTAGAGGGAAAGGGGCCCCACCTGGCAGCCCAGGCATCCACCCCGCCTGCTCAGCTATGATCCCCCCAGCTCTTCACGTGGCCCCAAGAACAACCACCCTAAGGGGGCAGGAGCTGGACTCCAAGGATTCCAAACTCCTGGACACACTGAGCTCCCTCTGAGAATCTCCTCAGACAGCCTGGGATGCCGAGGAAATAGTGATTATGGGGGACAGAGTTACTCCTGCATTCTTAAACACTTTAGAAACCCCCATTTACACATAGTGTAAAGAGCCTGGGGTTGTAAGTGACAGAGACCCAATTCAAACTGACTTAAGCACAAAAGGGATTTTGGGGTTACACGACTGAAAAGTCCAGGGTCTTCAGGTATGGCTAGATCCAGGGGCTCAAATGATGGCACTGGGATTCTGACACTCTCCATCTCTTGGCTCTGCTCTCTGCTAGGTCAGCCTCTTCCTCTGGGAGGTTCTCCCTTGTGGGAGCAATTCCAGGCTTACATCCCACCCTCTTTTGGTGCAATGGAAAGAGAGTTCTATTGTATCAGCCTGGCATGGGGCACAGACACATCTCAGAAACAATCAGTGTGGCCAGGGGACTGGTATATGCTGATTGGCGGGAGCTGGGTCACAAGCCCACCCCTAGAGCTGAACAGGTGAGCCCCACTTTCAGAAGCCCTAATGAGTAGGGAAGGGTACATCAAGGAATGTGGGTCCCCAAAGGAAAATTGGGGTTCTGTTGCTAAAAATAGGGGACAGATGATGCTGTGTAACAGAATTCCACTCTACTTGGAATAGATGGGCATCAAGCCAGCCCCAGGGCCCTGTTCTAAGTGCTGGTTATTTGTGGCAGACACTGTCCGTTCCCCACCCAGATCTCCCTGGGCCCCTTCCCAACTTCTATTTGCCAGCATCCTGGCCCCTCTTCCTGAGGGCCTTCCCTGTTCCAGCCTGCTCTGCCCACATCCACAGCACGGCCTGCACCCCTGCCCAGCAGCTCTCACCAGTGACCGACAGGAGCTGGGATATCATACATGTTCAGTGTATGGCCGTGCATGTTCTACACAGTCTCTGAGAGTGTTCCAGTGTGTTCACCTCCAGTTGCCTGCAGTGGTGATTTGTCACTGCCTTCCTGTCTCTTTTCTCTACCCCGCTTCCTGGGATCACCTGCCAAAAAAAACCCACCTGATCTCGAATCCCTGTCTCAGGGTCTGTTTCTGGGAAACCCAAACTAGGACATCATTAAAGCCAGCCCTCCAGGGATGTGTACGAGACAGCACTTTCTTCCTTCCAAATGTCTATTACATTCCTGGGGCTGGCTTTGGTGACCCATCCCCGAGGAAGGAGCAGAGACTGATGGGGCTCTGAGTAGCCTCTGTTCTGAAGATGCTCCCAGGTCCCTGCAGTAAGCATGGTGGGGGAGGGGCAGAGACCTAGCAGACCCTCACTCCACTATGTCCCAGAGAAACGGCCACATCCAGCCCTAAGGAACACAGGCGTTCAGATCCGCCATGAGCAGTCGGTACAGGTGGCAGGGGGCCAGGGAGCCAAATGTACTACTCATTCCCATGTTCCTCAGAGAGCGAGAGATGAGATCATTTCAGATAGTTCTTAGACCTGGCTTTACAGTGAAAAAATTATTTTTTCCTCTCTTTTTTCAAGATCCCATTTAAAAACACTCCCACTGATTAATTTTTAATTATTTTGAAAAAAAAGTTAAAAAAAAATAGAGAAAAGTGTAACCCTGTGCATATCCACAACTAGAATCAATGTTAACATAGTATATTTGTGTCAGATGTTTTCAATAAAGAAATAATAAAACATGACAGATAAAGGTGAATTCCCATGATCTGTCCCCGCCCCAGTCCCATTTCCTGGATTCCATCCCCAAGGGCCACCACAGTTAGTCTTCTCAAATCAGTTGGCACGCTTTCAGCTGCAAGGGACAGAATTCCCTTCAAAGCAGCTCCAAGTACAACTCAGCAGCTCTGAGGTGTCATAAAGAAGAGGGTTCTTTCCTCTCTGCACTACCATCACTCTGTACTTCCCATCATCAGTGGCATCCTGCTGGCCGTGGTCACAGAGTTGTATTTCGACCCGGGAGGTGGAGAGCCCATCAGGACTCTTGCTAGAACACTGTGTTTCTCACTTCAGAATATATTCTCTAAAAAGGTGTTGAGAGATTCAAAGATCCATCGCCTCCAGCTGCCATACAGCTGGGGCTGCCCCGCTGTCTTCTTTCTGATCCATCGTGGGTTCAGGTGGATTCTTGGTTTTCCTTATCAGCTACAACTTGACCTGTGTCTCCCAGCGGCCCTGAATGCTCCCGCTCCTGGCTGTGAGCAGCTTCTGTACCTTTGCCCAAAATGGCATTGTCTTCAGCATCCTAAGCCTGATCAGCTCTCTGAGCTACTCAGTCACCAATGCCACCAGGGCCCCTGATCATGCTGCATGAGCCAGTCACCAGCAGCAGTGTCCTGGGCATGATGGTGGCCCTCCGGGGGAGGAAATTATTCCTGTACAAGACCATCATAATACAGACCAACAAGCCAGGAACATCTTCTCCCGGTCATGACTGGGGCCAAATGCAATAAGGACCATCATAGAACATAGAGTACACTGGGGAAAATCCCCAAAGGCCATCATTGTTCCATTGATGGAGATGATCAACACGGCCGAGACAATGTCTCAGCAGAGCCCTTTCAGTACAGCTGGTAGAGGTACCCACACTCATATAGTTTGAAACATTATGTAGATTCTAGAGGACAGGGACTCTATTTCAATTCCTTCCCTGTTTCCCCCAACAGTAACAGAAATTTCTGACACATCAATGAATATAAAATGCAGCCAAGGGAAAAGTGCAAAATCATCAAAAGTCGTGTGGTTCCAGGTCTCACATGCTTCCCTGTGCAGGGAGCAGCAACTGACTGTCCAAGACCATGAGGACATGTCAGCCTTGGAGAGGGGTGTGGGCAGAGGAAATCTCAGTGGAGGTCTCTGTTTTCCAGTGTTCCTCCTGTGTCGCTATGGAGGTGACAGTTAAGTTTTACGTTTGTGTTCTGCTATCCAAATGACACCCATCAAAACCCTCTCTTGCAAAGGCAGCATTTGCTGTGGGTGCAAAATTTGAGCTGGCCAGAGTGGATTATCTCTGGGTGTCAAGGAAAAAGGGCTGCAGCATTACAAACAGCTGCTTTAGTTCCTCTCTTCGGATACATTATATTGGTTCAGTCCTCCAAGAAGTGGGCCAAGACGGGGTCAGATATGCAAGCGATTTATTGGGGAAAATGCTTGGGCGGGAACATAAGGAAGGAGCCAGAGGAGGCTGGGAGAACTGTCAGACTGCAATAGAGCCAATATTTGGAAAAGGGAAAGGAAGGAAGGAAGGTGGGATAGGAAGAGTCTTAGACTGCAGTGCAATGTTAAGAAAGTTCCGACAAATCCAATGGAGAGTCCTTGATCTCAAGTTGCCCATCAGAGAAGCCCTGTATCTCCCAGGAACTGGGTGCCTTAGAGTCTCTGCTGCGCTCAGTCTTTGGCTGGGATGGGCTGGAGGGAAGCAAAGGAGACTTCTCTGTGAACCCTGCAGACTCCACAGCTGCTGCCCTCAGAGTCACCATCCCTGCAGTCAGAGATCTGGGTGGTGCATTCTCAGGGCTGCCACATCCCACCCCTTGCGCCGCACGGCTCTTCTGTGGATGCCATGAGCCTCTCTTTCTAAGGGGAAACTTTGAAGAGGGAGATTAGTGGAACCAACTACAGCTCCCCTCCCCTCTGCTGCACTTGATCTCGGGGACATAACTGGTACTCATCCCGTCCCCCTTCCACCATCCATTCTCAATTATCCACACCCTCAACTGTCACATTGGCAGGTCTTGATGGGTCACTGGGTGGTGTGACCCAACCCTTCAGTCCTGAGGGGTCTAAACTCTTGGTTATCATAACCAATGGATCACTTCAATGGATCACTGGGTTCCACGTGTATTTCTCCCTGCTCCCACTTTGTAAAAGCAGCCCTGCCTTATTCTAGTAACTGATCAGGGTACTTCTAGTAACTTCTAATAACTAATGAGGGTCAGTTACTGCTGCCAGGACAGTGACTCCTCTTCTTGCCTGCTGGTCCCAGAACACATGGAGTCCAGAGTACTCTGGCAAGCAGCCATAGCTTAAATTTTAATGGGACCCTTGCTGTGTCCCCTGGTAAGAGTGTGCCCCCTTTGGGGACCAAGACTTCTCTCCCTACAGAGCTGGAGGGGGGTGTTGATTACCCACAGTGCATTTTGGCAAAGCTTTACTAATCACAGGGGTGGGAATCAAATCCCCAGTTGAAGAATCAGGGAAGGCTCCTGCGGAAAGTGGCCTTGAACAGCACTACCCTTGATAACCATAGCTGGGAGCATTTCAAGGCCTGATTCTACCTCTGCTCCTCTCTAGGCCTCAGTTTCCCCACCTGTAAAAAGAGGAACTGCTCTCTAAATGCTAATGTTCTGGGACTCATTTGTTAGACGAAGGAAGATATTCCCTTCCCTCTTTCTCTAGTCTCCCTCTACTACCTGCCCAATAACTCAAACCCCTCCATTCATTTGTTTGGGACAATAAGGCCTTACTTGGAGAGGATCAGAACACCGAATGAAATTTGAAACTCGGGAACATTGGCAGGACAGGGAGGAGAGAGGAAAGGTAGACAGACATAGAGGAGGTATCTTGGAGGAAAGCTGTTTGGAGTACAAAGAAGAGGGGAAAGATGGTCGAGGCAGAGAAAACAAAATGTATAAAGGCACAGAGGTACAAGAGAGCAGATATTCTAGGAATACCGGCTGAGGTCAAGGCTGAATGGAGAAGAGGGGGCCTCAGCAGGGGAAAGGTAGGAGGCCCCAAAGGCTAAGGGCTTGGAATGCCCGGATAAGGTTAGAATTTTACCCTGGTGGTAACGGAGTTATTGACAATTTTATGTAGGGGAGCAATCCAATCTACTTTGTACTTTACGGAGCTGACGATCACATAGACTTGGATTTTTTTTTTTAAAGTTTTGATAGAGGCTGGAGGGAGACAATTTAGGAAGTAAGGCAATATTCTCCCCAGCAGAGGTTGCAAACCAATGGCCCATGGGCCAGATTTGGCCCAAGAGAATGTTTCATTTCGCCCATTCGGTATTTCTGAATTTGGGGAATTAGTTTCAAACATTTAAAAGTTGGACAATTGTATGTTAGAATATGGATTTCCTGCTTGAAAAATCATCTGTCCACCCAGGGTCCATGATGCTTGTTTGCTTCATCTCCACCATTCCCTATCACGTTACACCTGACCCCAGTCACTAATTTATGTTACCTATAAGTACTTGAGTTTGCAATCCCTGGCTCTAAAACTTCTAGAAACAGTCGGGGTGCGCCGGGGGGTGCGGGCAGTGGTTGGGAAGAGTGTGCTGGGTGGACAAATAGGGAAGGTGCAGGGGGTGTTAGGGGCTTTCTCTTCAGGGAAACAGCGTGGGTGAGGCTGAGAAAAAGGAAAATAGGGCCTGGGAGGCTGAGCTGCCCCCATCTCATCTCCATCCTCATCCACCCCACTTCCTTCCAGGTCACAATATCCAGTTACCAAACAGACAATAGTCCTTCATACCTGGGTAGTGCCTTTGCACATGACGCTGCCTGGAATCCCCTTTCTTCCCTTCTATCTGGTGAGCACTGTGAATCCCAGCTGCATCCCATGACTAGCCACTACCTGTTTACAACAGGGGTCAAAAACGCAACCTGGGCTGGACATGACCTTCAAGGCCCCAGTTTACGACCTCTTTCCTAAGTAGACTTTCCTGAGTTAGTTCTCTGACGTCCTGCTCGGATGGATGGATGGATGAATTACATCGGACTGCAGGGCTTACATGTTTCCCTCCTTGAAAAAGACACAGGCTCTGCCCCACAAGAACAGACTGGGACAGTCTGGGGCAGTCTGGTCCCGCAGGAGCCAGGAGGCTGGACCAGGTGACCCTCTCAGACTCCCCCGACTCCTCTCTAACCTCGTTCTCGCCCCCTTGTGGGCTCTGACCTAGAAAAGACGGGGATGGGAGGAGAAAGAAGCAGCCCCCGGGCGCTAGGACCCAGCGCGGCCGGAAGGCGGGGTGGGGGCGCCGCGCGCTACTCTCGCCGCGAGGGGAGAATCTGCGCCCAGCGGCGCGCGGCTGGAGGGCGCGGCGGGAGGGCGAGAGCGCGCCGGGGTTAGTGCGCGTGCGCGAGGGCGCGCGCCAAGCGGGGCGGACAAAGGGGCGGGCGGCGGCGCGCGAGCCAGAGGGCGGAGCCGCGGGCCAGGCGGGCAGGTGCGCGCAGGCCGGAGGGCGGAGCCGCGATGCCGCGATGGAGCGCAGCCCGGGCGGGCGCCGGGGCCGGGGCCCGAGCACCAGGCGGAGCGCGAGCAGGAGCCGCAGCCAGAGCCCGGACCAGGCCGGGGTCCGGGACCGCCGGGCCGGGCTGCTCGTAGCGGCGGCGACGGAGCCCCCCAGCGGCTGAGGGGCTTCCTCCCAGCTCCTGCGGTGGCCGGGACTCAGCAAGCCCCCGCAGCCGGGGAGCGTGGGGATCCCCCCACCACATCCAGGACCCAGAGACCCTTAGGAAAGCGGGTGGCCCCTCCAGATCCAACACAGAGCGATTCCCCAGCGGGGGAAAGCGGAGACTACCTCCGTATTCAGAAGACAGCGACCTCCCTGCGGTTCCGCGAAGACACCCCCTCTTCAGTCTGGGCCCCCACAAGACCTAGAACGCAGTGACCCCCCTGTCCGGGATTGTGGGGACCCCTTCTCAAGATCCTGGCCATTACAACTCCACACCTCAAGACACGAAGACCCAGCTCAGAACGCCCCTAGATCAGGGGTCTTAGACCTCTCCCCCCTCCCCGATTCCGGCTCACAGAAACCCCAAATCTAGGGACCCGAGGACAGCAAGAGCTATCCCTCACCAGCAAGAGGCCTCGGGGACCCCCCCCTCGAAGCTCCAGGACTGGGGCGACTGAGCCCCTCGCGGCGCCCTTCTCATCCCAGCCCATGGTTGTGGCGCCCTGAGCCCCCCGGGCCGGGCTGACGACGAAAACCGAGACGGCGCCCAGGCCCCCTGCCGCGGCGTCCCCGCGGCCCCAGCCCAGGTAAGCCGGGTCCAGGTGAGGGGCAGCAGGTGAGTGGCCGCCGAGGTCCCTAGCCCTGCAGGTGGGGAAGGAAGTATTGGGTGCGCACCGCCCCCTCCCCAGCGTCGCCATGGAGCCGAGGCTGAAGGACGTCTCTTTGTGTCTCGCTTGGAGGAGCCGCCCCCTCCTCCTCTCCCTTCCCCCACCCCACACCCTGGCCCTGGGGTTTGGGCACAGCTTCCCGGCCCTGCGGGGGAGTGGTGGCAGAGACCCTTGCGCCACAGAGAAGGGGGAAGAGGGTGGGGAGTCCACCCCCCAAAATTGTGACCCTGGAGCCGTTGGATCCTTGGTACTTGGACTGTATATACCCCTCCCTCAAAGGCCAGGCTGAGTTCTCAAGTGAAGTTCCCCCCGCCCCGGGAAGAGAAGATTTGGGGTGTCCACAGGTGAGGGGGCCTGCAGTGTGTGGCCCTAGGGTGATGGCTGGGGCTTTGGGTGTGTGTCTTTGTCTGCGAGAGACAGGGAAGGGGTGTGTTTGAGAGAATGGGTGGGATTCCCTTCTTTTCTGTGTGATTTCACTGCCCCCCACCCAGGCTGGGAAGGGGTGTCTTCACCCAGGCCATGCTTCGTGCTCCCTTCAGGACAGGGAGGGGACAAGCCCTTTCCAAAGTGAGGCTCTGGTTTCTGGGGGGGGGAGGAAGTCTGGAAGAAGAAGCCACTTCAGGTCAGGGCACTTTTCTGTCCCCATGTACCCCAGGGGCAGCAAACCCAAGGCCCTCCCTTCTCCTCCTGACCTCCAAACACCCAGGGCCAAACCTCAGGTGGGGTCAGTGTATCCTGGACAACCAAGGAACCATTCTAGGTTCTCACTGTAGCTTTACAGGCGGTGTACAAAGCAGTACCCCCGCCTGGCCTTCAGTGAGGTCCTGAACCCCAGGCCTTGCAGCTCATGGGAAGATGAGAGGCCCAGGGGATGTTTTATCCTGGAATTCTGGATCAGAGATCGTAAGAAGGGACTGGACCATGCCGAGGGAACACACTCCGGGCTGCTGGCGTTTCCACCAGCCTCCTCTCTCTGAGCCCTCTGCAGGCGAGCAGTGATGCTGAAGAAGGTAGGACTCTGAGTACAGGTAGCCCCACCAGGAGTTCCTTTGTTCACTTATTCATTCAACAAACCTTTTGCTAGTGTCTGTGATGCACCAGGCCCTGGAGTCAAGGTCCTTTTTCCCACTTCATCCCCTTTCCTGATCTTTCCTGTTCATCAGATGTCTGGGCTGTTCTCAATTTGCCCAGGCTGTGCTTGGTTGGATCAGTTGAGGTGGGTCTGGTCAGGCCCAGCTGACCAGTTCTGACCCCACTCCTGAAGCACCTGACCCTCATCAGGATCTGCGTCTCCAGCCTGGTCCCACCCTCCACCCAGGGGCCCACATAGTGCTGCAGACTTGGGGGCGCTGAGCCTGGGCAGCAGCTTACTCTTCTCCCCGCTTCCCAGTACCAAGTGCCCCCTCCCCCACCTGCTGCTGGCATGGACCTAAGGGGTAGGATGTGATCAGCCGGAGAAGAGGTTGGGGAGCTCCAGGCCAGAGCCCTGGCAGCCCCACCTTCAAATTCAAGGACAGTTGAGACAGTCCCCCTCAGCCCAGGCTGTGGGGGGAGCCAACTGCCCTGAAGACTGGGTGACCTTGGGCAAGCATGTGGCATCTCCCAGAGATAACGGCAGTGGGCCACTCACTCTGCAGCCGGTCGGGTGGATGTGGATCGCCCTTGGGCGGCAGAAGCATCCAGGTGTGTCCTCTCCATCTCTAAAGGAGTTCAGTTCCCCCAGGGGGTTCCCAAGAGCCCAGGGCCTTGTCAGATGACCCACCAGCAAGGGAGTGGAGTGAGAGGCTAAAGAGTGGAGATTTGAGTCACTGTGACTAGGGAAAACGATCAAGAGGCCAGAGGGGGACAAGGGAGTAAGATCTTCCTTCCTCGCTAACCTGCAGAGGCTCCCCGTTGAGTCTGGAATAAAGCACCATCAAAGCCCTTTGCAGTGTGGCCTGAAACTACCTCCTGAGTGTCAGCTCCCGCTCCTCACTCTCCAGCCTCTACTTCTGGCTCATGTCTGTGTCCCCCAACTCCTTCCCTCTGCCATGTGCTGTTCCCTCGACCTGAAAAGCCCCACTATAGGATGACTCAAGGGCAGCTCTCCACCTCCCCTTTTGATCTGACCTGGACTGGCACAGAGTGGAGAGTAGAGTTGGACTGATTGATGGTTGGTGGCTGGGAGACGGTGGCACGTGTCTATATGTGCTGTGAGAGTGTGTCTCCACATCCAGACTCCGATCTCCGATCTCCAGGAGGCGGGACCAGGTCTGCCCCCTCCCTGCTGCATCGGCTTTGTCTAACCCAGAGCCCAGCATATTGTGTAGCACATGTTGTAAAACACAACTGCTAGACACATTTTGTTGATCCAAACAGTGTTTTTCTCATGTTTGTATTTGTTGCCAATGCTAAACAAACATACAGTTTCACACACAAATATTGATTTTTGGATCCTCTTGAAAAATCAGATGCTGTGATAAGCCCAGGCGAGAACCAAAGAATGACAACCTTCTTTAGATTGGCTATCACCCTGCAGCTTGACCCAGGCCCCACCTGGCCTGTTCACTCATTTCCATGACCTGCTGGCCCCTCTTGTAGGCATCTGGTCTTGCAGGCCTAGGATAGAGGCCAGAAAATGTTTGCTCAGAGAGTGACCTTTGTCTGTGTGTGTTTGCACACATGGGTCTTTCCTGCCTCCCCCATGGCCAAGTTAGAACCGGTACAGAGCAGTGTCCCTCCGAGGCTTTTAGGGCTAAGTGGTGAAGTGAGCCTGAACTCCTCCAGCCAGAAGCATCTCCAGCCTGGTCCCACGTTCCACTCTGGGCCCCGTCTTGTGCCCCCTCCTCTAGATTAGAAGGATTCAGCCAGCAAAAACCTGTTTTAATTGTCCTACTTGCCCGGGAGCAGAAGTCCAAGGTTCTAGACCCAGGTCTTACTGAGGACTCTTGGGGGAGGTCTGCCCTCTGGGCCTCAGTTTACCCATGTGTCAGGGAGGAATTGGACTAGAGGTTCTCTCAGCCATAATCTTCCTCCTTGTTCTAACTTTCTAGGACTGAGTCCAAACTGCTGTAGTTTTGGTCGGGCAGGAGATGTGCAGGCCTAGATGCAGAAGTCATGCAAAAATATTGACATACCCTAAACATTAAGGAAACCAGTGGGTGATACTAAGTAGCTGAGCCAGGGGTCAGGAGTCAGCACTGGGCCCCAGCCACTGGGCATGGCCCTGGAAGGGAGTGTGCCATCTTCCTGGATGAAGGTCTACAGCAGCCAGAGGCCAAAGGAGACAGCAGAGCACCATAGTTGAGAGCACAGGCTCTGGACTTCTGGGTCTGAATTCCATTTAGCTGCTGTGTGATCTTGGGCAAGTCACTTAACCTCTCTGAGCTTCATTTTACTTATGTGGAAAACAAGGATAATACCTACCTCAGGGTCAACAGGGGGATTAAGTGAGCTAAAGCATGAAAAGGGCCTAGGACAGGGTCTGTCATGTGAAAAGTGCTCAGAAACTATTGGCTCCTATTGGAAAGGGCACATTGGCAAGTGGGTAAGTAACCCTTGGTGATAATGTCTTCTTGGTCGTCCTATAGCTGTTCTGGGGGAGCCAGGGGGCTTTTGGTGCTGCCCCCAGGAAAGGGGAAGCGGGTGTTTGAGAAGCAGTTCTGTGTGGTGCTTAAGGACCTACCTGCCCCTGCTACGGGTGGGGTAGGGTGAGAGTCAAGCCTGAGGGGTGGGACATACATATGGCAGCCGTAGTCGAGGTCTTCTTCCTGCCCAGAGCTGCTTTCTAGGTGAGGTGCCTGCCAGGCTTCTGTCCCCAGGCTTCCTGCTCCAGGCAGATGGGCCTCTGGCCAGAGCCAGGACCAGCATCTCCAACAGACCTAGTCTTCTCCAGACTACCCCCTCCCTCCCCTATTCCCTTGGTCCCCCTTCCAGGTCTCAGGAAGCTGTGGCGTTAGGCCTGGTGGGGCCCGTTAGAGCCCCCTCTCCTCTCCTGTCCACCCTCTCCCCATCCTCCCCTCCACCCACCATATAGCTTGGCCACAGTCTGGAGAGGGGACAGCTCCAGACTCCCCGCTGAGCCCCCATTCAGGGAACCATGTAATATCAGGGTTGGAGGGAAGCATTCTTCAGTGTCAAGTGCCCCACACCGGCCACTGGACATCCTTTCTCATTTAGCACCGAGAGCAGCACGTCCTTAACCCAGAGTGGGGATTTGAGCCCAGCTCTGTGAACCCCCAAAGGTTTGGGTGAAACCGGCATCAGACTGCCTCGACCACTCACTAGCTGCGTGACCTTGGATGAGGCAGTGTCCTCCGTGCCTCAGTTTCTTCTGATGTAGAATGGGAATACTATCAATACTAGCTCCTTCCTAGAGTTGTGGGGAGGATTAAATGATAAAGCGCCTTTAGCTCTGCCTGCTACTTAAGTGTTTGCTTAATACTTTTGCCACCCCCAGAGGGGTATGCAAATGAGTGGGTCCAGCCACTGTGACTCCCCACTGCACCTGCTCTCCTTCCCTGTGGCTTTAGCCCGTCCTGGGAGAGGCAGAGAATGTTCCAGCTGCCTCTGGGTGTTGGGATGGCCCTGAGGGGCAGGGGTGGGGACTGGACAGGACAGAGCCGCCTCGTCCTCCTCCTGGTCAGGCCCTGTAGAAGCTGCACAAATCCCTGCCCCAGGGTAGCTTCTGGTCTGTTGGGCCCCCCAACATAGCAGGAAGGCTTCCTACTCTCGCACTGGAGCCCACAGTCCTGCGGGGAGATCATCCCATCCCGAGAGCTTGGGTACCTGCCAGCCCTGACCCCAAGTGTCTCTGGGAGGGAGTGGGGCCAACAGTTAACTAGTGGCCAAAAGCACAACCTCTAAACTCATTGTGTGACCTTGGGCAAGGTGCTTAGCCTCTCTGTGCCTCAGGTCCCTCGACTACAAAAAAGGGGATGATACTAGTACTTGCCTTGTAGGGTCATAGTGAGGATTAAGTGATGAAGGTTTGTAGAATGCTATGAATGGCACCGAGTACCCCCTATGGTTTGCTGTTACTATCAGTCCCCTGAAGCCCTGAGCAGAAATGGTAGTCCCACTTGTACAGTTTAAACAAAAATGGAGGCTCGGGGTGAAGGTCTTTACTCAAGCTTCCATATCTAGGATTCGGAGAAGATTCTGCCCGCTCTTCCATCATTCACACATAGTCCACAGGCCACGGCCAGCCAGAAGGACCCGGCAGAACCTAACCTGGGCCCTGGCCGCATTCCTGGACATACTGCCCGCACACCTCTTCTCACCTGGGGCCACGACAGCTGAGAGCTGCAGCACAGAGGAATCTTCGAAGGAAGTCTGTAAGGCTCCCCTATTCCTTCCTCACTCAGCCCCTTCAAGGACAGTGGTGGGATGCTGCTGGGGGCTGGACTGGGGGTCTCCGAGTGCAGCGGAGTCGGGTTCCTGCTGTCTTTTGGCCTCTCAGGGTCTGGCACATGGGCTGGCTTCAGGAAGGGTTTGCTCAGGTCCCGAGTCTGGCGTGCATTTCCAAGTGAAAGGCAGGTCCCCGCCATGGCCTCCAAGGCCCTGCGCACTGCCCCCCCATCCCTTACCTCTACAGTCCGCTCTGGCCCCTTGCCCCTTACCCACCACTCCACAGCCATGCCGGCCTCCTCACTGTTCCATGAGCACACCAAGCACAGCCCTTGCCATCCCCACCTTGCCTCTGGCAGCAGGGCTCTTCTACAAGATCCAGTCTCCACATGCTTGTAGCCTTCTCAGGGGCCTTTCCTGACCCCCCTCACCCCACCATCTACAATCCTATTCCCCACCCCCGGCGTTTCCTCAGCTCTCCCTGCTTTGTTTCTCCCTTTAGGACTTCTCACTCTCTGACTGACATGTCTTACTTACCTTTATCATTGTCTGTCTCCAAATTAGAATATAAGGTCCTTGGGGACAGGGCTGTTTGTCTGGTTCATGAATGTATTCCAGATCCAAACACATAGTAGGTGCTCAGCAAATATTTACTGAATGTTCTGGAGCCAGGCAGATCTCTCTAAGCCACGCCTTAGCTGCGTGCCACTGGACACGTTACTTAATCGTCCCTTCTCTGAGTCTCAGGTTCCTGAGCTGTGAGGGATATAATGGGAATAGCAATAGCAGCTTCTCCTAAGATGGTTATGAGGTTTGAATGAGTCAATCTGTATAAAATACTTACACTTTAGGTGGCTCATAAATGTCAGCTATTATTAATAATACTTTAACCTATTTAAAGTATTATTAACCCTATTTTACTGATGAGGAAATGGAGGCACAGAGAAAGTAAGTGACTTACCCAAAGTTTCATGGCTAGACATGGTGGTGACCTGGTTCCACCCAGGGGTGGCTGAATCTGGGCTCCAGGCTCCTAAGCTAGGCTGCATCCCCGCTTCCATCCTTCAGCAGGGGCTCAGGGAACGGGGAGAGGTGAGGGCCGTAGCTAAGGAAGGGCTCATCTCTTCAGGGAGCCTCTGCTCACCCAGCCATCTCCCCACTGGCCGGCCCCTGTCCACTGGTGGACACCCAGCCAAGGCCCCTGAGTGCTGGGCTGCCCACGTCACTCAGCAACTAGGCTCATGCCTCCTCCCACACCCACAGGGGCTGCCACAGGTAGGCTGGGAACGAGGAGGCCCAGGGCTCCCACCTCCCCACAGGGCCTGGCTGGAGGGTCTGTCCCAACACTGGGCACCAGCTGCAGGCGGGCGGCAGCACCAGCTATTAATAACCACCGAGGATGTGCCCTGGGGAAGGGGCAGACTGCACCAGCTGGGAGGGGAGGCTGAGGCAGAGGCTGGAGCCAGAAGCAGAGCCCGGCAGCACAGGGAACCCCAGGCTGCCCCTGGTGGGGAGGGCAGTGGGAAGAATGTTGTTTCCAGCTTCTGCTGCTTGATCTTGGGAAAGTCTCAGCTCCCCCTCTCAGTCTCCCACCTGGGAAATGTCGGGGCTGGCCCACGTGATCTCCAAGGTCCTTCCTGGCTCAAGCAGGTTCTGGGGGTAAGATTTAGCAAAGCCAAAATGGCCCCCATGTCCAGCATAGAAAACCAAGACTCAGTGAGAGTACAGCCTCACTCAAGACGGTGCAGAGTTGTCAGGGTCCAGGACGGAACCAAGGTCTCAGGCCCCTCTGCCCAGCAGATTCTTCCTGAGCATCTGCTCTGTGCCAAGCACTGTAGGAAGTGCCCCTTTAATTCTTACAGAAACCCATCATGTTAAACAGGCATTCTCACCCCATTTTACTGATGGGCAAACTGAAGCTTAGGCAGGTGTATGACCACACAGCTTAGGCCACACAGCAAGAGGGGATGTAGCCAGAATTTGCACCATGAGGGGAAGACGAAAAGATTTGAGAATATTCTCCTCTTCCTTTTGACCCTGAATAGAATGTTTGGCAGAGTCTGTATTTGTGTCAAAGGACCAAGGGGAGGGAGAGGACTTACCTGGACTTTCTTACGGGCTCCCTGGGGCCCTGACCCCTTGATGTTGTGTGTAGAAGTGTGTATGTGGTGGCTGGGGACATTTTTCAGGGGAAAGCGTACTGAGACTTTGGTGACCCATGAAGGGATATGAAATAGCTCATTTCACAGATTGGAAAACTATGGGCGGGGGAGCTGGACAGGGCTCCCTGGGCACCAGCAGCAGAGGCCAGAGCTTACCCAAGCAACTCACAGGCCTCTTTCTGGGGTGAGAGGGCTCAGCTCTGGACCCCCCACTCCCTGGCAGCAAATAGGAGAGCCCACATGTGAACTGATTTCTGCCCTGCGGTAAAAAACATGAGGGTCAGGGATACCCTTCCGAGAAGGTGTTAAGTGGCAGAGAACCAGACTGGGCACTGGCCTTGGGGGTGTAGGGGGAGGGCTCCCATCAGGGGTGGGTGTCAAGGGGGCTCCCAGCTGCCCCCACCTTCCTGAGCACAGGCCAGCTCCATGTGGAAGTTGAGGGCAATCAAGCTGGACCACTCCTCCCCAGGCCCCTCTCAGGGGACACCACCCTGGGGTGCTGAGCCTGGGCGGGTGGGCACGACCTCTCCTCACACTCTCCCTTGACATTGTCTGGACCCCCAGCCATGCCTGATTCCTTACACCCCCCAGACCCAACAGGATTGTACCTAGTGAAAAGTTTAATTCCCACCCTGCCCCTGTTCGCTCAGTTCCCACTTCTCTCCCCAGACATTCATTTGTTCATTCATTCACCAAATATTTATTAAGTGCCTACTATGTGCCAGGCACTGTGCTAGCTGCTGGAGGTACAGCAGTGAACAAGACCAGCCCAACAGAGTCCCTGTCCTCCCAATGCTTAAGTTCTAGTGGGAAAGAGAGACATTCACAGTAGACATTACATTAGACAAGTGATACACTCTACTGGGGAAAAAAAATAAAACAGGAAAAGGGGAGTGCAGTAGGATAGCCCTAGTTGAGAAGGTGCTGTTTGAGCAGAACTTGGAGGAAATGAGCCATGTGGATGTCTGGGGGCAGAGGGAGCAGCTACCAGGCGGGGAGCTGGCGTGTTCAGGGAACAGCAGGGAGACCAGTGTGTCTGGAGCAGGGGGAGGGAGGAGGCGGGTCAGAGGGGTAAATGGAGGGCCGTTGTAAGGACTTTGGAATGAGATGGGAGCCAGTGGAGCGTGTTGACCTGGGCAGTAATGTGATCTGATTGGGATTTGATGGGCTCCCTGGCTGCTGTGTCAAGAAGAGATTGGGGTGGGGGGCGGGGGGTGGAGCAGTTAGGAGGTTGCTGCTGATGGCTCAGGCCAGTGGGAGTGAGTGCTGAGGGTGGTCAAGCGCCTTAGTGTCTGGTTGATTCCAGAGTTACTTTATGCACATGCAAGCAAATGAGGAACTTATTCCTATTTTCCCCCACTTCAAAGTAACGTACTAAACAAAGTGATATGGAGGCCCAGAGAGGGTGAGGGAGCAGGCAGCAGCTGCTATGTTCCACCAAGAAGCAGCCCTCCCCTGCATGGCTGGGGGAGGGCCAGTGCAACAGCCCTCTGGGGGACATCGAGCTCTCTGCAGAAATTCCAAATGCACTCATCCTTTAACCTGGCAACCCATTTCTAGAATTGATCATACAGACACACCTGCTGCACACTGCAACATGACTTATGTACAAGGCTATTCATTGTTTGTGGCAGCAAAAGGTTGAGCACACCCAACATCTATCAGTTGGTTAAATAAATGGCAGTACATATATCCATACGTACCTTTTCAGCCCCGGGGGCCTGGGTTTGGTTTGTCAGCCGTTCCTCCATCCTTCTGCCCAGCCTCCTCGGGCCTCCCCTGGACTTGCACTTTGTGCAGGGCTGGCCCGGGTGCTGTCCACACCTGTGGTGCTGAAGACATGGGCCTGGAGGGAGGCCTGGGCTGCAAACCAGAGACCAAGAGTCGGAAAAGGGAGATAGAGCAGGAGTCGTTCAAGGTTCAATTCCTGGCTCTGCCTCTTACCAGCTGAGCGACCTTGGGCAAATTGCTTAACCCCGAGACCCTCAGCATCCTTATGTGTAAAATGGGGTTGCTGTGAAGATTGAATGGCAGCAGCAATGTAAAGAATTGGCAATTGAGAAAATAAATGATAATTTTAACTGTATCATTTTAGAGACAGTAAAGCATAGTGGTTAAGCTTGTGGACACTGCAGTGATAATGCCTGGATTTGAATCCTGGCTCTACCACTTACTGGATGGATGGTCTTGATCAAGTGACATGACCGCTCTGTGGCTCAGTTTCCTTGTCTGTAAATTGGAGTGAATAGTAGTCCCCGTGTCACAGGATGTTGTGAGGATTTGACGAGTTAATTTACCTGAGGGACTTGGCACAGGACAGGGGTTCCTTAAGTGTTAGCTGTTGCTGTAAATTTCTTCTCCATTATCTTCATCATTCTCATCACAGCACTCCAGCCTCTCTGTTCACAGTGGCCAGTGTCACTCACAGCCACTCCCGTCTCTGCTGTGCTTGGGGCTGGGGCTGTTAGAGCGAGACCGCACCTTGCCCTGCAGATGCCCTGGCTTCTAGCCCAGCCCTGCCACTAACTTTATATGTGATTTTGAGCAAATCACTGTTCTCTTCTGGCCATCAGTCTCTGCACCTGTAAAACGGGGCTAATGACATCTCACGCAGGCCCCTGGGAAAATAGCTATGTGCCTGCAGGGTCACATTCAGGAAAGCCAAGGTATAAAAAGTTACAGCTTCCCAAACACGTAAAGAATTATTCACTGGGCATTTGTCACACACTGGCTAAGTGCTAGGAATAGCGAGATGATTAAGGCATGGGGCTTGCTTTCAAGGAGCTCTTGGGTTTCTTGCTAGATTGTTAATCCCCTCCAAGGCCCATTAAGGTGTCACCTCCTCCAGGAAGGTACCCTGATGCCCACTGCCAGCGCCCTTCTTGGAAATGTTGGAGCACTGATCATGGCCTTCCTGGCCTCATGATTATCTGAGTCCTTCTTTATTTGCCTCCTTGATTTGTAGGCTCATACCCTCTATCTCATACCCTCTATCTAACCTACTCACCCTGTGCCAGCACCCAGCACAGTGCCTGGGCTCAAATAGATATGCTTGTCTGGAGGCTTTAGGCTGTAAGTTACACAAATTCAACTCAAACTGGCTTAAGCCAAATTCAACTCAAATTGGCTTAAGCCAAAAAGGAAATGTATTGATTCATGAAACAAACATTCAGGAATATAATTGGCTTTCGGCATGTCTGGAGCCAGGTGCTCGGGATCATCAGAAACCTTTCCGTCTTTCAGCTCTGCCTATCTCTTTGTTGCTTCATTCTCCGTCAGGTGCTTCCCTCATGGTCGCTGAGCCAGCCCCCAGCAGCTCCAGGCCCGTGTCCTCCAGCTTTGCAGCCCAGGGGTCAGAAGGTATCTCTTTCCTGATAACTTCAGCAAAAGTCCTAAGGCGAGATCTCAGTGGGTCACCTTTGGTCACGTGTTCATCTCTGAACCAGTCAGCGGTGACCTGGCGGATGGGATGGATCACCTGGTTGGCCAGCCCTGGGTCAGACCTGCGCGTAAAGCCAGAGTGGGGACAGCCCTACTGAACCACCGGACTGAGAGAGGGACCGTTCCCTGGAGAAAGGGAAAGTGATGCTGGGCAGGAGGAAACACCACAGGCTGATACAAGGAACCACTGAAAATGCAGAGCAAGGCAAGGATCAGGTCAAATCTGGTCTTGAGACAATTTATTTGACCCCGCAGGTGGGGAGGACTAGAGGGGAGAAACGGGGAGGCGGGCACGCGGAGAATGCGGGGTGTGGGGAGCTGGCTCAGCCACGCAGGCTGAGGGAATGAAGCTCCAGCCCCTCCTTTGACAGAAGCAAAGTGAAGCAGGTGAGAGAAGCCAGAGGGGCTCCCTGTCCCCACTCGGTACCTGAAATTCCACCTCGTGGCTGCTTTTTCACAGGGGTTTTTAATAATAGAGTAGACCCAGAGAGGGGACCTACCCAGGCACAATCACTATTTAATGGCATCCTTCCAGGCCAGGGCTTTGTTGAGGATACCCTTGGGGTTTGCCTGTGCTAAGGGCATAGCATGGGTCCAGTGACCTGAGAGAGGGGACCCGGGCATGGGGACAGAGAATCTTTGACTCCCAGAGTGAGAGTAAGAAAGGCCTGGCTGACTCGGTCCAGCCTCACCCCGCACTGATTTCCCCCAACAGATGGGCTTCCAGTATCTGCTTCTCTGCTCCCAGCGGCAGAGAACGCACTTCCTCCCTGTGTGAGACTGTGAGACTGTGAGAACTGTCTCATTTTTGAGTTGCTGTCTGCCTGGGTCTGCCTGTAGGAGCCTCGCAGGACACAGCATGTAAGAGCATGGGATCTAAAGCCTGATAGCCTGAGTTCAAATCCCACTCTGCTAGTTATTAGCTCTTGGGCAAGTTACTCAGCCCATCCATGCCTCAGTATCCCCTTCTGTAAAGTGGGGATAATAATAGTAGCACCTACCTCTGAGACATCTTGCGATTAAATGATTTAATCCACTGTTAGCGTACCACCTGGCACGTGGTAAACAGTAAATATTTGCCAGTATTATTATTCTCCCACAAGACAGGATAAGAGCAGTCTCCCTTCCCTTCACAGGCTGATGACCCTCCACCTACTCCTATAACTGGATTCTTGGTTGCTAGTGTTACCACCATCCAGGTTACCTTGTCTGGCCACATTCCAGGCAGTCGAAAACACTGAGGTTCAAATCTTAGCTCTTTTGTTTACTTTCTACATAACTCTTGAATTAGGGCAGTATTAGCTGCTGTAACAAATAAGCCCCATATATCTCAGCAGCCTAACAAAACAAGTTTACTTCTGGCTCACAAAATACAGAGCAGGTAGTCCTCGTCAGCAGGAGGCCTCGCATAACCAGGGGACCCAGGCTCCTCCTATCTTGTAGCTCCACCACCATCTTCTAGAGTCTTGGAGTCCTCTGCATCAAGCCACAGAAGAAGAGAAAGAAACTTTAGCCACTCTTAAAAGCTCCAGCCTAGAAGTGACACCTCATTTCTGTTTCACATGCCACTGGGGAAAACCAGTCACAGGTGGCCACACCAGGTGACCACACCTGGAAGCAGGGGAGAGGAGAAATGTAGTTCCCTGCTGACAGCCACCCTCCAGAACAGCTCTGTATTATAGAAGAGGGAACACAAAGCTTTGATGGGCAGTTGGCTATCTTTGCCATAACCATAGTAAGTCATGGTTTGCATGACTTATGGCATAAATCATCTTTGCCATAACCATAGTAAGTCAGAGGTTTCTTGGGCCTCTGCTCTTTATCCATAAAGTAGAAAGCATCACTTGATCATGGCAATGGTTGCACAGCTCTGTACATTTACTGAAATCATTGAATTATACACTTGCTATGGGGGAGTTTTGTGATATGCAAGTTATACCTCAATTAAGCTGATTTTTAAAATGGGAGGCATCTTGCCCCCTTCTCAGGGTACTTACGAGGACTCAGTGAGTGAAATTTTGCCAGACTGGCACTACGTGTGTGTGTGTGTTTGCGTGTGTGCATGTGGTGGGGAAGGGGGTCCCAAAGTAGGCCTGAGTTGGGTTACGCTTTGGGTGTTGTTTTCATGAAAGTGGCACCCAGCTTGAGCCACCTGCCAACAGGAAGTGGTAGATGGTTCGGTCTTGCTTCTTGCTTGGGAAACTCTCCCCACACCACCGTGGCCCTCCCAGCTTGTGGCGGAAGACCCAGCCCATGGGGCCAGAGCCTTTGTGGTCAGGGCCACAACCACTGCCATGAAGACTGGGTGACGCCCTCCTGCCTTCAGCACCCCAGATGGGGAATCGAGGGCCTCCCTCGGGGCCAGTGAGGACACACACTTGAGGTGCAGGTCACGTGGGGTCCCCTGGGGCAGCACAGCCAGCTCGAGTGTGCACGGATGCAGCACCAACTACACCGGGTGAACGGAGGTTGGCCAGGACCTCTACTGCCTGGTGCTAGGAAGTTCACGGCCATCAGGTCCTCAGCTGCTTCTCCAGGTGGAGGCAGTGACAGAAACGAAGGTAAAATACTTTTAGGTCAAGTTCCCCCTGATGCCAGACATCTATGCCTTCAACCACCAGTGAGGCTGATGTGGCTCACTTCACTCTCTGGGCTCAAGTCCCCACCTGAAAAAAGGGGCTGGTACACCTGCCTCAGGGACTGTTGTGAGGATTGAGTTAATACACGTGGCACACCTGGACCGGTGCCTGGCATCCAGTCGGCTTTCCGCAGGAGCTCCGTGATGGCACGCGCATCCCTGGCTGAGGCTCTATCCTCTTCTGGGTCTCCATTTCCCCACTCAGATACTGAGGGATATGGATACGATGTTCACACATTCTGACTTGGGGGAAAAAATAGTGGTTAAAAGCACCAACTTTGGAGCCAATGCCAGCAGTAGCTAGATGACCTTGGGCAAGTTATTCAGTCTCTGTGCCTCATTCTCTTCACCCCTAAAATGGGGATGATAATAATACCTACCTCATGGAATTGTGAAAATGAGATGAGTTCATCCTCCAAACAGGGCCTGACATGTAGTGAGTACATTTAAGTGTTAGCCGCTGCTATTACTGTTATTTTCTTCATCTTATGGATGTGGAAGCTGAGGCCCAGAGAGGTGATGGGACTTATTCAAGGTCACCCAGCTAAAAAGTGGCGCACATTAGGATCAAGGCCAAGCCTGCTGAGCCCCAAGGCCTGTGCCATTTCCATCGTTCCCCACTGCGCCTCTTAAGTCACGTGTGTAGTAACTGGGACAGAGGCAGTGTGTACCTAGGGGGATGACGCAGCAGCAGGGACCGGGTGCGGGTAATTCCTTGTCTCCTGCTGACACCTTGCAGAGAACATGCCTGAGGGGAGAGAGAGGTTGAAGGAGTGAGGGGGCACAATATGCAGGACCCCCCAACCGGGACCCTAGGAACCAAGGGAAGGGACAAGGAAGAGTTGAATTTGATGTAATACCAGCCCCCAGGGCGCTCTTGGCCTGTTGATGGGGACAGACAGGGACACAGCTGAGACCACCATATTCAACAGAGGCCCTAAGAGAGAGAATACAGATCCTGTCTGAACCCTGGGGCCCCTCAGAGACAGAAGTTGGCACCTGGGGCAGCAGGGAAGGCTTCCTGGAGGAGTGGAACCTGAGGGTAATGAGATAAGGAGATGGGGCTTGGGGCAGGGGGCAGTGAAGGCAGGCAGGAATGGCGGAGGGCACTGGAGAGGCGTGTTCAAGCTGTAGAGAGGCAGAGCTGGGCAGGGGTCAGAGCATGGGCTGAGCCTGGGGTGGGGGAGCAGGTGTGCCCCCCCACCCAGCCCGGTGCCTGCCCAGGGCAACTCTGAGGCCAAAGCAGCAGAGATAAGCCAAGCACCCGACAGTCCCTGGGGGAGGAAGGTGGGGAGGGAAGAAGGGCTTCTAGCAACTTGCGGCTGCCAGTCAAGCTCCCAGGAGATGTAGAAAACAGCCCAAACTGATCTGACAGGGCCAAAGCCCGAAGTGGGAGCATTGCCACACGTGTGCACACATGTGCCCGCACACACGTGGCCCGCCCGCCTCAGCAGCCCTTGGGGAGTCCACACACATCAGGAGAAGTAGGTCAGCATAGCAGCCCAGCGCCGGGAACTCTTCCTGGTGGGCAGGGGGAAGAGTTCAAGATGAAGAGGGTGTGCGCTCATCAGCACCCCTCGGGGTGGGGTGGGGTAGGGTAGCCGCACACTCTCCACAGGAACGGCCTTACCTCTCCTGGCTACTTCACAGCAGGTCGTTCTCACTCGGCGTCCTTTCCACCCAACTAGCGGGTGGACACTTGATAAGGAGAGAGAGCTGACCCCTTCCAGCCCTGCAACCAGAGGAAGACTTGTGGGGAGATGTCACCCCACTTTAGCCCTGCAGCAGGAGGGGCCCAGTGCTGTCCAGCCCGGAGCAGGGACTGCATAGACTTGACGACGGTGCCAGGCAGGGTTGGGTTCAACACACTGAGGGTGGCGGAGGAAGCAGGGCTGGGTGTCAGTGGGTCTGGCGCCATCCCTCCCTCTTGAGGTCTGTGAAATGCGCTGGAGACGCTCTGAGGGCATCGTGTGGGACTTTGGCGGGCTCATGAATGGAGGGGAGGGGCCCGCATGGGGGAACAGGATCCTGAGGAAGCAGAAGGGGGCGGGAGCCAGAGCAGAGGAGGCGGGGACGGCTCCCTGCTCCCCCAGCCAGCCGGGAGGACGTGCAGATGGAGCTCCGTTTGGGGCTGGGTGGGAGGCAGGAAGTTCCCTCCTGGTGCTCCTCCTCTCCGCGTCAAGTGGGAGGCTGGGTCGTGCCGAGGGGGAAGGGGAGGCAGAGGAGGGGAGGAGGGTTTGGGCCTGGGAGAGGAACGGCCGGGCCAGGGTGAAGATGCCAGGCTCTCGGGGAGGGCTCACCCCTGCTCCCAGCCTCCAGCCGAGCTCAGCAGGCGAGCATGGAGGTCCTCCGAGTGAGAACGTGTCCACACCTGACACTTTGGGAGTGCTTACTGTGCACCAGGCACCAAGCACTTCACGTCCTTTGACCCTTAGGGAAAAGATACTATTATCCTTTTGCTAAGATGGGGAAACGAGGCACAAAAAAGTGAAGTCACTTGCACGAGGGCATCCAACTAGCGAGTCATAGAGCCAGGCTTCAAAGTCGGCAGTCTGGCTCCAAGTCTGTGCCTTCCCTCAGAGCCGCGGGGTGGTTCTGCAGGGGTGGCGGCTGAGGGGTGGGCTTCGGCTGCTGAGAGTGCTGGGTGGTCCACCTGGGACTGGAGGGAGAAGGGAGTGAGGGCAGAGGAGCTGCACCAGGAGGCAGCTCCCGAGGGTCCAACCTAGAGCGGATTCAGCGCTGGCCTCCCCTGCTGGCGCGCACACAGACACAGACACGCGGGCACCTGCTCCCGGAGGCTCGGCTCCCTGGTCTAAGCCTCCCCCATTAGACAGACGAGAAATGCAGACCCCAGATGGGCGTTCACTGTCACTCAGCCCTGAACTCTCGCCACTGCAGCTCTCTGCCCCCCTCCCCGGCACCATCTGGAGTGGTACCCCCAATGGGGTGGGTGTATCCAGGAAGGCCTCCCCACCCAGCTCGTGTGAACATTGAAGGGGTCGGTCGGTGAATTTGGAGGGTAGGGGTGAGGGAGGGCGGATCTTTGTAGGACAGGCATTCTGTCCTTGTGTCTGGGGAGCCTGTGCGGGGCCCTGGGGCTACAGCTGTAGCTGTGTGTACCTGAGCCAGGCTGTGTGTTGTCGTCTGAGGTTGGGGGAGGGATTATAATGCTGTGATGGGGGTGTGGCCACACCTGCACCGCCCTGACAGAGTTTCGTCTGAGACCCCTGCCCTCAGACCTTGTCTGCCCCTCCCCCTGCCTTATTTTCTCTATGGCTCGTGTCACCTTTTATCATAATATAATATATAATATATAATTCATGGGTTCACTGTGTTTTGTCCATTTCCCCCCCTAGAACGTAAGTCCTGTGAGGGTGGGAGTCTGGTCTATGTGTTCAGTGCTCTGTCCCCAGGGCTCCAAACAGCACCTGGCAAACAGCAGGTGCTGATCAGTACTTGTGAACTGGAGCACTCATGTGAACTCAGTATGTGGCGTGTCTTTGTGTGACATAAAAACGTGTGCCTTGCCTGGCACAGTGTCTGGATGATAGCACGAGACAGGCCAGCGGTACCCAAGTGGGGGCTGGGAGGCAGTGGCTGTGTCTCTGGGGAGTGCTGGCTCAGGCCTGGCCCTGAAGCTTTGGGGGAAAGGTGATGCAGCAGAGATACCTGTTGCCCCCTTGTGGTCATCTTCGGCCTGTCTTCGGGCCCAGCCCTGGGGAGGGAGGAGTAGGCCCTGGCTTGATGTCACACCCCTTGCCACACACCAGGGAGAAGATGAGCGTGGGCTGCCCAGAGCCCGAGCCGCCCCACTCCCTGCCCTGCTGTGGGCCAGGGACCGCCCCTGGGCTGGGTGCAGGTGTGCCCCTCCTCACTGAAGACATGCAAGCGCTGACCCTCCGCACACTGGCCGCAAGCGACGTCACCAAGCACTACGAACTCGTCCGGGAGCTGGGCAAGGGCACCTATGGGAAGGTTGACCTGGTAGCCTACAAGGGCACAGGTGAGTGTCTGCAGGGTGGCCAGCTCTAAGACAGGAGTGGGGACTTGGCTGGGGCTCTCTGCAGGGGCCAGGAGGCCAGCAGGAGGCAGAGTCAGTGGTCCACGTGGAGAGAATGTGGCCTGAAGCGGCCCAGGGAGGAGGGGACCAGGCAGATGGGACAAGGGAGCAATCTCTGGGCAGAGTGCCCAGACTGGAGGGTGGGCTGCTTTGGGGCCATCCAGAGTGCCTTTGGGACAGCCAAGGGGATGCGCCCGGGGACATCTGGAGTCAGGGGAGAGGTCAGGGCTGGCGGTGGTGTCTGGGGAATCACCAGCATATTGGTGATAGCAGCCCCCAGGGAGGTGGACCGAGCTGAGAGGGGGTCCTCGGGAACAGGGCACCATGCTTACAATGGGTGGGAGAGGGCCCTGTGAGCTCAGTGTGGCCGTCTCCATTTCTCAGGTCACTGAGGACTCTGAGACCCAGAGAGATTCAGTCACTCAGCCAAGGTCATGCAGCTACAGAGGGTGTGAGCTAGAATGAGACCCCAGTAATCAGCTCCAGGGCCTTCTTGCTTAACCCCTGAACTTGATGCCTTCCCCACAGTGTAGGCTCACAGCAGTGCCCACACAGCCAGTCAGGGACAGGGGCTGCATGAGTGCCCACAGCTGCACACAGAGGAGACAGGGACAGTAGGAGGAGTACTGGACATGGAGTCACCTGAGCTTTGCTACTTGCTTGCTGTGTGACCTTGGGCAAGTGACTTAACCTCTCTGTGCCTAGGTTTCCTCCTTTGTAAAATAGGGTAGCATTAATGCCCAGCTGATAGGGTCCTAATGAAGAGTGAGCTGTGCACATGAAGTGCAGAAGGCAGGCCTGTGATGTGTAAGTGCTCTGTGGACACAAACGTGTGTCACACAGCTATGCACCCAGGTGGCTACAGATGCCTGCTCAAGCTCAGAGTCAGGGACGTGTGCCTTGCAGGTCCTCATCTCTCCGTGTCTAGTGCCTTCTTATTTATTCATCCATTTAAGAAACATTTGTTGAGTACCTACTATGCACCAGACTGTTCTGTCGGCACTGGAGATACAGCAGCGAACAAGACAAAGGTTCCTGTACTCAGGGAGCAGCCTTCTAGGTGGGCGAGACAGACAGATAAATCGGTACACAGTTTGTCAGGAAGAAAATGAGAGGATGGAGAAAGCAACAGGCCCTCCTCATCGAGGGCTTCAGGCTGGGCATGGAGGACCCAGGCTGACCGCTGACTTGCTGCATGGCCTTTGACAAGTTCCTTCCCCTCTCTGGGCCTCAGTCTCCTACCTGTGAGATGAGGAGAGTCACACCCGCTGGGGCCCTCATCGTGCACTGTGGCTGGGACAGGCTGTGCAGACAGGCACGGGTGTGTGAGGTGCAGGGGCGCAGGGAGAGGGGTCTTCACCACTGTCACTGTCACCTGGCCAGGCACAAAGATGGCACTGAAGTTTGTGAACAAGAGCAAAACTAAGCTGAAGAACTTCCTGCGGGAGGTGAGCACCACCAACAGCCTCTCCTCCAGCCCCTTCATTATCAAGGTCTTCGATGTAGTGTTTGAGACCGAGGACTGCTACGTCTTTGCTCAGGAGTACGCGCCCGCCGGGGACCTGTTTGACATCATTCCTCCTCAGGTACATGGGTGGTGGCCGAGGAAGGGGAGACTGTCTTCTGGGTCCCCAGAGTATGAGAGTCGAGGAGGAGTCAGGCGCCTCCTGACTTATTCATTTATTAGGCGCCTACTGTATGTCAGTCACTGTTCGGAGGGCTGGGGATACACAGCAAACAAGACAAGAGGTCCTGCTCTGGTCCTAGAGGGGGAAACAGACACTCTGCAATCGGCCAGATGATGCACTGAGATGAGGAGCAGCCAGGGTGATGGGATGAAGTCCAGCAGCCCCCTCCTCCGCAGTTGCATAGAAACAGGTGGGGACCCAAGAGGGGAGGTGGCAGGGCCACCAGAGGCTTCCCAGAGGAGGTGCCCTGGAGTGGGGAGAGTGCCCGGGGGGATTCCAGGCACCTGGGTTTGCAGTCGGCCAGGGTGAAACTGCTCTGCCGCTCACCGGGTAAGGGACAAGGCCTCGGTGTAAGGGAAACGGGCATATAACCATATAACGTGTGCTGCGGAGTTGAGGAGTGGTGCGGGATAGGGCGCTTTAGCAAAGCACCTGGCCCAGTGTAGGCGCTCTGGACAGTTGTTGCGGGAAATGTGGGGAAGGTGAGGAAGGTGGGAAACCACGGGGCCAGGGAGGGAGCCGGGGATGCCCAGGTGGGATGATGGAGGGTGGCTGGCACCGGATCTGCCCAGGAAAGGGACCCGGAGGGAGTTCAGGCGAGCGGTGACAGGGACGGGAAGGAGAGGACCGGGTTGGGGTGGGCCGGCGCCCCTGATCGTCTCTCCCGTCTGACCGGCCGCAGGTGGGGCTCCCCGAGGACACGGTGAAGCGCTGCGTGCAGCAGCTGGGCCTGGCGCTGGACTTCATGCACGGCCGGCAGCTGGTGCACCGCGACATCAAGCCCGAGAACGTGCTGCTGTTCGACCGCGAGTGCCGCCGCGTGAAGCTGGCCGACTTCGGCATGACGCGCCGCGTGGGCTGCCGCGTGAAGCGGGTCAGCGGCACCATCCCGTACACGGCGCCCGAGGTGTGCCAGGCGGGCCGCGCCGACGGCTTCGCGGTGGACACGGGCGTGGACGTGTGGGCCTTCGGCGTGCTCATCTTCTGCGTGCTCACCGGCAACTTCCCGTGGGAGGCGGCCTCGGGCGCCGACGCCTTCTTTGAGGAGTTCGTGCGCTGGCAGCGGGGCCGCCTGCCGGGGCTGCCGTCGCAGTGGCGCCGCTTCACCGAGCCGGCGCTGCGCATGTTCCAGCGGCTCCTGGCCTTGGAGCCCGAGCGCCGCGGGCCGGCCAAGGAGGTCTTCCGCTTCCTCAAGCACGAGCTCACGTCCGAGCTGCGGCGCCGGCCCTCGCACCGCGCGCGCAAGCCCGCCGGGGACCGCCCGCCGGCCGCCGGGCCGCTGCGCCTCGAGGCGCCCGGGCCGCTCAAGCGGACGGTGCTGACCGAGAGCGGCAGCGGCTCCCGGCCCGCGGCCCCCGCCGTCGGGCCCGCGCCTGGGCCCGCGCCTGGGCCCGCGCCCGTCCCCGTGCCCGAGCCCGGCCTGGCTCCCCCGGGGCCCCCCGGCAGGACCGACGGCCGCCCAGACAAGAGCAAAGGGCAGGTGGTGCTGGCCACGGCCATCGAGATCTGCGTCTGAGCCGCCCCCGCCGCCCTCGGGCCCGGGGCGCCGTGCAGCAGCCAGGCCGGGGCGCGGGGAGCCGCCCTGGGCCGAACCGGCCAGCACCCCGCGGCGGCAGGAGGGAGTAGTGGTAGACGCCCGGCCCGCGGCGGGCTGGTGAGATCGCCACCAAAAGGAGCCAAGCCCCCCAGGCCCGAGGATTCAGAGGCCCCCTGACACCAGGAGCAAGGGAGCTTGCCGGCAGACTCCCCACACCTCCCTGAACCCTGGAACCCTGACTAGTTGCTCCCGGCCCTTTGCACCCCCTGGCAGATCATCCTGCAGGCCCACCCCCGGTCCTGCCCTCCCGGCCTCCCCAGCCCCCAACCCCCACCCTGGGCACGAAAAGGGGCTGAAGTGCGGAGGCAGAGAAGGGCCTTAGGGCCCCTGGGCACTGGCTGGGAGGAGGGCGATGAGCTGAGGGCGGGGGCGTTGCTCAGCGGCCACCTGCCCCTTTCCTGGGAGGTTGGAGGGAAGGGACCAGGCCCCCTGCAAAATGTAGCAAATGTCTGGAGGCTGCAGAAGTGTGTATGTGCAGACACAGGGCCCAACTCCCCACCATTCAGTCCCCAGATGAGGACACTGAGCCCAAAAGGAGGGCAGCCAGCCGAGACCACACAGCCAGGGAGGTGGAGCTCTGGAGGCCCTCCCCTCCCCCACAGGGATTTCAGGACGACTGAAGGGCTCTGGGGCCAGGGACCTCAGCTGCCCCTGCATCCCTAGGCCAAGGGAATGAGTGCAGAGCCCAGGGCCGGGCCCGCCTAACCACCGCACCTTCCCCAGGCCCGGGAAACCTCTCAGATCCTTCTCAGTCCTCGCTGCCCCAGCCCAGACTCAGGGGGCCTGGGCTCTTGGCAGGCGGCCAGGTGATCTGTGCCAGGAATTTCTCCTGAGTTTCTACTGGGGTCCAACATGTCAGCCTGGGGCTGACCCCATCCTCACATGTCCCAAGTTTCTGGTACTGGGGTGTGGGTGTGAGAATGGGAGGCCCTGGAAGTGGGAGGGGGTGAGTGTGTGAATAGGTATGGGTGCAGCGTGAGTGCACGCGGAGTGCACATGTGTGCGTGTAGCCTCGTGTGTTCAGTGGCTGCATCCAGACGCCTCAGTAACTCTGCCCCAGGATTCTCAGCGGGCAGCTGCCAGAGGGCATCCAGGCCTGCGGTTCAGCACACCCCTCAGGGAACCCGGCAAGGAGGCACCTGCAGGTTGGTTCAGGACCCTAGGCAGCAAAACAGACCAGAGGGACCCAGCCTCACCCAGCACGACTCCACGACCCCCGCCCCCTCCGTGGAGGCCTGGGACCCCGCAATAACCTCAACATGGGTGAGGCTGTTCCCTCTGCCTGGCAGTGCCCCATCCACTGTCCCGGGTCACACCTTCCAGGGTTCCTCCTGGGGTTCTCGGCCATTTGAGGGGGCTCCCTGATGGGCCAGGCTGACCAGAGGGACCCCTCTGGCCTGAAGTCCCCACCTCTCCATTCACCCTCATTCCTACCGCGCAAAAGGGCTATAGGTCCCCCTGCCCTGCCCGGGTCCAGTTTACAAACAGTGTGCGGTTGCCCCAGGGCCTGGCCCCCACTCCTCCTTGGTGTGCCCACCCCTCTTGAGACCCACCTCCCCAGCGGGCATTGGGGCCCTCCACATGCCAGGTAAGTAGCAAACCCCTCCTCCCACCAAGGGCCAAGTCTCAGAGAAGGCCCCCCCATCACTGCCCCCGGCCCACCTGGAGCCCATCTGGGCACCTCTCCCAGCCGCAACTTCTCCTTTTGCCTTAGGCCTCTTGACATCCTGTCTCTCCTGCAATAACAAGGAAGCGAGATTCCAAGTAGACGCCCCTTGCGTGCGCCCTCTCACACTCTCTCTCTTTCTCTCTCTCTCTCTGTTAAGATCCTGTCTGAGAGTCTCTCCCTCGTCGTAGTATCTAGGATGTTAGAGTGGGGAAGGGATCGTAGTTCTGTAGCCCAGCCCCTGTTTCCGGAGGCACAGAGAGGGGGCAGCAGCGACCGACAAGGAAGCAAGACTGGAACCCGGTCTGCGCCCTCCCCGTCGGGGCCTTGCTGCCGCTGCCGCCACCACCTCTGCTGGTCGGGCTGGGACCCTGTGCCCCTTAGGAGAGGTGTTGGTCACAGATGTTTACCTCAGTTTATGTCACTGTCGAAGAAAAAATAAACAGCAAAAAATTAATAACATCGTAAATATGAAGACTTAGAAGAGAAAAAAACAAAACAAAAAAAAAACCCTCGCGATTCTTCTGTGAAGGTGTATGTGTGTGTGCGTGTGCGCCTGCATCTCTGTCCTCCCCCGGGCAGGCCGGGTCATCCCTGCCCTCTGTCCCAGCCCTGTGCCCCCCACACTGCCCCCTATCCTTCGGTGCTTCCCAGAGGCCCCTCTGAGCTGGCCTGGGGGGTGTGGGGAGCCCCTGGGGGGGGAGGCAGGGCCACAGGTTAGCTAGAGGGTCCCCCACCAGGCCAGCTGAGCAGAGCCCTAAGGCTGCCCGTGCTCCCCGAGCCCACTCTGTGGCCGGCAGGACAGTCATGGTGGCTGGCGTCGGCATCCAAGCCTGGCTCAGAGCCTGGGTGGAATCCCAGCCCCAGAGCCCCAGACCCTTATGTTGCCACCGTCCCCCGCCATGTGTTTGTAAATACTCTGGCATCCATTGGCCCTGAGAAGGTTTTTAAATGTGTTATTTACTTCTCTAATCATGACAATTGCTATAAAATAAAAGTTTAGAAAAATTACCACTGGGTGGCTGTCTTGTCTCAGATATGGGGTAGAGAGGGAGGCACACAGAATTACTCTGGAAACTGAAAACTTGACAGATGGTTTAAGGTAGGGTCTGCAGAGTCCAAGGGCAGCTACTCCAGGGCTCCTGCGACCTCTCCTGTGACTTAGAGTAGGCCCAGGCCAGGGACTGAGTATGAAGGGAACGAGGACCCACGTTCTGGGGGAAGAGGCAGGGACTTGTCCTTGGACTGGAGTCCAACTTCAGCATGGAGCCCTTCAGACTGGGCAGGAAATAGAGGCAGAAAGCCCAGAGGAACAGAGTAGGCGATTCATCCAGCCGCTGCTCAGCAAATGTTTACGGAGTGCATTCTGTGCGCCTGGCTTCCTAGTGGGGCCTGGGGATGCACCAGTAAACAGGACAGATGGGGCCCCTGTCCTCAGGCAGCCAGCGATCTAATGATGGAGCAGACATTACCCACATGGAAGGCTGGGTGCTGGGAAATTACGTAACTGAAAAGCTGTTCAAGTTTGGAGGCGGCAGGAGCTCCCTGAAGACGGAGACCAGAGTTGTCTGGGCATCGGGCACAGAGGGTGTGAAGAAGCTGATTGGCAGTGGCTGCGGATTCAGAGGCAGCAGGCAAATGGCCGTTCTAAAGCAGGGGAGTTGGGGCCGGCTGTGGGGAGTTTCATGATTCAGCATTCATTCGGCAAATATTTATTAATTGCCTACTTGTGTCAACAGAACAATTCTGTTGGCTCTGCCTTCAGACACAGGTCCACCCAGAATCTGAGCTCACTCACCACCGGCATTGCTCCCACCGGAAGCCGGCAGCCCTCCTCTGCCTGTTGCCCCTCACTGGTCTCCCAGCTTCCTCTCCTGAGCCTCTTCAGGCTTTCTTCAGTACAGCAACCAAAGTGAGTCTTCCCATAGACAACACCTGTCACTCTGTTGGAAACATTACGAAAGCTCCCTATTTCACCCCAAATCAAAGCTGAAGTCCTTACAGCAGTCTCCAAGGTCCCAGCCCCATCCCCTGCTCCACCCCCGTGCTGTCTTCAGGCCACGTTGGCCTCTAGGAAAGCCAAGCACACGCTACCCTCAGGGACTGTACCCTTGCCTTGGACTCTCCCAAATCTCCCTGGAGCCCCCTCCCTCCCCTCCTTCAGGTCCCTGCTCAAATCTCAGTGGTCACGGTGGGGTGGGGATGGTGGTGTGCTGAATTGGGCGATTGGGATTGACATGTATACACTGATGTGTATAAAATTGATGACTGATAAGAACCTGCAGTATCAAAAAACAAACAAACAAAAAAAACAACTAATACTAAACTTTCTTTGGGTTATTTGTATGGAAATATGTTAATATAAATGTTTCAGACATTACAAGAAGTTTCTAAAAATCTTATATGTTCTGGTATAATGTTATAAGTCATAATTCTAGTTATTACTTTAAAATGTATATCTCAGAAATAACTAAATTTCCTTGTCAATTGCATTATTATGAACTTTCATCAAATCTTTAACTGTGGTCATTTTTAAGTCTTTCGTCATTTACAGACAGTTCTGGGTGTACTCTGATGCTTTTGCAAAAATGTTCCTATAAAAGGGTTTCATCTTCAAGGCATTCATGGAAAAGACTCTGACAAGTACAGGTTTCTGGTAACTGACTATACTGCTGAACTGAATGAATAAGCATTTTCAGACCTCTAATGGAAAACTGATGAATTCATAAAAGTGCTAACCAAAGATCAAGATGAAAAAAAATTAATTACATGGGACTGAGTGAACTGATGAGGATGATTATAATTTTTGTGACTTTCTGTTTGAAAAAAAAAAAAATCCCACAAGGACTCAGAGGCCAAAAATATACAAATCAATTTTCACTGCAAAGTAAAGGAGCTGTTACAGTGGAGGATTACTGGACTGAATGTCAATATTATGACAGTGTGAGTGTGTTTCATGTTTGGTAATTGCAATCATTGTTGCTTTTGTTGTGGTCATCCATTTACAATGCTTGGTGTCAGTTTATTTATCTCTTGTACAAATAAAATACAGTGTGTGTGTGTGAAAAAAAAAAAGAAAAATCTCAATGGTCAGAGACGACTCCCTGGAGCAAATGACCCTCACCCTGCTTCACTCACCACCACTCGCAATACCAGGTATTTGTTTGTTCTCCATCTCTCCGCATTAGAACGTAAGTTCCATAAGAGAAGAGTCAGTATTTGGCAAACTGCTACTCCCCTCCCCATTTCCACCTCACTCCTAGGACAGGGCCTGGCACATGACACTCAAGAATTGTTCAAATGAATGAATGAATGCCCAATACTATTTTAGGGGCCGAGGATACAGCAATAAACAAGATAAACAATCCCTATCCCCTGAAGCTTACTTTCTAAAGACAGGCATTGAATAGGTTACATAATTATCTATGAAATTGGGTGGGGGGGGGGAGTTAAAAGAGAGAGAGGGGAAAAAATAAGAGAAAAAACAAAATCCACCCAGACTAGATCAGAGGGGGAAGGACTCCTCCTACCCAAGAATTTGATCAAAACCCTGTCACTTCAAAATGTCTGCCACTTGTCTGCAATCATAAGGGCGGATACCTGGGGGCAATAATCACTTTATTTAAGGGAACATTTTAATGGATTGTTAAGGGACGGAGGGGAAATCTATGAATGTACAAATATCCCCTCTTTGTAACTCCCAACGTGTCAGAGAATGCCAAGACTTACCACTAGGGGGCCTTGGTTTTCTGCACTGTTGCTTCTGTCTGCCTCTCAGCATCACTGCTGAACTCATGCATCCTCCAGGGTGATAAAGCCATCATCCTGCCAGAACAAAGGGGCTTGACAAGAAAGGTTTACACACACACACACACACACACACATACACACACACACACACACACACACACACACACACACACACAGAGTTTCAGAACCCAACCGACCCCTGGAACTCCTTAGATCCTTCTGTTTAGCCTGGGCCACCTCCCTTTAATCATGGAGAGTTCCTGCTCCAGAGCACTTAGTGTCCTTTCCTGTCCACAGTCTTCAGTCAAGACTTAGTCCCTCAAAATGTTTCTTTTAACATTGAACTTCAGAAGAGAAGAAATTGTATTCTTGATTGCTTTTTCCCCAAGGTGCTCCTTGAACCCCATGCAAAATTTCCCAACTCCTCGCCAGTGACAGCTAAGTATGCCAAGACAAGGAATATTGGAAGGGGCAACCTCAAAGCTCCCATTATACCCTTCATGCAGGGCAATGGATGCCTACTCAACTTGCATCACTAAGGGAGAGAGTCCCCACACGGCATCTCTGTCTCAAAAATGTAAAGCCCTACCCAGCCATCTAGTGACTGGTCTGGGGGTGGAAATGTGGGTGTAAGAAAAGCAAATTTGAGGTATTTACTGGCAGTTGAGGGGAGGAGAATATTCATCACCTAGCTTTGGGTTAATGGAGCTTTGGGACAATGGAGTAATTCAGGGGTTTCCATTTGGAGCCAAAGAAGGGCAGAAAATGGATGGTGGCTTCAGAGGCCAAGAGCTCATGGGGAGAGCCAAGAAGTAGGCTGTATAATTAACCTACTGTATTGTATACTTGAAAATTTCCAAGAAAGTATATCTTGTGTTCTCACCACATAAAATTCTAACTATGTGATGTGATGGATATATTAATTAGCTAATTATGGTGGTGATCATTTCATAATATACACACACATATATCAAAACATCAAGTTATACACCCTGAATATATACAATTTTTTTTTGGCCACCCCGTGCCGTGCAGCTTGTGGTATTTTAGTTTCCCGACCAGGGATCGAACCCAAGCCCTCTGCAGGGAGAGTGCAGAGTCCTAACCACTGGACTGCCAGGGAATTCCCAATATATATAATTTTTATTTGTCAATTATACCTCAATAAAGCTAAGGAAAAAAAGGAGTAGGCTGAGCATGGCCTGACTTGAGAGACAGTGAGCCCCAACTTGGGAATCCTCAGAGAGATCATGGAGGCACGTGGTTATCCTTAATATGTGGTGACGGGCTCGTGTCATTTATTTTGATGTTAAAGAAAAATGGAGGGTGACTGCAGAAGGTGGAGGATTGGGGGTTATAGTTAATTACAGCTGTGATAAGGACCACAGGATGCTAAGAATAACATAAGACGTAGTGGGCATCTGCTATTTCTTGTTCTGCACCCATTCCCCTCTCTTTGGGTGACAACACCCCAAGTTTTCCCTTCCATGTTCTTGATCCATGTGGTTCCGGTGGGGCTGACTCTACCCCTTGGCTCCATGGGGTGATCACATGACCCAGGTCTGGTCAAGCAGCATATTCCTACCCCTGAGCCACAGTGATTGGCTCAGGCTTATATAACTGGGTAATACAAGGCTCCTGGCCTTTCTCTACACCTATTAGGGAAAAAGTATGCTCTTTTCATTAGAGTTGCTAAGCTTGTGGGATGTAAGCCTGGACCACTTGGGGAAATTCTGGCCAAGCATGAAACCTACACAGAGTGAATGAAGCAGGGCCAAGAGATGAGGAGCGATGGATTAGGATGACATCTGAGCACAAGAATTCATGACTGAAATTAGATCTAAATGGGTTTTGCAGTTGCATGAGTCCATATATTCTCACAAATCCATTTGGGTTTGGTGTCTGTCCCTTGCAAATCAAAGAGTTTTGACTGGTACCCAGAGAAACCTAATCTGTAAGACCCCTGAAACCACCAGTATCTATCGAGCCCTGCCCCATAGCAGCCACTGATCAACACAGGTAACCTTGATCTCTAGAAGCCACTGAGCCCTTCTGGGACGAGATGCTCACTTCTGAGGCTGAGATTACCGGAGTATTCATCAGGACTCATTGATCTCAAATAACAGAAAACCCATCGCAGACTGGTTGATTTGAAACTGATTTGACGAAGTCCAGAATTAGAACCAACTTCAGGTGCAGCTTAATGCAGAGGCTTCAACTTCAGCGCTGGGATGGATTTCCCTCTCCATCCGCTCTGCTTCTTCTGTGTAAACTTACTCCTGGACTTCTTCCTCTTTCCTTGTGGTGTAGGATGGCTGCCAGTTGCCCCAACCGGCATGTCTCAGAGTGATTCCCAGCAGGAAAACATGAGACCCCCCCTTCCCCGCTGTCCTGCCCGGCTGCTGTTTGCATTGTGTTTGGTTGATCCTGATTGGATCCTGTATCTATTGCTGATCCAATCACCAGGGCCAGAGCAATGCCATTCTCTGACTGGCTGAGACCTTGTCACATGCTCCACCCCTAAGCCGGAGGTGGTACCTCACTCCAGTAACTGACTGAGGGAGTAAAAATGTCTCCAGTGAAAAATCAGGTAAAGGTGTGGTGGATGTATCATTTGGCTCCAACTCGTCACCCTTCCCTGTACCCATGTCCTTTGGCAGATTATTTTACAGTGCCCTCCCACCATGGGCAAGATGACCTGCCCAATCTCTTGACTCTGCAATCAAACATGTGACTTGCAGTCAGTTGGATGTTAGCAGGTGTGACCCCGAGGCTTGAAAGGAGGCTTGCTCATTGGTGCTCGGTGTCTCTTACCTTCTGCCGTTGCCATGAAACCAAGTTTGTTTCTTATTCATGGACCAGGGGATAACTGCCTTTGTATGTTTCCCTGTTTTTCTTTACTCCTTATCGGCATGCATACGTAGCTTTAAGAACTGGAGAGTATTGCAGTAGGTATCTTTTTTTTCATGAATTTATTTGATTTATTTATTTTTGTCTGCATTGGGTCTTCCTTGCTGCGCTCAGGCTTTCTCTGGCTGCGGCGAGCAGGGGCTACTCTTCGTTGCGGTGCGCGGGCTTCTCATTGCAGTGGCTTCTCTTGTTGCGGAGCATGGGCTCTAGGTGCCCGGGCTTCAGTAGTTGTGGTCAGTGGGCTCAGCAGTTGCGGCTCACGGGGTCTAGAGTGCAGGCTCAGTAGTTGTGGCGCATGGGCTTAGTTGCTCCGCGGCATGTGGGATCTTTCTGGACCAGGGATCAAACCCGTGTCCCCTGCACTGGCAGGCGGATTCTTAACCACTGTGCCACCAGGGAAGTCCCCCTGGCAACTGGATTATAAAATGCATAATTTGGGACTTCCCTGGTGGTCCAGTGGGTAAGACTCTGCGCTCCCAATGCAGGGGGCCCGGGTTCGATCCCTGGTTGGTGAACTAGATCCCACATGCATGCAGCAACTAAGAAGTCCACATGCCACAACTAAAGATCCCACATGCTGCAACAAAGATCCCGCATGCCGCAGCTAAGACCCAGTGCAGCCAAAATAAATATTAAAAATAAAATAAAATAAAATGCATAATTCATGCAAAACTCCTGAGTCTTATGAGATACCAGAGAACTGAGGAGAGGCATAGGTTCCTGGAATGTGAGGGCCATAGTCTGTATCTTGGTCCTGCTGTCCTGGAAGGATTCAGAGATGCCCTCTCCATCAACTGCAGACCTGAGGTCCTGCAGCCATTCTCTAACTAGGGTCCCCAGGTCCCTCAACTCCTCCCAGGCTCAGAAGATGCCCCAACTTTTTCTGCCATCATCTGCTTCCCCTCCCACCCCTGGAAAAACAGTCTAAAGTAACTTGCATGCAGCGACCTGGGAGGTGCAGCGCTGGTTTGCAATGGGGAAAGAGGGGTTTCTTTCTTACCAGCTCATCCATGGTGTCTGTTGTGGTCCTGACCTGAGGATGCAGCCATGGAGCTCCATGAGGATCCTGGACTTCAAGGGGTCTCAGAGCTCTGCTGGCTGAGGCCAGAAGTGTGTCACAGCAGCTCTTAACCTGGCTGTTCACTAGCATGACTAATGTCAGGATTTTAAAAAAATATTTAAAGATAGAGGAACAAGGTAAGTGACACCATGAGGAAAGAATCTGGGAAATCCAGAGTGTGGGGTATTCTACAAGACAACCGGTCTCTTCAAAAAGTAAACGGGGGACTTTCCTGGTGGCGCAGTGGTTTAGAATCCGCCTGCCAATGCAGGGGACATGGGTTCGATCCCTGATCCAGGAAGATCCCACATGCCTCGGAGCAACTAAGCCCGTGCGCCACAACTACTGAGCCTGCACTCTAGAGCCCACAAGCCACAGCTACTGGGCCTGCATGCCTAGAGCCCATGCTCCGCAACAAGAGAAGGCACCGCAAGGAGAAGCCCGTGCATCGCAACGAAGAGTAGCCCCCGCTCACCACAACTAGAGAAAGCCTGCATGCAGCAATGAAGACCCAACACAGCCAAAATAAAAATAAAATAAATAAATAAAAATAAATAATAAAATAGAGTTCTGTTTAAAAAAAAAAAGGAAACAGGGAACTTCCCTGGTGGTCCAGTGGCTGAGACTCCATGCTCCCATTGCAAGAGACTAGGGTTCAATCCCTGGCCAGGGAACTAGATCCCACATGCCTCAACTAAGAGTTCGCAAGCCACAACTAAAAGATCCCGTGGGGCTTTCCTGATGATGCAGTGGTTAAGAATCCGCCTGCCAATGCAGGGGACACGGTTATGAGCCCTGGTCCGGGATGATCCCACATGCCACGGAGCAGCTAAGCCCATGCGCCACAACTACTGAGCCTGCGCTCTAGAGCCCGCGAGCCACAACTACTGAGTCCATGTGCCACAACTACTGAAGCCCATGCGCCTAGAGCCCGTGCTCTGCAACAAGAGAAGCCACCACGATGAGAAGCCCGCGCACCGCTACGAAGAGTAGCCCCCGCTCACCGCAACTAGAGAAAGCCTGCGCACAGCAATGAAGACCCAACGCAGCCAAAAACAAATAAATAAATAAATAAATAAACTTATTTAAAAAAAATAGAAGATATAAGAGAATTATTGTTAATTTTCTTGGGTATGATGAGAGCTGGAGGCTATGGAGGAAGATATCCCTATTTTTAACCGATTCATGCTGAAGTCTTTAGGGGTTGTGTCATGGTGTCTACAACTAACTTTCAAACATTTTAGCAAAATACACACACATGGCCCAAGCAATACGGCAATTATTAGTAATTATTGAATCAGATGATGTAATCATTATACCATCCTTTCAACTCCTCTGTGTTTGAACATTTAAAAAATAAAAAGCTGGGGAGAAGGTATGACTGCCGCCTAATTGAGTGGAGCCTGCTCTCATCAGCCCTTCTGGGTCGTTTAAGGACCTTGGATTCTATCCTGAGTGCGTGAGGAAGCCCTGGAAGGTTTTAAGCAGGGTGTGACATGATCTGATTTTTTTTAATTTATAGCTTTTAAAAAGATATTTTCCTTTTGAGGCTTGGCAAAATGGATGACATAGAAAATGGTTCATGGCCAAGCACCAATGTCTGCACCAGGAAAGCATAATTATCAAATTTTAAACCAGAAGCCACCTCATGTGTTGATCATTCTGAATAAACCTAAATTATTTGGTTCCCCAAAGCTGTGTGAAACAAAATCTCATAATCACTTATAGATAATAATAATAGCACAGGGACTTCCCTGGAGGTCCAGTGGTTAAAACTCCACGCTTCCAATGCAGGGGGTGCAGGTTCGATCCCTGGTCGGGGAACTAAGATCCCACATGCCACACAGTCAAATAAATAAATAATAACAGATACTGAGGCATCACCCAGACCAATTAAATCAGATTCCTGGCACCAGGATCTGTTAAAAAACCCCACGTGAGCCTGCAGTCCTGGGGTGACAAGTGCCAGCCTGTGATGGCTCAGCTCCCAGAGTCCCTGAGAACAAGGCTGGCCCTCGGTGCCTGTAGAAGCACTAAACTGCAAGGACACGTATTGCACCCTGGACCTCTCCCAAATACAGACAGACCGTGGCTCTGGAGGGCCAAGGTCAAGGAAAACTGCTCCTTCCCCGAGGGTTTCAGGACCTCTCACTTTTTCTTTTCATTTTCACTTAACTTCTCTGGTTATCATGATCCATATACATTGTAACGAATTAAAATAATATATAAAATATGAGAAAGAAAGTAAAATCACCTAGAATCCCACTGCCCTGAAATAACTGCCATTTTACTTGATGACCACTCTTCAGGTATTCCTTTACGAGGCTAGACACGTGTAAGCATAGAGATGTGTGTAGGCGGGGTCCTAACACATAGGCACTGTTTTTCACTGGCAGTTTTTGCTTTTCTCTGGGCTTACCTCCCACCAGGTCTCTCCTCCACTCCATCCCTTCCGAGGTAAAGCTAACAATATGGTGTGTCACCTCTTGTACCTTCCCTGTCTCATACGACCACACCCAAGCATGTATATGCATAGAAAGGGGATTTATTTTTGTTTCACAAAACTAGAATCCTATTATCCACACTTCTCTCTGTTTGTTTTACTTTCTCCATTTAAGAGCATTTGATGGAATCCCTCCAAGGAAGCTGGGATGGATCTATCAAATTCATTCTGTCTCCCGGTCCCGTGGTATTCAATGGTGTGGATGTTCCCCAGTTCGTTCAACCATCTCCTCTTGGGTGGACATTCACTTTCTTTCCAGTTTTTGCTGCCGTGAACCCTGCTGCAATAACCATCCTTTAAAAACTTTTTGGGGGGCTTCCCTGGTGGCGCAGTGGTTGAGAATCTGCCTGCTAATGCAGGGGACACGGGTTCGGGCCCTGGTCTGGGAGGATCCCACATGCCGCGGAGCAACTAGACCCGTGAGGCACAATTACTGAGCCTGCGTGTCTGGAGCCTGTGCTCCGCAACAAGAGAGGCCGCGATAGTGAAGAGGCCCGTGCACCACGATGAAGAGTGACCCCCGCTTGCCGCAACGGGAGAAGGCCCTCGCACAGAAACGAAGACCCAACACAGCCAAGAATAAATATAAAAATAAATAAATAAATAAAGGCTACAGTTGCTAGCACTATATTTAAAAAAAAAAAAGCAACTTATTGGGGCAGAAAAAAAATGTGAAGGCTGAAAACTTCATAAATTAGATGAAAGAGATTATTCTGTCCATCCAAGAATCTTAGCGAACATAACTAAGACATGTAAACTCTACTCAGCACTGAGCCATGAAGTAAATTATGATTACCTTTCCTTTCTGCACTTTTTGTTTTACCAGTGTTAGTAATTCTCTTTCTTTTTTTTCCATTTGCTTAGACAAATCTATGTACGTGTTATTAGTTCAACCCCAGACTCTCCACCAGTTGTTTAAATTGTTTCTCAAGATGTTCAGTTGGATTAAGTGGTTTACAAATTTAATCTTGAAGAAAATCTCTGCCGGAGCCCCCTGCCCTGCTCCAACGTGAACTGACTGCTCTCTGGACCTGTTGCAGCATGCGGGATCTTCGTTGCTGCGTGCGGGATCTTTAGCTGCAGCATGCAGGACCTAGTTCCCTGACCAGGAATCGAACCCGGGCCCCCTGCATTAGGAGCATGGAGTCTTAACCGCTGGACCATCAGGGAAGTCCCTGTCATCCTGGGGTCTGTCTCTCATTATTTCCCAGAAGAGTCCCTTCCCTCTTTTCTATGCTAGAGCTCCTATTTCTGTATTAAATTATGTTTCTCTTCCTCGATTGCCTCTCTTGTTTTGGTGGAGCACGTTCTTTTGTAGTTGCCCAATAAAGCATGCATAAAATCTTGCAAAATATCTTGCAAAAATTCTTATCAAATACTGCCAAATTGCTTTCTGAAAGAGCTGTTAACAGTTTGCATTTCCCTCAGCGATATACGAACCCCAAACCCCTCCAGTTCTTTCATTTTTGCCTACCTGCTGGGTATAAAGTGCCAGCTCATTGGCACTTTAATTTGCCTTTCCCTGCTTACTATGAGACTGAGCATCTTTAATTCATGTATTTGCCATTTGGATTTACTCCTCTGTGAAGTGACTCTTCATACCCTTTGACATTTTTCTTTGGGGCTGTTGGTCTTTTTGCTGCCAATCTGTAAGGACTGTGCAGAACAAGCCTGGACCATTCATCTGCCATATTTGCAAATACAAATCATCTTTAACTATGCTGACAGTATCTTTCCATACTTTCCCTTCTAATTTTACCATAGTCAGACTCATCTAAAAGATTTTTGGTGGCCTCTGGGCTTCTTTTCTTGGTTTAAAAAATTTCCCCCAAACCGTAGATTGTTAAGTCTAGTTTCCTAAGTTTTCTTCTAAGACTTTTATTAAGCCTTTAATTCATCCCTAATTTACTTTTACCTATGGTATGGAATTTTTTTTTTTCAAGTAACATCCTCTCTTTTTAAAAATATTTTTACCTATTTTATTTTTTTTGAATTTTATTTTATTTATTTTTTTATACAACAGGTTCTTATTAGTTAATCTATTTTATACATATTAGTGTATATACGTGAATCCCAATCTCCCAATTCATCCCACAACCACCCCCCCTCCACTTTCCCCCCTTGGTGTCCATATGTTTGTTCTCTACATCTATGTCTCTATTTCTGCCCTGCAAACTGGTTCTGTGGTATGGAATATTGATCCAGTTTTCTTTCTTTCTTTCTTCCAAATGGATAGCCAGTTGTGCTGGCACCTATTACTAAATAAACTGCCATCTTCTGGGACTTCCCTGGCAGTCCACTGGTTAGGGCTCCACGCTTCTACTGCAGGGGCCTCAGATTCCATCCCTGGTTGGGGAAACTAGGATCCCACAGGCCGCATGGCCAAAAAAAAAAAAAAAGCCCTCTTTTGACTGATTTGAAGTTCCACTTTTGTCATGATTATAGATAAGACTCCGCCTGCATTGGCAGGAGGAGTCTTAACCGCTGTGCCACCAGGGAAGTCCCCCTGTGATCTAATTTTTCAAAGCTCCCCATTGGGGGCTGCATGTGGAGGCATTCATGTTTTTCTGATGTTTTAAGTCGTACTATTTTCTGAGGTTAACTCTTTATCTTTGTCCTTCTGCACATTTTTTTCTTCATAGAGATCCTGCATTTTCCCTCTTAAATTTATCCCCTGGTAATATAAATGCAAATGAAATATTTTCTTTTTTCTATTTCTACCAATGATTTCTTACAGTATCAAATTATCTTATCTCTTCTTTTTCAATAGTGAGGATTTCATTTTTTAAATACTGGTGTATTTGATAGGCCCTCCAAAATACTGTTTTATTTTGATTTCAAGGGAAATAGCCTTAGTATTTAGAATGAAGTTTGCTGTCAGTTTTTGGCAAAGAACCTTTATCATAGTTCAGTAGTTTATTCCTTTTTAAAATTTCTTTTTAGTAATTTTTTTGAAAAAGCTATTGAATTTTTTCAACTAACTTTTCGACATCAATTGATACAATCACATTGTTACTATTCTTTAATGTGATGCAAAGAATTACATCGATCAATTACTTGATATTGAACCTGTCTTGATTCCTGAAATAAAGCTCTATTTGCTCAAAGCATGTTATTCTTTCGATATACAATTTTATTTTACTTGTTAGCATTTTATTTAGAATGTTTGCATCCAAGTCATAGAGAGATTGGCCTACAATTTATAGGCTTGTGTTATGTCTTTTTTTATTGTTTTAATTTGTTTGCTGGTTTAGTATGTTTATCAGATTTTCATATTAAGGTCATGCTGCCTTCATAAAATAAAAGGGAGGGAATTCCCTGGCGGTCCAGTGGTTAGGACTCCGCCTTTCACCGTAGGGGGCCCGGGCTCCATCGCTGGTCAGGGAACTAAGATCCTCAAAAGCTTCACAGCAAGGCCAAAAATAAATAAATAAAATTTAAAAAAATAATATGGAGACTTTCCATCTTTTTCTATGACCGAGAATAGTTTAAGTAACATTGGAATTACCTTTATTTTTATCAATTTCAGCTATCTGATGATTCATCTTTGAAACTGTCAAGGCCTGGTGCCTTTACAATTTTATATGTACAAAAAAGGTAATGTAACATAAGTGTAAGTTTGAAGACAGAGAATGCCAAAGGCCCAAGAGCCAAATTAAGGTACATTTATAAATTACGCATCTGTGTCACCAGGGTTCAGCTTGGGCACATTTTTGGGGTGGGTTTCTCAGCTGTAAATAGATTTGTGTGAGGTTTAAATAAGATAAAGGCTGTGCAGTGTCTGCAGATATTCCACAAACATGCCTCTTCCTTGTCCTCTTGTCCAAAGTCCCCCCTAACAAAAGACTGCACTTTGTTGTGTGGGCAAGGGGGAGCCACTGCTAGTCTTTGAGGTGGGGAGTCACCAGTAAAGCACCATAGGAAGGGTTTAGTGCTGGGAGGTAGATTTAATTAGCCTGATGTTACAGGTGAGGAAACTGAGGCACAGAGAACGGAAGTTCCTTGCACAATTTCACACAGCTACAAAATAACAGCCGGAATCCAAACCCAGGTCTTTCGGACTCCAGGCCTCTCAGTCACAGGATCTATCCACCCCCAAACTCCAGAATCTGGGAGAAACCACAAGCCCTCCATAGCCCACTGTACCACCAGCTTCTCGGGAGAGACAAGCATCACCCCCTTGTGCCCCGCACCTTTCGTACGCGCCCCCGCATGAGTCACTGGACGGAGCCAGAGCGAAAGAAGCCACCCCCTGGAGGAGTTCTCTGTGTGAGTGCATTTCGGGTTCTGTCTTAGTCACCACTTCTCTTGGTTTCCACCCCTCCCCCGACTGCCAGGAGCCTATGCGTCCCCGTGCGTCCCCAGCCAGGGCCGCCAGTGCCACCCACAGTGGGTTCTGGCCCCAAGTGTGGTGGAGGCTCGGTGGTGGGGCTGGTGAGGCTCGGTCCTGAGATGTGGGCAGGGTGGCTGGGGACACCTGGCCCTATAACCACTACTGTCTTCCCTCAACCTAAGTGAAAGCAGTGAACCTATCAGGCAAACGCAGCCTCAGTGCTAATAACAGCTGACACTTCTGGAGTGCTGACTTCAGCCAGGCCCTGCTCAAAGCCCTTTGCATCAATTAAGACATTTAATCCTCATAAAAGCCCATGAGGTACTATGGTCCCTATTTGATAGATGAGGCAACTGAGTCTCAGAGAGGGGAAGTGACTTGCCCAAAGTCACAGAGCCAGCCAGGGACACAGCAGGGAATCCAACTCAGGGAGCCTGTGGCCCGAGTCCACGGCCAGACTCACTACACAGTCCTTCCTCTTTGCCCTGCTGGCTTCCCCTGGCCCTCCCCTCCATGATCAGTATCAGAACCAACACCGCCCAAGGGCCGGGCAAGTCTAGGTCCCTGCCCGGGCCTCATCCTGTCCTTCCAGACCAGCCCAGCCAGAGCCCCTGAGAATGGCGTGCAGCTCCCCCAGGTTGCCAGGCTGCTCAGCCTCTAGGCCTTTGTAGGTGGCTTCCTTTGCTTGGATCACCCTCCTCCTTCTCTCCACTGGACCAATCCCCTCTCTGGTACAACTCAAGCACAGTGCACCTCCTCTGGGAAGCCCTCTGGGATATGCCCCCATGGAACCCTAAACTTCCCCTAATGAGTCCCAAATTTGGCATTTGCTTGCTGTGACCTTAGGCAAATTACTGAATCTCTCTAAGCCTCAGTTTACTGATCTACAAAATGGGGCCAATGATATCTCAAGGGGTTGTTCAAAGATGAAGAAATAAACTGGGCAACGTGCTTATGACAGGGCCCAGCCCAAGGTGAATGTTCATTAAATGGGCTCATTTTATGGCACTGAGTTGTGGACACTGGGTTGCAATTGTTTGTGTCTGTCTCTCCCACTGGACTGAGTGCACTACAAGAGAAGAAATCCTGGAGCCCAGCACGGAGCCCACCCTGAAGGACATCTCAACACATATCTGATTTATTGGATGAACGACCAAGGTCCAGCTCCCTGGCGGTGGGGCTGAACAGGCAGGCAGGGCTCATCCTGCGGGGGGCGGGGGACTGCCTCTTCCTGGTTGCGTGACCTCGTGCAAGTCACTTAAATTAACCTTTCTGCAACTGAGTGCCTCCAGGCCAAGTGGGGATAACAGTCGTCCTACCTCTAAGGACTCTTAGGAGGATTAACCGAATGGCTATTTATAAAGCACTTAAGGAGAGCTGGCCACGGCAATGCTGTATGAGGGTTGTTGGAATAAAAATAAGCAGCTGCATCCCCTTCAAGTGTCCGTATTTGGCCAGCTCCCACTCTCTGCCCCGGCCACCTCAAGGTCTAGGTCACAAGGAGCACTTCCCTGGCCACCTCCTCCTTCATGCAACTCCCCGGTTGTCCCATCGCCCTCAAGGCCCTGCCCCCAGCTGAGCCTCCGTCCCAGACCTGGGGCTGGTGTCCTGCTCCATGCCAGGTACTCCGTGCAGGAGCAGAACCACAGAATCCAGAAGCAGAAGAAAACAGTATAAACTTGTTTTCCGAACCTAATTTTCTTGACTCTGACCCCCCGAACCCCATCAGCTCTGATGATATAATTGAGAGGGGTTCAGGGAAATCCAGTCCACACTGGTGATTTTTAGTCACGGTGAAGATTCTGAGTCCCAGCCATTTTATGACAGTGGTCACAAGATTCTTCCCCCATCACCTGCCTCTAAGCTGGGCCATGGACCCCAGGCCACAGGGCCACTGAGGGGTGAGTAGGAGCCCGATGACACAGGGGGAGAGGACAGGTCGGACTGCGCTGGGGCCCGGCTGGTGCTTCTGCCCCACCCCCTCCCATCTGCCCCGGGGGAGAGGATGAGCGGGAGCGCTGTGGTTTCCCCTGCAGCTTCAAGGCTTTCTTCTTCGTGTTCACTGTTGCTGAGGCTTCTCAAGTCTCTGCTCGACGCCCGGTTGGCACCAGCCCTCAGCTACGAGGTCGCATCACCCCTAAGAATGAACCTCCCTGTTGGCAAGCACTCCAGCCATTCCTCCCAGCTTCCTTCTGTGTCCCCCTCGGAGCCTGCAGAAAGTTCTGGAAGGCCTCTTCTCTAGGCATAGGCCATGGGATACCCCTGCCCCTTCCCCCAGAAATGCCCTCCCCTCCCCTCTCTGCCCCGTCCATTTCATGCCCACAGGTAGGCTTGTCGGATAAAACACAGGACACCCGGTTAAATTCGAAGTTCAGAAAACCAACAAATAATGTTTTAGTATAAGTATGGCCCAAATATTATATTTTTATTTGCCAAACCTGGCAGCGCAGCTTGTGGGGCTGGATTTGTCTGTAGGGACCTGGCCCAGCAAATCCAGCCAAGGAAAGGGTTGTTGGTCTCCCTCTCTCTCAAAGACCCCAAACTCCTCGGGGGACTCTTTTTCTGTGGTTCCTTCCCTTCCCTCTGCCCTCTTCCCACCCCATCCTTGCCCCTGGACACCCTGAGGGGAGGGAGGGAAGAAAACTCCTGCATCTCAAACTCCCCCTCTGCATCCCCTTTCCGGATGGGCTACGTTTCCCCTCTTGCTGGCGGGAGAAACCCTGTTCTCCCACTTGGCCTCCCCTCCCTGGTCCCTTCTGTGTCACACCTGGCACAGTCTTTTGAACTGGCAGTTTGGGCTCTTTGTCTCCATTTCCAGCTGCCTTTGTGGGAGGTGGTAGAAAACAACACGTTGTTTGATGTCTCACATTAACAGACAGCCACAGATCAACCCCTCCATGCCATCCTGCTCTGCACACGTCCTCCCCTTAGAGTCTCCCTACAACCTTCCCATTTGATAGATGAGGACACTGAGGCTCAGAGAGGTCAGGGCCTCGCCCCAGGTCACACAGCTGGTGAGTGGTGGGCTGGGGGTCTCTTTCAAGGACTTGGGGCTGCCCACAGAAAACTCCCGCCTCCTCGGAGACCTGGGTTCCCCGCGGAGACTAGCAGGCCCTGTAGGGAGGGGCTGAGTTGCTGAGGAGGCTCCAGGCCCCTCAGCCCACGAGGTCTGTTCGCACAGGAGCTGGTGCTGCAGCCGCCCGGGGTGAAGCCTCATCCCACCCCCCGCAGCTGGGGCCGCGTGTGACATTTCCTCTCTGAGGATCAGCCACAGCCTCGGGGCTGGGGGAGAGGGAGGAAGAGGGGGCCCCTCCCACCCATGGGAACTCAGAGAAATCTGTCTGCTTGAGGCGGCCAGGCCCCTGCGTGTGGGGCTCAGGAGCAGGCAAGTCCCCTTCTAGAATGAGTGCCGCCGCTCAGCAAGGTCCCGGGAAAGTAATTTCGTGGCTCCAAGTCTCAGTTTCCTCATCCCCAATAGGATCAACAATACTTGCTACATCATAGACCTGAAGGAAGGATTAAACATGGCCTTAAATAATAAAAATAGGGACTTCCCTGGCGGTCCAGTGGTTAAGACTCCGGGCTTCCAATGAAGGGGGCTCGGGTTCGATCCCTGGTCAGGGAACTAAGATCCCACATGCCCACGGCGCAGCCCCCCACCAAAAAAAATGGTTCACACTTAGTATTACATGCCCTAGACTGCTCTAGGCACTTTACATAATATATTAAGTTATTTAATCCTCCCAACCAACCCATGAGGTCAGTCCTATTATTATCCTGACCTTGTAGATGAAGAAACTGAGGCAGAGGGAATTCCCTGGCGGTCCGGTGGTTACGACTCCATACTTTCACTGCCAAGGGCCCAGGTTCAATCCTTGGTCGGGGAGCTAAGATCCTGCAAGCCGTGCAGCTCGGCCCCCAAAAAAAGAAGAAACAAACTGAGGCAGAGAGATGAAGTCACTCGTTCAAGGTCACTGAGGTCACAGTAATTCTGAGGGCTCAAGGCCCTTATGTGTAAACCACACAGCACAGAAGTGCTCAGAAAACCTCCACATCAGGAATCAACAACTGAAATGGCCCAGGAAGAGACAGATGTTAACAAATGGACCAAAAATCCAGAAACAGTCCCGGGGAATTTAGTATAAAATATGGCACCATTTCAGATTACATGATTATATATATAATCCATAGACAGAAAATATGGACTGTTTCATAAATGGCATTGGGACACGGTTTAGCCACCTAGAAAAAAATAATGACTGCTCCACAGATCATACCTTACACCAGCATAAATTACATTAAAGATTTAAGTGGAAACAATAAAACAGCAACAATACTAAAATAAAGTCAGGAAAATGTTTTTATCTCAGTGTGGGAAAGGCCTAACTATGACAACAGAACCTAGGAGTCATAAAATAGGAGATTGATAGACTCAACTGTGTAAAAATACGAAACTTTTCATAGCAAAGCCTAGGATAAATGATGATAAACGTGATAAACAACAGGGGACACAGATGGGTCCACTTTGTGAAGATTCATCAAGCTGCACACTTCTGATCTAATAGTTTGCTGTGTATGTTGTACTTTAGAAAGTTTTTTTTTTTAAAGATAAGTGACAAACTGGGAAAATATGTTTGCTCCTCATGTCATAGATGAAGAGTTCCTTTTCCTAATATATAAAATGTTCCTAGAAATAATAAGAAAAAGACTACTCAAAAAAATGGCGATGGACATGGGTCACAGAAAAGAGAATACAAATGACCCTTAGACACATGAAAAGATGCTCATCTTTTCTTATAATAAGAGAAGTGCAAATTACAACTACAGTTAGATGTCAATTTTTAGCTGACGGTCTGGCAAGAGATTAAAGAGTTATATAGCACTGAGTTGGCAAGGATGTGGGGAGACAGGCGCTGTGGGATATTGCTTGTGGGAGTGTCAACTGCCCTCCTCCCCCGAAGGGGAATTTGGCAATATCTATCAAAATCACATTTGCTCGTTCATTTTGATCAAATGACTCCACTTCTAGGGATTCGTTATACAGAGATACTCCCACGTATAAGGTCATTACTGCAACTCGATGTGTGCAAAGTAAATTATTGGAAACAATCTAAATGTCTGTCACTAAAGAACTAGTTAAGGTACATCCATATAATGTCAAACTACGGATCTGCAAAAAAAAAAAAAAGAACGAGCGATGTTTTGGGATATGCACCGAATAATCTCCAATACGTTGTTACATGAAAAAAGCAACATACGAAGAGCATGTAGAATTATACCGTTTATGTAAAAAAGGAGGGGCGGAGAATATGCACATTCATGTATTTGCTTATATGTGTGAGAAAAATCTCTGGGTAACATAACACCCACCGTGCCTTGGGTCAGGAACTTAGTGGCAGGGGATGAGGTAAGAGGGAGATTTTCCACTGTATACCCTTTAGTACCTTTGGGATTTTGAAGCACAGGAATACAATACCTATTTTTAAAAACATATTAAATTTTCATTTTAAAACTTTGAAAATAAAATAGAGCAGGGCAGGGTCTACCCAGCTCTGGCCAGTAGTTGCCACGTGGTAATGCAGAGCCAGCCTTGCCAGACATGTCACGTCTTCAGGAGAAGCTGGAACTGAATTTCATATGGAAATTACCTGTGTTCTTCATGTTGGCAACAGTGGGGAGCCCACAGTGGCCCTCTTGCTACTTGCTTCTTCCTTAGTTACAGAACTCTGATTTGAAGACATGATCAGGTAAAAAAAAAATGCATTTCCTGGCCTCCCCTGAAGTTAGGATTGGCTAGTGAAATAGAAGCTGTGGTCTCCCTGAGTGGAGATGCATAAAATCTGGAATGGGGGCTTGGAGTTGGTGGGAGAGGCACCCATTTTGCCTCTCCCAGCTCTACTTTTTCCTGCCGGAACACAGATGTGAGCACTGGCAGCCATCTTGTGACTCTGAGGATGGAGGTAAGAGTTGAGGATGGTGACTAGGAAATGTAGAAGGAAGCTGGGTCCTTGGTGATGCTGTGGAGCTGGCACACCTCCCTGGACCAGGGGCTGCTTGCCTCACAGGACATAGTCACGTGGTGGACATGGCAGATTTATATGTGCATGTGACCATTTTCTGGAATACAATAATGGAATGTCTTATTTGAACAAAATAAGCATATCACAACAATTTTCCAACAGGTGGAAATAAAGTCTGTGGAGAATAGGGTATCTTTCTCTAATTTGCACAAAGAATTAGACTATTATTTGCCTGAGCTATTATAGTCAGGTCTCAGTCAAATCTAACTAATACAGCAACTAATTTTCAAAAATTAAATAGAAAAAAATCCATCCTAAAATTCATGTGGAATCTCAAGGGACCTTGAATAGCCAAAACAGTCTTTTTTTTTTTAATATAAATTTATTTATTTTTATTTTATTTAGTTTTCGCTGCATTGGGTCTTTGTTGCTGCACGCAGGCTTTCTCTAGTTGCGGCGAGCGGGGGCTACTCTTCATTGCAGTGTGCGGGCTTCTCATTGCAGTGGCTTCTCTTCTTGCAGAGCATGGGCTCTAGGCATGTGGGCTTCAGTAGTTGTGGCACACGGGCTCAGTAGTTGTGGCACACGGGCTTAGTTGCTCTGAGTCATGTGGGATCTTCCCGGACCAGAGATCGAACCTGTGTCCCCTGCATTGGCAGGTGGATTCTTAACCACTGTGTCACCAGGGAAGTCCCCCAAAACAATCTTGATAAAGAAGAACAAATTTTAGAAGACTCATACTTTCTGATTTCAAAACTTATTACAAAGCTACAGTAATCAAAACAGTGTGGCACTGACATAAAGACAGACAGATAGACCAACGGAATAAAATAGAGAGTCCAGAAATAAGCCCTCACTTATATGGTCAAATGATTTTCAACAAGGGTGCTAAGATCATTCAATGAGGAATGGACAGTCTTTTCAACAAATGGTGTTGGGAAAACTGAATATCCACATGCAAAAGAATGAAGTTGGACCCTTACCTAACACCATATACAAAAATTAATTCAAAATAGATTAAACACCTAACACTATAAAACTTCTAGAAAAAAAAACATAAGGGGAAAAGCTTCATGACATTGGATTTGGCAATGATTTCTTGAATATCTCACCCAAAAGCACAGGAACAAAAGCAAAAATAGATAAAAGGGACTACATCAAACTTAAAAGTTTCTGTGCCTCAAAGGACACAATCAACAGAGTGAAAAGACAACCTACAGAATGGGAGAAAATATTTGCAAATCATATATCTGATAAGGAGTTAATATCTAGAATATATAAAGAATCCTACAACTCAACAACAAAAGCCAAATAACCAAATTAAAAAATGGACAAAAGACTTGTATAGACATTTCAACAGAGGAAGGGATAAACAAAATGTTATGTATACATAGAATGGACTATTATTCCGCCTTAAAATTGAAGGAAATCGTGTCACATGCTACAACATGGATGAACCTTGAGGACATGATGCTGAGTAAAATAAGCCAGTCACAGAAGGACAAATACTGTATGATTCCACTTGTATGAGGTAGCTAAAGTCAAACGCATAGAAACAAAAAATAGATTGGTGGTTGCCAGGGGCTGGGGGAAAGGGAATGGGGAGTTGTTTCAGTTTTGTAAGGTGAAAATGTTCAGGAGGTCTGTTGTACAACAAGGTGAATATACTTAACACTACTCAACTGTACACTTAGAAATGGTTAAGATGGTGAACTTTCTGTTACATGGGTTTTTTTTAACCACAATTTTAAAAAAATTAAACACTGCAGTGGGCCACCAGATTGCAATCCTTCTCTTAGACAGTGCTTCCCTTAGGCTGGATGTGTAACCACGTGTTAGGACTGCAAGGGCCGTGGGGAACTTGTCACTTAGGGGCTCACATGCTTGTCGACAGCTCTCTTTTAATTCATTCATTCAACAATACTTACCGAGCACTTACTCTGTGCCAAGATCTATGCCAGGCCCTGGAGTGAGAGAGATGAAGGGTGAACTAGCTCACAATCTAGAGGAGAGACAAACGATAGACACCAAATGCATAAAAAATCAGTGTTATGATGCCAATTCATTGGGGTGACCCGATCCAGGGTGACTGGGAGTGGGACAAGATTACTTGAGGATCTTAATGACAAAAGGAGAGGGCCATGTGAGGACATGGGAGAAGGGCTCCAGGCAGATGGAAGGGCAAGTGCAAAGACCCAGGGGCAGAAGTGAGCCTGGCCTGTCTGGGGAGGATGGGGCAGGAAGGTCAGCATGACTGGCTCAGAGAGCAAGGGGGAGGTAAATGGCTGAAATTCTGCCAGCAGGCCCACATACATGAAACAGATAAAAAGCAGCCTGTTATCAGCATAAACGTTTTTTTTCAACCAGCATAAACTTGATTTGTGAGTTCAGATATACCATTATCTTTTATGGTAAAAGTAAATTATAACAATTATTTTGTCCTAGAGAAAGGCTGGGTCAACAGACGCCCCTCAAAATCTCCTATTTGCCTCAACACATCCACTGTCTGCCGAATCTCTGAATTAGTTCCTTGGGGTAATTTAAAAACCACTGATCTGCTTGGGCCCCATCACCCCCACTCAGCAGATGGGTGGACTGAGGCCCAGAGCAGAGAAGGAGCTCCAAGTAAGGCCAGGGCAGAGCAAGAGTTAGGCCTGGTGATGAGAGGCACCTGGCTCCCCATTCAGGGGTGGGGAGGCCTGGGAGAGGGAGCAGTCCACAGCCCGTGACCCTGACTCACATGGGAGGAGCCGTGAGTGACGGGACACTGGAGGGCCCTGGCCCTGCTTCCCGTATAGGGAGAACCCTCTCCCCAACACCCAGGCAGCCTGGGCATGGGTGTGGGGCCTGGGAGGAACAGTTGAGGGTCAAGCCAGTGGCCTGATGGCAGGGCTGGGAATGTCTGAGCACGGCCACCTGTGCTCAGAACTTCCCCTCACTTCCTGCTGGTTTTCCAAGCCCGCCTCAGCGCTCTCCTGTGATCCTCTGGGCCTGGCTCCCCCTCTGGTGAATCTCTCTGAAGCAAACAATCTCAGCTGGTTTCTGTTGCTTGCTACCAGGAGCTCTGCAGGATCTGGAGGGTCTCCCAGGCTGCAGTGCCTCCATCACCACCCATACAGCCCCTCCGATGGCTGCTAGGGTCTCAGCTCTGTTACTGACTGGCCATGAGGTCTGGGAGAGGCAATCGCGGGCTCGGCCAGGCTGGGAGGGACATTGGCAGAGCAAGTAAAGGGCTCTTAGTCACCGACCGGCTCTGGGTTTCCTAAAATTCAATTCTGAATCCACGTTCAGGACTTTTACCATATCCATAACTGCCTGTACTCAATCTTATTATTTTTCTTTAAAATGACTTCCTTTAAAAACTCAAATTCAGGGACTTCCCTGGAGGTCCAGTGGTTAGGACACGGGCTTTCACTGCAGGGGTCCCAGGTTCAATCCCTCATCAGGGAACTAAGATCTCACAAGCCATGCGGTGAGGCCAAAACAAAAACAAACAAAACAAAACAAAACAAAAAACCTCAAGTTCATTTAATAGGCAACTACATGCCACATTCCTAAATGGAAATCCTGTATTTCTTTCCTTAAATAAAAGGAAACCCTAAAAAACAAATCCAGCAAAATCAAAATGATTAAATTTCATCCAGCTGCCTGCTCAGGGCACTGAGCTTGAGGCTTCCTCTCTGTGCAAAAAGGGAGATTAGCAAGTGTCTAAGGACAGTTAATAGCACCAAAGAACCTTTCTCCATAACCATAATCAGAATTGAGAAGAAAATTACTTTCTCTCCCCAAGATTTAAGGTGAGTTAATGCTGCCACTGTTTAAAACCGGCACGTATACAATGTACCCAGACATTGGCAATGACCAGACTAATTCAGCCAGAGTCCTGTCACGTCGAGGGTTCCAGCTGTGTGACCATGGGCAGGTCACTCAACTTCTCTGTGCCTCGGTTTCCCCATCTCTAAAATAGAATAAATAACAGAACCCACTTCCTCAGGGTATTGTGAGGATTAAAGCAGTGAATAGCAGACAGGTCTGCCAAACATCTGTTAAATAAATAAGCCCACCTCGCGGTACAGGTGGAAGCCCTGAGGTGCAGGGAAGGGGAGGGATGGGCTCAGAGCACCTGGGAGCCTCCCTTCTCTCAGCCCCTCACCAACCCCAGCCAGCCTCTCGCCCTTGGGCACCCCGCCCTGCCCCCTCCCTGCTGCTCCGCACTCGCCCCAACTTCCTGAGCTCCTGCTCCGACTGGGCTACTTGATTTAATTCTCACAGGAACCCGGAGAGGGAGGCGGGTTCATCAGGCCCAGTCCACAGAGGGTCGGCCTGAGCCCCAAAGGGGTGACATAATTCCTGTCTGTCTCTGCGTGCACCAGGGCTGGGAGGAAGACGCAGCGGATTCTGGGTTCCCCCCCCATCCAGCCCAGGCCCCCCCACAATTATCTTTAGGCGGCAGCAGCTGAGCCTCCTGGTATCTCTCTGATCCCCCAAATTTCCGGTTCCCCAAAGACAACTCAGGATGTGGGGAGGGTGGGGTAGGGAGAGGAGGAGGGAGACAGAGAACGAGAGAGAGATCACAGAGAGACAGAGGGCCACAGAGACAGAGAGAGACAGGGCAGAGAGACAGATGAGAGATACGGCTTCCAAGACAGAGACTGAGAAACAGATTGAGGCCCACAGAGAGGGAGACAAAAGAGTCAGGAAGGGAACGGGTGATCCAGAGACACACAGAGATGAGGAGGGGCGAGGGAAGGGAGAGGCCGAGAGAACAAGACGGAGGCAAAAGTGAAAGTGGCAAGTGGGATGGGGAGCGAGGGGGCCCGGAGCCGGAGCTTGGTGTGCGGGGTGCCGCGGGGGACCCGGAAACAGAAAGACAGGTGGCGAGCCTGAGAGCCAGGTGGGAGAGGGAGAGAGTGCACAGAGGCCCAGCCGAGGCATACAGGAGGCAGACGGGGACAGGGACCCCGAGCGTGGAGGCAGGAGGGGCCCCAGGTCCTCCTCTTTCTCGGAGCTCAGGGGGCTCCCAGCCCCCACAGGGCCACAGATGCTCCAAGCGTCCACCCCTCACGTAGCCCGTGTGTCCCCAAGAAGAGGGACTCGGCTCAGGTCCAGCTGCCCACAGCCCAGAGCGGGCAGCCCCTTTGAAGTCCGGCAGGGGAGTGAGCCCTGAACGGCCTTGGCTACCCACCCCGCTGAGGGACAGAGGTGGACAGAGAGGCCTGAGGGGGGACTTGGTGGGTACAGATAGATGGAGGCACTTGGGAACAGGGGTTGCTTAGACCACTTGGGGAGGGGAAGCCAGTACCCTGCTTGGTCTGGCCACCTGCCCTCTCTGAGCCTCAGTTTCCTCATTTGTAAAAGGGTGATAATGAGACGAACTTACTCAGGGTCACGGTAGCGACCAAACATGTGAACCGTGTGGCATCTCACGTGGCCTATGTCAGTGCCTGAAAGTGGGCCTTGTTGAAGGTCGAAGATCCGCAGCATCCTGTCCAGATGAGTCAGGGCCCTTTCATTTGCAAATGACAGAAACCCAGCTGGAGCAGAGCCAAGTGAAGGGTGTTAATTAACTCATGTAACTGAACAGTTCATGGGTGGTGCCAGTTTCAGGAATGTATGGATCCAGGACCTCAACCCATGTTCTCAGGAACCATTTTCCCCCTACCTGGCGCTGCTCACCTCTGTGCTATCTTCCCCCTCACAGGTGCCCTTCACATGGTGGCCCCTGGAAGCTCCAGGCCCATGTGTCCTCCCTGTTGAGGGGTCCCAGCAGAGAGAGAGAGCCTTATTCCCAAAAGTTTTAGCAAAAATCCCTATGCAAAGCAGAATTTGCTCTCTGTGGAATTTCTCCTTGGGTCTGCCTCCTTGTTTTCTCCTTTTGCACCAACTTTTAACATAGTCTCCCTCCCTTCACTCCAAAGTAGGCTGTGTTTCCATAAATAACTCTGGCATTTGCTGTGTGACTTTAAGCACATCACTTAACCTCTCTGAGCCTGTTCTCTTCTCTACAAAAGGAGCTCCTTATACCTTGTAGACCAGAGTGTTGTGAGACTCAGTGAAATCATGAGTGTGGCACACAATAAATGTGGAATAAATGCATCCCAACAGCCATCCTCCCTTCTACCAGCAATAGCCTCTAATTTTCTCTGGGTGCCTTCCCCATTTCCGGTGCCTTCCCCATTTCCACTCCCTCAGAGTGGAGCATATGACCCAGGCCTAAGTCAGTCAGCACATGGCATTCTCCTGGCCAGTGATTGGTTCGGGGAGTCTTGTGACCCAAGCTAAGACAATTAGAGTAGTTTAGGGCTTTTGCTGGCGGTGCTGGGACACTTTGCTCCCCCCACCCACCCAGGATAGGAACTGGAAGGACATGGTCCCTGAAGCTGCCAGAACCATCACATGACCACAAGGGAGAGGCTGTGAAAATGGAATCAGTGGAGAAATTAGAAGTTGGTAGTGATACTTAAGCCTCTGACTCCAGCCATACCTGAGTTCTAACTTTCTCAGCAACAAGGGATCCCATTCTTTTACTTCCAGGGACACCTTTTGGGGCTAGGGACCTCAAAATGAGAAGGTTTTAAAACTTAAGTTCAACATCCTCAAAGGTTCCCAAAGTCCAGAAATCTAGTGGCAGAGTTGGGACTCAAACTTAAGTCTCCTCACCTGTATCCCAGTGCTCTTGCCACCAAACTCAGTCCCCTCTCTAGAATTACTGCTCATCAGCTCCAAGAATAATAATACCAAGTAAAGAAAGCAAAAGTAAGGAAAAACCAGAAAGATTTCCCTGGGCAGGTGGGTGTTGAGGAGGAAAGTGGGACACTGGGAGGGGATTAGGTAGGAGGGCAGACCCATGTGTCCAGGACAGATGGGTTACCAGCCATAAAGTGTGCACGCAGGTATCTCTGAGGAGCAGTTAGAAGAGGTGGAGGGTGAGGAAAAAGGTGAGTTTCACACATTGGTCACCAGGGGCTCATCACCAGCCCGGGTTGGCCTGATTGTGGTTGGGATTTGGTGGAAATGATAGGCGCTGTGGTTATCCACTAGGAATCTTTTTGTGGCAAGTGGAAGAAAGCCTGGCTCAAATTGGCCTAACCAATTGGCCTGATGAGATTGACTCATCAGGCAGTAATGTCTTCAGGCATATTGGATCATTGGATCTGGGTGCTTATACAGCTATCAGGACTCAGTTTTTCTATTTCCATTTCTGTTGACTCTGCTTTCCTCTCTGGAGGCTTCATTCTCAGGCAGGCTCCCTCCAAGTGGAAGCCTGCAAAAGCTCCAGGCCTACATCTTATGGGCTTTGACACCGCAGTGGACAAAGAGCTTCTCTTTCCTATTAGTTCCAATGAAAGTCTCAGGAATGTGTCTCATTGGCCTGAATTGTGTCATGTGCCCTTCTATCAACCAATGACTGTAGCCAGGGGGTGGGACATAATGATTGGTCAATCCTGGGTCACATGCACATCTAAGACTTCAGTCCCACCTGAGCCACACAGACATTTCAAATCCAGGTGGCGTCATTGGAAGAAGAAGGCACGGATACTGGCAAGGAAAAACAAAAGAAGTCCTCTGTAGATGTTAGAAGGTGGCCAGCAAAATGCTAATAATAACATTTTTAAAACTTCTAAAGTCAAATACATTTGGGGAATACTAGTTTAGGCAAAGAGAAACAAACGTTTCTCACAGGATCCCTCAGAACCATGAACTCAGCAAAGTGCACTTGACTCTGCCAGGAGGATTTAGAGAATGCACTTTTCCCAAACTCTCCTGAAAGCAGAACGCTTCCTTGAGAAGCTTCTCTCGGGACTCATGAGCCACACAGTGCATTTTGGAAAAAATGGCACTGAATACCACAAACAGCCCAAGCTCTTGCAGCAGGCACTGTCGATGCCTCGTCCATGGCCCTCCTCACCATTTCAGGGCTCACTGGCCCGCGCATCTGCCGGCACCTGCCTTCCTCTGCTCCAGGCTTGCTGGGGCCACTGGTGCCCACTGTGCCCACATGAGTGGCAGGCCAGAAGTTCTGGAGAATTAACAGCCCCCCTTTCCCTGGAGCCACCCTCAGTTGGTGAGTAACGGGCAAGGTTGTACAAATACCCCAGCTCCCTCCCGGGGCGGGATGGCTCATACCCACCCACTCCACAAGGCCCCCAGCCTGCCCTGGCAGGGCTGTGTCCCAGTTGCCCGCATAGGTAACTGGCTCTATAATGCATCCTTTGTTGGCTGCCTTCTCTTTCCTGTCTCACTCCCCTGTCAGTGATTTTGGGACCACCTCCCAAATAAACTATTTGCACTGGGACCCTTGTCTCAAGGACTGCTTCTGAGAGACCCCAAATCAATAGAGCTGTTACCTTCCGATGGCCTTTACAAACACCCAGTTGTCTCCCCAGCAATTCCAGAAAATATTCTCTCTCACTTAACACTAGATCTACCTTTCCTCCAACAACGGACTTGAAGAAAAAAATCTGTTTCTGCTCCCCAGCTTTCATCTGCAGGGATTCTACCTACTGACCACCGCACTGTGCTAAGAACCCCAGCCCGGCCCCGTAGACCTCATTGCCTTGACTATCTGTCCCTCCTGGCTCATCCACTGGTGGAAGCAAAGCACATTCTCTCGCTGATCCAAGAAACACCAGTGGGAAGCTGCTTCGTGCCTCAGGGCACACCCCGCCCCCAATCCACCAAGGCAAGGACCCAGAGTCACCTTGGACTTCCCCAAGCCTCACGGCCCACAGCCAACCCATCACCACGTCCTTTGCTTCTGCCTCCCAAACATCCCCTATTCTACCACCTCGCTCCACGGCCACCACCACTTCTTCAGCTAGCCCACCATTTCTCCTGTGGATCACTCTAGGAGCCGCCTCACTGATCCCACCTCAGGGCCTTTGCCTACGTTGTTCCTAAAGCCTGGAGCGCCATATGCATCTCACCTACTTGGCGCAGACAGACCGGCACCTCTCAGCCTCCTGTTTACTGCCTCCTAAAGCTGCCCTACTTTTCTGCCTCCATCCACTGCCCCCTTAGGTCTTGGCCTCTTTTCTTATTACAAAATCATTCAGATATGCAAACATTTAAGAGAGTCACGTATCATACACCTCTGTATCCAACCCTACTTAATACGAACAAGACATTACACATACCATGGAGGCCTTCCTGAACTCCTTCCCAGGTATCCTCCCCGCTCCCGCCCATGGTAGCCACTCTCCAGAGTTTGATATTCCTCATTCCTTGGCCTATCTTTTTTTTTCTTTTCTTTTTTTTTTTTTTTTGGCCACGCCTCACGGCTTGTGGGATCTTAGCTCCCTGACCAGGGATGGAACCCCGGGCCCATGGCAGTGAAAGCGTGGAGTCGTAACCACTGGACAGGCTGGGAATTCCGTCCTTTGCCTATCTTACTATCCTTGCATATATGTGTATCCCCGGACAACATGTACAGGTTTTTCACGTTTTTAGGTTTATATAAATAAAAAACTTGCTTTCCTTTTCTCGCTCCAGCTTCTGCTGGTGATATTTAGCGGAGTTGACAGACGTTGCTCCAGTCCACTGATCTTTCTCTGCTGGTGGGTCTCCACGGTGTCACTGGACTGCAGCCCCTCCGTCCACTCTCCCAGTGACGGTGTCGGCTGTGTCCCGCTGTCGGCCATTACAGTTTGCCCTGAGCCCCTTGGACCCACCCCTTAGCCCGTGTGCTGGTTTGTCCAGGTTTATACCCAGGGATATGCTAGGCAAGGGGACACACCATCTTCAGCTTGACTGATGTTGCTAGGTTATTCTCAGTGTGGTGGCACCAACATGACCTTGTTGGTAAACTGTTTCTGTCCCTCAGCCCAGGCATGAAGGTGCCTCTGCCCTTTTCTATTTCCTCCAAATAAAATGACTTGGACTTCCCTGGCGGTCCAGTGGTTAGGACTCCGTGCTTCCACTGCAGGGGGCATGGGTTCGATCCCTGGTCGGGGAGCTAAGATCCCGCATGCCGCACATCGGCCAAAAAAAAAAAAAGACGATGCCACCTGTTGATGTCCAGCTTGTCCAAACCCCTCCCCAGACCTCCCTCCCCCACTTTTCCAACGGGCCTCTCACAACCTCCCCACCTGGGGCAGCGGCACCTAACACAACACCCAGAGCAAGGGTGCTGGCGGCAATGACTCTGGAGGCCAACAGGCCCAGATCTCAGCCCAGATTCGCCACTTTGGCCGTGTGCCTTTGGGCAAATCACTTTTCCTCTCTGAGCCTGTGTTTCCTCACCTGCAAAATGGGGATACGCACAGTAACTGACAACAGGGGCGTGACAATGATGAAATAAGCGTGGAAATGTGGCAGGCGCTCCACAGAGGAGCAGTTGCTATTACCCTTGGAGGCCAGACGCCAGCAACTGTGCATCCCACTCAGGACTACTCTGGTTGTACGAGACAGAAACCCCAAATCAAGCTGGTTGAAGAAAACTGGTCATTTATTGGCCCAAGTAACCAGAAGTCTGAGGGGATGTCTCGCTTCAGGTGTGACTGGATCCAGGCATTCTGACACCACCAGGAAGCCAGCCCTGCCCACCTCCGGGCCTTCTCTCTTCCATGCTGGCTTCATTTTTGGGAGGCTCTCCAGGTGGGGGCTCTAGGACCATGTTCTCCCAGCTTCACGACTGCCATGAACAAAAAGCTTCTCCTTCCTGACACTTTCTGCCCATGTCCAGCGCTGGGCCTCACTCTGGCCAGGTTGTCACACGCCCGCACGGGAGCCAGTCCCAACGACCAGGGTATCCACCAGACCCTCCTATTCAGAGGGGGGTCTCAGAGCAGCAGCAGTAGAACCACTTGGGAGCTCGTTAGGAATGCAGAGTCTCAGACTACATCCCAGATGGACTGAATCAGAATCTGCATTTTCGCAAAACCCCCAGGTGAGTCATCTGTACGTCAAGTCTGAAGAGGACTGTGCTGCCCGTTAACTTTTTCAGTTGCTTAGACAATTTTTAAAGTTCTGTTTCGTTAAGAACCATAAAAAGTAAGAATTAAGAAAGCCCTTTGAGGGACTTCTCTGGTGGCGCAGTGGTTAAGAATCCGCCTGTCAGTGCAGGGGACACAGGTTCAAGCCCTGATCCGGGAAGATCCCACATGCCGCGGAGCAACCGGGCCCGTGTGCCACAACTACTGAGCCTGCGCTCTAGAGACCGCGAGCCACAACTACTGAGCCCATGTGCCACAACTACTGAAGCCCACGCACCTAGAGCCCGTGCTCTGCAACAAGAAGCCACCGCAATGAGTAGCCCCCGCTTGCTGCAACTAGAGAAAGCCCGTGCGCAGCAACAAAGACTCAATGCGGCCAAAAATTAATTAATTAATTTAAAAAGAGAAAAAGAAAAAAGAAAGCCCTTTGAGGTCATCAAGTCCACCCCCTTGTTTTAAAGATGGAGAAACAAGGGGCCAGTGGAGAAGGGTCTTGCTCTAGACGCCCACCCAGCGCTTCCCCACGCCCTGTTCTCCCATCACCTCGGCCATCGTCTGCCACTTCCAAGGACTATCTCATGAGGAGACGCACCTGAGCCCCAGGAGTGCCAGCCGGGCTCAGAACTGCCTCACTCAGAAGGTGACGTGTCCCAGGCTTCGTTCAGTCACTCACACATACCTGGTCAGGACCCTCGGGAGCACAGAGGGTCTGTGAGGATGGAGACCCATAAACACACACACACACACACACACACACACACACACACACACACACTCAGGACCTCAGACACAGCCCACCCTCACCCTGACTCCGACCCACTGCGCCCCCCAAAGCTAAGAGCACTACAGACCACAGCAGCCTTTATTCTGTTACAGAGAAGGGCTGGGGCCGGGGTGGTTCATTCTCAGGCTGCGTCAGAAGGTGCAGGGTACTGGGGCCACACAGACTGGACCCCAAAGTGACAATAAGTTAGGGGGAAAGTTCTCAGGCTGTCGTCAGGTTGGAGACGGGGCGGGGTGCCAAGTGGGGGCCCACAGAGCCACTGCCGGCTGCTCAGCTCGGCACTCCCAGGCAAGGCTGGCTCCAGAACCCGCACGGCCTCTCACTGGAACACAGCGGGACAGGGACAGAGGGAGGGGTACAAGGTCAGGAGGTCCGTGGCGGTCACAGGGGGCCCCAGACTCAGAGAGGAGAGGGCTGAGATGGCGGGGAGGGCGGGGAGGGCGGGGAGGGCCTAGGGCCCGCAGGTCCAGGGCAGGGCTGGGACGGGCGGGGCCTCTCACCAGGCCTTCAGTGAATCTGGAGATTCTCATAATCTGGAGTTTCCTCATCTTCCATCTCCTGGGAACTCCGGCTGGCTGCGAGGGAAGGGGAGGTTGGTCTTCAGCTCACAAACCATCCCGCTCTCCTCCAAGGCAGCTCCCCCAGTGTCTGCCCTACCTCCCCCGACACACACCAGGCTTGGTCCTCGCCACGGGCGGCAGCTCCTGGGACACGTTCACATACTCCCGGCTCCCATCTGTGGGGACAGGTCAGAAGGAGGGACGGCCATACCGAAAGGGGGGCAGGCCACACTGGGGGTGAGAGAGGAGGAGGACACCCAGGCAGAGGGCGAGGGAGCCAGAGAGGGGGCGGTGGGCACCCTCAAGGCCGGAATGAGAGTGAGGATGGGGTGGGGGGCGCGAGAGTGAGGAGGGAAGGCGGACCCCAGCCGCTCACCCAGGGACGCATCCGCGCTCTCCTCACTCTCAGGAACGTTCACGTAATCTTCCCCCGACTTCACTGTAGGAAAAGCATTGGCACCCACGCACTGGTACCCAGAGCCCCCGAGGCAGACACCCAGAGGCTCCCAACCGCAGCCCCCAAAGACTTTCCACATAACCAGCCCGAGACTCCTACACGCAGACCCCCAGAGACCATCCCCACCGTCGGCCCCAGAGGGAGGCAGGGAGGGCGGTCCGGACCTGCGACGCGGGTGGCGATGGAGAGAAGTAGGACAACTTGACCAGAATTGATTAGGGGAAACGGAATTGTGGGAGGAGAGACAGCAGGCCCAGCATGTCCCTCAGGTTGGGGAGCAGGGACGGGGAGCGGCTCGGGGTGGTGGGGCTGGGCGACACGTGTGCAGAAGGAAACAACACGCAGGGCTGGGCCGAGTCAGAGGCGCCATCAGCCCCGCTGGCCTCTCCTCCTCAACCAGGCCTGCCCTGACCCCCCTCTCCTGTCCTTGTCCCTTCCTAACGCCTAGCGCCATCGACGACATCTTATTCTTTCATGTGTTGACTTATTTCTCCCTGAGGATGTGGACAAGGCAGGCTTCGGAGTCAAACTGCCCAGGTTCAAGTCCAGCTCCAGCATTAACTGTGTAACCTCAGGCAAGCTACCTAACCACTCTGGGCCTCAGTTTTCTCATCTGTAAAATAGGGTGAGGAACGGTACCCACTGCATAGGGGTGTTGTGAAAACGGTGAATTAAAATAAGGCCTGTCATACAGTAAGTTCTGCCAAGTTTCTGTTAAATAAACAAATCATTGTACAGATAGGACAAGTGAGGGGCAGGAGGGGAAGAGACAGGCTCAAAAGCCCCTGGGAATTGTGAGGTTTAATATTAATAAGTTAATACACATAAAACTCTTAGTAGGGCATGTAGTAGGCCCTCAATAATGTTAGCTGTTTTAATCACAACTCTACCTCATTAGATGTGATTATATCAGGGGTACCCAGTAAATATGATGGATGACTGAATGAGTGAATGAATGAAAATAGGCACTTGGACAGATGGTCTGGGGCTCAAGAGAGAGGCCATGAGTTGAGAATCAGGATGGCACATGAAGCCAGGGTGTGGAAGTGAAGACCCAGAGCAAGTACAGAGAGAAAGGAGAGAAATGGAACACTGAAGATCACAAGACACTTAGAAAAGCCTCCAACAGGCAGGATGAAACCAAAATGAAGAGAGAAAAGCAGCCCAAAGGAAACTGAAACAACACAGGAAGCAGAAGAAAACTTCCCAAAGAAACCCAAAAAAGACGACCTATAATCAATATCCTTAGAGATTTATGAGATGATATTGCCTTTGTGAAACAAGATAGGAGGCTATGAGAAAGGAACATTCAGAGACAAAGAAAGGGCTTCTGGACAAGAAAGACAAAATGAAAGCATAGAGTCAAAAGAAGAATACAGTCAAGGAAATCTCGCAGACAATAAAAGCAAAAGACAAGGAGGGAAGAGGAGAGAAAAGGTAAGGAAATCAGAAGATCGGAGCCGGAAGTCCCCCTATCTGAAGGACAGAAGTGCTAGAAAGAGAGAAGAGAGAAAATGGAGGGGGAGCAAACATCCAGGAGGAGAGGGAAGAGCCGAGGGGCCGCAGCACAGAGGGGCAGGGAGTGGTCAGATGGCCGACTCACCGGAGAAGGCGCTATCTCGGAGGCCAGGGTTGCTGGACACAGGAGCTGGTGGGACGGCGGCGCCAGTGGCCGGGACGCTGTCAGGAAGCACGACCCTGAGGGAAGTCAAGGAGCGGGTGAGCAAGGAGCCCCGGCCTCGGCTCCCACCTCCCGCCTGGCCACTCACAAGTAGCCCTCGTTGGGATAGTCTTCCTCATCCTCGTCTTCGTCCGCATCCTCACAGACCGCCTCTGGGGGGGTTAACGACACAGGGTCAGCAGAGCCCAGGACAGGCCCCAGCGTCCTCCCAACCAGGGCCGCCGGGGTCCCTGACGCACCCTCGTTCTCGTAGCTGGCCACACTGTTGGCTGCAGAGAGAGCGGGAGAGGGAGACTGAGCCAGCTCAGAGGGGCCCGTCCTCTGCCCGGCCCCAGCCCCATGGGCCCGGTTCCACGCTTACCACCATCTGAGTCCTGCTGGGAAGACGGCATGCGGTGGGAGCCTCCGGGGGGCTGTGGGGATCTCCTGGGAATCAAAGGTCAGAGGGCATGCTGGGGTGGGGCTCTGGGGCAAGAGGGATTGCAACAGGGAAAGAGGCCCCCAATCCAAGCAGGTGAGGGGGTTAAAAGGGGGATTTGGAGGGGAAGTGGCCACTTACGGGATGGGGAGCAGGTCTGGCTGGCTCTGCAGCAGGTAGGTCACAGGCGGGTAGGAAGTGGTTGGTGGCCAGGAGGCGAGTGTGGCTGAGGATACAGGACCAAGCTGAAGGAACGACTCCAAAGCTCACGCCCCTACCCTGGACGAGGCCTCGAAGGGCAGACTAACCCCTGACACCCCTGTGCCCTGGACAGGCCTGTGGGGGGCACCCACCTCCCTCCCCACCCCCAGCTCAGGTCAAGGCCATGTGGGCAGCCACAGGGGGAAACTGAACAAAGGCACACGCTCTCCCACCCACGCCAGGAGACGCTCCCCCCGCATCCGAGGAAGGGGACCCTCCATGTACTCACGAGGCGATTTGATCACGATGCTACTTGGGGTCAAACTAGCAGGAGAGACACAGCTTGGGTAAGCAGCTGGGAGAGGCCCCAGACCCCATCTCAGTCCCCTGGGGCCCAGCCCTGCATGGGGTATTGAGGGAGACACCCAGGGTGGACGGGGCAGACTCACCCATCGGAGGCAGCAGTGTCATATGAGCCTGGGGAAGAGAGGGCCCGTGAGGCAGGAAAAGGGGGTGACGAGGGCAGAGGGTGATGGAGTATGGGGCTCTCAGCGACTCGAAAGAGTTAAAGAGGGACAAAGGAGTTGGGGCGTGGGGTGAGGATCCCTGTCGGTGTGTCTGAGCATCTGGACACCCCACCAGCACCCACTCACCTGGCAGCTCTCGGCAACGCACACACAGTGCCATCAGCAGCACGGCCAAGAGAGGCAGCAGCAGGAGGCCCAGCACAAAGAGGCCCAGGCTGACTGCCTCCATCTGCAGGGAGAGCTTGCACCTGGCCTAGCTGCTCGCCGCACACCCCTCCGGGACAGAGCAGCAGCAGGCCAAGGGCCAGGCCAGAAAAGGTACAGGGGCCGAGCGGGCACCAGGCTGGGAGCCTGGTGGGGGGCAGCTGCGCCCTCCTCGGGGGCTCCCTGGGTCTCCTCCCCTCAGTGGGCTGAGTGGGCGTCAGCGCGGGCTCTGGAAGACCCTTGAACCCAGGGCAGTCAGGCCCTGGCCTGGAGTCTGGGGCGCCAGCCACCCCTACACAGACCCTGTGCCCCAGCCCTACCTGCCCCTGGGCTCTGCGCCTGCCTCTCCTCAGCGCCTGCCTGCCTGCGGCAGGAAGCTGTGGTGAGCGCCGGGTGAGGGCAGGAAATCATCGGGGCTCAGCTGGCTGCACCCTCCCCCTTCCCACCCCCACCCAGCCAGTAGGGAGGGGGAGGAGGCCACCTCAGGAGCCACCCCGGGCCCTCAGGAAGGGTCTGCTGGCCTCCGGGACAAGGGGCAACTCAGACCAGTGGGAGGAGGAAAAGATACTTGCAGGCCAGCCAGCTGCGGTGCCCTCCACAGTGTGGCTCAAGGAGGCAGCAAGGAGGGAGGCCCTGACACCGGGAATTCTGAGGGGCCCAGGGCATGCCCACCCCACCTCACCCTGGACGGCCTGCCAAGGGCGGGCGGGCTCTCGGGGAGACATGGGCATGAGTGACTCACTGTCACACCGAGCCAGCTCACTCCACCCCTTCATTCACTGGCCCAGAAGGGCAGGGATTTGCCCAAGGGCCCGCAGGAGTGACCCAACAGCCACTGGGAACCTGGGACTATAGAGGGGGCGTCCCCTGCAATCCAGAGATCACTAGCACCCAGAGAGACTCCAGCAGGCACTTGGGGTCTGGCTACAAACTTTATTCAGTTACAAATAGCACCGAGCCCCTGGGGCTGCTCCAGTGGTGGGGGATCCCCCTCTCGGACCCCCAGAATCCCCTCTTGGCCACCTGTGTAGTGTGTGGGAGCTGGAACATGGCCCAAGGCCCCTCCTAGAAAATGGGCCAGCCGAGGATTTGGGCCCGGGCACCTCCTGGGGTGGGCCCAGGGCCAGATGTGACAGATGTGCAGGTAGCAAGCGGTGACCCCTCAGATGAGCACACTGGACACGGGGACCCGGGTGGAGCGTCCTCTCTGGGGCACCACGATGCGGTCATCAGCAGGCCCGGCCTCACGCAACAGACCTGTCAGGGAGGGATCAGAGCCAGGGCTGGATGGACAGACAGACACAGGGCCAGGGAGGGGACAAACAGGCACTGGCAAATGGATGGGGCAGCAGAGCCACACAGTGGGGCATCAGCTCGTGGGACAGGGAGACCCGAGGCCGAGGGAGGGGAGGGCTGTGGACTGAGGGCTGCCAGGGACACGGGGCTGGGTGGGTGGGCGGATGGACAAGCAGGCAGCATCATGAAGTCAGGCAAGGAGCTGTGGACGGACAGCGGGGAGGCCCGACCGACCCTGCACGTGCAGCTGGGCCCGCCGGCGGTCGCCCTCAATGAAGATGGCAGCGCCCAGGAAGGCCGCGCCGCCCAGCGCCCCCATGAAGGCGCAGAGCATGAGTGAGAACTGCAGGGCCCGGAACTCAGACAAGAAGGAGGGGGGCCAGCCCTGGCGGAGGCGGTCGGAGATCTGTGGGGAGACAAGGAAAGAAAAGTCAGGGGAACGGAGAGGAAGCCCCTGAACTCCAGAAGACCGAAGAAGACTTAGGCCTGGACCATACTGGTGCAAATCTGCCAAGACAAAATCGTGCCCACCCAGCTGAGCCTCCGAGGTGAAGGGTGCCTGGCACAGGGGACTTGGATGCCTCACTAGGGTGAGACCCTCTAATCTGGCCTGTGCTCAGGCCACTGGCCACCGGCCGGTACTGGGAATGTGGGGTCCCCCGAGCCCCACCCCAGGCCCAGCCAAGGGGCCGTGCTCACCAAGCCAATCAGGTAGGGGCTCCCAGCGTCACCCAGCAGGTGGGACAGCACGATCTGAAAGGCTTCAGCAGTGGAGCGTCGTGTGGGGATCACCACGTACTGGGAGGAAAGAGGGGCAGGAGGCAGAAGGCGGGGACAGGGCCAAGGCTCAGCCTAGGCTGAGGTCAGGTGAACCCCAGCTCAGAGGTGTGGCTGGGGTGAAGGGCAGGGCAGGCCCGGGCTACAGGCCCACCTGGGGTTGGACTCTGAAGTCAGTCCAGGGCTGGGTTTTGAAGAAGGGGTGAAGGTCACAGTTCAAGGCAAGTGAGGTCCCCTGCCCCCACTCCCTGCTCCCATCAGCCTCTGGGGTAACCCTGGGCCACCTACTCACCAGCAGAATGTCAGCCACAATGGCCCAGTTCATGGACAGCAGTGTCTCTCCAATAAAGATGAAAATCTGGGGGATGGGAGGTAGGCGGTGAAGGAGAGGGAACAGGGGTGGGGCGTTGGTCTCATCACAAGAAGAGCAAACACATGGAGGGTTCACTAGGTACCAGGCCCATCTATTAACTCATTTAACCCTCACAACACCCCTAGGAGACAGTTGCTACTATTATTCCCATTTTACAGAAGATGAAACTGAGCACAGAGGGGTTAAGTCACTTGCCCAATGTCACACAGCTAAGAATGGCCAGAGCTGAGATTCAAACCCAGGCGTTCCCACTCCAGAGTTGGCTCTGACCCTAGTCCTGCCCCAGTGCACCATTCCTCCACCCTAGACCCAGAACACCCCCTTAGACACCTGCTGGCTACTCACATAGGTGGCCACGATGCTACCACGGGCGCAGGCAAGGGACAGGAAGAGGAAGGGTGAAGAGCCCAGGAGGCCAGCAGCACAAACCAGCGGGTCAGCCCGGGGGTTGGAGCGGCGGAGTCGGTGGCTGATCTCCACGCCCAGGCCCACACCCAGGACCCCGGTGAGGCAGGTGATGAGCCCAAAGATGAGGCTGGGGGGAAGGGGAGAGGCAAGGGGGTTAGCCTCACCCCCATGGCCCAGAGAGAAAGATCATCCATCCCGGCCACCCTCACAACCCAGGTCCATCCAGGCACAGCACCCCATGGTTCACAAGAGGAAGGCACTTATTCCCAGACTAGGAAACTGAGACTCTGGGAGAGGAAGTAGCTTGTGGAGTCAGGATTCAAACTCTCCTTGCCTGAGTCTGAATCACAGACTCTCTCCACTTCATCCCCTGCAACCTGCAGGGCCACCCAGCCCAGACCCCATCTGGGTACCTGTCAGAGGAAGAGCAGGAGTCTCCAGGAAGGCAGGGGGGGGTCTCCCCCAAGACCACGCGGGAACGCAGCAAGAAAGCAGGAGCCCAAAGAGCCAGGGAGCCCGTGACAAAGGCCACAGCAGTGAAACCAAGGGAAGACAGGATGAAACTAGGACTGCAGACAATTAGGAGGGAGGAAGTTAGACTCCACTGAGGTATCAGTGTCAGAGACCTCTCTTCTCCCTCTCTGGCTTATTTTAATAGTCAGGGCACTGAGTCTGGAGGCTGTACTGGCTTCCAGGATCTGGGCCTGTAATTCAAGCAGCTGCCATAAGGGGGCAGTGGCGACAGAATTCCTGGCCTTAGGGTAGGGCCAGCTGACAGAAAACAGAACAAAGACCATACCCATGTAAATCTCAAACTAGACCTCAGGGCCTCCCTGGGGGCCTCAGATGTTGGGTTAGGATGGAACTGAACTCACTTTCTTGCCAGAGCCCTCAGATCTGCCCACCACGAGGTGGGGTTCAGGGGTGGTGAGTCTGAGTGGCGCTCCACAGCTCCCCTTGGCGGCTCCCGTACTACCAGGAACAGCAGTACAACAGCCACCACTCCTAGACCTGGTGTCACCTGGGGAAAGAGTGGGCTTCAAGAGAGGCACAGACGGGGAGACACTCAACCCTGGGGGCTGAGAGAAAGCGAGGGTGTATAAAAGCAACTCAGGCCCCAAGACCTCAAACACCCAGTGAGTGCCTGCTCAAGGAAGCTGAACCTGTGACTGAGGGGAGGGGGTGACTGCCACTAGGAAGTGTTTCTGTTTCTGCAAGCCTAACTGCTCCCTCTTTAGCAACAGCACCCTAATTTTCTTTTGGGAAACCACTCCCCCCATTTCTCTCAACCCATGTGGTTCAGATAGGGTGGGGCTTATAACCCAGACTTGGCCAAGAGTAATGTTAAACCTCCCAGGCCTCAGTGATTGAGTCAGTGCCAGCATGTGACCCACGTCCATCTAATCAGACACCATCCAGGACTACTGCTCAAGGATCCAGGGTGCTGAAGTTTCTAAACGGGAAGATAAACATGTGGAGCTTTCACTTGCTTGAGAGGAAGATAACAGAGGAAAGTAGAGCTGAGAAAAGGATGATCAAATTCCTGTGACACTGTGGGAGTCCTGAATCCAGCTTTACCTGAAGCTCACCCTGGGACTTTCCATTATGAGAGCCAATACAGTCCCATTTGGGGGCTTACAGTTGTACAGTGGGCTTCTATCACCTGCAATCAAGAGTTTTACCTAGCACGTGGCTTCGCAGTGAGGGCAGCTAGGCTGCCTGTAGGCTTGGCAGCGTGAGCACTGCCTTCAAAAGGGGGTGTCTGACGGTAGAAAGGGGGAATCAGTGAGTGCACTGCTAACCTTTCCCCAGGCTGTGACCCAACTCACCCGCAGAGCCCAGTGCCAGTCCCCGGCCGCATCCTTCACTTTGGAGCCTGCAATGTAACCCAGACCACTGTGGGAAGGGGGTGGGGGAGGAGAAGAGACGGCTGGTCAGTCCCGTTCCAGGCAAGGCCCTTCTGCCTCCCCACCAGGGCCGAGGTCCACTCACCTGCCCACAGGGATGGCAAAGTAGAACACGCTGAGCATCCGACTCCGCTGGTCTGCCACGAAGAGGTCAGCGATGAGGGTGGGTGCGATGGTGGAGTAACTGGCCTCCCCGACCCCCACCAGGCCCCGGGTCAGGAGGAGCAGCCAGAATCGCTGGGGAACGAGATATGGGGGAGGTGGCACCCCGCCCTGCAGCCAGCCTCCCAGCCTCCCTCACCAGCCAGCTCTGGAGAGGTGGCAGGGATGGCAGGAGAGGTCTGGGTTTTAGAATCAAACAGACCTGAGCTTGAATCTTGGCTCCACTACTTACTAGCTGTGACTCTGAGAAAGCAACTTAACCTCTCTGAGCCTCAGTTTCCTCATCTGCAAAAGGGGGATAATAACAACTTGTTCACATACCTATTGTGAGAACTGGACAACAAAAGGTCTATTCATTACCTTGCACCCAGTAGGTACGAAATAAATCTTTATTTCTATCTTGTCCAAACCACCCAAGACACCCCAACAGTGAATAATGATCTTAGGCAGGGGTTTATTTGTCTACCAGAGACACCAAAGCTAAGAACAAGGCACGATCACCCAAGGAGAGTGTGTAGTGTCCGGGGCAGAGGAGAAAGAGTCCCAGGGCAGAAAGTGAGAACAGACAGAGGTGATTTCAAAGGAGCAAAGAAGCAACAGCCAGGGAGGCAGGACGAAAGCCAGAAGAGGGCGTCACAGAAGTTAGAAGAGAGTTTTCGGAAGGAAGAAGTGGGTCAACAGAGCCAGAGGCTCCCAGGAGATCCAATGAGAACAGGACTAGGAAGTAGGAGCTACAGCTAGCAACTGAGAGGGCACTGTTGACTTTGGCAAAGGAGCGACGGGGGCAGGTTAGCCGGCAGTGCTCAAGGGGGTAGTGGGAGGAGAGGAAGTGCAGGCAAAGCGAGAGCCTCTCCCCAGCTGCTCCTTCACCCAGACTGGAGCTTCCCTCTGGGGAAGTCTGACTAGGAAGAGGAAGACGGAGAGAGGGCAGTTCTGGTAAGGTCTTTCCTGTGATACAGAAATGTGAGTGTTTAGGTGTGCAGTGGAAGGAGGGGATGATGGACAGAAGAAGGTTCTGGAAGAAAAGGGGAGAGGATGGGGTGGGCAGATAACTCAGGCAAGCAGGGAACAGAAGACGGCATGGACCAAGGGAACCGCACAAGTTGCCCGGGCCCAGTATGCAATGACTCCAAAGAGGAGCAGCAAAGACTGATGGGGGAGTCAGGGCCGGGGGAGGAGAGGGCAGGGGGGGAGGGCAGAAGCAGGAGCCAGTGTGGGACCTCACCTCTCTGGGGATGAAGGACGACCCCAGTGTCACCAGGGACCAGAAGGCAATGCCCCCGCACATGAGATACTTCCGATTGTACCTGTCACCCAGGTAGCCAAACACAGGTGCCAACACCATGTAACTGGAGATGAACACTGGGGGGAAGCAGAGAGTCACAGCCCAGCCCCAGTATCCCTACCCCACCCCCAAACCAGCTCAGGGAGGGCGAAGGGGGGCAGGAATAACTCCCAACCCTGAAACTATCAGAGCTTCCTGCAAGCGGGGGTTGGGGGAGGTAGTAGTCGTCCAGCTCCATCTCCAATGTTCTTCAAATCTTCCATTGTAGAATGGATGGCCCAGCTGACTCATCCCTTCCTCCATACCCTGGTCTGCAATGCACTTATCTGATCTAGCCCCTCCCTACCCCTCCAACTTCATGCTTATCCACTTTCCCTCTCTGCACCCCAATGGCCCAACTACCAAGTTCAATACTACCTTAAGGCTTTGGGCACCTGCTGTCCTCTCTATCTGGAATTGTCTCTTCTCTCCCCTGAGCTCCACAACCTCAGCTCAGAAACCTTCCCAACCACCCTCAGCTCAGAAACCTTCCCAACCACCACATATCCAGTCTCTATCACAGCTACTCTGTCTTCTTTTACATAACAGTTACTTCTATAGAAAATTATCTCATTATTAGTTTAGGTTTTCAGGGACTGTTGCCCCCCTCATGCACAGCAAAATGCTGGCTCCAGGAAGACAAGGACTGTATTGGCCATGACTGTGTTTCCATCACTTAACACACTGCCGAGCACAAAACAGGTGCTCAACAAACATGTGTCAAATGAAAATGTGAAGAGGGTTGCCAAGAAAGACGTGTGTTTTTTTTGTTTTCTTGTTTTTGGCTGAGCCACGGGGCATGTGAGATCTTAGTTACCGGACCAGGGATTGAACCCCTGCCCCCTGCACTGGGAGCACAGAGTCTTAATCACTGGACCACCAGGGAAGTCCCAGACCTATTTCTTCTCTAACTCAACAACTCTTTAGAGCTTTGCAGACCTGGACCTATGATCCTATTCTCATTCCATTAAACTTTGGCTTAAATAACTCCAGTTCCTTGGTGGCCTGGAGTGGAGCAAAGAACACTGCAAGATCTGGTTTCAAACTCCTCTTCTGCCTCGAACTTGTTGTGTGACCCTAGGCAAGTCTTAACTCCTCTCCAAGCCTCAGTTTCTTTATAAAAATGTAGATAATACTACCTACTTTCTCTATAAAACAAGAATAATAACACCAACTCCTTGGCTGATAAAAGGATTAGAAGACAATGGGTGTAAAATGTCTTGCCAAATTCATTGGATGTTATCAGCACTTCCTCCAGGGCCTGACACATGGTAAGTGCTCAGAAATGAAGGAAGGAGGGAAGGAAGGAAAATAGGACTTGGCTTTGCCTTTCCCATAAACCCCAAAGTTCTGAACAAGTAAAACTCACCTCTTCCCCTTCTAGACACCCTCTTCTGCCATTATTTACTGGGTGCCTACCATTTTCCAATACTGTACTATGCACTTCACAGGCATTATCTCATTGAATCCTCACATCAGCCCTATGAGGTGAGCCGGGGTTATTACCAGTTCCAGTTCACCGACAAGGAAAGTGAGGCTTAGAGAGGTTGAGGGCCTTGCCTACCATCACATTAAGTGAAAAGCTGGTATATAAACCCAGGTCTGTCTTAACCGTTAAACTAAACTGACTCCCTCTTTAAATCTCTTTAAATGTGGTGTCCTAATCGAACAGGACAACCTCAGGGCAGACCCATGGCCATCTCCTCCCCTAGCTCGGCCACCGGACCTCCCAAAAATAAGGCCCCAGGCACGCCAGCATGTGGCCCCAACTGGGGTAGAACAGAAAGAAGAGGTGCTGTGTGCCCAGGAGGGGCCTCCACTCACCGGTCTGGATAAGGCCGGAGCTACTGTCTCCGATGTCGAAGAACTGCTCAATGTCCGGAAGGACGCCTGGGAAGGAGAAGACTCAGGATGGGTTGGCCGAGGCAGCCCCACCTTCGGGACCCCGCTCCCATCCCCCTTTCTAACTTTCTCCCAGAAGTCAGTACCAGCCACGGTGAAGCGGTCCATGTAGTTAAGGAGGTTGATGTAGCACAGCACGGCCACTATGAGAGCCGAACGGCCCGAAGACAAGCCCGTGATGCGCTGCAATCCCTCCCGGTCTGGGACTTCGGGATCCTCGGACTTCGGGTTCCCCATGGACCCCGGCAACCCCGGGGTGCCGGGCGCAGGCCCGTCGTCCGTGTCATCCGCCTGGCTGAGGAAGGGCGCGGTGTCGGACCCGGACATGGTCCCGGGGGCCGCGCCCGCCCGCGCTACGGTCCCACCGACGATCCCACCTGCGAGGGGAGGAGGCTGGAGAAAGGAGGATGGAGGGAACCCAGGCGAGGGAGGTGCGCTCGGACACCGAGAGGAGCTTGCCCCGAAGCACAGAGCACGGGGGCTGGAACCCGGGCTCTATCATGCGTCCCCTCCCCGGCAGACACACCGCGCGGAGGGACGAGTGGAACGCCGGTGAGATCAGAGACAGGAGCGGGTTGAGAGTCCGATCCCCCGCCCCCTCCCGGTTGAGGCCACCCCTCACGCCAGGTAGGAGCCCACCGCATTCGCGGTTGGTCAGCCACGGCGCCGCACCACCGCTACCGCCATATTGTCTAAGAGCCGGTCATGTGACACCGGAGCAGGGGCGGGGCGGTGGACGCCACGGCGGGCCAGCCCCTGACGCGACTACGGGGGCCACGCGCGCCCCTGCGGCTTTGCCGACGTTCCCGCGTCACGTGACTGTGGACGGTCGCCACGGTCCTCGGCTGCGTTCCCGCCGCGACAGCCGACCTAAAGGTGTCTGGGTGAACTGTTGCAGTCCCTCCCACTCTGAATCTCGGCTTCCTTATCTGCAACGCTGCTTGGCAGACTTCTTATTGAACGAGATCAAACGAGATAATGGAACCTTAAAAGATTCTGGATATACAGTAGTACTGTAAATATCTCTAGACGTGCCAACAGACAGTTGTGGTTTTTTAAATTTATTTATTTCTATGTATTTTTTGGCTGCGTTGGGTCTTCCTTGCTGCGCGCAGGCTTTCTCTAGTTGCCGCGAGCGGGGGCCCCTCTTCATTGCGGTGCGCGAGCTTCTCACTGCAGTGGCTTCTCTTGTTGAGGAGCACTGGCTCTAGGTGCGCGGGCTTCAGTAGTTGTGGCACGCGGCCTCAGTAGTTGTGGCTCGCAGGCTCTAGAGCACAGGCTCAGTAGTTGTGGAGCACGGGCCCAGTTGCTCCATGGCATGTGTGATCTTCCCAGACCAGGGCTCGAACCCGTGTCCCCTGCATTGGCAGGCAGATTCTTAACCACTGCGCCATCAGGGAAGTCCCAACAGACAATTCTTACTCTCTTCCCCACGGTGTCCGGTTGGGGCTTCATACGTGCTCAGTAAGTGTTGGATGAATGAATGAATGGTGAACAGCGGCCCCCGTCCCTACCTTTCGGATTCCCCAACCCAGCTGAGCTTTCCCTGCAGACGTTTAAGAAAGTGTCCCCAGACCCCACCGGCCGCGTCTGGAGCCAGTTTTTCCTCACCTCCAACTCTGATGGTCTCACTTGGAACAGGCAGGGGCTAAGGAGACTCCTAGCCGTGGACGGGGCTCGAAGACCACAGAGCCCTGGCACCAAAACAGCTTGGTTCCTGAGTGCCTGGCCGCCCCAGTCGCCAAGCTACATCTAGTAAACATACACTCTAAGTAAAGTTAGTGTAGTTCTATGCAAAGGCAGCTTCAAGACCCCTCGTCCAACCAGACCTCTAAGTCCCTCTGCCGAAATTCTGGAGTCTCATGATCTTGGGACCCCCGCAAGAGGACTTATCAGAAACTCTTGAGTCACTGCCCTACTTGGCGTTGCCCCAGGAGTACTTCACGTTTCAGAACCTTAAGCCTGGTCTCCCTTTAGGGTCTAAAGGAAAGAGATGGAGAGGAATTTCAGATTGTAGTCACTGAATTTCCTCAGTACTATTGAGTAGCTACTATATGCCTGACATTGTGCTGGGTGTCAGGCAACCGCAGATTTACCTACCCTCGTAGAGCTTATCTGAAGGAGCTTTTGCATGCAAAAGGTGCACCTGTGAAATGAAAAGGCAAGCCACTGATTGGAAGGAAGTATTCGCAAAGCATGTATCTGACAAAGGACTTCTATCCAGATGTATAAAAACTCTTAAAACTCAGTAAGACAAAAACACAATTTTTGAAGTGGGCAAAAGATTTGAACAGACATCTCACAAAAGAAGATATATGCAGAGCACGGGGAGATCAGCTCGGTGCTTTGCGACCACCTAGAGGGGGGATGAGGAGGGTGGGAGGAAGATGCAAGAGGGAGGGGATATGGGGATATACGTATGCATATAGCTGATTCAGTTTGTTATACAGCAGAAACTAACACGACACTGTAAAGCAATTATACTCCAATAAAGATGTTAAAAAAAAAAGATATATGAATGGCCAACAAGTATATGACACCATTAGTCATTATGGAAGATAGAATTAAAACCACATTAAGATACCACTATACTAGAATAGCTTAAAAAAATAAACGCACTGGGACTTCCCTGGCAGTCCAGTGGTTAAGACACTGCACTTCCACTGCAGCGGGCACGTTTTCGATCCCTGGGTGGGAACTAAGATCCTGCATGCCGCAAGGCATGGCCTAAATAAAGAAATAAATACCCTGATAAAGTACTGGAAATGATATGAATGTTTGTGGGAATGCAAAGAGTACAGCTACTTTGAGAAACAATTTGGCAGTTTCTTTAAAAATTAAACATACAGGGCTTCCCTGGTGGCACAATGATTAAGAATCCGCCTGCCAATGCAGGGGACACAGGTTCGAGCCCTGGTCCGGGAAGATCCCACATGCCGCGGAGCAACTAAGCCTGTGCGCCACAACTACTGAGCCTGCGTGCCACAACTACTGAAGCCCGTGTGCCTAGAGCCCGTGCTCCACAACAAGAGAAGCCTGTGCACAGCAACGAAGAGTAGCCCCCGCTCGCCGCAACTAGAGAAAGCCCACGCGCAGCAACGAAGACCCAACGCAGCCAAAAATAAATAAATAAATTAAAAAAAAATTAAACATACACTTCCCATATGACCCAGCAACTCCACTACTAGATATCTATCAACAAGAAATGAAAACATGTCCAAACAAAAGCCTGTATGTGAATGTCCATAGAAGCATTATTCGTCATAGCCAAAAAAAATGAAAACAACCCATGTATCCATTGACAGGTGAATAGTATATTCATACAGTGGAACACTGCTCAATGATACATACAGTATGGGTAAATCTCATAAACACTGTGCTGAGAGACCCCAGACACAAAAGACTGCATACTGTATTATTCCATTCATATAAAATCCAGAAAAGGCAAAACTAATGTGACAGAAAGCAGATTAGTGGTTGCCTGGGGCCAGAGGGAGGAGGAGGTACAAACAGGCACCAGGAAACGTTTGCAGGACTGTGGACATCTACTAAAACTCATTGAACTGTAGACTTAAAATGAGTGAATGCTTAGGCATGTAAATTAAATTCCATTAAGCTAAAAAAACATTAAAAACCTGTAGATCTGTAGTCCAAACACAATACCTCTGGACAATAATGAAAATAAAACTTTCTGGTTATAAAGACAAATATTTTGATGCTAATTGGTTTTGGCAAATGGGGAAAATATTTGGTTCTTCCCCAAGTCCAGGTGACATTTATTTATTTATTTATTTATTTATTTATTTATGGCCACGCCTGCATGTCATGCAGGATCTTAGTTCCCCCACCAGGGATCGAACCTGTGCCCCCTGCAATGGAAGTGCTGAGTCCTAACCACTGGACCGCCAGGGAATTCCCCCAGGTGCCTTTTTTTTTTTTTTTTTTTGGCTGAGTCAGGTCTTAGTTGCGGCACACGGGATCTTTGTTGAGGCATGCAGGATCTTTTCATTATGGCACGTGGTCTGGGTTCCTCTCTAGTTGTGGCGCTCGGGCTTCTCTCTAGTTGTGGCGTGCGGGTTTTCTCTCTTTCACCCATGCACGTGGGTTCCAGGGCGCATGGGCTCTGTAGTTTGCGGCATGTGGTCTCTCCCCGTTGAGGCACGCAAGCTCAATAGTTGTGGTGCGAGGACCTAGTTGCACCGCGGCATATGGGATCTTAGTTCCCTGACCAGGGATCGAACCAGCGTCCCCTGCATTGAAAGGCGGATTCTTTACCACTGGACCACCAGGGAAGTCCGCCCCACCCCACCCGCCGCCCAAGGTGCCTTTTAATTTTATGTATCTCTCGATTAAAATTCCTTTAAGTTCAGATAAATAAATATGTCTGTACAGGTCTATTGGTTTCAACTGGAGCCCAACTTTTGCTCTATTTGCTTTGGAAATTGTGGTTTGTGAAATATAAGTACATGTGGAATTTCTTGGAAAAAAAAGTTCATCCATGACAAGAGCCACAAAAAAGAAGTCTGGCATATGGGTATTATAAGGACCTGATAACAGGGACATTTGACCTGGTCAGGGAGGTTTGAGAGCCTCTCTGAGGAAGTGGTCCCTGAGCTCTGCAAACAAAAGAAGAGTAAAGAGCATTTTGCTCAACATCCAAGTCTACAAAGATTAACCTGCTGCAGCCGCTGACCAACAGCGCACTCGGTGCTTCAGATGAAGAGATTAAGCAGGTAACGGGATGAAGCACTCTGCTCCAGACAGAGGAAATTAAGGATAACAGGATGCTCTGTGCTTTGGATAAACAGGCTTTTAGGTAGCTAATATGCATTTCAGGAAGAATTTTAATGAACCCCACTTCTTGCATCTTCCCATACATAGAAAAGCACTATAATCATTAACTTGAGAAAACTGCTCTCTGTGACTGGCAGTAATCTTTTACCAAAATGTATACTGACTGCTTGTACTCCCTGACCAAAATATTTACATGTAAACTGGCCTCACCCCCTACCTCTTTGGAGCAGTTTTTCAGAGCTATCTGAGAGGCTGTCTCCCAGGCTATAGTCCCCAGTAAGTCCCTGAATAAAACCTCAGATGCGGGGGAGGGGCAGTCATTGACTTTCCAGGAGGGAAAGAAAAGCAGTCCAGGCAGCAGAAAGCATGTGCAAAGGTCCTGCCACAGAAGGCAGCATAATGAACACAAGGGTCTGAAAGCAGGGCAGTGTGGAGAGCAGTGAGAGAGGGAGGCTGGCTGGGGAGCGGGCAGGGAGCAGGCTGGGCAGGGCCGAGGCCATGTTTAAGTATTTCCTTCATTTTGAATCAGATTTGCATTTGAGAAAATCACTCTGGCTGGATGGGAAGGGTCCAGAGGGGCAGCAAAGCAATCTATCAGGTGGCTGTGGCACTAGGCTGCAGGCTGTGATGGCTTGTACCAGGATGGGACAGAGGGAGGGAGGCAAACTGCTTTGGGGCAGTTAAGTTGATTTGGCGATGAAGATATGGGCATGAAAGAGGTATCAAGAGTGAAACTTAGGGAATTTCCTGGCAGTCCTGTGGTCAGGACTCCTAGGACTCCATGCTTCCATTGCCGGGGCCCAGGTTTGATCCCTGGTCAGGGAACTAACGTCCCACATGATGTGTGGCACGGCCAAAAAAAAAAAAAAAAAAAAAGAGTGAAACTTAGATGGATGGGATGGATGGTAGTGGGATTCTTTGAGATGAGGAACTTATTTATTCAACAAACATTTGTTAGGTAACTACTGTGTGTCAGACACAGAGCTAGGGATCTTTGGTAAGAACAAGATATAGTATTTGTTTTCAAGGAACTTACAGTCTAGTAGGGGGGAAAGACATAGACCAAGAAAGACAGCTCAGGACTGTCCTGAGCTAGACCTATTCCAGGCTAAGGTGGGACACACAACAGAGAATGTGGCCAGTGCTGTGGCGGGCTTTATGGAGGGAATGGCAAGGGTTGGGACATGGTAGGCTTTAAAGCTGTGAAGCTACAGGATAAAAAAGGAAAATAGCATCTTGCCACTCAGCAGTGCAGCAACACCTAGGAGCTTGTTAGAAATGCAGCATCTCGGGCCCCACCCCAGAAGTGCTGATCCCCCATCTGCATCATCACAAGCTCCCCAGCTGATTTGTGAGAACATTGAAGCTGTGAGAAGCGCTGGTCTTGTTAAGAATTCTGAGTCTTCAACAGGCCCACCTGGTTTTCCGTCTGGCTCTGCATTCCGTGGCTGTGCGGTCTGGGACAGGTTAATTCATCTTAGCTTGTTTCTCTTCTGTAAAATGGGAATAATAACACCTGCCTCCCAGGATTGCTCTGAGGATGAATGAGATTAGGAAAAGTGCCAAGCTTGGTATGTGGCACCAGATCAGGGCTCCTTAAAGTTTTGAAGGTTTCTAATCAGGGGAGTTTTAGAAAGATTCCCTGACGAGTGATCAATCTCTTTGATCAAAAGGATGAATATTCACTCTCATCATCGAAGAAATGCAAATCCTTTTACAATGAGTGGTCTTTCCCGTATCCTCCCCAGATTAAGCGCTGGGGAAGATAAGAGGAAACTGGAACCTTCTAGCACTTGCTAATGGATTTATAAAGAGGTCCAGTCACTTGTACTCAAGAGAAAATGGGTAGGTGCACATCCAATGATCTGTGATTCCATTCCTGGATATAAACCTGAGAAAAATCCCACTCGGGGTCACCACAATATTGCTTGCGATAGCAACATACTGGGGGGCTAGAACGGGGTTTGGTTACAAGTGACAGAAATCCTCCAATAGCAGTGATTTTTTTTTTTTTTTTTTTTGGCCACATGGCTTGCAGGATCTTAGTTTCCTGGCTAGGTTTTGAACCCGGGCCCCAGCAGTGAAAGTGCCAAGTCCTAACCACTGGACCACCAGGGAATAACCACCCAATAGCAGTGATTTAAACAAGACAGGAAGTTCCCCTTCTCGCCAAAGCCCAGAGGTCAGCAGTGCAGGGCTGGTAAGACGCTGCATGGAAGCGGAGACCCAGGCGCCTTCTCTCCTTGTCCTGCCCTGCATGGCTTCCTTCCCCAAGGTCACCTTGTGTCAGTAGGGATGCTCCACTTCCAGTCAGCAGCAGGAAGAAAGGCAAAGAGAGGGGCACACACTGCCCGCTTAGGGACGTGTCCTGGAAGTCGCACGCCTTCCTCTGAATTGGCATTTGGCCACACTTGGCTACAGTGGAGGCTGGCAAGCACTGTCTTCATTCTGAACTCTCTGTCTTTTGCTAAAAAGCAGGGGTTGGGCTTCCCTGGTGGCGCAGTGGTTGGGAGTCTGCCTGCCAATGCAGGGGACACGGGTTCAAGCCCTGGTCTGGGAAGATCCCACATGCCGCGGAGCAACTAGGCCCGTGCACCACAACTACTGAGCCTGCGCGTCTGGAGCCTGTGCTCCGCAACAAGAGAGGCCACGACAGTGAGAGGCCTGCGCACCGCGATGAAGGGTGGCCCCCACTCGCCGCAACTAGAGAAAGCCCTCGCACAGAAACGAAGACCCAACACAGCCAAATAAATAAATAAATAAATTTAAAGAGCCAACATGTTTCTTAAAAAAAAAAAAAAAAGCCTCCTTCTCAATAAAAACCAGGGGTTCTGTTACCCTGGAGGAGGAAGAATAGGTGTGAGGGGACAGCAAATGGTCTCAGCCACAGGGGTCATGTGGGCGGGTGGTCACGGGAAGGACAGAGAGACAGAAATCCTCAAATATACACAAGTTGAATGTATTCCCGTTTATTCTATTGAGATTGAACATATTTTAATTTTAATGTGTTCAGACTTATTAATGGACATAAAATATCTGAAAAAAAATGAGTTATACCATATCATGGATTATTTAAATGTTAAAAAATTTTCTTTCTATATTTCCCACATTATAAGTTCAAAGGAATACCACATTCCAACAAAAAACTCTTTAAAGAGAGTGATATGCTTTTGCCAAAATTATACCACCTATCAGTGGAAAATTCACGGCTTTATTAGTAGACGGTGCTGAGAAAACTGGCTCATTATATGGTGAAACTAAAACTTGGATCTCATAGACAAAGGTGAATTTCAAATAGTTTAAAAGTAGTATTCAACATTTCAGCAGCCAGTACAGCCTGGCATCAACCAATGAGAACAAATATTTGACCATGCAAAGCAGATGCCAGCACATACCAGTGTGTACTGGCTGGACTTCAGCCCAATATTAGTGGCCTAAATGTGAAAGAAAAGCTAATAACTAACAGAAGAAAATGTAAAATATCTTAACTACTTTTAAATAAGAAATCAAAAAGCAACAAATGATATAACAAAATAGTTAATTCATCTACATTAAAATTAAGAATTTCTGTTCAGTGAAGGACACCCCTGAATATACAAACACAACTGCCATTTTGAGAGTTTTTTGCAACTGCCCAGGAATATACGAAGAACTTCTGAGACTAAACAAAAAAAAAGATAGGAAGCCCCCATGAGAAACTGAGCAATTCACACAAAAGGAAACCAGAAAAGCTGACAGGTATATAAAGAAATTCCCCAAATTACTGGTGATCAGATGAATGTACATTAAAATACGGCACCACTTTACACCCAACAGACCAGCAAAAATTAGAAAGTTGGGCAGTAGCAAGTGCTGGTGAGGATAAGGAGAAATAGGAAGCTTTATGTGGGAGGGTCAATGACCATTCTAAAAACAAATAGAGAAATTAACCTGTCTGACCCATATTCCCATCCTGGGTACCTCTGCCAGAGAACTTTTCACAAAATATGGAAGGGGACACATAAAAAGATGTTCACCGTGGCCTTGTATACATGCTGAGGAGTTGGAGGCACAAAGGTGTCCACCACTTAGCAGATGTGTAAACAAAATGCAGCTGACACCCACCATGGAATACCTCAGAGCAGTTCAAAGAAATAAAGCTGATGTAGCATAAGCAACACAGGTTGAGTGAAAAAAGCAACAGCACAAGATCTACAGCATAATACTACATGTGGAAAAAGTATATTCACACATACAACATGGCATTTTTCAAGGATACATTCATATTCAAAGACATGTAATCAACACATTAAAATGGACGCTTACAGGAGAGGATGGAGAGAAGGGGAAAAGCCATAAAACCAGAGAAGCCTTGCGTGGACTGGAATCCTGAGATCCAAAACCAAAAGGCTCAAGGTGCTCAATTATGCCTTAAATAAAGTGTGTGCATCAGGAAGGTGGCTTGAAAGGGTCCTGGGGTGAGGAAGACACCCAAGCCTGAGAATCTACTATATTCTTCAAAAGAATAACCCATCGTCTGCCTCTGCTGAAGCTAATGCATGTGTGAGCTTGATCATCTAGTTTCCTGCAGGCTGAGGAGCCACACCCCTGTATGTGCCTCAAGCAAACTTCACCCCCCCCCCACAATGACACTGAGGTCACTGCTGATCCTGGACGTGGCATAAATCCCAGGCCTGGAATCCCATACCAGGGATTTCATGTTGATTTCAACTCACTCTTTCAATAGGAGCAGTTTCATAAAAGAGACATTTCGATAAAGGAAAGGGTGATGGTGGAGGGGAAAGGGTGAGGGTAAGGGATACCTTCTCCATGTCCCAGGGGACTGCCAAACTCAGCACACCCTGTGGATGGAGCCACAGTCCACCCGGGGCAGCAAGGACCACCACACACGTAATCAGGTAGCAAACGGCTTGAAACCAGGGTCGACGGGGCGGGGCGGGGGTGGTCCAAGATCACTCCTTGATTTTGCTTCAGCTTGAGGATAAGTTCTACCTCAGTTTCAGCTAGCCGTTATGGGGCCAAAAGGGGGCAGCCGCTCTCCCCAAGTCCAAGCTGGGCCTCTAAACAGGGAGTGGGGTTTCAGCCCCAGACCTCAATGAGGTCCCCAGATTCCATGCCCAGATCAGCCGGCAGCTCCTTGCCTGAAAGCTTTGTCCCATCAAAGAAGAAGGAGAGCTTGTGGCCCAAGAGTCCCATGGCCTCCTCGTAGCGGGACATGAGGGTCTTGAGAGGAGAATCCTGGATGGAGAGGAAAAAATGGATGTAAGAATTTGAAAAGAGGGGCTGAGGAGAACTTGTAGGGACAGACAGAGGACTTGCGACAGGGAGGACAAGGGGACAAGTCAAGTCAGAGCCCACGGAGGGAAAGGCAACTGGCCGAAGAAGGCAGCAGCAAGCTGGTTCCTCTCTAGGGAGCTGGGCCACAGAGCCCAGGGCTGGGATGTTGGCTCTGGGTCAGGCAAGTTCTCCAAAGCCAGTCTCCTCACCTACGATGGAGGCATGAATCACAAGGAGGAAGCCAGCCGGGCTCTGGAGTGAGCATGACCCAAGCTGGGGGCCAGGCGCTCCCATTGAAATGGATGTATAACCCTAGCGAAGTGCTATGGGTTGATTGTGTCCCCCAAAAAAGATACCTTGTGGTCTTAACCCCTGGTAAATGTGCATGTGACCTCATTTGGAAGATGTGATCAAGATAAGATGAGGTCATACTCGATTACAGTGGGCACTAAGGCAACAGGACTGGTGTGCTTGTAAGAGAAAACAGACACACAGAGAGACACACAGGGAGAACATCATGTGAGGAAAGAGGCAGAGATTGGAGTGATGCAGCTGTGAGCCAAGGACTGCCAGCCACCACCAGAAGCTAGGAGGAAGCAAGGAAGGATTCTACCTAGAGTCTCTGAGGGAGCATGATCCTGCTGACAACTTTTCTTTCTTTATAGTTGATTTACAATATTTTATTAGTTACAGGTTTACAACATCATGATTCAATATTTTTATAGGTTATACTCTATTTAAAGTTATAAAATATTGGCTATATTCCCCTCTGCTGTCCAATATATCTTTTTTTTTTTAACATCTTTATTGGAGTATAATTGCTTTACAATGGTGTGTTAGTTTCTGCTTTATAACAAAGTGAATCAGCTATACATAAACATATATCCCCATATCTCCTCCTTCTTGCGTCTCCCTCCCACTCTCCCTATCCCACCCCTCTAGGTGGACAGAAAGCACCGAGATGATCTCCCCGTGCTATGCGGCTGCTTCCCACTAGCTATCTGTTTTATATTTGGTAGTGTATATATGTCATTGCCACTCTCTCACTTCGTCCCATCTGCTGACAACTTGATTTCGAACCTGTAGCCTCCAGAACTGTGAGAGAATACATTTCTATTGTTTTAACCCACCCAGTTTGTTGTATTTTGTTATAGCAGCTCTCAGAAACTAATACGGCAAGTTATTCCACCTCTACAGAGGTTGGCTTCCATATTTGTTAGATGAGGGTAACAACAGTGCTTTCCCATCTAAGATTGTTGTGAAATTCAATAATATCCTGAATGTGAAGTAAATATCCTTAGCACAGGGACTGTCACTTCTTTTGTAATTATGATGGGTTTTATTGGTTACTATCCAAGGGTGATTTTGACTTTAACCAGGAGGAGTTAGGAGACCAGAGCCAGGTTCCCAGCAGAAGGGGGAGGGAAGTTGAACACTGGGCTTTTTCCACTATCTAGGATGGGTGGGGACCCAAGACCACACAGGGCAGTGACTCCATCCTCCACCCACTGACACGAGAGACCGCAGAGCACGGGGCAAGGGGCACAGAGAGGCAGCTCCCCCACTCACTCGAGGCAGCGAGACTTCCAGCATCTGGTGCTTCTCCTTCCCCTGCACCCGCAGCTGGAGGAGGTGGGACTTCTCTGCGACATCCGGAGAACTTGCTAGCACCACACAGTCTGTGAGGGGCAGGATCGGGAAGCCAGGCCTAAGCGCGGGTTGGAAGCAGGGTCCCCTCTGGGCCTCTTCCCATATCCCCTCCCTGTGGCAAAAGCCTCCTCAAGCCTCCCTGCCTTCCTCTCACCAATGATGTCAGCCACTCCAAGCTTTAGGGTCCTGGGGGTGGCGGTGGGGGACAGCTCTGTCTCTCCGAAGAGCAAGAGGATCCTGCTTGGGGACACCCCAAGATGGGCGGCCATGTGGTCCACCACGCTCTGGAGGGGCTCCGACTGGGAGGGGGACAAGAAGTGAAGGAGGCCTTCCTGCCTTGATGTGCTTCCCCCACCACCCCCAGTTTCTGGCCTTAACTACTTGCTGAATTCCTCATCTGTGGGTTCCACCATATTTACCTGGCAAGGCATAAAATAAAATCATGTCAATAAGGGGTTCAGGCAAGTGACACAAAGACACGAAGCAGCCATGAGTTAGGAGAAAAAAGGGAGTGGTGGGGATTGCGGCAAACCAGAACCGGATATGCTCCATCTAAACAGGCCAGCTGTTCCGCAGTTCCAGCTGATTGGTACCATGTAGGAATATGGGCCAGGTACTGTATCTTCCTATTTAAGAGAAACCAGAAATCTGGACCCTGGTACAAAATCACCCATTGCAAAGGTTGGCGATGAACTCATATGTTCATGTGACTCATACATGGGACTTCCCTGGGGGTCCAGTTGTTAAGACTCCACGCTTCCACTGCAGGGGGTGCAGGATCAATCCCTGGTTGGGGAAGTTCTGCATGCCGTGAAGTGCAGCCAAAAAAATAAATAAATAAAAGCACCGTACAGCACAAAGGAAGAAGAAGCATGGGACTTCCCTAGTGGTCCAGTGGCTAAGATTCTGCGTTCCCAATGCAGAGGGTTCGATCCCTGGTCAGGGAACTAAGATCTCGCATGCCACACAGCAGGGACAAAAAAAAAAAAAAAAAAAGAAGCAGCAGCACAGTTGATAAGGCCACGGGCTGCCAGTTCACAAGCCCTGGCTTAGTTGCTTGCCTGATGCACGGTTACTGCTCGATAAATGGTCACTTCTGTTATCATTCTTGTTTTGGAATTGGAGTCATCCCTACAAAAAGAGTAGTCTTCATCAGGAAGCTAGGGGGGATTGGAATGACCAAGTGACATCTGGGTGTCCAAGGCAGTAAGAGCAAGCACAAGAGGGAAGCACAGGGTCCGAGGGAAGGAAAGAGGGAGGGATGCACCCTGGGGAGGGGCTACCAAGCAAAGCTTCTTAGGATGTTTTAGTGGAACCTTGAAAATGGGTGGGAAGTTTGCCAGAAAGAGAGGGGAGAGGGAGGAAAAAAATCTCCCAAGGGTAACAGTGAGCACAAAGGCGCACAGGGCTGAACGAGCGCTGGGCAGCTCCAGAGAGCAGGATGGGCAAAGGAAGCCACGGTCCCTTCTGCCCAGACACCACAGCCTCTCCATAGACAGTTCCTGGGACCCTTCTCCCAGACTCTTCAGGCACTTACCATTCTGATGGGCAATCTGACCAGGTCAGTCCGGCACCGGATTTTGAGCGGCAAGAGCCGAGGTTTCTCTGGGAGAGTGGGCCCCTCCAGTAGGACCACCTCATCCTCTTGGCTCAGGTGGTCCTGGCCCTGGGGCTGCTTGGGACTCAGGCAGGAACGGAGATCTTGGAGGCGCTTGTTCACCTCCCTGGGGTGCAGAAAGAACTGTGGGTCAGTCAGGGTGGGCCCCCTCCATACTGCCGCTCTCCACCCCAGCCCAGAGTCCCCTGCCCTTGGTACCTTAACTTCTGGAGTGCCCGAGTATGCTTCCTGCTGTTGGTCCGTGGCAGAGGTGGAGGCAAAGGTGAGGTGTCCTGAACCCTGTAGAGATAAAAGAGGGACAGGATGGAGAAAGAGGTGAGACCCCAGCCCCACACCTCTCTTCATGGGACCCCTGGGGACCAGAGGTGGACCTGGAGAATCAAGAGAGAGCATCTTCCGGTGACATCCATCTTATGGGAAGACAGGGGGAGGTAAGGACAGGGAAAACCTGAGTCATAATTTTTATATTTATATGACCCAAACATGAGGGAGGAGAATGCCTAACTTTTAAGATAAGTTACTTCCCAGGTAAATGTCTGATAACATCCAAATGACACCAAGCACTTACTATCTGCCAAGGGTTAACTCTTAATTTACCCCAAAATTCTGACCCGGGTACCACTATTATCCCCATTTTACAGAAGAGAAAACTGAAGCACAGAAAGGCTGGCTAAGAGACAGCCGCCGGATTTGAACCACAGGGCAGTCTGCAGAGCCAAACCCTTCACCCCCTGCATCACTACTTTCTTAGACACAAAGCTGAAATCTCCACTTCCTGGTGGGTCCTGAGGGCCCGCTGCCATCCTCTGAGGGGGGCTCACCTTTTCTTCCCCCCAAGGAGAGCTTCATTCCTCACCTGAGCCTCAGGACTCCTTCCGTCCCTTCTCCTTACCCTTTGAGGAGCCAGCCAAGGGTTCTGCTTGCCTCAGTCTACCCCCCCAACTCCCTTTCTGCTCCAGCGGCCCCAGGGCCCTCGCCTCACTCACAGTAACATCTCTTTCTTCTCTTCTCCATCCTTACTCCTCAGCTTCTTCTTCCAGGGAGAATCGGGACATGGGGAATCCTCAGCGTGGGGACTGCTGGAATCTGCCATGTCCGCCTCTGGGGACAGAGTGGGAGGAAGTGGAAAGGGTTAGCCAAGAGAGGGCAGCAGGAGCCCAAGGAGAGACAAGTCAGGGGCTTCAGAAGGTTCTGAGAAAGGAGGAGACTAAGGGAGCCCCAGACACACACAACCACTGGGGAAGGGCTCAAGGGGTGTGAGTCAAAGGGGAAAAGCCTACCTCAGAGAGAAGGATGAACTGGAGCCTGACAGATTAGAGCAAGAAAGTGTCAGAGCTTCGTGCTAAGGCATGAGACAGTGGCGAGTGTGGACAGTCGGAAAGTGGCTCACCCCAACTGAAGCATGCTCTTCTCACTTTTGATCACATGCACCCCACAAATGAAGAACACTGAGCACACAACCCGGAAAATAGGTATTTACTTAATACACATATACTACTTACTATACAGGGACATACTATTATATATGTTATAAAACATACACTAAAACAAATGTCAAAGGATGACTTTTTTTTCTAATATTTCTCTTATTTTCTTCCCATACTCAGTTTGGTGGGCACAGAGAGACTGTGACTCCGGGGTGGAGGAGGGGGTGTGGGGCAGGGAGGGAATGAGGTAAAGAGGTAAGTATAGGCCCTCTGAGCCTACGTTTCTCAAATTTCATCCATGTGTCATTGCCATGTTTTGCCATATCTCTGTATTATTTAATATCTTTCTTTCTTTCTTTTTTAAGTTAATTTATTTATTTTTGGCTGCGTTGGGTCTTCGTTGCTGCGTGTGGGCTTTCTCTAGTTGCGGCGAGCGGGGGCTACTCTTCATTGCGTGCGCGGGCTTCTCATTGTGGTGGCTTCTCTTGCTGTGGAGCTCGGGTTCTAGGCGCGCAGGCTTCAGTAGCTGTGGCATATGGGCTCAGCAGTTGTGGCTCGCGGCCTCTAGAGCGCAGGCTCAGTAGTTGTGGCTCGCGGGCTCTAGAGCGCAGGCTCAGTAGCTGTGGCACACGGGCTTAGTTGCTCTGCGGCATGTGGGATCTTCCCAGACCAGGGCTCCAACCCGTGTCCCCTGCATTGGCAGGCAGATTCTCAACCACTGTGCCACCCGGGAAGCCCGGCAGGCGGATTCTTAACCACTGTGCCACCAGGGAAGCCCTAATATCTTCCTTTAAATCACTCATTTTAACTTGAATATCTTATAAAAGGAAATCAGGTATAATATTCTAAACTATAGAAGCTCTTTTCCATTTGCTTGCCACATGATCATCATTAACCATAAGATAAAAACTGTGAATACAAAACAATGATAATGAATCCTAGATCAGTGGTTCTCAGAGGCAATTTTGCCTCCTGGGGGACATGTGGCAATGTCTGTAGACAATTTTGGTTGTCACAATGCGGGGAGGAAGGGGTTGGGGTGTGATACTGGTATCTGGTGGGTAGAGGTCAGGATGTTGCTAAACATCCCACAGGGCACAGGACAGCCCCAAACAAAGAATGATCCAGTCCCAATGTCAGTAGCACCGAGGTTGAGAAATCCTGTCCTAGTAGCTGCCAGAGGCCTGAGATTCTGCGTTTCTGACAAACTCCTGGAAGATACCCAACACTCCTGGGTCCACATTTTGAGTGGCAAGGACAGAGGTGCCTTTGCACTTCTCTGTTCCAGGTACCATATATGCAAACCATATATGTAGCCCAAGAGGGGGCTTTCTATATATTCTCTTTAATTAAGTCTCACCAAAATCCTTTGACATAGGTCCATTTTTTATCCCCATTTTGCTGATGAGGAAATTGAAGCATTGAGAGATTAACTCGCCCAAGGTCACACAGCTACTAAGGGGTAGAACTGGCATTCAAACCAGGCCTGCTGGTTCCTAAATCAGCACTTAATCACCCTGCCATACTCCCTCATGGTGCAAAAGTCGTAGTCCAGGGTCTGCATTTGCCCACTGGATCGCTTCCCTATTAGACTTGACTCCTACTCACTGCCCTTGAGTGGTTTGCAAAAATCACATCACTGAGGGAGAACAAAGGCTGGGCAGCCCTGAAAAGATTCAAAGAACACCCTGCTGGCTCCAGAGTGTTCCCAAGACACTTGTTGCAGATGTAACAAGATGTTACAGATTCTTAACACCTCCCCCTGCCCTGCTCCCAGGATTACAGAATCAGAATCTCTGGGGATGGCACCTGGAAATCTGTATATTAGCTCACTCTTATGCCTATTAGAGTTTGCAGAAGGGTGTTTTGACAGCATTTTCTGTGCCTTCTGGTTAACAATCCAGCTCCTTTCAGGATTGGAGCTTTTTCTGGCTAGGATGCAGGAGTCACCTCTCCCATGTCCTTCCCCTGAGCCTCAGGAAACAACTAACTGCAGGGATGTAAACTCCAGAAAGTCTCCTCAGAGAGGCCAGCGCTGGGCACCTCTCCCTAGAAGCCCTCCCTTACCTTCCTCAGTCTCTGGGGGGCAGGATTTCAGGAGGGACATGTGGTCTGGGATGAGGTGGAGGCTGCTTTTCACCTGCAAAGAAAAAGTAGATCAGTCCCAAATCCTCCCTCCACTTAAAGAGAAAACTGGGGTCGATTCTTCCCTCACACCCAGGCCGCCTCCAGCTCCCAAGTCCTCCCTAAGGATGTAGACATTACAGCCCTCCCACAGGGACTCAGGAGCTCAGCTTCCCCAGGATCCAAAATTGGAGTACCCTACCATACGGTATCACTTATATATGGAATCTAAAATATGACACAAACGAAACTATCTACAAAGCAGAAACAGACTCACAGACATAGAGAACAGACTTGTGGTTGCCAAGGGGAAGGGGGGAGGGGGGAGGGATGGACTGGGAGTTTGGGGTTAGTAGACGCAAACTATTACATATAGAATGGATGGACAACAAGGTCCTACTGGATAGCACAGGGACCTATATTCAGTGTCCTGGGATAAGCCATAATGGAAAAGAATATAAAAAAGAATGTGTATACATACATGTATAACTGAATCATTTTGCTGTACAGCAGAAATTAACACAACATTGTAAATCAACTACACTTCAATTAAAAATAATAAGGAGTACTCTGATTCCGACACCCCTTTCCCTAACGCACCGTAAGGATGCAAGCTTAGTTCCCTTTTTTTACGAAGCTGCTAGCCATCCTGCTATCTTTGAATCCTTGGGAATCTCAGCCCCCTAGCTCACCCTACCACGTGGGGACTCCAGCCTCCTGGAGCCCCCAGTTCTCTCTGAACTTCCATGGACCCCAGTCCCCATCTTCCTGGATCTTTAGCAATGGGTCCCAACCTTAAAACCCAGTATGCCCCAAATCCCAGCCCTAGGTGCTTCAACTCTTCTCTGAACCATCAGGGATCCCAAACCCTTAGGCTCTCTATACCCCCCGACACTCCAGCTCCTGGGAATCCCAAACTCCCAGCACACTCCAAACCCCTTCACCTCCCCAATTTACAGAAACCCCAGGAATCCTGCCCCCAAGGCTCCTAGCCCCTGCTTCCGTTTAGTCTCCCAAGACCAATCCTAGAACCCTACCCTCAACATTTCTAAACCCAGCCCTTCCGCGCTAGCCCTCTCGGGGACCCGCGGGCACCTTCTCAGAGTACACTGGAACCGCCGGTGCCTCCCCGGGATCCAGCAGCAACCGCCGCCGCCGCCTGACCAAGACCCGAGGGGTTTCAGCCGGCCGTGCGTCCGCCCCTTCGCTGTCACTGTCGCTGTCGTCCCGGGGCGCGGCCGGCACGGGGGGTTCCGGGAGCGGGACCTCGGCCGGGTCCGCAGCGCCGCGCGCCGTTGCGACCTCCAAGACATCCTCATCGCTGTCGCTGACCAAGTCCACAAGCACCGAGTCCAGGGTGCGCCGGGCTGGCGACCGTTGAGCGCCAGGACGCCGGCCACGGCCGCCCCGGGATCCCCGAGCCCCTCGGCCGACACCGCCGCCTCTGGACCGCCGGCCCTGTTTCCTCACCGGCTCCGCCATGGCACACACCCTGCTGCCACAGTCGCCCACCTCTAGCCAACTCGCCTGGCCCCCTCCAGCGGCTTCCGCCCTTCATTGGGCGAACTGCCTGCTAGTCAGCACCTCTCCCCGCCCACACCCTCTGGCTCCACCTCTCCGCCTTTTCACTGGTCGCTGAACCCGCCCATCACACATTCACCACTGAAACCAAGGCGCCAAAGATTCCAGTCAGACTCGGCGCAATCGGCGTAAGTTTCGACTCGTCCCGGCTCATCCATTGGCCTGACCCTCCTTCTTCAAGCCCCGCCCACTGAGGAGAGTCTTTTTCCTGGTTGGTGGAGGAGCAGGGCATCCTGGGAATTGTAGTCTGCAAGCCCTCAGGCTAGAGTGGAGGGAGGAGTCCGGCTGGGAATTGCTTTTAGAAACCGCAGACCTCACGGGTATCCCGTTTATTCTTTCCCCCAACTGGCTGAGTAATTCCGCTCGACGCCGACGCCTCGCACACGACCCCTCCTCACGTGCAGAATCCGCACAATACGCCCCTGGACCAACACTTCAATACCACGCAACTCTCCGCATAACCTCCGACAGCATACATACCCTCCCTCACACTGGAGGTCCCGACAGACACTTCACGGGCAAAATCAACCCAACATACACTCTTGAAACACCCTCCCACAACGTACACCTAAGCACAACCCGCCTCACAAACAACACCTGGAAGGGCAAATACAAGTGAAAAATAAGAGGCTTGATTCTCCCTGTTGAAAATAAGGGACGTGACTTCTCCCCCTTCTCCCTTTTCTTTCAGAATTTCTTTCTTGGAACTTTTCAAAATGTATGTAAATCTTTGTAATGGCTAACTAAGCCTCTTGCCAGTCTCATAACTCAGGAACTCCGGGACCTGGGAGACATTTTCTTTTTAATTGAAGTATAGTTGATTTACAATGTTGTGTTAGTTTCTGGTGTACAGCAAAGTGATTCAGTTTTCTATATATTTTCTTTCTCAGATTCTTTTCCATTATAGTTTATTACAAGATATTGAATATAGTTCCCTGTGCTATGCAATAGGACCTTGTTGTTTATCTATTTTATATTTAGTAGTTTGTATCTGCTAATCCCAAACTCCTAATTTATTCCTCCCCCCACCCCACTCCCTTTCCCCTTTGGTAACCATAAGTTTGTTTTCTATGTCTGTGAGTCTGTTCCTCTTTTGTAAATAAGTTCTGGAGCCATCTTTTTGAAATGCAAGCATCATGGGAAATAGCTCCCAATCTCTCCATCTCCCAGCTCCAGCGGGAGAATAACAGCCTAACTTCATGGAGGCTCTGCTGCAATATACAAAACCACCTCCCATCAAAAATACTGTAAAGCAACTATACTCCAATAAAAATTTTAAAAAAAAGAAAAGAAAGAAAACTAGATAAATCAGACTCTAGAAAAAAAAAAAAAAAAAAAGATGCCAGAAGTTTGTCTTGCCCTTGGATAAAAGCCAATCACCATGATAAAGTTAGGATGATCTACGTGTGCCTAAAGGTGGTGTCAAGTCCTCTTACTTGAGGCCTAGTCATTGTTTATCTTGAAAACAAGATATGGGTTTTGAAATTTTATATTGAAAACAGGATAATGGGTGGTACCTGCTTGGCTATATAAAATGGTGAGATTTCTTTCTGCTTTTGCAATCCATCTCTCAGGGGATTGCCTGTAATGTGCCTGGCATTCTGTTTAATGCTTATTCAATAATAAAACTGTTCTCTCAAACGTATGGACACCAAGAGGGGAAAGTGGCGGCGGAGGGTGGTGGTGGGGTGGGGTGGCGGTGGGATGAAGTGGGAGATTGGGATTGACACATATACATTAATATGTATAAAATAGATAACTAATAAGAACGTGCTGTATAAAAAAATAAATAAAATAAAATTCAAAAACTCAAAAAAAATAATAATAAAACTGTTTTCTGTCTCTACTACCTCTGTGTAGAGGTTTTCTGGGTTGGAAGAAGGTTTTGTTTTTTCATTCTATTTCCCCAACACACCCACCAACGACATTGCATACCTCAGAGGCTACATATCCTCCACACATCTACTGTATCCACAACTCCTATACAACATGCACCCCGACGCAGCACAGATGTAACCGATCAGGACCCTATGAGACCTTCCCGGGACAGGCCCTTCCCCCATATCCTCTGCTTTAGCTCCTCTCTGAAGTATTGATACCTAGATAACAATATTTCATGCACACTTCCTAAGTTGTTTTACAGATGTGAAAACCCCCCACCAGGACTTCCCTGGTGGCGCAGTGGTTAAGAATCCGCCTGCCAATGCAGGGGACACGGGTTCGAGCCCTGGTCCGGGAAGATCCCACATGCCGTGGAGCAACTAAGCCCGTGCGCCACAACTACTGAGCCTGCGCTCTAGGGGGCCGCGAGCCACAACTACTGAGCCCACGCGCCTAGAGCTCGTGCTCCGCAACATGAGAAGCCCACGCACAGCAACGAAGAGTAGCCCCTGCTCAGCCCCCGCTCGCTGCAACTAAAGAAAGCCCGTGTGCAGCAACGAAGACCCAACGCAGCCAAAAGTAAATAAATAAATAAATAAATATTTAAAACGATGCTTTGCCGAAACCGTTTGGGGAGCTCCGGGCTTTTTAGTGCATGAGCCACCTGTCTCCTTGCAGGGCCCTGCAATAAACCTTTCTCTGCTCCCAACCTCAATGTTTTGGTTTGTTTGGCGTCACTGTGCGTTGGGCACACAAACTTGCGCACTAACACAGACACACCCCTCCTACACTTCACACCTCCCATATTGCCTCCAACTGCATGACCCCCATTGGCCTTAGAAATAAAAGTCAGTTATTTTACCAGCAAGAATGGGTTTATTCAGGAATGGCAGAGGAATTGCAATTTGGGACAAGGAAGCTATAGCGAAAGCCATAGGCAAATCCAACAAAGAAGGTTATTTTATAGAGAAAAGGGAGGACATTGGGAGGGGTCGTTTTGAAGGAAAGTCCATTGGAGAAACGTGAGAGTTCAGGGTGATGATGGTTTCTCATTGCCTGAGTTGCTCCGGTAGTGGATTTCTTGTAGGAGATGCAATGTACATCTTTTCTTGTTGGGACCTGTAATTGATGATTCTTTCCTGTCCATGATTCTTCTGTTGGGGTCTTTAACTGACAGTTCTTCCTGTAATTGATGACAAGTGGTACAGCATGAAAGCTCCCCCTTCAGACTCCATTTTAGTGAGGTTTCCTTTTATTAATTTTCACTCCCCTGACACCTCACACTGTACATGCCACACCATACTTCACACATAACACCCACACAGCATACACCCAATACCACCTGTCTCTCACACACATAACATTCACATAACTTGTACTTCACACATCCATCCAGTACAGCATCTTTTTTTTTTTTTTTTTTACAAATTAATTAATTTATTTATCTATTTTTGGCTGTGTTGGGTCTTCATTGCTGCACGCGGGATTTCTCTAGTTGCGGCGAGCGGGGGCTACTCTTCGCTGCAGTGCGTGGGCTTCTCATTGCGGTGGCTTCTCTTGTTGCAGACAACAGGCTCTAGGCGCTCGGGCTTCTGTAGTTGTGGCACATGGGCTTAGCTGCTCGCGGCATGTGGGATCATCCCGGACCAGGGCTCGAACCCATGTCCCCTGCATTGGCAGGTGGATTCTTAACCCCTGCGCCACCAGGGAAGTCCCCCCAGTACGGCATCTTGATGACCACCCACATCCCATCCCATCCCCCTCCTCTGCTACACTGATATCCTCTACACACACACCCCAACTCAGCCCACACTTCAAGTCCTCCAAGTAGACTCAGCCAAGGTCAAGACTGAAAGCACACAACCCCAGCAGGTGAGGCTGCTTCCCAAGGAACAAAGACTCTGGACTTGGCAGAGTGGACTCCAAGGACCTCCTAGCCCTGGGAACTCTTCATCCACTCTTTATAGTAAGGCTGGAAGCATAGAGATTGCACCAAAAGCCCTTCTGCAGCCTTGGTCCCTACCTGGGAGGCCCCTGCAAACTAGGGGTGACCGTGGGGGCCTGAAACCTCTCTCAAGGCTCCTTCTCCCTAAATCTTGTTCAGGAACTATAAGTGGTCCAGTCCCTGCCAAAGAAACAGGTCATGGGGTGGGAATTTGTGAAGCTTTGGAGTGTGGCTTTCTTCTGAGCAGGTCCCTGCACTGGAGGAGTTCTTAATCCAAATATTCTGTGTGCCCTCTGGCTCCTGGGACACAGTAGGCCCTTAATAAATGCCAAATAATAATAATAGCTAATGTTCCAGTGCCTACTATGCTACTGTCATGTGCTTTACATCTCATTTAAGATTCACTTAAGGTAGCTATCATTATTATCCCTATTCTACAGACCAGGAAACTGCAGCACAGAGAGTTTGAGTCACACAGCCAGAAAGGGTTGGAGCTGGCATTCAAACTCAGGTAGTCTGATTCCAGAGCACTGGGCTGGAGTTAGCACACCTCTGTTCCTCATCTTCTCCCAAGACTTCGCTGGGTAGCAGAGCTCACAGGAGTAGCTCCAGCCTCTGGCCCCTGAATCTCAGGACCTGGCACAGTCCTTCATTCACTCCTCCTTCCCCACTCATTTCCTGAGCTCCTGATCTCTGCCATCCCCCGGCTGGGTACCAGGGGCACAGAGAAGACCCAGACATGGATTCACCCTTGAGAAGGTAGGATGTTTTCACCAGGAGTGTCATGTTCAAATGATTCAGGCACAGGCAGGAGACCTACATGAATGAAGCAGCCTGGGTGAAAGGCAATAGGGAATGGTGGGAACTTTGGCGATATGGAAAGCTTACATTAGCTGAAGGGTAAGTTCGGGGTGTGAATCCTGAGCTAGATCTGGGATATTTATTTATTTTTTTATTTTGTTTCTGCCACATGGACTGTGTCCAAGATGGAAGCCCAAGGAAATGCTGAAGGTTCACTTCCCATCCCCCGCATTCCAAGCATACATTATGCAAATATAACAAGAGGCATCGCTTTCTTTCTTTTCTTTTTCGTAATAGATACTTGAGCTCAAAGCAGGACAGAATCTCCCTGGTGCTAGAAATAACAAGGAAATCAAAGCCACAACATTGAGAGGGCAGCGCATGGGAATGCTGGGATCCCTAGGATTGGAGTTTTAATGCCCCCATGGGGACAGAGGTTAAGGCTGAGTCCCCAGGAAGAGCAGAGAGCTGAAACTAAGCCCCATGCACAAAGCTGGGAGCTGAGAAAGGACTGTCTCTTCTGGGCACAGAAGACAGAGGGGAAAAAAATCCATCCACAGGCCTTGGGATGCAGTTTGGAAAAAGTCACCACAGGAAATCAGAATCCCCAGGGTCACCAGAGTATGGGCTTGTAGTCAGACCAAACCCCTAGGGCAAAAGCCTGCTCTGAATAAAATGGTCAGAAACCTGTGTAGCCTGTAAGACTGTGGCAGAAGCCAAAGCAAGCTGGCCCCAGAAGATGTGAGTGGGGCAAAGGACTCCTGCAGGAGAAACACAAAGAAACTCCTGCAGGAGAAACACCCCATTGTACAGATGATGATAATCACCTCCTCCCCAATGTTACTTTATAACTGGGAACACTGAAGGTCATTGAGCTTGAGTAAGTTGCCTAAAGTCAGCTAGCAACTGAAGTATTGAATTTCTCTGTGCCTCAGTCTTCTCAGCTCCAAGGTGATAATAATTTTAGCGTACCTTTTTCATAGAATTGTCATGAAGATGAAATGGGATGTTACTTGTAAAGTATTTATTAGAACAATGCCTGGCACATCATAATAGCATTAATACAGTTAAAGTAAGTTTTAAAGGTTCAGAGATAAAGAAGGAATAGAGTCTCAAAAACAAACACAGGACATTATGAAGAAAGAACAGGTGCGTTAAGAAAAGGAATTCTAGAAATAAAAATATAGGTACTGAAAAAGTCTAGGCAATCTTACAGAGAGCATTGAAACTTCTGGAGCAGGAGAGGGACTAGGTTTCAGATGCCAGTCCTGGGTTTCAGAAGAGCACTGGAGCTGGGGAGACCAGGCAGATGACACCAAGACTATCAATGACTGAGTCCACCTCTGCCTGAGACAGGCAGGAATTTGGGTGTGGTAGAGCTTGCTACATAATGGTTTCAGGGCCTGGAGACTTTTAGCTCTGAAGTCTTTGTGTTTGTGGTTTATATCATAGGCAGTTTACCAGGCAGTAGGCACAATGGCTAGAACAGCAGCCAGATTTCTGGATTCAGCTCTGTGAAGTGCTAAGTGCATGACTTGGCCTCTCTGACCCTTGGTTTTCCATCTACACAACTGCACCTAGGAAGGGAGAGTGTCAAGAATGATATAGGCTCTGGAATTAGATGGCCAGAGTTCAAGTTCTGACCCCAGCATTTATTATCTAGGTAAGCCTTGGGCATGTAATTTAGGGTCTCTGCCTCAGTCTCCTCATCTATGAAATAGGGTTGTTTGTGAAGATAAAATGAGCTAATATATATAAACATACACACACTTAAAGTATACATAAAATACTCTGATACAATCCTGGCACATAAGAGATGATTAGAAAGGTTAAATGCCTTCATTAATGTTAGAACATAGTAGATGCTCAATAAATGGCAGTGATGACTGCCAATTCCTGGATTGCTTCGTCTTCACTGGGCACCACGAATGCAACTGCTGAATGAACAATGATTGAATGACTGGCTGGCGGGAATGGCAGGCAAGTGAGGGAGATGAGTGCAGGCCAAGCCCCAGGCGGGGAAAAGGCCCTGTGGTTCCGGAGATGCAGTTCTCCCTCCTCCGCTGGATTCAAGAGGGGATGGGAATACATGCATCCTCACCTTCCCTTCCCCTCCCACACAAGGGCACTATGTCACAGGATTGGAAGAGCTCACTGAGTTTATTTGGGGAGTGCAAAGGGGGCCGAAGTTTCGCTTGTGTACACTGTGTGTGTACACAGATAACACGCATCCTGAGTAACACTGCTCCAGAGGCTGGCGCCATCTGCTGGGGGTCCCAGATTTCAGAGTCAGGTGTGGATCTCAGGGGCCTGAGGAGGCCCATGCTATGCAGAAGAAATGGTAATGGGGAGCAGGCCAGGAGCCAGCACCCCACTACCATCCCTATTCATCTCCCGTCTTCTTTCCCATCCCTGGAGGGCAGTTCCCAGCTCACCTGAAGGGAATCACCTAGTTGCTCCAGGTGCCCATGTGGCCCCCTCCTCGCCATGCTGGTTCTGGTCCATCGGGATTATCCATGTTCTCGTAAGAGTCTGCATCTGGTCAGGACCAGGAAGGAGTAAGATATAAGTGGAGCTGAAAGTCAGCCGGGAGGGAGGAAGCCTCAGAGGACAATGGGAGACAGCAGGAGAAGCACCCACCTTCTTCATGACTGGGACCAGGCTGGGCTTGAACAAAGCGGAGCTGGGGGGCTGCATACAGGATCCCTCTCATATCCTCATAAGACTGGGACCCTGCTTGGCCAGGGGATGGAGAGTTGGAAGCCTGGGAGCCATGCTGGGGGCTTGGGGAAGGGAAGTGCAGCCTAAGATACTGAGGGAGTCTTAGGGGCAGAGGAAAGTGGAAGGCTTGAACAATATTGTATTAGGAAGGAGTGACAGGGGTAGCATCAGGTTCTGGGCCCTTGTTTGTTGTAGGGTTTGATCACATGTGGTTAGATTATGGTCGTGGTCAGAGAAAAAGTGAAGAACGGAATTGGAAGGAGTCAAAGTCAGAGTTGTGTGGAGGTTGTAGAGACAGCTCAGGTCAAAGCTGAGGTCTGCATTGGGGCTGAGGTGAGCTGGAGGTCAAAGTCCAGGCTGGAACTGGATTGGGGTTGGGGCTGATGTTGATGATGAGGGATGGGGTGAATAGTGGGCGTCAGGATGGGCATTGGGGTCAGCGTTGAGGTTAGAGTTAGGAGTCAAATCTAAGGTCAGGATTGGGCTTGGGTTTGGGGTCAGAACCAAGGTCAAGGTCGGGCCTGACATTAGAGCCGAGGCCACATCAACCCAATCTGGACAAGACAGGCAGGTCCCAAGCACTTCTCACCAAGGGAGGTTGCCTCCCTGCTGGGGTCCCAGGCTGACCCATGGGGGCTCAGGAAGTCTGGAGAAGGAAGAGGGAAGTCACTCCCAGCCTTCGCGTCACACACACCACCACCACCACCCACCCCGCAGGAATGTGACCATCCTCACACACACCTGTTGTCCTGGCAACTGGCTGGGCCAGTTCTTCATCCTCATTCTCATAAGACTCAGCTGCTGCCGAAAAAAGAGAACTCCAGGGACCACTCTGGCCCTGTAGGGGATCCACAGCCCTGTGGGTTCTCCCAAGTCTATGAGGCCCCACGAGTACCCCAGATTACCATTGGAGAAGGAGTCTTCATCCTCAGGACCCAAGACCCCTTCCTCAGGGTTCTCATAGCCGCTGCCATCTGGTGGAGAAGGAGGGGGATCCAGGGAGGGCCCACAGCCCACCCGGCTGAGAAGGTGAGGATGAGGGAGGGCAGTCTTACCCTGGGAGAGCTGGTCCTGCCCAAGGTTGGAGTCGTTCTCGTAGAACTCGGAGCCCTCCTCACTGTCCGGCTCCTCATAGGCCTCCGCTTCCTCTTCTTCTGGGCCTGGGGTTTGGGGATGGGGGTGGGAACCGGGTCACGGCCCCCCTCCTCCAGGCCCCAGTCCACTATTCCCGCCACAGACCGCTCCAACACCTCCCATGTGAGTAACCACCCCCCTCGATCACCGGTTCCTGGTGGGCTCCGGGACCCCGCGGCTCTGGCCTCCTGGACGTCGCTGCGCGGATTTCCGTAGGACGGCACGGTGGCTCCCAGGCCCGCAGCCCACCGCAGGGCGCGTCCTGGCGGGTGAGAGGAGATGGGGGCGGTCAGGGCTACGGGCAGAGGATGCTTCAGGGCCTGCTGGAGGACTCCGGGTCTAGGTACCCAGCCTTGAGCCAGCGGGGCGGGATCTAAATCTAGAGGCGTGGCCTGAAGTCTCGGGCGAGGTTCTGGGGTCAGAACCGGACTTCAGGTCCCGAGTCTGGGGGCCGGGATACGAGTTCTGGGGGCGGGCCTTGGTCCTGGGGGCGGGGCTCAAGTCTGGGCGGGACTCCGCACCATGGGGCGGGCTCTTTTCTGAAGGCGGAGCTCCGAGCTCGGGAAGGCCTGGAGCTCAGGGGTCTAGAAGGATGAGGAAAATGGGTGGGGCTCTAGCTCTGGGTCAGGGACCTGGCGGTGCCTCCTACCCGTGCCTGAGTGGGGAGTGGAGAGGGAGAGCATGTTCCCGTACTGGTTCTGGGCCCCGTTTCCAGGGGGAGGCGTCACTTTGAAGAACCTGGCGGAGGAAGGGGAATTGCACTGTGAGGCCAGGCCTGGAGGGGACTGGAGGGGACACTCAAGATTCAGGCTAGACCCTCAGAGGTTAAAATGTGGTCACTTGTTATGAGCACCTCTGTTCTGCCACAGCCTACAGAGGGGTCTGCGATCACTCGAAGGAGGACTTCACAGAGGAGGTAGCTTTGGTGCTGGGCTTTGATGGTTGGGCAGTATTTCAACCATAGAGATGGAGAAAAGACACCCTGAGCAGAGGAAACAGCAAGTGCAAAGCATAAGGTGAAAGTGCAGGAGTGGGAGCCTGGAGGGCGCTGGCATCATTACCTTCTAGTGGGATCTGTCATTCGCTTTCTTTTCCTCCTCAGGATCAGGGCTGGTGGGAGTTAAGGGGAATGATCAGAGGAGGGACTCAAGAGTGAAGATTTGGGGGATGCTGGGAAAGTCACTTGGAGGAGATGGGATTTCAAATTCCAAAGAGCTCGGGTAGTTTGGGGGAGGGGGTAGAAAAGGAGTGGGGGCAGGATTCTGAGGTCTGTGGGGGAGGTGTGGGAGGAGAAACAGGTGGTTGTCAGACTGGCCAGTGTGGCCTCTCCTGAGGAGGGAGGGGTAAGTTTGGGAAGACCAGCTGGGGGACATGACTCACCTCTTCGAAGATGAAGAAAGCCCACCAGGGAACCCAGGCAGAAGATCAGATAAACTAAAGTCACAACAGGGACTATCCAGCAACCAGTCTCCAGTAGCCAATGCCATACTGCTAGGGGGAAGGAGCTATGAGTTGAAGACCCCGGGCTGGCATCTTGCTGTCCAGCCTCAAGACCTCAAAGGGCCATAAGTCTGGAGGGCCGGGGCAAGACACAGATCCTCAACATCCCAAGCTACAGGGAGGGCACTCCTCCCTCCCTCTGAGGACCCGGAGCCTGGCACGGGGCCTGGAGTGGCATCTGTTAAGCAAACCATGAACAAACTATGACTATAGTCAGACACAATGTTAGGATTAAGGGGAGCATAATGATCAGCTTCCTGCTGCAGTTAAGGACAGCCATGGTCAACGTAAAGGGCAGAGTTGAGTTCACAAGGTTAGAGGTGAGATGCGGCAATGTGCTGCTGAGGTCGAGTTTGGAGGGAAAGTTCAGGATGAGTTTGAGAATTGTGGTTGCAGTAGCATGGTAGGATTGAAAGAAGGGAGACAGAATGGGCAGAACATTATGGCCAATTTGATGGACAGGTGAGGAAAGGAAGGATGCCCAGGTTGCTGGCTTGGGCACATGGGCAGGTGGTAGTGTCCTTCACTTCTAGGGCCACCTAGAAGACTGTGCTTGAGGAAGATATCAAGTTTGATTTTGTACATGTTGAGCCTGCAATGTCCATGGGACATCAAATGGCAATGCCAGGAGTTGGTTGGGTGTGGGGTGTATGGAACTGAGTCACCAAGGCATGGTGGCCTAAGGAGCCATGGGAGTAAAGGAGGTCAAACAGGAAGAGTGTGTAATCAAGGGTGAGAGAGTGTAGACAGGGATAAGAAGAGGGCTCAAGGCTCCAACAGTGAGGAATGAGGGAGGAAGGAAGCCTCTCCCAAAGTTGATGGGAAGGAACAACCAGTGGTAAAAGACCCAGAAAAGTAATGTCTTGGAAGCAAGGGAGGAAAAAGTTGGGGTCAGTGTTCAGTGTAGAGGTTGGGGCTCGGGATGAGGCTGCTACTAGCCCTCAGGTTGGGGAACCAAGGTTGCCGTGCTTCCGGTTCTTCCCAGTAGCCCCACTCAGATGCCCCACAATTGGGAGAAACTCTACCTGACTGGGCAGTGACCTTCAGCTGCACCTGGGTGGTCACGTTGCCATGGTTACAATGATAGATGCCAGCATCTTGAGCTGTGGTCTCGGGCAGCAACAGAACAGCCTTTCCCCCGAGGGTGCCCATGACCCACATCTCTCTGAGTTGGGCATCCTCACTCAGGTTTAGGCTCAGCAATTTGATGCTAGGCTTCTTGGGACGCACATGGATCCAGGAGATGGGGCCTCTGGCCAATGAGGTACGGGATGCCCCACAGGACAGCGAGAGTGTGGAGCCAGGGGCCACAGTGAGGTCTGGGGCAAGGAGAGCCAAGGCGAGGAAAGTGTAGTCCTTGGGGGTCTTCTCCCCTGCACACCCTCCAGTTCCCAGTTACCATCCCCCCACTTCCTGGCATCTCCCCAGCACCTTACCATGGTTGTTGCTCTGGTTCAAAGTGCCGTTAGGTGGGGCACAGGCAGAGTCTGTGTGTAAGATCTCAGGGCGGTTCTTGGCCCACACATAGAGCTGGGACCTTGTGGGGTGACCAGAAGAGGGCCTGGGGCCCTCTGAGGACCTGTCCCCCAGGCCACAGCTTGGGTCATTTAGGTCTGAAGCATTCCACCGGAACAGTTCTCCTGGGAAGATACCCAGAACCAGATACAGAGACATCTAGGAGAGGCAGAGAGATACAGAGACCCAGAAAGGCAGAGGCAAAGACCCAGAGAGAGACAGAGAAACGGCGACTCAGAGAAAAGAGTGAAAGACAAATACAGAGCAGCGCAGTGTTGACGTCACGAAGCCACAGCAGTTTTTAGAAGCCACCTAAAACTGGCTCCCAGCTTGTCCCTCGGACCCTCCAGCCCCTCCCTCCAGATCCATTTCAGCTGCTGGATCTCCTCCATCTACGGTGGGCCTCCCTCTTCTCATCCAGCCCTCCCTGCCCCAGCCCGGACCTCACCGCTGCCCTTCACGCTGACCGTCCAGCCAGGCTGCCAGTCTTGCTCAGAAGAGGGGCCTGGCTGGCACAGGTAGAAGCCCCCCATCTGGTCGGAGACATTGAAGATGAACAGCAAGGTTCCCTGGGGCTCCTTCAGGGTGCCCAGGGGCCCTACATGGATGCCCAGGCCTGGTAACCCTAGGCTCAGCTCTAAGAAGGGTGTTGATTGGGAGCCCCGAAACCAGGCCAGCTGCTCAGGGGGACCATCTGAGAGACCTTCAAGGCATGGCAGCACAGCATTGCCTCCCTCTGTGGAGAGAGAGAAGGATGGGGGTGGGGAGTGAGGAGCCCCTAGCCCCCTTCACGCCTCACACTGGGTTATAAAGCCGACGACCCCACCAGCTGGGAGTGGATACGTCCTCAGAGTCCTTGCAGTCCTCCCCTGAATTTTACAAATAACAAAATGGAGGCTCAGAGAGGGTAAGTGACTTGCCCAGGGGCACCCAACCGGAGCCCAGGTTTCCAGCCCTTCCATCCATCTCTGCCCTCCGGACATACCTTTAGCCTCCAGTAGGTGTGTTTCCTGGGGCCCGACTCCCATGGGGGTAAGGAACAGGAGGAGGAAGAAGAGGAGGAGAGGAGGTGGCATGGTGGCCAAACTCCCCGGGACACCCAGCTTCGCCGCGCGGGGGATGCTGGGGCAGGCGGGGACCTGGTGGGCACTGAACCATGGACGTCTGTGGGGGAGGACGGGCAGTCCCCCCGGAGAGGAAGGGGTGGTCATGCCTCAGGCCCTTTCTCCATGCACCCCTCCAGAACCACAAAACTCGCCTCCTCCCCGCTACCGTGTTTTATTTTCATCACAGCACTTACCACCATGTGAGATGATCTTATTTGTATGTCTCCTTTCTTGATGGATTTCTGTTTCCCCACTAGAAAGCCCCTTGTGGCAGAGACTTTGTCCTGTTCACAACTGTACACACAGTGCCCTGGAACAGCGCTTGGCACGTTATAGTGTAGGCACCAAGGAATATTTGTTGAATGACTGGGTCCAGGCTCTCTCCTTCTCCCCCTCCTCCCTCCTTCAACCCCAGGCTCTTAGTTCATTTCCCTTCACACACACACACCCTTCATTCATTCAACCAACATCTCTTGGGCCTTTCTCCACCTCCGTACAACCAGCCCATCACACATACGGTGGGATCTGGCAGACCTGAGTTTGAATCCTCCACCTCCGCCACTTGGCTAAATGTCTTCATCTTTCTAAGCCTTAGTTTCTTTCTCTGTAAACTGGGGATAATAACCGTAGTCTCAAAATATTGTTTGTGCTCTCAGGTCCCTGGGGCCAGGACGACACCTCCACACTGTGACAGTGTATGGCCTGTTCTTAATTGCTGCTAATTCGATGATGACCCCTGTCCCCGTTTCCCCAAAGTATCAGCCAGGCCAGAGTGACGTGTTACAGATGAGTGAAAGAGGAGTCCCTGCTTCCCTCAGAGATAAAGGGAGCCGAGCTGCGGTGCTGCATTGGGCTTCTCAGCCTCCAAGATCTCCTCCCACTTCCAGAATCCAGACATAACTTTGCATGTTCCCCTTCCCCAGAGAAAAACAACTGTCAGAAGGGGAGACACACTGCCCCCTCGCCCTTCTTCACCTGAGATGGATCCTGGCTTTTCCTCATCCTGCTCTACAGTGCCCGGTAGACAAGTGCTATGTTGAATACAGACCTTGTTAAGACTTGTCCTGTAGCTTGGTATTACAGATGTGCTATCAGTGCAGTAAGGTGAAGGCTGTCTACCCAGAGAAATTCATAATTTATATAAGAAAATAAATTTCATAAATTAAAAAAATATATATTGTTTGTGGAGATTAAACAGGATGATATACATACGGCACTTGTAGCCCAGCACAGCACACAGCAAGCGCTCTCAGTTCATGAGAGACAGTGTCCATTAATAGCTAAGGGTTCAAGCCATTCTGCCACTGGGGCTCCTTTGCAGCGGTACTGAGGAATGACTGATGGTTAATGCCCCTTTGTCTCCCAGTTCTTCCCCAGGAAGCCCCTGCTTCAGTTATGGAAGGAACCCATTTAGAAGTGGGAAAATCGAGCCCTCCCCCGCCACCAAAGGCAGGGTGTTGCCTGAGATCACACACTGGGCTGGTGGTACAACTGGGCACCAGAACCCAGGCGTCCTGACTCTTCAATGTGTTCTTCTGCCACATACCCCTCCATGTCTCCTCTCTCTCTCTCTCTCTCTCCTCCCCCCCACCCCGCCCCACCCCCTCCATGTGAATCTCTGTGTCTGTCACTGCTGCAGTCACGGAAGGAAAAGGGCCAGGGACCCAGGAGACCTGCTTTCTCAGTTGCTGGTTCCCAGGCCCGTCTCACTGGGCTGTGGCTTCCTGTTTGCCTTAGGCAAACCCCAGGGGACCTTCCGGCTGGCAGGGCCCCCACCTCCCTTTGGGGGTGTTGGGGTGGCTGGGGTGGGGGGAAGAGAATGGAGCCGGTGAGGGGGCAGGACCCCATCTGCCTTTCCTTCAACAGAATCTCTCTCATCCCTTCACTAGCTTCCCAGCTGCCTCACAAGCAGAGCCTTCTTGCTAGAGCATGTCAGCTCCCTGCTTAGAACATTCCAGTGACTGTTATCTGCCTAAAATAAATATTCCAAAGGCCTGGGGGAGGCTGCCCGTGACTACATTTCCTACCTCAACTCTCCGCCACTCTGCCCCTGACTCAGGGCCTTTGCACTTGCTGCCCTTCTTCCTGGATCTACTCTTGGCTCTTTGCTCCACTGGCTCCTTTCCATTGCTCAACTCTCAGTTCAAACATTGCTTCCTCAGAGAGGCCTTTCCTGACACCCCAGGTACTTTGAAATTAACCTCACACGCCTGTTTTATTTCCTTCCCAGCATTTGCCCCAGTCCCAAAGTCTGCTTGTTTAGTTTTTAGTCTTCTCATTGGCCTCCTGCCCTAGATTATTCATTGTGCTACAACAGGGGTCTTTACTGCCTGGTTCACTGGCATCCAGTAGGTGCTCAATAAGTGTTTGTTGTATAAATGAAGGAAGTTAGTTATGGTTTCCGAAGGGGAAATGAACGTGGTTGGGGGGGATAAATTAGGAGTACGCAATTAACAGATACAAATTACTATACATAAAATAGATAAGCAACAAGGATTTAGTGTATAACACAGGAAACTATCTTCAATATCTTGTAATAACCTATAATGGAAAATAATCTGAAAAAAAAATATATATATATATACAACCGAATCACTCTGCCGTACACCTGAAACTAACATAATATTTTAAATCAACTAAATAAATAAATAAATAAATAAAAAGGGAAGGAAGTTAGGAAGAGTGACAGAAAACTTTCTTTTCTCTTTCCCCCACGTACTCAGTCACCAAAGCTAGTTCATTTTCTATCCTCAATATTTCTAGAGTCAATTTTCTCTTGTTTTGGACTCTTCTCAACCAGAACCATTTCAACAGCTTCTTTTGTGGGCTCTCTGTCCTCTACCTCCTTTACTTCCCACCCACATTCCTCACAGAGAGTGTTTCCTTGGAATCAGCCGTGTGCTTCCACTGCTCAACAGCCTTCAATGACTCCCAGGGTCTCGGGTTAAAATCCAAGCCTGATAGTTGACCGGAACCTTATTTACAGGCAACATTTCATGCCCTTCCCAAGAAACCAAGCCACATATACAGGGAGTCTGGATTTATTCTGAGGGCAAGAAGCTCTTGGGGATTTATAATCTAGGAGTTGACCTGGTCAGATTTGCATTTTCTAAAACTACCCAGGCTGCAGTGGGGTGGGGGAGGGGAGGGGGTTGGAGGGAGGCCAGAGAGATCAGTAAGGAAAGTGTTCATTCATTCATTCACCAAATATTTATTTACTACTGTTTATTTACCCGGCACTGTGCTAGGTGCTGGGAAAATAACAGGGTACAAGAAAGACAACGTTCTTAATCTCATGGAGCTCTGATTCAAGTCTTGGGGCCACAGAAGGCTAAAGGGGGTAATAAACAAGCTAACCAGTAAACAATTGGTTAACCAATTGTTAATAAACAATAAATAAGTTAACCAATAATCAATTTCAGGTGGTGAGAAGTCTCTACTGCGATCTAATGGTGGACAGGTGATAGAAGTGGCTACTTTAGACAGGGTGGTCAGGGAAGGCTTCACTGAGAAGGTGACTTCGGAGCCAAGACCTGGGGTGGGGAAAAGCTTGATGTGTTCAGGTAAGGTCATGTTTAGTTTTGTAAGAAACTGTCGTACCCTTTTCCACAGTAGCTATACCGTTTTTACATTCCCATCAGGAATACATGAGAAACTCAGTTTCTCCATCTATTCACCAGCATTTGGTATTATCACTTTTTAAATTTTAGCTGTCCTGGTAGGTGTGCAAATAGGAAATCTGCACTTCCCTAATGGCTAATGATGTTGGATATCTTCTTTCATGCACATATTTGCCATCTATGACATCAATGAAATGTCTATTCCTGTCCTTCGCCCATTTTTAAATGAGACATGACCTGTTTTACAAAGATCACTCTTAATTGCTTTGAGAATTAACTAACGGGGCCAAATGGCAACACAGGGGGAGCCTCTGGCAGCGTGGAAGTTCAGGAAAGAGATGATGGGGACTGCGGCTAGGTGGGGCTAGTGATGGTGGGACTGGGGCTAGGTGTCAGAGCTGAAGATGAAGAAAAAGGGACCCGTTCTGGAATATTCAGTCTTTTGGAGGTAGAGCTTACAGGACTTGCAGAAGGACACGAAGAACCAAGGACTTGCAGGCTTCTGGAATGTACTTTCCAGAGGGAGAAACGGGTTTGGGAGAAAGGGAATCAAGGCTCTAGACTGAAGTTTGAGTTACCTGTCACCGTCCAAGGGGAGAAGTCAGGTCGGCTGTTGGAGGGGAGAGGTCACAGATAATGAGAGCTTGACCTAGGGCAGCGGCCGACAGAGGAAAGGAGGGATTTGAGAGGCACTGGGAGGTGGAGGGAAGATTAGCAGGAAGCGGTGACCGGCTGAATATCAAAGTGGGGGTGGGGACATGGACGTTTCTGACTTCTACGACTGACTACGCGGGGACCCAGGCGCCCAGAAAAGTGAAGTCGACCCAGCAGCCCTGTCCCGAGGGACGCTCCACGAAAGCGGAGGTGCAGGGAGGCCAGACCACAATTCGCTGTAACGTGAGCCAAGCTCTGGCGGAAGGGCAGCCAGTGACCGATCAAAGGGGTCAGCTCCGGGGCTTGGGAGAGACCGCGAGAGCTTCGCCCTCCTTAGGCTGAGGCAGTGGGCGTCCCGGAGGAGGTGTAATTTGAGCAAAGCTTCCAAGGTCACGCGGAGACGCCCAAAGGCCTTTGACGAAAGAACTACTTCGGGGTTTGAAGGGCAGGAGTCCTTCTCGAGCACCGCTGCCCAACAAAGAAGGCGGGGAGGGGCGGGACCTGCGGCCGCGGCCGGGAGTCCACTCGGAAATCTTCGGCCGAGGCTCGGCCACCCCTCCCCAACTCCGGCCTCAGCCTCGAGCCCAGGGCCGATCCGGAAACAGCCGAGCGGATCCGGAAACAGCCGAGAGGACCCGGAAGCGGTGAGCGCCGTCACCAGGGAGTGCGGGAACCCGCCGTTTGAGCGGAGGCGATGGCGGCACCTGCGCGCCCGGCCGCGGGCGAGGATGGCCGGCGGCGGCAGCCGGAGGCCGGTATGTGAGGACGCGTCCATACACGCGAGGGGCGGCGAGGCCGGAGGCGGGGCCGAGCTCCGCGTCGGTGGGTGGGGGGTGGTGGAGGGAGCCTGGAGAAAGGGGCGGGACCACGCCGCCGGGGGGGGGGGGGTGGAAAGACGGAGGGGGCGTGGTCTAGCGATTCTAGGGAGAGGGCCAGTGCCAGGTTAGAGGTGGGGCCCAGTGTGGGAGGGGAGGAGCCAGGTGGACAAGGGGCGAGCCACTAGAAGGGAGGGGTCGTGTCAGAGGAAAGAGGGGATTGGGTGAACCGAGGGAGGAAGAGGCGGGGCTCTATGCAACACTAGGCAGAGCTGGGTGAGGAGGAGTCGGGGAAGGGGAGGGGCCAGGTGAGTGGGGCGGGGCTAGGTAAAGGTGCAGGGACCTTGGCTGCTGTACCAAGTTGCAGAAGTTGAGGATTTGATGCCCTGGGAATATTGGGAATCCGAGAGTGATGAGAAAAGAGGCTGATCCCTGTCCTTCACAGCGCTGGACCCCCAGTCCCCGGAGGGGGCAAAAGTTGAGGCCGAGTCAGCGGAGCTCGACCGGCTTCGGGCTGAGCTGGCAGGCGCCCTGGCAGAAATGGAAACCATGAAGGCTGTGGCCGAGGTGAGCGAGAGCACGAAGGCCGAGGCTGTGGCTGCAGTGCAGCGGCAATGCCAAGAGGAGGTGGCCTCGCTGCAGGCCATCCTGAAAGGTGAGGCAGGCACTCCTCCCAGACTCCCTCAGCCCCATAAGGGGGAGTGCATGACAAGAAAGGGGTCAGGGGGCATAACCTACACCTGTGGGGTAGGTTAGCAGGGCTGCCTAGCGCAGGGCAGACCCAGGGGCTCAGAGGGAGACGCGCCCTTTTCTGATTTGCATAGCGGCGCTGCCTGCGCTAGCAGCAGCTCTGTCAGTTCCAGCTAAGTTTAGCTCGGAGCTGCTACCTGTTCCCTGGCCCCATGTCATGTCATTTCTTGTCCCTCACTGATGACTGATCAACCCTGAAAGTGAGCAGCTTCTCAGTTCCCTGAGAACTCGTTTGAGCCTCTGGCCTTCAGACTTGGCCCTGGGCCTAGGCTCTGTAAGTCTCATCTGGTTTCCTTTCCTCCCCAAACACCCCTACATCTGCGCACAACCTCCCCGCCACCCCGCCCCACATGCACCGACTTCTCTCCCTCTCATCCTCTGTACTTGGGATGCATCCGCTCCCCTTGTCCCAGATCCCCCAGCTTCTTTTCCTCCATTCCCCTTCTCCTCTAGTCCAAGGCCAGAGTCTCTGCAATAGCTCCCAGTTGCATCCCACCCCTTTGCTTCCACTGCCACTGCTGTAGCAAAGCTCTCGTCAACTCCCCCGGACTGTTGTCCCAGCCTTCTTACAAGTCTCCCTCTATAATCTGTCCTTGACATTGACTTCCAGAGTAAACTTCCTACAATTCCCATCCCACCATGTCATTTCCCTTTCTAACAACTGCTCCTGGCTCCAGACTTCTCTGGGGCCATGGTTCCCCACATTTCAGGCATCCCTGTGCCATCTGTGCAACATGGTTGTCCTTGTATGACTTACCCTGTCATCTACTTAATATTGTTCTTTAAATAGATCCACTTTTAAAAAACCTATATACATTTATTTTAAAGGGAACTTCCTGTCCCTATAAGGAACTGTGTCCTAAATAATAATAATAGTAATAATAATAATAACTAACATTTATTGAGTGCCAGGCACTGAACTAAATGCTTTATGAGTATTTAATCTTCATAATAATCTCTATGAGTTACGCACTATTATCCATCTCCATTTTACAGAGGAAGCTCTGAGGCCCAGAGAGGTTAGATAACTTGCCTAAGGTCATACAGATAGAAAGGAGGTTTGAACTCAGGCAGTCTGGCAACAGAACCCTTACTTCTAATGTTAGTACGTGTTAAAATAAATAACTATGCAAATGAAAAATGACCATGTTCCGCCCAGCATCCCTTTACTTCCCACTGACATGTAGGATAAATCCCAAACTCCTTGGTGTGGCATTCAAGGCCTTAGCAGCCATTCACGGCCACCCTCTCCACCCTTCCCAGCATCTCCTCCTACATCTTCACTCCAGTTTTTCCAATGTGCCCACCATGCCCCAGCCACACCATCCACCTTCCCACCTGTGAGCCTTTGCTCCTGTTACTTAATGTGTCCTTTCCATCCTTCACCACTTGCTGGTGTCTCTCCTGGACAGGCAGGCAGAGCGAGGGGCTCTTTCCTCTGGGATCCGCAAGCCCAGGAGTGGTCCTTTCACGAGCTCTCCTCACACTGCTTCGTAACTATTTCCACGGCTGTCTTCCTCATTGGACTGTGGGCTCCTGGTGTCAGGGTTTGTGTTTGATTAATTTCTCTATTTCCAGAGCCCAGCTCAGAGTCTAGTCCAGAGTGAATATTTATGACCCTTATTAGATATTGATTGTTATTGGTATGTATTAATAGCAACAGATAGCCTATCTTTAGCATTTATTATGTACCAGGAAGAGGGCTGAACCCCTTCCAGATATCATGTCATTTGATCCTGTAACAAGCCAGTGGGATAATCCCTGGCCGAGGACATTATGCAGAGAGGCTAACTGATTGCCCAGGACCATCCCACCACAAAGTCCACTGTCATCACTGCTATGGTAAATTGGCTTGCAGAGAGCGGCAGTGATGGCGCGCCCCCCCGCTCGCCCCCAGGTAGGGCTGGCGCACTGACCCTCCCTCTCCTCTGCCCTTCCTGTCTCGCCAGACTCCATCAGCAGCTATGAAGCCCAGATTGTGTCTCTGAAGCAGGAGCGGCAGCAGCAGCAGCAGGACCGTGAGGAGAAGGAGCGGGAGCTGGGGCGCCTGAAGCAGCTGCTGTCCAGGGCTCACCCCCTGGATTCCTTGGAGAAGCAGATGGAAAAGGTTGGGGTTGGGACAGCCTACCCGCCCCCTCCTCCGGGATTTGGAAATATGTTGAAGCAGCCAAAGGTGACCGTGGGGCAGAGGGATTATCTGTGTCCCACTGCCACATCACTGGGAGCAGGGCACCCAGTAATAATTCTAGGTATAACATACACGAGACCTGTACTCAGCACGGTCCTGGCTTGCCACTTACTAGTGGGATGGCCAGGTGTGTTTACCTCCCAAATTAAGAAGAGTCATGTAGGGAATTCCCTGGCGGTCCAGTGGTTAGGACTTGTGCTTTCACTGCAGGGGCCCAGGTTCGATCCCTGGTCAGGGAACTAAAATCCTGCAAGCCACGTGGCGCAGCCAAAAAAAAGAAAAAAGTCATGTCATGTAGAGGGGAGGGAGCTAACATTTAAGGATACCTCTCATGCACTAGGCATTGCAATACTTGCTTGACAGACTCAAGTCTCCCCAGTCTTTCCCCTAAAAGAGGGGCCCATTAGATCCATTTGACAGATGAGTAAGGTGAGGCTCAGAGAAGTTTAGTAATTCTCCCCAGGTTATGCACATAAAAAGGAGCAGATCTGGGATTTTCAAATCTAGGCAGTCTGGTTCTAAAGCTTTGCTCTTAATCTCTGTGGTATATTGCCTCCATTATTCTTGTCATGAACAATTGTAGGAAGCACATACCACCAAACTCTTCATCTTTCAGAGCAAATTCACATCTTCCCTCATTGGATCCACACAGCTGCCCTGTGAGGTAGGTACTTACCTCACTTTATACGTGAGGAAACTGCAGCTCAGGCAGATGGAGTAAGTCGCCTGGTTAGAAGGACAAAGATCAAAACAGGAGCCCAAGAAAGGAAGGTTCCAACCCATAGTTTGCCAGCAGAGGGTTGCCAGCAGTAGCAACTTACTTGCATTCAGAGTGTTCCTCAGGGAGCGGTTACACAGGGTGGTGAAGGAGAGGGCTCCGCTGAATTAAGACTACCTGGTACGGCGGAAGGAGCCACAGGCCCAGAGTCGGGAAGTTCCAGTCCTGGCCTTGCGTCCATCTACTGTGTGGGCATCTGCAGAGCATGCAGGCTTACCCTACCTGTTGCCACTGTGCACGTAAGAGATTTGGAGGGTCAAACTGAACTTGTCTGAGACGGGTTTTTGAGTGATTCAAGAGGTAGAAATGGCATGACTTGGAAGAGGATGGATGACTGGCAGATTTCTGCCTCAGACAGCTGGGTGGATAGCAGGGTCATTCTCGCCAACCTAGCGCTTATGGGAGGAGAAACAGCATCATGAGTTGGTTCAGATTTGGCTGTACTTGGACAGAGGAGCCTGTGCAACATCCAGGTGGAGGTGTCCAGAGGCTGTTGGCTGTGCAAGTTCAACAGGATCCCAAACCTGAAAAGACTGAAAAGAAGTGGCCAGAAATATGCCGGTGATGGGAATATGGGAAGACATATTGATTAGGACAAAGTTTGAAAACCCAAATCAACAGTGGCTTAAATAAGATAGAAGTCTGTTTTTCTTAGAACCAGATGTAGACATTCCAGGACTGATGTGGCAGCTCAACAAGTCAGTAGGAACCCAGGCTCCTCCTATGTTGCTGTTTTGCCATAGGTAGCCTACTGCCTCATGGTCCAAGATGACTGCTTGAGCACCAGCCATCACGTCCACATTTTAGCCAGCAAGAAGGAGGAGGAGGAGTAAAGAAAAACACACCCTCTCCCTTTGAGGAGTTGTCCTGGAAGTTGCACCTGACACATATGCCTACATCTCATAGCTGGAACTTAGTCATATGGCCATGCTTATTTATAGGGAAGCTGAGACATGTAGATGGTATTCTAGAATTTAGGTCATGAGCCCAACTAAAAATGTGACGTTCTATGATAAAAGAAAAAAGGATACATGATGTTGGGGAAGAAAAGTATGTCACGCTACAAGTGGGCAACAGGAAGGTAGTTATGACTTTGGCTCTGTACCGTGTGACCTGGGGCAAGTCATGTAAGCTCTCAGAACCTCTGTGTTCCTCTCTCTAAAATGGGGGTGGGAACTTCCCTGGTGGCACAGTGGTTAAGAATCTGCCTGCCAATGCAGGGGACATGGGTTCGAGCCCTGGTCCTGGAGGATCCCACATGCTGCGGAGCAACGAAGCCCATGCGCCACAACTACTGAGCCTGCGCCCTAGAGCCCGCGAGCCACAACTACTGAGCCCGCGTGCCACAACCGCTGAAGCCCGCGCGCCTAGAGCCCGTGCTCCACAGCAAGAGAAGCCACTGCGATAAGAAGCCTGTGCACTGCAATGAAGAGTAGCCCCCGCTCGCCGCAACGAGAGAAAGCCCATGCAGAGCAACGAAGACCCAACACAGCCAAAAATAAATAAATAAAATATTTAAAAATTAAATAAATAAAATGGGGGTGGATGGTGCCTTCTTGGGAGGATTAGAAGAGCTGACGTGCTTGGAGGGAAAGCTCTGAACAGTCCTGAGGGTCCTGCAGTCGGGAGGGGGGACAGTCACTGCCCAACCCCCCTTCCTCAGGCCCACGAGGACTCGGAGAAGCTGCGGGAGATCGTGTTGCCCATGGAGCAGGAGATTGAGGAGCTGAAGGCGAAATTGCTGAGGGCAGAGGAGCTGATCCAAGAGATCCAGGTGAGGGGGTGGCCAGGGGGCGCTGAGGGAAGAAGGGGCGCCGCAGGACCCTGGCCCCCCAGCCTCTTCCCTGCCCCCTCTCCCTAGAGACGTCCCCGGCACCCCCCTTCCCTGCACGGCTCCACGGAGTTGCTCCTGTCCCGGGACCCATCTCCCCCACTGGAGCCTCTCGAGGAGCTGAGTGGAGACGGGGGCGCGGCGGCCGAGGCCTTCGCCCACAACTGTGATGACAGCGCCTCCATCTCCTCCTTCTCCCTCGGCGGTGGGGCCAGCGGCGGCGCCTCCCTGCCCCGCAGCCGCCATGGCCTGAGCCCCGAGCAGGAGGAGACAGCCTCTCTGGTGTCCACGGGCACCCTGGTCCCTGAGGGCATCTACCTGCCCCCTCCCGGTTACCAGCTTGTCCCAGACAACCAGTGGGAGCAGCTGCAGGTGGAGGTGAGTGGAGTGGGCGGAGTGGGCTGCCGACGTGCACCCATCCGTCTCTTGCTTCAAGTACTTACTGAGCACCTACTATGTCCAGGCCCTGAGCTAGAGCTGGGGATCCTACAGTAAAGAAGAAAACTCCCACCCTCTTGGAGCTTCCTCTAGTGAGGGAGCCAGGCCCAAACATGCACATGGGCACATGAGGAAGACAGTGTCACAGGGTGAGACACCCAGAACAAGACTTAATAGGGTCGTGGGGTAGAGACTGGCAATGCAGGAGACCATCCTGGCTGGAAAAAGAGGTGCTTTTTGAAGATCGGGGACCAAAGGAACTGCAGGTTCCAAGGCCCAGGGGACGGACAGACCACAGTGTGTCTGAGGAACAGGAAGGCCACAGAGGAGGGGAAGAGATATGAGGTCAGAAAGGCAGGCAGGGGTCACAGGAGGTCGGCCTTGGCCTTGGGGCCAGCCATGCAGTTTGCATCTTAGAGGAGAAGCTGCAGGAAGCCTCTGTGGCGTGTCAGGCAGGGAGAAGCCTTCTCTGCTCTAGGCTTTTAACAGGTCACTGAGGCCTTTGGGTAGGAATGGACTGCAGTTGGGGGAGGGGGCAACGGGAGAAGCAGGGTGGTGACCCGTTGGGAGGGCAATGCTTGACATAGTTTAGAGAAAGGTAGTGACTGAGACCAGGAGATGGCAGCAGAAGTGGAGAGAAATGGGTGGATTTGGAATCTACTTTGGAGGCCGCCGGGCAGGGCCGGCTGGTGGGTTGGAGCTGGGGAGTGGAGGACTTAGAAGAGTCAGCATCCATTCCTGGGCTTTTGGCTTGAACGACTGGGTGGATGATGGCACTGCCCACTGAGGTGCAGGGGGCAAGGCGTGAGAGGTCTGGTGAGGAGGGAAGGCCTCCCCTTGGCGGTCGAGGCTGAGGCCGGCGTCTGTGGCAGGGGCGGCAGCTGCAGAAGGACCTGGAGAGCATCAGCCGGGAGCGGGACGAGCTGCAAGAGGGCCTGAGACGGAGCAACGAGGACTGCGCCAAGCAGGTGGGTTCAGCCTCTGCTCTGCAGGGCCTCTGCTCCCTGCCTCCTCCTGGCCCGGCCTCACCCTCGCCCCCCCTTCCACCCACAGATGCAGGTGCTCCTGGCCCAGGTCCAGAACTCAGAGCAGCTGCTGCGGACCCTGCAGGGGACCGTGAGCCAGGCCCAGGAGCGGGTTCAGCTACAGATGGTGAGGGCTGGGGGCCGGGACGGGAGCGAGAGGAGTGGTGTGGGAATTGGTTGAGGGGGGCACGTGGAAGGTTGAGGCACCTGTCCTGCCTCGCCCCCTGCCCCTCCCGCCCCACCAGCCGTTCTGGCTTTGCCCTGGAGTTGGTGCCAGGTGGGTAAAAGGGTTTCAAGGGCACCTGGTACTGATTCAGAAGAACCCACCACGCACTCACTCTGTGGTCTTGAGCTAATCCCACAAGCCCAGAGCCTCAGCCTTGATGCCTTGAAATTGAGATAATGCGTCCTAGCTTGCAGAGTTGTGAGAATGAAAAGCAGGGATTGCAAAATCAGATACTTCCTGAGACCAGACAGGAGAGGCAGATGATTGAACGGGGCCACGTGTGAGGCAGGAAGGAGCAGCAGGGCAAACCAAGAGACCCTGTAAAGGGAGCTAGTGCCCCTTGACTTGCTGCCCGTGGCACGTAGGAGTGCAGGCTTGATGCTGCCTGGTTTTCTCATCTATCAGGAGAAGCCAGAGATCTGGATGTTTGTGTGTAGTCTCCCAGTTTTTAATGTTGCACTTGTTTAAGGTTTAAAAACACCCATATGGACCAAATAAAACACCCGATGTGGCCTGTGGCTGCCGCTGTGTGACCTCCAAGTCATCGAGGAGGGTGTAGAAAGAGCTTGAGGGAGTTCCCTGGCGGTCCAGTGGTTAAGACTCTGCGCTTCCACTGCAGGGGGCCCAGGTTCGATCCCTGGTCAGGGAACTAAGATCCCGTGAGCCACGTGGTGTGGCCAAAAAAAAAAAAAAAAAAGAGCTTGGGAGGCAAAGATGCTTACTAAAGGGTGTTTCTTTCTTTCTCAGCCTAGAAGGAGGGCGTGGGCTTCCTGGCTCTCCTTCCTGAACACTGGGAGGAGTGTTCAGGCTTTGGCCTCACGGGAGACTGGAGACCCCCTGTCCCCTCATCGCCTCGTCCTAACTGTCCATCCCCAGGCAGAGCTGGCCACCTCGCACAAGTGCCTGAGCCACGAGGTAAAGCGACTGACTGAGGAAAACCAAGGGCTCCGGGCTGAGCAGCCGCCGTCTTCAGCCCCCCGGGGCCTGGAGCAGGATGAGGGCCAGGAGGAGTCGCTGCCCAGCTCGCTGCTGGTAAGGGCGGGGACAGGCCCTTCCTCTCCACGCACAGCAAAGCATTGGCCTGGGGCCACGGGAATCGGGGATGGACCCAGGCTGCTGTGTATTAGCTGCGTCACCATGGCCAACTCACTCAACTTTTCTAAGGCTCAGTTTCCTCCTCTGCCAAATGGGACCACACCCCGTCCCAGCATCAGCACGGAGAGAAAATGAGTTAACAGAATGCTTGACGCAAAGGAAGCAGTAATTTGGCTTGTTATTTTTAAGTGATGTGAGATCCACAAAATTGAATTCATCATAATCTTTGGTTCATAACAAGCTGTCATCATTGATCTGTGCGTGGCCTCTGCTGATTGAATTTATTAAAAATATGAACATCAGCCGGAACCCTTGCCCACCTTGAGAACTATAACTGACATCGCCTTACATGCGCCCCGCCCCGTGTTCCTTGGCTCTGTTTCTGCCGTCCTGAGCTTTATCATTCCCTTGCCCTTCTTTGGGATTGTTTTTATTACATATACACGTCTGCCTAAACCGTGGAGTGCTAACTTTAGTTGTTTTTAGTTATAAAAACTCAGAATCTTGCTCTGGGTAGTCTCTTGGAGCTTTCACTCAGCACCGCTCCTGAGGGTCCTCCACCCCGGGTTGTGCTGCGGGAAAATATTCACTGCCGTCCCAGGGTATTTGTCCAGTCTCCCCACGATGGGTGTTCGGGTTGTTTCCTCTGTTATGTTTTCTTCCTTCTTTCCTTCCTTTCCCCTCCCCACAATCCCCTTCTAGCCGCTGGCCCCCAGCTGGCCCCGCACCCAGCCCGTGACTTGCATCCTTCCAGGAGCTGCGGCAGCTCGTGCGCCGCACGCAGCAGGAGGCGCGGGCCCACCAGCAGGCCCAGGAGCACGAGGCCGAGCGGCTGCGGATTGAGATTGTGACCCTGCGGGAGGCACTGGAGGAAGAGACGGCGGCGAGGGCCAGCCTGGAGGGGCAGCTGAGGGTGCAGCGGGAGGAGACAGGTGAGGGAGGAGGCGGCGAGCCACCCCACCTTCTCTCCCCGGGAGGCTGAGTCCCCACCCCCTCGGGGACTGCCTGGGCACCAGGAGGGGAGAGAGGACGCAGTGCGAGAATGATGAGCCTTGACCTCTCTTTCTTTCCTTTCCGCACAGAGGTGTTAGAGGGTGAGTATGGGCTGGAGCCTGTGCCGGACCGGGCGGGGTGGGGAAGGAGAGAGGGTGTGGGCCTGACGTCTTGGCCCTGCCTGACTTCCCAGCCTCCCTGTGCAGCCTGAGGATGGAGATGGAGCGGGTCCAGCAGGAGCAGAGCAAGGTGAGGCAGGACCTGGGCCAGGCCGGGATGGCGGAGGAGGGTGGCAGCGTGGAGAAGACCCTCACCAGCCCCTGCTGCCCTTTATGTCTCCCTTAGGCCAGGCAGCAGGAAGTCCTGAGGCAGCCACCGGGCTCGGGCCGCACAGAAGAGGTGAGGATCGGGGCGATATTGAAGGGGTTACCCTGTCCAGACATCCTGTTTCTTCAGCCCAGGGCCCCAGCTCTATGTCCTGTGCCCCCAGGCCCAGCTCACAGACCTCCTCTCGGAACAGAGGGCAAAGATGCTGCGGCTGCAGGCTGAGCTGGAGACCAGTGAGCAAGTGCAGAGGGATTTCGTACGACTGTCCCAGGCCTTGCAGGTACGGCGTGTCCCCTCCCCACCAGACTGGCATGACTCCAGGTGACTTGTCCTCCGTCTTGCAAGGATAGTCTCCCAGTTAGAAGAGGCCTCTCCCTCCCTCTGGGGCTGGCATGGTCCTTTCCTCTGAGCTAGTGCTCAAAAAACGTTGAAGATCTTGTGCTTCCATCTTTGTCAGTGGTGCGAAGCCCGTGGCCCAGGGCCTGGCACGCCGACGTGCCCCATGCTCATCATGTCACTTCCACCTGCCCCTGCCCACCCTTCCTCAGGCTGCTCTCTTAGGATCCATTTCTTCCCTTGAACCCATTTTCACTGGGGGTTGGGGGAGGTGAGGCCCCTGGGTACACTGGTCCCGTGCTCTTGCCCCTCAGGGGGCTGGCCGATGGGGTGGAGGTTGCATTTTCCCACCGAGGGCCCTCTGCCTCCCTCGCCGGCCCCCACAGGTGCGCCTGGAACGGATCCGCCAGGCAGAGAGTCTGGAGCAAGTGCGCAGCATCATGGACGAGGCGCCCCTCAGGGACGTCAGGGACATCAAGGACACCTGAGGGGCCAGCACCGCCCACCCTGGGGGGAGACCGTCTTTCTCCACTCCTGAACCGTGAGGCCGAGGCTTTGGGGGTCTCAGGATGGAGTCTTCACCCTCTCCAAGCCTGGGGTTGAGGTGACGGGGCCACCACTGCCCTGTCCCTCCAGCGCCTCCTCCCAGGGGTGGCGGGGCCTTCTGCTTCCAAAGATGACCCCTGGGTGAGGGTCCCAACCCCCTCTGGAAACCAGAGGGGCAGGCTCAGCCCTGTGGCTTTCTGGCTGCTATGCTGCCTCCTGGGCTCCAAGCCTCCCGCCCCCGGCCCCCACCCAGCCTAACAGCCATGCCTGTTACCTCCATCCCCTTCCCGAGGCACAGCTGAGGTGTGAGTGGTGGCTGGGAGCCCTGGGTCGTGTCCCCGGGTCCCTCCACACACACGCCCTGGGACAGGTGGCTGCTTCCTGGACTGCATGACACTAAGATGCTTGTCCCCAGGGGCCCGAACCAGGCCCCGAGGTGTGCACGGAGACAAGGCCAGATTTTTCTGTCATTTATTTTCAATAAATAAGCAGCTCAGCTCAATCGGTCGCCTTGTCCCTGCAAGCCCCACGGGGTCAGGGAGGGGAGGTTTTACAAGGGCAAAAGTGGGGGGGGCGGTTGCTGAGGGGGAGGAGACGTGAAGGGGACATTATGTTTATAAACAAGAATGTTGGGCTGGGGGGCACGTGGTGGAGGCCTGTGCCACAGCTCTGGCTGAAGACGCATCACTATCAGGGTGGGGAAGGGAGGGCAAAAGGACTGGTTACTTCCTTCTTTCATCTTCTGGATCTGGAAGGAGAAGGGGAAGGATGAGACTGGTGGCGGGGCGGCACAGGAGAGAAGTCCCTCCCAGCTCCCTACCTGTCCCTGTCCCCCAGCACACTCACCTGGAGGCCCCCCGCCACCCCCACTCACCTGTGTCCCCAGCCCCCCCCCCCCCAGCCACTGCAGCCCCAGCGGCAGACGGCTCAGCGGCCAGCCAGCGCGACGCAGCGCAGCCCAGCAGACAGTGGTGCCCGGGGGCGGGCAGTGCCGGCCCCGCAGAGTAAGGGCAGCAGCCCAGCCCCACTTGGAAGCGCGGCAGTGGCGGCGGCGGCAGTGGCTCCAGCGGCAGTGGCTCCAGGTGGAGCTGCGAGGGCACGTGACCCCGGCGCCGCCTGAAGGGGAGAGGGGTGGGCAGGGGGGGCACAGCAGCTAGGGCACGGGCAAGAAGGGGGGTGATACCTGTGACACGGCTCAGAGAGATGGAGGAGGGGGAAATGAGTTATCCTACGGCCAGAGAGGACAGAGAGACAGCCATTATCGAGGGAGGGAGGTGGGCGCAGGGGACCAAGAGGGCTGAGGAGGCTTTGGGGCGCCAAGGAGACTGTGTCTGCCCCGGGCTCGGAGGAGCGGGCAAAGGGGGGGCAGGGGCTGGGTGCGCCCCTCGGCGGAGGACACGGGGCCTGCTGGGGCCCCGGGAACTCACCCACCTGACAAGGAAGCGGGGCAGGCGCCTTCGTGGCCTAGAGGGAGGGCCCAGGGGCTGACAGGGCTGGGGGCGGTGCGCTCTTACCCTCCAGGTAGTTCCGAGCAATGAACTTGAGGAGTTCATCAAGCCCGATGACTGGTAACGAGATCTTGAAGACCATGAGCCAGTGGGCCACGTCCAGGGCCTGCAGCTTGAAGATCACCTGGGAGGAGGTGGGAAGGGCAGTGAGAAGGAGCCGAGGAGCTGCCACTGCGCCAGCCTGACCCCGCCCTCCTCCCTCTGCAGGGGTCGTGGTCACGGACCGCTGCAGAGGCCCCCTGTGGGGGGGGGGGGGGCAGGCGGCCCCTGGCCAGAGGAAGGCTTACCGGCAGAGGGTCCACGTAGAGGATGAGGAAGTGGAGGGACATGGAGAGGCAGATGGAGCCCAGCAGCCAGATGTTCGCCCAGGGCGGCATCCGCAGGAGGGACTGGTTCTCAGACAGGCTGCAAGGGGGCGGGCCGGCGGAGCCAGGGGTGGAGGCACAAGGGGAGAGAAGCGGTGAGCAGGGGAGGGTGGCCTGCAGATGGCCGTGGGGGGAGGGTGCGCGGACCCCACCTGTTGAGAGCATTGCACATCTCGATGGTAACCAGCACGGACAAGGCCATGGTCATGGGCTCGGGGGCCTCGAAGACCTCACAATCCACACCCTCAAAGTCAGCGTTGTGCTCCGTACACTTCAGGAAGTGAGTCTGCAGGAGGAGAGGGGAGAAGCTGGGGTCCTGAGGAAGCCTCCACGCCACCCTCCTGCTCCCCTCGCCTCCTCCCACCTCCCTCCGTGCTGCCCTACCAGCTGGCTGTAGGTGATGTGAGGCCCATCCTCAGCGTACAGGAACCACCAGACTGCTGCTCCCACCGTGGCTGCACCCACGTAGGCTGTGGTGGAGAGAAGATGGGAGTTGGGGGCCCAGGGCTGGGGAGACGGGAGGAGTTGAGAGGGCCTCCTGGCCATGAACAGCCGCTGGAGGAAGAGGGCCCACCGCAGTGGCTGCTGTGGGGAAGCTGGTGTCCCAGAGAGGGCATCAGCCCTGAGGGTCGGCAAGGAGTGTGGGGTCTCATCCTGCTCACCCCCAATTGCCATGTAGCGGAAGAAGAGCCAGCCACTGATGAGTGGCTCCTTGGGGTTCCGGGGGGGCCGGTCCATGATGTCCAGGTCTGGGGGGTTGAAGCCCAGGGCTGTGGCCGGGAGCCCGTCTGTCACCAGGTTCACCCACAGCAGCTGCACGGGGATCAGGGCCTCAGGCAGCCCCAGGGCAGCTGTCAGGAAGATGCTGCCAGAAGGAGGAGGTCACACGTCTGTCTTGCCTCCCAGGCCTGTGGTCACCCCCCCACCAGTCCCGAGTTCCTCCTGGATGCCCTTCCTGGCTGCTCACCAGACCACCTCTCCCACATTGGAGGAGATGAGGTAGCGGATGAACTGCTTCATGTTGTTGTAGATGGCGCGGCCCTCCTCCACGGCAGCCACGATGGTGGAGAAGTTGTCGTCGGCCAGTACCATCTCGGAGGCCGTCTTGGCCACGGCGGTGCCGGATCCCATGGCAATGCCGATCTCCGCCTTCTTCAGGGCAGGGGCGTCATTGACGCCATCACCTGTCTGCGGGGAGGGAAAGAAGGTGGGCGCCGGCCCCCTCCTCGTACCCTCCTTGAGACTCTTCCATCGGGGCCCGAATCCCTCACCTCCGTGCATCTCGCCAGGGCCCCCGCTCAGCCCCGTCCTCCCTCGGTCCCCAGCTCCCCAAGACGGTCATCTCAGTAGACACTAAGCAGACCGCCCCACGCCAGTCTTCTCACCATCGCTGTGATCTCATCGAAGGACTGCAGACACTCCACGATCTTCGACTTGTGGGAGGGCTCCACGCGGGCAAAGCAGCAGGCGCGTCTGCAGGCCTCCCGCTGCACGGCCAGGGGCAGGTCATCAAACTCCCGGCCAGTGTAGGCTCGGTCGGCCACATCCTCGTTCTCCTCGAAGATGCCAATTCGTCGGCAGATGGCAATGGCTGTGCCCTTGTTGTCCCCAGTGATCATGATCACTCGGATGCCAGCATCACGGCACAGGAGGATAGAGCCTGTGACCTCCTTGCGGGGCGGGTCCAGCATGCCCACCACACCAACGAATGTCAGGTCCGTCTGGGGAGACAGAGAAGAGAGCGACAGGGTCAAGGAGGAAGCTTGGGGGGAGCTGAGGGGAGAGCTGTCCCTGGGTCTGGTGTTTAAACCTCAGTGGGGCCTCGAAGCTCAGGGGTGGGAAATGTTCACATGTGTGCCTGCAGGCCTGGCGGTGCCAGGCCCATTGTAGGTGGCAGATCGTGTCTTTCATAGAAAGAACTCGAACTGGAAGTGAGGGAGGTGGTTTCTGCTTTCAGCAGGGCTGCTCACGTGGTCTACAACTTTGAGCAAATCTGTGTTACCTGCCAGGCCACACTGTTCCCTCTATAAAATGGAGTGGGGCTTTGGTGCTATTCAGAGAGCAGGTCCACTACAAGATAAAGAGCTAATGCCAGAATGCAGGTTGATGCACGTCCTTAGAAAACCTCACTGTGGAAACACGTCAGCTAAACCCGAGTGTACTTAGTGACCTGGCTGGCTTCTGTTCTGGAGCAAGCACCTCACCTCATCTCAGATGGGTCCACGGACCACACACCAAGTAGCCCTGGACTGGATGATTCCTAAGGTTCTTTCAAACTCTAACGTCCTGTGATTCTAGGCCCCGTGATGAAGTAGGAAATGACAAGGGTGGCAGAGGGGGTGAGGCAGGTGACTCTGGGACAACGGGAGGCTTCCGTCTGCTCACCTCGTACTCCATGAACCTGGAAGAGTCATCCAGGACCATCTCCTCTCGCTTTGGGGGGGTGTCCCGGGTGGCCAGGGCCAGGCAGCGCAGGGTGTCCCGGCCACCGCTCCACTCCTTGATTACCGACAGAATCGTCTCCTTCACCGGCCCTGTCATGGGCACCCGAGTGGTGCCGACTCGCAGGTAGTTACAGCGTTCGACGATCCCCTCCGGGGCACCCTAGGAGAACAGAACGGTATTCAGAGACTACTGTTCCTTCCAATGCACGGTGAGCGGGGCAGGGAGAAGAGAGGAGGGTTCAGGACTGGGAAGAAGGGGGGCTGAGGCGCACTCGGATCCCTGACCTTGACAAACATTTTGTTGCCCACAGCAGCCCGGGATTTCATTGGAGAGCAATAGACAGACATGGACTTTCTGTCCCGGGAGAACTCCAGGGTGAATTCCTTCTTCATTAGCTGGCGGATCACCTGGGAGAGAGGAGACAGGGAGGGAGAGGCCAGATATGAGACCGGTGGAGAAAGAGTGATGATGCTATGCTAGAAGGGAAGAGTCCCAGACCCCTTAAAACATAGTCAAAAAGGATCTGGAGGTCAGAGCAGACCCCAAGCTGAGTCTGAGATAAAGCTAAGTCTGCTGCCTACAGCAGAAATGGAGAGAATTCCAAGGCTAGTGCTGCCAGTGTCTTACTATGTTCAGGTTAAAGCACAATAGAAACAGGATGGCGTAGTGTGGCACTGTCTGATAGAACCTTCCGTGATGATGGGAATGTTAAATAATCTGGATGGTCCAATACGGTGCAATCGAACAACGGCTACTGAGCCCGGGGAATGTGGTTAGTGCAACTGAAGAACTGAGTTTTTACTTTTATGTAATAATTTAAATGTAGACAACCACATGTGTGCGTCTACAGACGTATGTTGCTAGACAATGGAGAGCTGGTACCTGGCACGTAGTACTAAGCACTCCATAAAAGTGAATGTGCCAAATGCATTCTAGATGTTTCTCCACAAAACAAAAATAAAAACAATAAATAAAATTAAAAATAATTTGATGTTTTTATTATCATTTGTAAATTTTTAAAATGAATCCTTTATTGATAAATACTTAGGTTGTTTTCATTATTTTTGTCATATTAAATAAAGCAGCAGTGAGCATCTTGCCTCTATGAAAAAAAAAAAAGGAATGAGCTGTGTGGGGAATATAATATAATACCCCAGAGGAATTCAATATAGACATTCAGTAAATATTAATAGCAAGAACTTGGAGTGATTGTCACAGAATTGGGCTTGTTCACCTGGACACGGGGAAGCAGAGGCATATGAGGCAGTCATATTTCCCAAATCCTAAATCAGGTCTTGTGATCTGATAAAAACAAGTGTGTTTCTAGAGACAGTGGGTAATAGTTGAAATTGGGGCTGTCCCAGGATGGGTCACTTGTGGTTTCTGTGTCCAGCTCTGTCCCTTTCAACTAGGGACACGACAGGAAAAGTGATCTTAAATTCTTCCAGGGAGGCTGCAACCAGGCACCAGGAAGAGCAGTGTAAGTGTAGGTGCAGTAGGTCCTACCCCAAGTCAGCCTTGCCAAGGAAAGCTGTGGAGAGGCTCTCTGCCTGTGCCGGCTGGGTCCCAGCATGGGGCACAAGGCCCTGACCAGCCTGACCCGGGTGGGGATGGGGGGCCCTCTCTCCTGAGGTTCCTTAGGTCCTGGCCTGTACAGTGTGGGCTGGAGAAGGACCGTGGGAGGGAGTGCCTAGACTCACCAAGTTGCAGGCGTTGGCCCTCTCCACCTTTGAGAGGTTTCTCAGTTCAGTGTTGAATACATTCATCTTCTCCACCAGGGTGGTGAGTGCCGTCTCGGTGGCCTCGCCCACCTTCTCATAAACACCTTTGGCCTGAGGGGGCAGAGGAGGAAGAGGAAGTAGGTGCCCTGGGCTCCCAGCCCCGTGCTCCCATCTATCATGCCCACCTTCCACCTAGAACGGGAAGGGAGCAAGCCACTCTCTTCCCCTTACACCCAGGAGAGGGCTTGGTACAAGGGACCCCCTTCCCCTGAGCCCTTCCTTGCGGCCTGTCGAGGAGGCCTGGACTCTGAGCCAGCTGGAGGGGGAAGGAGGGGCGGCTTCAGGAATGGAGAGGTTACCTCATTGAAGTCCAAGGAGGAGTCATTGCAGAGGGCACAAATGGTGGCTAGCTCCACCAGCCCATCATACTCCCCTGTCCGGACTGGCTTATCATTCTTCAAGCTGGCGGCCGGGTGGGGAGGAAGGAAGGGAAAGAGACAGGTAGAGAAGATAGGGAATGAGATGCAGAGAGAGCACGGGGAATGCAGCAAGGAGATGGCAACCAACTTGGAGATCAGGTGGGAGAGAGAATAAGGTTGGGGAAGGAACAAGAGAGAAACAGGAAGACAAAACTAGAGGGAGGCCCCAGGGAGAGAGGATATGTGTGTGTGTGTGTGTGTGTGTGTGTGTGTGTGTGTGTGGTGGGGAGGGGCACGAGTAACTGGGAAGACGACTTTGGGGGAACTTACACCTCTCCTTCTGGAGCATAAGTGGAGCCAGTGATAGAGAACTTGTTCAGAAGGCAGATGTCCCCTTCCACCTTGTCGATGATGAACATCTGCAGAGGAGAAGGGCATGCACACAGATGTTTAACTCTCCCCATCCCCGAAGGCAGTCTGCACCGAAGGGGCCCGTGCCCCGAGTGTCCCTCTACCCGGCCATCTGCACGGACTTACCCAACTTCCCACCGTCATCCTCTGATTCGTCCTTCCCTTTTCCTCCCTTTTCCTCCCCTCTCCCACCACTCCCTTGCAAATCATTCTCTATGTTCTGTGTTCATGGCCTTAAAACAAAAGGCCATGCTGGAGGTTCTTACAGATCAATTAGTAAAATAAGACGTGCATCACAAGGTGTGGTGGCCACCAGTCTACCTGTCAGTACATGGCCCATCTACAGCTCCAGCCTCTTGTGGCCAGATCTTCCAGTTTTGCAGGAAGAACTAGAAATTCAGGTTATTTTCCTATGACATCCCTTGACTTTTCAAATGTGGGCAATTAATTCATCTTTATGAAACATGACAGAAGACCAGTGGTCTGGCTTTGAAGCCTGTGCTTCGGAGGGATGTAGATCACACAGAGCAGAGGGGAGCAGCCCACTCTGAGCCAGAGCACGCGTGGAAGGGATGGGGCTTAAGATGTGCTCCAGGATAAAATGGTTCTGTGGCCAGGTAAGTTTGGGAAACTCGTTTAAACTGAGTGAAATCCACCCTCTCTATGGTCAGCCTTCTCTGAGGCTTTCAAATGCCAACAGGCATGTGGTACAGCCTTTCTCGGCCTGGTCTGACCACACAACCCTTGATTCTTAGGACACCAATTTCTATTTCACAAACATGCTATTCCAGAGAACTCTGTTTAGGTCAGGGGTTCTTTGCCTGGGGTCCATGGATGACACCTTGGACCAAGGGGGTCTGTGAACTTTGATGGCGAAACAAAAATTACATCTTTCATTTTCTCTCTGACATTTAGCATTTCCATCCAATTATGAATGGGGGCAATGGACCACATTAATATTAGCAAAACCTGTGACTTGGCCACCAATATAATCACAAATACTCTCTTGTCACGTTGTATTGTTGCAGGGCTCTCAAAATAGCATTTATGCTCATCACCGCTTCAGCGTTATGGCAATTATAAGACCCACTGCTGGACTTGCTACTTAATACATTAATAAAGAAGCATACGCTTTACCAAATCACAAATCTGTGTGTGTTTTTTTTAACATCTTTATTGGAGTATAATTGCTTTACAATGTTGTGTTAGTTTCTGCTGTATAACAAAGTAAATCAGCTATACGTACAAATCTGTTTTTAAAATATTTTGATTGCTGTATTTCAATCATTGGTTTCCTCTGTAATCCAATGTATTTTTTTAATAGAGACACTCAATTTATTTATTTTTTAAATGCATAGTTTTTTTTTTAATTTATTTATTTTATTATCTATTTTTATTTTTTTTGGCTGCGTTGGGTCTTCATTGCTGCGCTTGGGCTTTTCTCTAGTTGCGGAGAGCGGGGGCTACTCTTCGTTGTGGTGCGTGGGCTTCTCATTGCGGCAGCTTCTCTTGTTGAGGGGCACGGGCTCTAGGCACGTGGGCTTCAGTAGTTGTGGCACGTGTGCTCAGTAGTTGTGGCTCGTGGGCTCTAGAGTGCAGGCTCAGTAGTTGTGGCGCACGGGCTTAGCTGCTCAGCAGCACGTGGGATCTTCCCGGACCAGGGCTTGAACCCATGTCCCCTGCACTGGCAGGCGGATTCTTAACCACCACGCCACCAGGGAAGCCCAGTCCAATGTATTTTATTTCATTTATGTTTTTGGCCGCGCTGTGTGGCTAGCAGGATCTTAGTTCCCTGACCAGGGATCGAACCCGGGCCCACAGCAGTGAAAGCACCAAGTCCTAACCACTGGACCACCAAGGAATTACCAATCCGATGTATTTTAGAAACAGAATCCTGTGTGTTTTATTTTATACATTGAAAATATTAAATGTAGAGATCCAGACTGCCAAAGACTCCAAGGCGGGACTTCCCTGGTGGCGCAGTGGTTAAGAATCCGCCTGCCAATGCAGGGGACATGGATTCCCGCCCTGGTCCGGGAAGATCCCACATGCCGCAGAGCAACTAAGCCCGTGCGCCACAACTACTGAGCCTGTGCTCTAGAGCCCACGAGCCACAACTACTGAGCCTGCGTGCCACAACTACTGAAGCCCGTGCGCCTAGAGCCCGTGCTCCGCAACAAGAAAAGCCACTGCACTGAGAAGCCCATGCACCGCAATGAAGAGTAGCCCCTGCTCTCCGCAACTAGAGAAAGCCCACGCGCAGCAATGAAGACTCAATGCAACCAAAAATAAATAAACAAATAAATAAATGTATATATATAAAAAAAAGAGTCCAAGGCACGGAAAAGATCAAGGGCCCTGGTTCAGGAAATGCTGTTCAGGATTTGTGTGGCTGGGCTTCCCGGGCCCTGTCATGGATGACCACTATGGAGGGTAGTCTGGTGCACAGGCAGGCACTCTAGGGCCAGACAGACTTGGGTTTGAAACTCAATTCTGCTCCTTATTAACTGTGCACTGAATCTCCTAGAGCCTCAGTTTCCTCCTCGGGAAAACTGGGTAAACAAGACCTTCCCCTGAAGGGCTGCTGTGGGGGATTAGAGATAACACAGGGCAGCATCTAGCACACGGATGGAGGCTGCAGGGGGCTGCCTGCCTGGGGCCAGGGGGGCTTCTCTGCTCCCTCTCGTAGCTGGCAGGATGGCACTCTCTGTGCCATCTAAGCATTTCTTTCTCAGGCCAAAATGAAAAGCTACCCATGATGAAGGGGTAACCACAACTTTGGAGGGCTCATTTCACCTCCCATCTAAGTGGGAGTTGCCACCCTTCCCTGACCTTGCAGACAGACATCTGGTTCGTGGTGAGGGTGCCTGTCTTGTCGGAACAGATGACAGAGGTGCAGCCCAGCGTCTCCACGGAGGGCAAGCTCCTCACAATTGCGTTCTTCTTTGCCATCCGGCGGGTGCCCAGGGCCAGGCAGGTGGTGATGACTGCAGGAAGGCCTGTGGCGAGGAAGGAGAGGGGGTGAGGGAACGATACCGGGGGAGGGAGGGAGACCTAGTGGGGTAGGCTGAAGAGCGGCTCCCAAAGATATCGGGTCCCAATCCCTGGAACTCGTAAATGTTACCTTATTTGGATAAAGGATCTCTGCAGATGAGATTAGCAAATGGGAGGAAAAAGAGAGGTTGCCCTACCTTCTGGGATTGCAGCCACAGCCAGGGCCACGGCAATCTTAAAGTAGTAGACGGCACCACGGATCCAGGAGCCCCCATGGATGGGATCGTTGAAGTGGCCAATGTTGATGAGCCACACGGCCACGCAGATGAGGGAGATGACCTTGGAGAGCTGCTTCCCAAACTCATCCAGCTTCTGCTGCAGAGGGGTCCTGTCCTGCTCTGTGGCGGCCATTTGGTCACGGATCTTCCCAATCTCAGTGTTCACACCAGTAGAGGCCACGATGCCTATGGCCTTACCGGCTGCAATGTTGGTGCCCTTGGAGGGGGAAGAAGAGGCAGGGAGTCAGGTGACGTCCCTCGTGCCGCATCCCCCCAGCTGTGGGTCTCATCTCTTCCCACACCGCCATGTCTCGCCCAGACCAGGGCCCCCGGCTTGAGCGCGCGACAGTTGGCCCTGGAAGCCTCACCGAGAAAAGCATGTTCTTCTTATCCTGGTTGACAGCTCGGAGGTCGGGAACAGGGTCTGTGTGCTTGACGACAGAGACAGACTCGCCTGTGGAGAAGGGGCAGAGGGGTTTTCAGATGACATCATTTCCTTCTCCCATACTTCCCACCCCTAGCTCTCTGCTTGGCAGGACAGGGCCTGGTAAGGACCAAGCAACAATCCTGGAGGAAGTCTGGACTCTGGAGGAAGGCCCTGGAGGCAGATGGGAAACCCACTGCACTTAAGAGTGAAAAGACCTTGACCCCAGTCCCAGCCTGACCACTCACAAGCAGCATGGCTTTGGATCACTTAGCCTTGGTTTGCTCTTCTGTAAAATAGGGACAAGGATGTGTACACTTCAGAGCAAGGTCTTGGTGAAAGTCAAACAAGCTGACGTATGTGGAAGTGCGCCGTCAACTGGAGAGCACGTTCCTGGGAGGGAGAGGCCCCCACCCTTGGGACCTTGCCTCCTTCACCCGAATGGCAGGAGCTCAGGCAGTCACCCTGGGCCAGCCCACCCTGCCTCCTTGGACCATGGAGCACGCTCACTGGCTCTTCACCCTCTCTCTCCCAGGACAAAAGGAGAAGCAGCTGAGGTTTTAAGTGTATCTGAACCCTGCATCCTATCCCAGAATCTCTGCTTCCTCAGTTGGGGGCTTCTGAGGAGGCAGGATAGTTCTCTGGGGGAGCATGTCCGTATGTCCATGTGGAAGGGACGGGTTGATGGCCATCTGGAAATGGGGACAAACATCCCGCCATTTCCCATGACCCCTTGTGTTCCAGGCTTAGGCAGTGGGCAAAGCTGAGCAGGGCTGATGTCGCTGCCACTCCGGGGACAGGAGGGGGCCCTACTGCTGAGGGTCCCCTTTCATCCCTGTCTGTCCACTCAGCTCCTCCCTCATCAAATCCTCATCCCCCTCCCCCTTGATGCCTCCCCTGACCCTGGTCAGCAGACCTGTCAGGATGGACTGGTCGACCCGGAGCGTGGTGGACTTGATGGTGAGGATGCGGATATCTGCGGGGACTTTGTCCCCCACTGTGGAGAGACCAGAGGAGAGTGAAGTCAGTTGAGATGGGAGTTTTCTTTCTTCCTAAGAAAAACCCAGTCTTTCATGACCTCACCTCATCCTTCAGGTCTCAGGGAGGTCACCCGGGCTGTGCTCCTGTCACCCAAGCAAGCACCTCCCTCTAACACCCACTCCAATTGTTCCCCCCTGCTGAATGTTTTTCTCCCTACCAGGCTGTGAGCCTGGCAAGGGGAGGTCTGGGCACACAGTATGTGCTCAATAAATGTACCCTGAATGACAAAAAATCAGGGAAAATCAGGGACAATCCTGTCATCTAACGAGAAATGAAAACTGAGGCCGGGAGAGAGCAAAACAGAGAGGGAAACACAAGGGAGAAAGGAGAGGAGGGACAGGCAAGAAAAGAACTAGAGAAAATAGGGTAAGTCTCACAGACCTGCGTCCGTGGAGGAGAACAAAGTGGAAGAGCTGGAGAAGGCAGCAAGCAACAGGAGGAAAATATGGGAATTGAGAAAATCAATGTCAACCCAGACAAAAGGTGGAGTGAGAAGCAGGAGAGGGAAGTGTGAGAAGGATGGACGCAGGAGGAGAGGGAGGAGCAGCGGAGGCAGAGGGTGCAGGCCTGGCAGGTCCACATGGAGGGGATGGGACGCACATCAGAAGCCTGCCGGGCCCTGGTCTGAGTATCTGGGGAAGGCAGGAAGCCACGGTGAGTGAGCTGGGGAGACGGCAGGAGAGAAGGGGAGTCTGCAGGAAACAAGGCTCTGGGGGGGGTGGGGGGCAGGGGGGCACCATACACAGCAGAGAGCTGAGAAAACAGGGAGGGGTGAGGGCAAGGGATGCGCACAGAAGGAGGGGGTCCACACAGGAAACTTCCTGGGGAACACGGCAGATGCCCCACCAGACTTAGAGGCCTCCAAGGAAGCCAACTGCCTCCCAGCCTCATCCCGGCTGGCCCCAAGGATGGTCGTGGGGATGGGGTTTGACTGCTTTCCTTTCCCTGTCCCCAAGGTTCCTCCTCCGGTGCCAGAGGAAGCTGATGGAGGAGGGGGGAGGTCAGCAATGGAGTTGGGCGGGACACCCTGTCACCCAAACTGAAGCGATATTTATAGACATTCATGGCGCTGACTCCAAACTGTCACCGTGGCAGGGCGGCCCTGTGATGGGGCACCGGAGTCTTCAGCCCACCCGCCCTCCCTGTCACCAAGCTTCCCAGGGTGGGGACTTGGGTATCTGGTGGAGGGATGTAGGCCTAGAAAGACACATCTTCCTATGCCAGGGGCCGGGAGACATGGGAAGGCCTGCACAGGGCAAATATAAAAACCGCTGAAGGGGGCAGAATTCCAGTAATCTTAGCCTCCCGGCCCCCACCCCTCCCTGGTCAGGCATTAAGTGTCCCTCACCGGAGAGGCGGGGCCCTCCTTGAGCTCCCCTCCTCCCAGTCCCGTGCTCTCTGCTGGGGCCTGAGTTTCCTTACATGGTCGGGGGCTTGAGCCTCCGGCCCCCCTCCTCCCTTCTACCCTTGCTCCTTCCCCTTTGAGAAGCCTCAAGGGTACCGAGAGGTCAAGATTTAAAGCTGACCAAGCTTGGGGGTGGGTGGAAGGAGAGGGAAGCCAGGCCTCAGGAGGGGGGTGGAGACAGGGCCATTGGCAGGGACTGGGTTCCACCTGTTACTTGCAAGTGCTGGGTGAGAGGAGGGGGAGCAGGGGTCTGCCTGCAGCGTCAGGGACAGGACTGGCTGTTCCTGCTGAGACTCTGATGGAGAGGGGGTGCTGTGGCCACAGTGCCCTGGGGTGACCTCCTGAGGAGTCTGGGAAGGAGAAGCAGAGACTCCACCATCCTGGCTACCTCCTGGACACTGGGGATCAGGGCCCGACCAGCCCCCAACATGCACATCTTCTTGGCCTCGAACCCATCCTGGACCACTCGTCCCCATCACTCACCAACCACCTCCACGATGTCTCCAGGGACAATGTCCCGAGCCTTGATCCTTTGCACTGACTTGCGGTCAGCCCGGTAGACCTTCCCCATCTCCGGTTCATATTCCTTCAGAGCCTCAATGGCATTCTCTGCATTCCTTTCCTGGGGGGACAGGGTTGAGGAGAGGAGGGTGAGCAGAGGGAGGAAGGTCGTGGAATGACAGAGGACTGGTCAGGGAGGAGGGGGAGGTGTAGGGATGGAGGAGCAGGGGCCAGAGTCCTAGGGGAAATAGGGGCATCACAGAGAAGGAGGCAGGTTATGCAGTCCTGGCTCCTGGCCCAGGGGAGCAGACAAACCCCACATGACGGTTAAGGAAACCATCACCCACAGCTGAGAACAGGTAAGGGGGTTTGGGGGAGAGAAGGAAGGAGAATCAAAGAAAATCAGAAAGCAGGGGACAGGAAAAGCAGAGGGTGGTATAAGGTAAGAGAAAGAAGCACATCAAACTAGCATTTACTGAAATCCTCCTTTATGCCAGACACAGGGCTGGGCACTTTCAGACTCATCATCTTGTTAAATTTCACCACAACTCTGAGGGACAGGATTATGAGCCCCATTTTATGGATGAGGAAACTGAGACTCAGAGAGATGAAGGAACCTCCCCAGGGTTGTACAACCAGCAAGTGACAGTGGGAACACCAGTCTCCTGCCTCTTTCCAACATTCTGTCCCTTTTCTGAATTGGGCAAAAGGACCAGAGAACAAGGCAAGCCCAGGGTAAGTGATGGAGGAGAAGGAGACAGGGAGGGAGGCTGGCCTCATGTCCAGTGTCAGGATGTGAAGGAATGAGGCGGGGTCAAAGCTAACCTGCCAAACCCCCACGATGGCATTGGCAATGAGGATCAAGAGGATGACAAAGGGTTCAACAAAGGCGGTGATGGTCTCTTCGCCTTCCTCAAACCAGGCCAGCACCTGGGGAGCAAGGGAAGGGAGAATAACAGGTACTAAAGCCCCTCAAGTGAGTAAGGAGAGGAAATGGAGGTGAGAACATGTGCAGGAGCAAACGGGGCAGGGCATCACGGGGGCACTGCAGCCCCACATCCCTTTAAGGGTCTATGTGCTCCACAGCTCGAACTCACATAAGCGCGGCCACTACTGTTATTCAGCGGGTGCAGGCTGGCACAGACATGCGCAGCTAGGGGATTAACTGGGAATGCTTTCAGGTTTCCCTGACCAAGTTACTGGCTTGTAAACGAAGCTCAGGGGACACCCAGGCCAACTACCCCCGCAGCCACATCCATCCCCCGGGAGCCAAAACTCAGTAGGAAAAACCCTGTGGTCCTCGCAGGCGCCCGGCCCACCCACAGCCCACCCCCAACAGCCCAAGGCAGGGGATCTCCAATTTCATGAGGGAGCAGGAGTGGGGGATAGTGTTACGGGGCCTCCTGTGCACACCCCACCCCAGCTGTTGCCTCTGCCAGGCAACAGCCTCAGGCAAATGTCAAGGAGCAAATCTGAGAAGGGAGAAGTGAGGCCCTGCCAGCTAGCACTCAGGGGCCCAAGGGGCCTCCACTAAAGACACCAGGGGACAGGGAGACTTTTTTGCCTCCAGAGTCTTGTCTTCCAGGACCACTAAGATGTTAAGGAAGAAACTCCAAAACGCAGGCCGGCCTGCTGGGATGGTGGGTGCGGAGGGGAGCTCCAGGGCAGGAGAGGTAGCAGGGCCTTGAGACCCGGTGGGGGCAGCCCTGAGGCTGTGAGGGGGAAGGGGAGGGTCAGGCCAGGTAGGTGACGAGGGGGATCCTGGGAGTTCTAGCCCTGATGGGGGGAGTGGGGAGGTGAGGCCCAGAGACAGGCGAGGCTCTGGTTCTTTGGCGTCACCCTCGCACCAGCAGCTCTTTCCCGCCTCTACGAGGGGAGTCTCTGCCTCGACCAATCAGCGTCAGGAGGGCGGGGCAGGGGCGCCAGGGTGCCCCGGGATTGGTGGAGCAGTGCGTGCGCCCCCGGGGGCATGCTGGGAGCAGCGGTGGCCTGGGAACAGCAGCAGCGTCGGAGCCGGAGTCGCGGAGCCCAGCGCTCGGGGGGGTAACCCGAGCCCTCGGAGCTCCGGGGGCGGCTTAACTTCAGTGTTTTGGCTGAGAACACCCTTAAAGCTTAAAATAAAACCCGCCTGCGGGGTGTGGGGGAGGGCAGAGGAGTATACAAATCAGCGTCACCCCACCTCCCTCATTTCTGGTCTGTAGAAAAGGATGCTGAATGCTTGGTCTACAGGAGCCGATGATTTGGAGCTGCCCGCCAGCAGACTCTCCAGATCCCCCCAACCCACACTCCCAGCCTGCCCCCAGATGCCCTCCCACACTTACAAAGGAAATGCAGGCGGCCAGGAGAAGGATCCGCACCAGGAGGTCTTCAAACTGCTCTAGCACCAACTCCCACAGGGACTTCCCTGAGGGAAGAGGCAAGGGGAGGGGGCCCCCCGGGGTTAAGGTCTAACGGATGAATGGCTGGGACTCCAGGTGCAGGCAGGCCATTTGGTACTGAGAAAAGGGCTGAGAGGAGCTGGCCCGGAGTCCAGAAAGAGGCTCCTCAAAGTGGTGGGCACTTGTTCGAGGACTGGATGCCTCAAGGAGAAAGTGCCTGGAAACTTCTGCCCCCAGCCAGACTCTAACCTTTGGGGAGGAACAGTTGCCCCAGGAGTTGGAAGGAAAGGGCAGGGAGAAGGGAGTGGGGCACAGAGGGGAGGAGGTGTCATTTATGAGAGCTCAAGGCTTCCAGTAACTTACCTTCCTCTGTAGGGAGCTCTGCCCAGGGAAAAAGAAGAAAAGGACATATTCATTTGGCGTTCAGTCTAATGCTGCCCACACCCAGGACTTTGTGGCTAAGGTAAGAGAATCAGGCCACCAAAAGGGCAGCTGAGATTCACCAGGGTTATCCCATAAAACTTCCCAAAAATCAGGGTCTCAGGGACCCTGTTTTCTCAGTATCCTCCCCTCCCTTGCAGTCATTGGACCATGTCCTACCTCTTCCCTAAGATACCCTGGAGGGAGAGGCTCCAGTGTGTTTGAGCGTGAGTCTGTGTGTGTGTGTGTGTGTGTGTGTGTGTGTGTGTATGTGTGTCCATCAAGGGACACTTACCATTGTGGCCGTATTTCTCCAGATGCCTCTTAACTTGGTCCGGGGTAAGGCCTGTAGTTTCGCTCACCCCAAAATAGGCCAAACATTCTTCTGTGGTCTTGGAGTGTGCAGCCTCCATTGTGCTCCCTTCCTGGGGGCCAGGGGGCGGTGTGTTCCTCCTGGGGGGTTCTCACACGTCGGGGGCCTTCTTCAGTATGTCCACCTGCCTGTTTGTCTGGGTTTCTTCCTTTTTCTCTCCTGCCCCCCCAAGTTATTCTTCCCTCCACGAAGCTCTGACCCCCGTTCCACTTGCAGCAGCCAGCCACCTGCCCCAGCCCCCAGCTGGTCCTTATGAGGGAGTCGGGGGGGCCAGGCTCCCCCCTCCCCCAGATCAGGGATTGGCTGGCTGAGACTCTAGCAGGAGGGGTCAGAAGAGAGAGAGATTTCTGCTGACAGAGGGGGAACAGTGGGGCTGCAGCCTGAGATGTCACTCATGAGGGAAGCTAAGGTGGCCCCAGCCCCAGGGAAGGGGGGGCAGAGAGAGACTTCACTTTCTGTCTCCTGCTACTGAGCCCTCCCCCAATTGCCTCGACTTCTTCAGCCGCACTGAATTTCCTGTTCCAACCTCACCCCTTCCAGTTCTTCCCTTAAGCCCACTTCTCCTCTCAGGCCTTCACCGTTCCCTTTCCTTGTGTCCCCTTCCCGTCTCATCCCCCTGAACCTGCCTGTTTCTACTGCCCCAGTCTCCTCCTTTCTCACTTAGCTTGTTGAAAGGGCAGCAGAGATACTCCAACCCTCAGGGGATTGAAAAGGGGGAGAACATCCCTTGGGGGCGAGAGGAAGTGGCTCTAGAGGGACAAGGGGAAGTAGGGAGGGGAGAGGGTCAAGGGGACAGGGCAGAAGATGGTAACCCTACCCTAGGGAGGGGATGCCGCAGCCATCAACAAGGGATTTAGTGTCCAGGCCCTGGTGAGCAAAGCCAGGACTGCCTGTCTCTCCCCTAAACCCCCCCTCCCCATCGCTCTAACTCAGCCACTGGGAACAGAGCCTTCAGGGCCCCACATCCCTGACAGGGAATCCCCCCCACCAAGAAAATGGGATACCCAGGCAGCCGGGTAACCCAAGAGCCTACAGAATGTGCTGATGGCAGAGGGAGAGGGATCAATGTTTCAGAATGGGGGCAGGGGTCACCCCAAGTCATGGAATAAGGGTCACCTCATCCCACACCATGCTCTCTTTAACCCACGGGGTTTCCATAGCAGACCCCACGTGGCGTGTGGTTGCACTCCGCCCTGGCCCTGAAGTAGCTGTCCTCAAAGGGAGTGAGGATCGGAGCTGTGTGCTCAGGCACACCCTGTCGGCAGAGGGCTGAGGGAAGGGACATTAAGGGAAGGGGCTCGGGGAAGCTGGATAAAGCAGAGGCTCCAGACCAAAGGAATGGACGGCGGGCAGATTGATGGGGACAGGTCTAGGGGAAATAAGGACAGTCATAGCTGGGGGAATAGAGACAGGGCTGCCAGGGTCAGAGGGAAGTCTGAGGAGCAGTGGGGAAAAGGGACAGCAGGGAGCTGGCATGCGGCAGCCAGGTGGGTGGGGGCCCAGGGCTGGGTGCAAAGCCACAAGCTGTTGCTGAGCGGCTGGCCTCAGTATCAGCTTCCTCAGAGAAGCAGCTGCTCTGAACACCCCACCCCCATCCCTGCTCTGGGATAGGGGCGTCTCTTGGTTACTACCAGCTGCGGGAGGAACAGACAAGAGGGTAGCATGGGGTGTGGGCAGGGGAGGAAAGGAGGGCAGAGAGGAGAAAGGCTGAATGAGAGAATGGTGAGAGGTCAGTGAGGGGAAGCAGGCTTATGGCCTTGGCCTCAAGTCTTTCCTCCATCTAGGCCTCAGTTTCCTGAAATGAACAGTGAGGGGTATAGGCCCCTGAAAGGGTTCTCAAGGTCGCTTCGCCGTCTGGCACTCAAGTTCCTAAGCAGACAATGGCACAGGAGACAGGGGGGCAAAGGAAAGGGAAGCCCCACTTTTGGGGGGTGGGTAGGCCAGCAGGGGTGGATGGCACTGGAGGATTTAGCCCCCCATACCCATCCTTTCCTCTGCCTGGACCTGGGGGAGGGCGGCCTCTCGGGTGAGTTGAGGACACGGCGCTCCTTCCCTCTCCCTTTTCATGGGTCCAACAAACCCCTCCCTGAAGCAGAATCCTGCTGCGATGTGCGGGTGTGAGGGCTCAGACAACGGTGTGAGGTGTTGGAGGTCACATCCTCCACCTGGCCCAGCACCCACCTTCTTAGGACAGAGTCAGGCTCAGCATCTGCCAAGCCTTTTGGTGGTGGCTGGCTTCTCCCCGCCACCACCTAGAGGAGTGACAGGGGCACTGTCTTAAAGGAGCAGGAATGCCCAAACATGGAGAAGGGGGAGAAGACTGGACAGATCTCGGCTTCAAGGGACTGGAGAGCATGAGGCCGAGGAAAGGAGGCAGGCTTTACAGGGCACTGCTGCCAACAGGGCTCTGTAAGGTTATTCATTTCTGCCTCCCCCAGCTTCCTAGAGGGGAAACTGAAGCCAGAGAGGGAAAGCCACCAGCCAAGAGCTGTCAAAGGATCACCATCAGGAAGGCTGGGTGTGAACTGGGATGGAGGCGCGTGCTCTCTTGGAGCCCTCACCTAGGGTCTCCAGGCCCAGAGGTGGAAGGAGTTCATCCCCTCCTGGGCACTGAAGCTGAGAATGGGAGAGGCGTAGTTCTGAAGGACACAGAGATAGAGCCCGCTCGATCCCCGAACCAGTTCCGAACTTCAGCTGAACCATCCATAGACAAGCTTAGAAGGAAAGTGTCTTAGGCTCCTCCAGCCAAGACATACAAATCTTGGGGGTGCGGGCGGGGGCGGTGAGGAGGCCCTTGTGCCCTTCCCCCGCACATCTTCAGAAGGCAAGTCCCTGAGGGCTGGCAGGGTTTAGGGGGAGGGGGGAGCCTCGCAGCACCAGTTGCTGCTAGATTAGGAGAGGATCAGGTCCTGCTTACCCTGGGGCGCCACAGCCTTCGCTCGCCATCTCACTTTGAGAACACAGCATCCAGATCCCCAAACCATCCCCCTCCCTTTGCAAGGCCAATCCTATCCCCAGTCTCCTGGGGCCAAGGTTTGGGGTAGCCCCAGGGATTAGACAAAACCAGGAGAGACAGCAGGCTTCCCCCATCTAGCCCCCAGGCTGGGTGGCCTGTGAGCCCAGCTGTCTCCTGTCCATCTCCCAACAGGACGCAAGGCCCAGAATAGCAAGGTCATAAGCATGGTCATAGGGCCTCCTGGGGGTGGGGGCAGAGGCTGAGGGGCATGGAAGTGTAGACTCCACACTGCCCAGGAAGGAAAGCGAGGCAGAGTGGTAAGAGGCAGAGCTGGATGGAGGTGGGGAAGGGAGAGGGCCAACAAAACAGGTGGGATTCTTCAGAACCCGGCCCCTCCTTGTTGGCACCCACAGAGCTGGGAAGCCCAGGTGTGCCCTCGGTTGGAGGAGGGCACAGTCGCAATTCAGTCCAGAGAGGAGAGCCTGGGTTTAATGGTGGGGGGGGGGGTGGGCGCAGGGAGGAGGAGGAGATGTTGCAAACTCAAATGCTCACAGGCCTAGCTAGGCACATCATGCGAGTGAAGTGGGCTGGTGGGGATGGAGCAGATGTAGAAGGTGGGTACCACGTGAGGCTGGATCTTCTAATTTTCAAGAGAAACCAGTAATCTGAACTTTTATGTGAAATTCCAATGGAAACATTGTCCAGGCCAAGCAAATCATGTCAGCAGCTCCAACCTAGATGAAACTTCCCATTTTACAGGTGAGGATATTGAGGCCTGGAGAGGCTACACCTTGCCCAGGCCACACAGCAAATGAGAAGCAAAGGCAGGAGTGGAAGCCAGCACTCTTTATCATCTATCTGGCAGCTTCCCAGCTTGGCTCTGAGAAGGGGGGCAGTCAGCCTGCCCTTGGGTCCCTCTGGCTGCCACATTAAATCTCTCCCAACACAGCCACTGTGCCCCCAGCCCAGCCCCCCTACAATCTCTCTCGGCCTGCTTTCTCCCTAGGGTAGGAAGCCTTAACTGAAGAATTCAGAGCAGGAAGGCTCCTTGGAGGTCATCAATCCTGCCGTTCACTGTCCTGTCCCATTAAGAGAACTTGGCTGGAGACCCCGAGAAGCACCGTTTGGCTCTGCACTTACCGCTCAAGAAACAGGACAGCCCCCAGAGGAGTGATGGGCCGAAAGCACAGGTCTGGAGAGCAACAGGGACTCAACCTGACACAGCCCTCCCGTCTCTTAGCTCTGGAGCTCGCAACCCTGAGTGGGCTACCTTCCTGACCCACCGGTCCCAGTCCCCACCGCAAAAACTGGCCACAGCCATCACGATGGAACTGAGATAAACCCTTTTATTTATTTATGCTTCTCCATTTTGTTTAAAACAACAAGAACAACCACCTTAATATAACTGACAGCCCTTCCCCCTCACCCTTCCTTGGGCTGAGGAGTGGTTAATGGGGAAATGGCCCCCAGGGATGGGGCTGACCATAAGAGCCCCTTGGGGAGGTAATGGAGCCTGAATCCCCTGCCCAGGGGATGGGGCACCTGTAGTGTATGAACTGGGGAGTTAGCAGGGCTCTTGAACCTTTTTGTACCAACATATATGCCCTTAGCCGTCAAGGGTCAGGAAGCATGTGGGGAGGGGATTCCCACTGCTCCTCTATGTCCCTGCCCAGCCCCAATCTCACGAACTGAGGGCTGGGGAGCAAGAAGAGTGGAGAAAGGGTGGGGTAGGGTATCTCACACGAAGGAGTACTGGTTATTTATGGCTCTGGGATGGCCCCCTTCTTCTCCATCGCCCCCTAGTGGTAACTGCTGGAGCTGCACCATCAGGGTTACCCCGGGGGCCCCACCAGCTCCAGCGCCTCCCTGGGCCTCCGTGCCTGGTGCTACGGCCTCTTCCATTTCAACCACGGGGACCAGCTCAACCACGGGGACCAGCTCTTCCTGGACCCCTCCACTGCCCGCTTTCTCTTTCTCTTGCCTCTCTTTGGCTGCTGCGGCTGTTGCTGCCGCCACTTCTGGCGCCCCCGACGCCTCTTCTGCCCCAGGATGTGGGGGATCTGTCCATGAAGGGGGTTCAGGGGGCTGGGGTGGGTCATGGGAGGTGCTCGGTTCTGGATAGGAATGGTAAGAAGACAGACTGATTGTGGAGGGAGGCAAGCTCTTGTAGCAGCCTCCCCTTCACTCATCCCCCCAGGAGCCATGTGCTATCTCCCCCGTATCCCATCTCCTGAGCAACCCCCATCCATGGAAGATGGATCATGGGCGGCGGTGAGAGGAGGACCACACTTACACACAGTCACTCGCTCCGAAGGGCATGAGGGTGGAGGAGGCATCGGGGTAGCATCGATCTCCCTCGCACACCCCTGCATGGCTCCCGGCCTGCTCCCGGCCTGGGGGGGAGGGGTAACGTGGGGACAGATGGGACGTTGGGGTGGGGAAAAGGGAGAGATCAGACAGGGACATCAGACATCAAGGGAGGAGGGTGGGGGATCAGACCGAGCACCCCCAAGAAGGGCAGGCCCAAGGCAAGGTTGTGATGAAGGGCAAAGACAAGGCCAGGGAGGATGGATCTAGGAGACAGACAAACGATGGAACAGAGGGTCCGATGGAATGGGAATGTGCCAACCCAGCTCTCCACTTCCTCCCGGCTCCAGCACGGAGCCCCCTGCCTTCCTACATCCCCGTGTACTCCTCTCCCCGAGAAACCCAACACACAGGAAACTTCTCTAGCCCTCTCTCCCTGACAAAGCCTCTCCTCCTCAAGCCCCCCGCCCCGTCTTTCTGGCACACACACCTCCTCACTTCTTGGGTGCACGGGCACCTCCTCCCCTGCAGACCTGCTCTGCTCACCCTGCTGTCGCTGGGAGGACACGACATAGCTGACAAGGACAACGTCACTGGAGCCTCCAGACTCCAGAGGGATGGGGTGCATCCGGAAATGTTCGAGCATATCAAAAATGGACTGGAACCACAGGTGCTGAACCCGGCACTGACCTTCCTCATTCAGCGAGAGGCGCAGGTGCTGAGGGTGGGATGAGTGCGGTAAATAAAGCAGGAGCCCGAACCCCGCCAGTCACAGAACCCTTCTCCCCTGATGGCAGCGTTCCCCACTCTACCCGCAGGCCCACTGCCTACCACGGAGCCTTCTCCTCAGTCACTCACCTTGGCCTTGCCCTGGAAGTTGAAAGTGAGGACATATTCACCCCGTCTCGTTTCACTCTGACGTACCAGGAAAACGCCATGGGAGCCGGTACCTCCAGCCAGCACTAGCTGGGCAGCCTTGAGTCGAGAGAGCATCCCGTGGAACCAAGGATACCCTGAGAGGGGCTGATCCCCCTCACCTCCCTCTGGCTCTCCCTGGAACAGTAACGACCCTTCAGGAAAGAGAGAGGAAAGGAAACTGAGGTGTCAGGGAAGCCTCCCTCATCCTGGGAGATGAAAAGCCTTGCTTTCCCCTCATATGTCACTCCTCCTCCGTTCCCCCACCAGCCCCCCAGGTCAGATCCCTCAAGATCCCAAGACAAGAGTTTCTGGCAGGTGGTCAACCAGGCTTGGAGGCAGACACACACTCACACCTCTGGTACCTGTGGCTGTTTCCGGAGTGTCCAGGGGTGGGTAGGGGGCCGAGAGGGGATGAACTGTCCCTGCTGGGGGTCCCTCTTCAATGGGGATACGGGGGGGCAACTCTGGGGGAAGCAGTTCCATTGAGTCAAAATGGGAGGCGGCAATGGAGGCAGAACTGGGGGAGATGGATGCTGAGGGGCGGTCTGAGAGGCCCCCATATGCCCCTGGAAAAAAAAAAAAAGGAGGAGGGCAAAATTGAGAGCTCGAGAAGCTACTCTTTGGGAGGATTGGTCTGCTTGGGCCCACTTCCCCACCAGCCAGGTTACCCTGGGTACACTGGTGGTCAGCTGGCTGAAATGCTGAATCTTTCCTCAGGCACTGAGCCCTGATGGTTTTTATCAATGACTCCTAACTTATGCTTTACGCATTGCTAAAGGACTGCAGTTATTCCAACAAGGTCCTAGAATCCTAATGTGCCTACATCTCTTCTGAATCAACAGTTGAAATTACAGCTATAGTCGCAGAGGTGGGGATGGCGGTGGGTAGAATCCCTCAAATATTTTCACGTTAAAAAGGGGTCCTTTTTTTGCCTGCAGGACAAAACCCCCAACTCTGAGAGGCATCAAAGATTCTCCTTCTGTGAATCCCCCCAACCTAACCAACCTGATCTTCAGATTAACTTGTATTCTTGTGTCCTCCGCTTTAACCCAATTATCCCGTCTAATTCTTCCAGCTCTCCGGGGCTCTCCCCATCTCAGGTCTCTGCTCTCCTAGCTTCTCCAAGCCATGTTCTTTTCTCACCTCGCCTGTATAGAATTCCCTGTCTATCCCACCTCCCATGATTCTCCTCCTCCTCTGAGCTCCCGAGGCTTCTTGCTGGTGCCGCTCAGAAAACACTAAGCACAGGGTCTCCATTTGGGAGTCCTGCTTTTTAGAGGGAGTGATGTCTTGCCAACTCAGCTAGACTGTGAGCCCACGAGGCAGCTCTGAGCTCCTCATCCTGCCCCAGAGCCTAGCAGAGGGTCAAGGATGTACTAGGGCGCTCCTGAATGTCTGCTAAGCAGCAGGCATGAGCCTACAGGCACGTCGTACATAATCAGTGCTCAGAGGATGGGAATATGCGGAGTGCAGAGCGCCATGGCTCAGGCAACAAGTTGGCATAGCCGCTGTCTTTGTCAGTGACTCTCGGATGACCTCAGAAATGCCATTTCTCCTCTCTGCTCTTAGCTGCCTGAGAAACGAGGAGATTGGAATGGACGACCTGTAAGGTCCGTTCTGGCTCTTAACAGTCTTTAATTCATTTGTTTACTCATTGCATACAGCCTGTGTGCTAGGCACAGTGAAACTGAAGCTCAGAATGGAGGATCAGAAAAAAAGGGTGTAGTGGAGTCTAGAAAGGTGAGCTGGGGCCAGGTAGACACATCTTTGTGTGTTTATGTATGTGGATAGCATACACGTGTGTTTAAAAGTAGGGAGTCAAAAGGAAATCTAGTACCGTCAACATGCGCAGAGAGATGCAGAGTAAGAACAAAACAAAGATATGTACAGAGCGTTCTGGAAGCTCTGGAGAAGAGAACTGTTACCTCCAGCCAGAGTGGTGGCCAGCACAGGCTTACAGAAAAGGGGACAAGGCCGGGCATAGAAGGCTGGAGAGAAGCGGCCTGCAGCTCGTGTGGGGCTGTTGATGGTGATGGTTCTAAACTGTAAACTGTGGTCAGGCACGTTCGGGGACAAAAGTCAGACATCTGGTCGTGGCAGCCGAGGAGCAGGCATGGGGTGCACAGCAGAGCCTGGAGAGAGGGCCTGGGCCTGATGGCCGGGGTTCTTGCGTGGTGGGTCCCAAGGTTCACAGCTCTCTAAGGCTCCACCCTTACCCTGCGAAAGGCGGTCGCTGCTCTCGCTGGGCCCCAGCAGCAGCCCCTGGCTGGGCAGACTCTCCGAGTGATTCAGGCAGGGCAGCTCCAGGCTGTCTGTGTTCTCCCTTGTCAGGAATGAGGTTCCAGGGGCCAGGGGGAGGGTCATGGGGCGGGGACTGGTAGCAGGGCAGGGTCTGCAGAGACAGGGAAAATGGTGCTGGGAGGAAAGTCACCAGGGGAGAAGCAAAAGGCTGCTCAGCGCCCTCACCCCCTGGTCCCCTCAGTGACAGAAGACGGGCTCCTCACCCTGGGCTCAGGCATTCTTGGATGTCAGACACCCAGGCCTTCACGTGTAGAGCATCAGCTGTCTCCAGGATATACTCCGAGGGGCCTTCCACCTATGGGGACAAGAGGAGGCCCACAGGCCACTCCCAGGTCTCGAGGCCTTAATTCACCCCCAACAGGAACGGGAACGTCCTCCCTCTCGCCCCTCGTCCCAGAAAAGCTGCCGCCCCAGGGACACACCGTCAAGGTACCTGGCACATGTGCCCCTCCTTGCATCAGTATCCCTTGCTTCAATGTGCTAAGAGTGCTCCGAGTGGACAGGGGAGCCCAGGGCTCCTACCTTAACCACAAACGTGTTCTCCCGGTCAGGCATCTCCAGGGCTGTGGTTGTCCGCACATCGGTGATCGTAGAGCAGGGAATGCTAAGTCGAGGCCGAGACGCCTAAGTCAGGAGAGAGAACAAGATCCAGATTTTTGGTGCGCAGAGACCAGCTTTCCTTTCCCTCGAGATTCATCTTTCCTTCCACACCCCGAGGGAGTTAGACAAATAACACTACTTTCTCTGTCCTGCCCACGCTAGGAGCCCAGAGTCAGGAGCTAGCTTTAAAAATCCAAGTAAGCAAAGCCAGGTGTGTGAGCCACGTCCCCAGCACTCATTCCCTCGCTCCCAGTCACCCACCCTCCTCCTCTGGTCCTCACCTTGGGTGGTACAAAGAACTCCAGACGACTTCCTCCTCCTCCTTCTCCTTCACTTCGAAGCAGCAAGCGACACTTCTGCCACTGAGGTTGCCCTCCTCCCCCTGAGGTAGGCCCCGCTGCCCCTCCTCCCCGGCCCACTCCAGCTGGGTCAGGGGCTGCCTCTTCAGCCCCCATGAAACTCAGCAGCTCTTCCCTCTGCACCACGCCTCCTCCATCCTTCAAGGTCCCCCCTCCCCGACTGAGTCTCAGCCTCTCAAAACGGTGAGTCCATCTGTCCCCAGGGGATGTTCCATCGCTAACCAGTCCCCTACCAATGGTCCCAGCCCCGCCAGAGGAGTTGGAATTGCTGTTTCCACCTAACACTGGGGGGCCCGATGAGGTCTCTAGGGGCCCCGCTGGGGAGGGAGGGTCAACAGTCCCCCGCCACTGCAGGATGCCGCGGACTGAACCGCGGACCGAGCGACCCACTGAGCGGAGGGAGAAGCGTTTCTTTAGCTTCGGCTTCGAGGAGGTTGTAGAAGAGGAAGAGACTGAGGAAGGGAGGGGGCCGGCCAGGTCCTCAGATGATCGAGAAGGGCCCAGCACAGCCAGGGGCCCGCCCACCCTGCAGCTCTCAAGGGACAGGTCCTGTGGCGGGATCTCCACACCAGGACTCAGAGGAGCCAGGATGGGTGGCGAGAGGGAGCCGGAGGCCCGGGCCACCTCGGCTTCAAAGTGCTGCAGGAAGAGCTCAGCAAAACGGCGGGAGAAGGCAGCCTCGGCCCCAGGCCCTGCGTATTGGGGGTGGGAGGCCAGGTAGAGGCGAAAACGGCGGGCAAAATCCAGGGCAGCCGCCCGGGCGTGGGACTCGCAGAACTCCCGCCAACTCGGGGGAGGGGGTGGGGGCAAGGGGGGAGGGGAGGGCGAGGCCCCATCCTCCGGGGAAGGGGCACCATTCATGATGGCCCCCAGGAGGTGGAGAGGGGGAGCCTGTGGGGAGGGGCAGCAAAGAGGGAAGCGGCCAGAAGACACAGGGTGAGCGGCAGCAGCTGCAGAAGGAAGAGGCACATACATCGAGTCACTGCTGAGGTGGGACCGGGGCCAGAGCCCCACCCCGAGCCAGACGCCCTCCTCTGGTCTAGACTCCTCAAGAGAGCAACGGGGATGAACACCACGCTGCCACCCTTCCCTTCCCCAGATCCTCATGCCCCACCACCCCCAGGTCTAGCCTGCACCCACCCTGCTGCCTCCCCAGTCCACTCTCCCTGGCTTCAGCTCCAGGAGTGGTGGACGGCTGTGCAGCACCTTCCTCTAAAAGGGACTCTTTTCCACGTCACCTCCCTTCTCTAAAACCATCCTTCAATATTATTACGTGCCTCCCATGTGCCATTCTTACCTTTCCCTGTGAGAGGTTTTAACAACCTCTGTAATAGATGAGGAACCCGAAGCTCAGAAAAAGTTTCAGAACTCCAAGTCTACTGTTTTTCCCACCGCACAGTCCTGACTGCACCAGCCTCAGTCACCGCCCCTCACTGCCCCAGCTCTCAGGGGAACTAGGCCTGCAGAGCTTAGAGACCCTGCCTCATGCATCCCGAGGTCCATCTCTGAGAAGGGAGGCTGCTCGTTAAGGAGGATGGATGGATGACGGATTCAAACAACTGTCTTGAAAGCCGACCCCAGGGCCCAGCACCCAAGCACTGTGTCAAGGAGGCTTGGAATGCCCAGAGCCCACTTCTTTGGTGCCCCTCCAGGCGGGGGCCCAGAGGCAGCAGCACCAGGTGAGGACAGACTGTGGGCTGGGTCCAGGCAAGTCTCTGCTGGCCACAAAGTAAATAAAATATAACAGGGAGCTGGGGCCTTGGATTTTTCACCTCCCTCTTCTCTCACAGGGGAGCGTGCCCTAAAGGCTGGTTAGCCTGATGGTTAAGGCCATAGGTTCTGGAGTTAGGCTTAGGATGAAATTCCATCTCTGCCACCTATTAGCTGTGTGATCGTGAACAAATTACATGTCCTCTCCGAGCTTCAGTTTTCGTATCTATAAAACAGAGCTAATGATCCCTAACCCCTAAAATTGTTGGGAGAATTAAACAGAACATGTCCCTGCTTGACACAAAGTAAGCACACAATAAATGACTTGCCGTTATTACTATCTTTATGGGTTCCAATTTTCTCAAAGAGAAATCAGCGAAGGGAAGAGCCTTCCCAACGTCTTACAACTAGCAAGTGGCAGAGCTGGGCATGGAATTTACAACCCATGGCTCTTCTGTTAGTGTTCCTCCCCCATATTATATTGGAAGATGACTGGCACCAAGAATGGGGTGAAAGCAGTTCAGGCAAATCTCCCCAAACCCGAGACTCCTGCTCAGACCCGCGGTCAGCGCCCCCTCCCCTTTCTCCTTGACCTAGACCCTACACACTCAGATGGCTCCAACCGTAGGGACAATTCCAAACCAACGAGAAGACGCCAGGAGATGAAAGAGTCATGGAGCACGCGGGAACCGAGCCAAGAGGTGCAGACACAGCAGAGAGACCAATCTCCAAGCAGAGGCCACCTCAGCTCACGCCGGCCGACCCAACCCTCTGCACCACAGGCAGACCCAGCCCCCTTCAGGCCCGCTGACCCTGCGGTTCCTGAGCTGGTGACTCAGTTTCTCTTCTGCCAAGCAGGACTCAGGCACCTTTTCCCAGTGCACCTGCCTCTCGGCTCAGTTCTGATATTTCCCGAAGGGCGGGTGGTGGAGGGTGCAGGCTCCGCTCTGGCTCGGACCCCGCTCCGGACCCGGTGGTCAACCCACTCCGACCCGACCCTCCTCCCTGGACACCCTCTACCCGCCCATTCCCCGGGGCCGCAGCCTCCAGGGAAGCAGCCCGCTCTGCTGCACTCTCCGGGGCCGGGCGCCCCTCCTGCCTCTAGCCCCCCACGCCCGCCCCCACCCAAGGCTCCTCGCAGGCGCCGGGGCCGGGTCGCGGAGAGGGAAGAGGGACTTGAAGAGGGGGGTTCCGGTTCCGGTCCCACCTGCATCTCGGTCCCCGCGGTTAGCTCCGGCGGCGGCAGCAGCTCCCGCTCCCTGCCCCACCCCCCCCTCCGCGACTAGCTCCCAGCCCGGTTCTGCGCAGGCGCCGGGACCCCCTTTTTCCCGTCACCGAAGGAAGTGACCATAGAGAAGAACGAGGAGAAGGAAGGGCACGTTCACACTCAACTTCCGCCATCCTCCCACCCCGTGCCACCCTTCCAGAGCTGAGAAGGTGGGAGTCTCGGAGGGCTCAGTGACTTCTCCAGTTGCGCCTAAAAGGGACCGCAGAAGCAGCCATAGGAAGGGGTTGGGTCCCACCAGAGCGTCCTCCCAGAGGAAAGTCGGGACCGTAGGGCGCAGTCAACCATAGAGAAGGCACCTTAGGGGAATAGAATCCCGAGGCCCTGATGAAGGCTAGAGGAGCCACCGGTACCGGAAACCAGCGAGTTGAGAAGGCTTTTTGAAGGGCCTGCTGTAGCCTAGAGCGCCCAGCCGGGCTGCAGAGGGGTTCGAGGACACCGCCCCCAAAGAGCTGGGGGAGGGAAGATGCGGGTGACCTTGGTGAGGCCCTGCGAGGAGGCGGAGTCTGAACTTAACGACCTTGGCTTCTCTGAGGAAAGTACTGGAGGTTCTAGGAGGTTCCAGCTCTGAACTGGGAAATAAAGGTTGGGGGGGCAGGAATAATGAGGTCAGTTTTGGGCATGTCTGTGGGACGTCAGGAGGCAGGTGGACATACAGTCTGGAGCTGAGGAGACATCAAGGCCAGGTATAGAAATTGAGACTCATTAAGGTGTAGTAGAGGGCAGTCGAAATCATGAGCACGATGAGATCCTAATCAATCAGGTCTCTCACTGACCCAGCTCCAACTGGCCTAAGCAATAAGGGAATCTTTTGGCTCAAGCCATTAAAAAGAATGGATCAAGCTTCTTCAGGAACAGCTGAATAAAAGGGCCAAAAGATATTGGGAACCTGCGGTTCAGCTCTAGGCTGAGCTCTCCCCATGCCTCTCTTAGTGGCAAAATGGATTTCCATAGCTCCAAACTTAAGTCCCAGTAGCTTAGCAACTCTCCTAGGAGCATGTCTTTTTTTCTGAGATTTGCAGTAAAATTTCCAGAACTGACTTTAGCTGATTGGCTTGGATCATGTGCTTATCCTGAAACACAAAGGCCTCGTGACCCACGAGATTGGAGATGGATAAATGCCCTGACTCACACAAGGATGTTTGTTCGAGGCTGAGGCTACTGGATGGAGTTGGAAAAAATCATGGTGGAAGGGCAAGTTCTGGCCTAACCAGCCTTTGTCCCCATCTCTACCCCAGTTCTAACCAAATTAACATCAGCTCCCAGATGGCCTTTGTTAAGGTCTTCATCACCATCTTTGTCAATTCCATCTTCCAGTTCAGAAAAACATGTCAATGGAAAGGCCTCTATTTCTGTGATCACCCCCCCCTCCTCCCTGATACCCTTACATACCCTTTCTCTGTAGTTGGCCCATCCTTGTCCAGGAGAGAGAAAAGTTGAGGAATACAGAAAGGTAAGGGGCCGGTGATGATGGGTTAGGTTTGGAAATGTGTCTAAGCTGTCCAATAAAACTTTCTGCAATGACTGAAGTGTTCTGTATTAGTACTGCCTAGTTTGGTAGGCACTAGCCACATGTAGCTTTTGAGCACTTGAAATGTGGCTAGTGTGACTAAGGAACTGACGTTTTCTTTTTCTTTTTCTTTTTTTTTTTTGTGCCATGCTGCACGGCTTGCAGGATCTTAGCTCCCTGACCAGGGATTGAACCCGGGCCATGGCAGTGAAAGCGTCGAGTCCTAGCCACTGGACAGCCAGGGAATTCCCGGAACCGAAGTTTTCATTTTAATTAATTAAAATAGCCACATGTGCCTAATGACTACTGTATTGGTGTAAGAGGTGCCTGTAGGCAACTAGGTGGAGCTGTCCAGCAGAGATGGATCTACAGCCCCAGCTGCACAAAGTAGTGTGGTCGTGATCAGACATGAGTAGTGGTTAAAGCCATGGACATGAATGAGATTATCCCGGTAATATGTGTAGAGAGAAGAGAGCCTGAAACCTAATTCTGGGGGAAAAGCCACATTTAACAGGCAGGTAAAGAAAGAGAAGTAGAAAGTGCTGAGATGTTGTCTTGGGTAAGATTTTCCAGAAGCATACTCTGAGATGAGAATTTTTGTGCAAGTGATTTATTTAAAAAGTGCTACCAGGAGAAACTAGTAAAGGAGTGGGAGAAGCAGGAGAGGAAACCAAACATGTGATCTCAGGAAGAGAGTAGTTCAGCTTGATTCCTCAAGGGAGCCCTGGATGTAAGTTGTGCCTCAGATTTATCCAGAAACAAGGGAGCTGGGCCTTTCATATACCAACATCCCTCAGCTGTAGACTAGGGCTTCCCCTGGGAGATGTCAATTCTCAGGCACTTCGTCAAGGCAAAGACTCCAGTAGCCTGAGGACAGTACTCAAAAAAAAAAAAAAAAAAATCTGGAAGGTCTAATTGTGTGGAAGAAAAACCACACACCAAAGACCAGGGGGTGTGGGAATACAGTGTGTGTGTGTGTGTGTGTGTGTGTGTGTGTGTGGTGTGTGGGGGGATTGGGCAAACACTTCACACACAAATGATAAAAAGGGATCCATGCTACTGGGCACTGCCATTGTCTCCTATAGAATACATTGACTTAGATTGCTTGGTGACTTTGTTGAGAGTATCTTTAGGGAAGTGAAAAGGAAGCAGAAGCCAATGGTAGTGGACTGAGGAGTGAATGGAAGGTGAACAAGTGGGAGGAGGAATGCTGAGAGCTGCCTTACAGTTTGGCCAGAAAGGGAAGGAGAGAGATATGGAGGGCTGCAATTTTAGAGGGTGGAAAGGTTTGCTCGTTTGTTTCAATCCTGAGGGAAACCTGATTATGTCTGAAGTCCTAGGGGAAAGGAGCCAGTAGAAAGGATGGTAATTGAAGGAGTGAAGTTTGGGGAAGGTAGGAAGGATGGATCTAGGGCCCAGGTTAAGCCAAGGTATTAATATGAAAGGGAAAACACTTCTTCCTCCTTACGAACAGGGGATGCAATACTCAGGATGCTTTCAGTTACAAGTAATAGGAACACCTCCCCACCCCATTTAAGGTAGTTTAAACATGAAAAGAGAGGGAGTTTATTGGTTCACAGAATTTAAAAATCAGAGGTAGAATGATGTTAGGCATGGCTGGAGCCACAGGCTCAAACAATGTCCATCTGAACTTGCTCTCTGTCTCTTAGCTCTGCTTTCCTCTGGACTGTCTTCCTTCTCAGGCAGGTTTTCCCCTCATAGATAGCAAGATGGCCACCAGAATTCCAAGCTTACATTCTGCCAGCTTCATAATCCCAGCAGAAAAAGGTCATAGCTTTCCCAGTAATTCCAGCAAGTGCAACAGGGTTGTGTCTCATCAGCTCAGCTTGGGTCACCCAATGCCTATCTATCGTGTAATAATTTGTCTGGTCTTTGTCCCATGTTCCTGGCACAGAGCTTTTAAAACACTTGGAATTTCTTCAGTGACAGATGTGCCTGTTATTCGTGAGCCCCTTAGGTCACACCTGAGTTTCTGCTGACAAGCTGACTAATGGCAAGTCCCTACATAGCTTCAGGATGGGCTCACCAGAAACACCAACTTTGTGATTAGAGGGTTGGGATTTTGAGCCAGTTTGACCTACAGGGAGGGGAGGGGACTTGGAGATTGAGTTCAGTCACATGACAGTGATTTAATCAATCATGCCTAAGTAATGAAACCCCTAATAAAACTTTGGACACTGAAGCTCAGTGGGGCTTCCTGGTGGGTGAATACACTGATGTGTCGGGGGGGTGGGGGTGATGTGCCCTGATTCTATGTCTCTGTGGACCCTCCCAGACCTCTCCCTACGTAGCTCTTCATTTAGCTGTTCCTGACTTGTATCCTTTATTATAAAATGTAATCATAATTGTAATCATAAGTACAGTGCCTTCCTGCATTCTGTGAGTGGTTCTAGTAAATTATCAAACCTGACGGGGGTCATGGGAAACTCCCAGATCCGTAGGCAGTTGACCAGAAGTAGAGATGGTTGGGGGACCCCACTTGCAGGTGGCATCTGAAGTGGGTGCAGTCTTGTGAAGGAGTGAGCCCTTAACTTGCGGGGTCTGTGCTAACTCTGGGCAGTCAGTGCCAGAACTGCACTTCAGTACACCAGTGAGGGTTGAAACAAAATACTAACACTGAACAGACAATTGTGACTACGAGGAATAGATTATGCTGATTGGTAAACACTGGATCGCGGCCCCATCACCTGAGGTTGGGATGGGCTCAGCTCCAATCAAACTCCATGGGCTGAGCATGGAAGAGGGTGGCTCTTCAAAGGAAAACTGGAGTCTCTGACTGAAGGGGAAGTGGTTGCTTGTGGGCTTCTGGAGGTCATCTTGACCCTCCCCCACCCCAAGAGATGGAAATTCCTCTTATTTTGTCCTATTTTCTGGGATGTCAAATTCAGCCTTGGTGCTTTGACCAGAACCTCCTACCCTCCAAGCAAATCATGCTTTGCTCAATCAGAACATTTTGACAGCTGAAGAACTCCACCTTTACTCAGGTTCTGCCTCTGATACCGCACACACCATTTCCCCCAGTTCTGCCAATCTTCCTCCCCCTGGTTTCAGGCTTCAAAGTGTAGCCTCCTCTAGGAAGCCATGCATGACTAACACACCTAGGTTGCCTCTCAAGTGCCTTTTACTTAGGAGCTTTTGTGTGACATTCACAAAGTGTTTCCAACTGGAATGTCTCCAGTCACATCTGAGTGACATGAGTGTGATAAGAGTTCTGTGTTTGGAAGGGCATCCAGGGCCAGTATGGGAGGGCTAGGACTGGCTGCAGACAGGAGACGGGTGCAGTGGTCCAGGAGAGGGCTGATGCTGACCTGGCCAAGGCAGTGCAGTGAGGTTAGTTCCAAGGAGAATGTCCAGAAAGATTTCTGAGGAGACACTGCCAGGCTGACTGGTGGGGAAGAGTGAAGGATGCCCCTGAGCTTCCAATAAGTCTGTTGAGTGACACCAACAACAAGGCTCTGGGTCCTAGTCCCCAACTTGCCACTAAGTTGTGGGTCACCCCAGAACCTATTTCAATAACAGTAGACCCCACCTCCTTTTAGAAGTTAGAGCTACAAAAACTCTTAGAGATCATAAGGTTTAACCTCTTCACTCATCCCCATTTTATAGATAATAAAGCAGAAGCCCCAAAAGTTACAGTGACTCACCTTTATTTTTTAAATGAACGTGAATACAAAATTTGCCTTCCATTGAAAACATCGAGAAACTTAAGCCCAACACAATGCTGAACTGAATGCTCAACTGAAATGATTCAACAAATTCTTCCTTCAACAAATACTTCTTCACCTAAGCATTAGGCACTGTTCCTAGAGTGAAAAATAAGTTCTTACTGTCAGGAGCTGGTGAGACAGAATAAAAAATAAAAACAAAAAACCAAACCCCAACAAACAAGCAAACTACTAAGATAATTTTGGATATTTAGATGCTATGAAGAAAATTAAAGAGGACCATTGATACGAGAGTGACAGAAGAGATGACATCTGAGGTGGGAAGATGAGAAGGAACAAGCTGTGGGGAAATCTCCAGGGAAGAGCATTCCAGGGAGAGGGAAGAACATTTGCAAAGACCTTGAGGTAGAAACAATGGTGGATGTTTGTGGAACAGAAGGATGTCCAGTGTGGCTGGGAGAGAGAGGAAAACAGTACTGAGATGGGGGTCAAAGAGGTGGGCAGAGGCCAGATCATGCATCTTGTGGGCCACAGGGAGGACTCTGGATTTTTTTTTTTAATAGTAGGTTTATTGAGATATAATTCACCTGCCATACAGTTCACGCATTTTAAAGCAGGAGCTTGGATTTTATTCTAAGTGTTATAAGGAGTCATTGAGGGAGGATTCATTTCTGAATCATATTTAAAGATTGATCTGGCTGCTGTGTGGAGGATGGATTTGACAGGTATTGAGAATAAGGACAGAAGCTGGGAAACCCATTGGAGAGGTCATCAGGTAACCTAGGGGAGAGGTGATCCTGGTTTGAACCACAGTATTGACAGTGGAGATAGAAGTGGTCACACTGAGACTTATTTTGGAGAGAGAACAAGTGGGACTGGGTAATGGATAGATGTCCGATGAGGGGAAAGGAGAAAGGTGGTGCCATTTATTCAGATGTGTAAGGAGAGTGTGGGAGAATACAGAGTGTCCGGTTTTGGATATGTTAGGTTCATAGCATCACAGTGGTAGCACCCTTCGGTTTGGAAGGCTCATTGATATAGTTCAAGTGTAAACATGCACAGAGGCCTACTGTGGCCAGGCACAGAGTATACGGAGATAAAGGAAGCCCAGTCCTTGCCCTACTCAAGTCACTCAGTCTCAGACAAGTGAAACCAAGAAATATGTCTCAGGGTACCAAGTGTTGTAAGGCAGACTTATCTGTTAGGGTGTATTTGGCTGCAAGTAAGAGACAACTCTGACACAGTCTGGCTTAAACAATAAAGACATTTGTCATCTCACACCATGAGGAGTCCAGACTTCTAAGATCCTCTTCGCTTTGCCCTCTTCTGGATTTTGGCTTCATCATGGACCGGGAGCATGATGGGCACAGTAGTTCCAGGCTTCCCATCCAGACCCAACAACTTCCAGAATCTGAAGGATGTCCATCTCGTCAGTGTCTCCTTCTTAAAAGTGAGGGATCCTCTCCTGGAAGCCCTCCCCAAGGCAGATAGCCTCTTACCAATCATTAGCCCCAAAGGAATCACACATGTAACCCTAAACAAACCCCCTGGCAAGGAGAATAAGACCAGCAGAAGTGGGCTAGCTCTGTCAGGATTTATTCCTGGAACTGGGGAAAGGGCCACCTGAACAAAATCAGGGCCCTGACTGCAGGAAGATGGAAAAATAGTTGTTAAGCGGGAGCTCAAAGTGTCTGTCATAGAGCAGAATGAACGCACTGCTGGGGAGACCAAGAAGGTTGTTTGATTTCAAGAGCATCTTTTTTAAAGAGTTCAAGATTCTGCACAAAAAACTCCTTTAACTGTAATCACATAAAAGAAATGTTTGCGAGAAAAATCTCTCCTTCTCCAAGCAAATTACAGCCTCCTAAAATCACAATTGTTTTCCACTTTGTCCCCACTCCCACCTTGTACACTTGCTATTTTTTTTTTACAGTGGCCAAACTTCTTTCATTTAACACTGCTCACAAGCATTTTCACAGGTGGTTGGCTCTTGTCTCTGCAACCCTGAGCCCAACATTTCATCTAGTGGCTATGCCAAAATTTATGCTACTGTATCCACGTACTGGGCATTTGTATTCATTCTGCTCTTTCACTGTGATATTGGTCATAAGCATGGCTGGACATCTGGAGAAATTCCCTGCTATCAGTCTTGTTCTTACAACAAAGTTAGAAAAATACATCCCGCAGCCTCCTCTGATACAAGAGCACTGAAATATGATGACCTAAACTTCTCCAATCAGACACATCCATGTGAGCCTTTGAATTTGCCTGGCTTTGGGGGTGGAGAGGAGAGAAGGGCACTTTCTTGATGCAAAAGTGGCTTCAGTGCCATAAGCAGTCACTGTTACAGATAAGTCTAAGTCCTGGCATTTAGTGTTTGGTGGCAGCGGCAGTAGCAGCGGTTTTCTTATCAGATCAGTTCTATGGCTTAGGAGCCACTTCTGCAGCCTGCCCCACAAGTCTATAAGCTGCCTACCACTTTTTTTTGTTACTTATTTATTTGTTTATTTGGCTGCATCGGCCCTTAGTTGCAGCATGAGGGATCTTTTGTTGTGGCAAGTGGGCTCTTCATTGCGGCACGCGGGCTTCTCTCTAGTTGTGGTGCGTGGGCTCAGTAGTTGTGGCACGCGGGCTTAGTTGCCCCGTAGCATGTGTGATATTAGTTCCCTGACAAGGGATTGAACCCGCGTCCCTTGCACTGGAAGGCAGATTCTTAACCACTGGATCACCAGGGAAGTCCCAAGCTGCCTACCACTTCTAAACAAATCCCTCTCTTCTCAAACCAGCCCCTGTAAATTCTGTTATCTGTAAATCAAGACTCCTGACTATTACAGAGAATGCTACACGCAACAGCTCTAGAAGAAACTCTCTCCCTTTGGACTCTTTTCCGAGCACTGTGTTTTGCAAATTTCAGTCATTCATGTTCACCTCTCCCCAAATTTGCCATATATTCATACCACCCATTTTATCTACCAAGTATTGTTTTTCAAATTGATTCATTTTTTTCAACTCAATATTTACAATGCCAGTCTTTCTGTCAAACTAATACACATTAAAATAAATATAGCACCACTAAAATAATAAGCATCAGTTCAAGTACCAGCCCCCGAAATCTCACATCTTGATGGTGGCCAATAGTGTCTTAGGAAATTCCCAGGAGTGACTGAGGTACAGGCTGGGGACAAAGAGAACCCTTTTATACTGTACCAACCCTTCGTAAGCAGAGCTGATGGGTTTGGAGGGCCAGGAGGACAGAAGTCTTAGCAAGTTTCTCATTGTAAAATGACAGTTAAATTATAGTACAGTGCAGTGGCTAAGTGCACACTCTTTTGGAGGTTAGCCGTGTTGGGCTCCTTGATCACCCTATGCTCAGTTTTCTCATTGCTAAAATGAGGTAAATAATGGCGCCTATTACAGACGATAACACTGGGAGCATTGAATGTGAACCAATATGAAGCATTTCCACAACGTCTGATCCATAAAAGTCTCTAATTCTGAGTTTCCCAAACTCCTCTGAGCTTAACAAGGGTGTTTGTGTGTGTTAAAAATAAATACAGTTTCCTTGCCTATGCCCAGACACTACTGAATCATAATCTCCAAGGGAGGAATTAAGGAATCTATTTGAAACAGACACCGTCAATTGAGTCTTAGGCTCTGATGAGTTTCAGAAACATTAATCAAGGTTAAGCAGCTGCTATTATCATCCCAGGGTGATGAGATGATGGATGTGAAAGTTAAAGGTCATCCTTGCACTCATTCATTCAGTCAACAGACATTTATTGAGTACTCACTGAGTGCCCCGCCCTGTGGTAGGAGCCAGGGACACAGCGGGAACAAGAAAGACTCAGGCTGCCCTTAAAGGCACCAGAAGTTTGTCCCTCACCTGGTCATCTGTAAAATTGGGTGGGTGGAACGACGATCGAGGGAATTACTCTCTGGGCTGCTGAGGGTCCACAAGGGTGGACGGCAAACTTTGTCGCCGCAGTCTGTGAGCCAGGAGCGAGGGTATTTGAGGGTCAAAGACTGTGGGACCTGGAGGCTTCTGGAGCCCTTTTCTGTCTCTTGCCCAGCACATTTCCTCTCAGAGCCAGACGTCAGCATCTCCCTATGAAGTAGATACTACTATTCCCATTTTACAGATAAGAAAACAAAGGCTCATTGGAGAGATGGGTCATACTAGAGCCCCACCCCCGAAAGAGTCCCAGGACGGTCTTCCTCAGCCAGGCCGCAGAGCCTGGTCCTACCTCCAGCTGCGACACACGGCCGCCAGATCTGTCGCCAGACCCGCGCAGTGGGTCGCACTCCAGGGGGTTCGGGGCCAGGACGTTCCGGAGTCATCCACGCTGGGACAGCCGCTTCTGCCTCAAGGAGGACGGGACCTTGCCTCCAGACCTGGCCTCACCCTCTCACGCTAAGTGCCAGCACAGCTCGCCGCCCTGGGAACTACAACGCCCATGAGCCTCCGGGGCGTACGTGCGCTGTGGGACGCTCCACATCGCCCCCCGGCGCCACCAGAGAGAACTGCGTGGGCCCTGAGCCCGCGAGGCCCGAGGGCGCCTTGGAAACCTTCTCTACCCTCACCCAGCCGAGAGCCATCAGCACCTTCCTGGATGTCTTACGTCCCGCGCCCGGAAGTTGACAGGGCCATAGAGATTGGGGGCTAGAAGCTCCCAGACTTGCCCTCTCGGCCCTCACTTCCGCCGGAAGCGACTTCCATCCACAGTTGCCCTTTGCTTACTGCACGCGCCGCCGCCAGTGCCCGGTACACACTAGTCCGGGCCCGGTACACACTAGTCCGGGCACCAGTACGACCACAATGGCGGCCTCGACCCTGCTGCGCGCGACGCCCCTCTTCAGCGGTGAGGGGGCGGGGTGGGCGATTGCGGCCCGGTTTCACGTGGGGTCTTCGGGAGCGGCTGGGCTCAGACCCGCGCCCTGACTCCAAGCCTCTGCCCCGGCAGGTCTCGGCGCCGGCCCGACCCCACTGCTGAAGGGTCTTTTGCGGCCGCTGAAGGCCCCGGCATTGCCCCTCTTGTGCCGTGGCCTGGCTGTGGAGGCCAAGAAGATCTATGTGCGCGACAAGCCCCATGTAAACGTGGGTACCATTGGCCATGTAGACCACGGCAAGACCACACTGACCGCGGCCATCACGAAAAGTAAGCAGGGTTGGGGTGGAGGCTTCCGGCAGCGCCAGCTCTGCTGGCGGGACCTGGAGCCAGGGAGGTGGGGCCCGCGGAGAGGCTGCTAGAGGTGTTCAGTGTGACCCCAGGCGCCAGAACTCGGGCGGACAGTAGGTTGCAAGATGCAGGAGACAGATTTCCCGTAGACATGAAGAAGTTTGTGATGCATAAATTGGGGGACCCCGAATGGCCTCCCTCCAGCCCTGGGGAGTGCCCTGTAAGCAGAGGTGTTACCCTAGAGAAGTCACAGGGATGGCCCTTGAGGCCCTATAACCTTTCTTTCTGACCTGAAGTTACCTCTGCTCCAGGAGTTGAAGGAGGGCGTCTCGGAAGCTTACTTCTCCCAGACTGTCCTTTGTTTAGGTAGGAGGGGCCCAGGGGTGTGGCCTGAGCCCTTCCTCTATCTCTGGAACTTTAGCTGAAACGTGTGTTCTCTTCCTTCCGTTAGTTTTAGCCGAGGGAGGTGGGGCCAAGTTTAAGAAATACGAGGAGATTGACAACGCCCCTGAGGAGCGAGCCCGAGGTATCACAATCAATGCCGCCCATGTGGAGTACAGCACCACTGCCCGCCACTACGCCCACACGGACTGTCCCGGTCATGCAGACTACGTAAAGGTGAGAGCTGCTGGGGACAGGGCCTGGAACTGCCCTCCCTCGGGAAAAATGTTAGGCTTGTGGGGAGGAGGTTAAGATACTTGAGATGTATGGTTTTGAGATCATGGATTTGTGGGCCTGGCCAGTCACAGCAGGTGGTAAGGAGGTGGCTGGGGAGCTGAGGAGGTCATTGACCTACACAGAGTGTTTCCTCTCCCTCCCCAGAATATGATCACAGGCACAGCCCCCCTCGACGGCTGCATCCTGGTGGTGGCAGCCAACGATGGCCCCATGCCCCAGACCCGAGAACACTTATTACTGGCCAAACAGGTACCCAGAGCCTGGGTACGGGTGGAAGGAGGAAGGGGGGAGCGGCGTTGGGCCACTCAGGACACCATCTCTATGTCTTTGCCCACCTACAGATTGGAGTAGAGCGTGTGGTGGTGTATGTGAACAAGGCGGATGCTGTGCAGGACTCTGAGATGGTGGAGCTGGTTGAGCTGGAGATCAGGGAACTGCTCACTGAATTTGGCTACAAAGGGGAGGAGACTCCGATCATCGTTGGCTCCGCCCTCTGCGCCCTTGAGGTGAAGGCGGGGTCGGGCAGGAGCTGCTGCTGGCTGGGGCTGGGGCTGGATGGGCGTCAGAGCTCTGCTCTGAGTCTGGGGACTGGCTCTTGGCACGTAAGAGGAGCAGAATGGAAGTTTCAGAGTCCTGTCACCTCCCGCTCATAGCAACGTGACCCTGAGCTAGGCTTGAAGTCTGTACAGAAGCTGCTGGATGCTGTGGACACTTACATCACAGTGCCCACCCGGGACCTGGAGAAGCCTTTCCTGCTGCCTATAGAGTCAGTGTACTCTATCCCCGGTGAGGACCCTGCTTATTTGCACTCCCTCCCCCTCACAGAAGCTTCACCCGGAGTTCTTGATATCCTGTCCTGTTTCTCCCAGGCCGGGGCACGGTGGTGACAGGCACACTAGAGCGTGGCATTTTGAAGAGGGGAGATGAGTGTGAATTCCTGGGACATAGCAAGAATATGCGCAGTGTGGTGACAGGTACAGAAAGAAGCCTTGGGACCCAGGGGCTCCAGGATGACCCCTCCCCTCGCAGACCCCTTGTGCCTTCCCTCTGCCTCACACCCTTCTCCCTCCTCTCTCCTCTCTCCTCTCTCCTAGGCATTGAGATGTTCCACAAGAGCCTGGAGAGGGCAGAGGCAGGCGACAACCTTGGGGCCCTGGTCCGCGGCTTGAAGCGGGAGGACCTGAGGCGTGGCCTGGTCATGGCCAAGCCAGGTTCCATCCAGCCCCACCAGAAGGTGGAGGCACAGGTGAGGGCTCCCTGTGATGGTGGGCAGGCACCGTGGAGAGGCTCGGTGCTTCCAGCCACGCCCAGCTCCACCCTCGTTTTCTCTCACAGGTGTACATCCTCAGTAAGGAGGAGGGTGGCCGCCACAAGCCCTTTGTATCCCACTTCATGCCTGTCATGTTCTCCCTGACTTGGGACATGGCCTGTCGGACTGTCCTGCCTCCAGGGAAGGTACGATGTATATGACAGTGTGGGGGACTTTTCCCTCGTAAAGAGAAGCTGGCTGATGATGCAGGTGGAACTGGTGACGGAAGGGCCTGGATCAGTGGATTTAGGGGGAATGAGTCCTCATCCGGTATTCCTTAGCTTTGGTAGCATTTACCCACAAAGATTTCCCAGAAAAGAGTTCCTGTGGTTGAGAGTTCCAGTGTATTTTACATAAGGGCTCAGAGAAGCCCTGTAACTAAGAAACTTGTATAACCCAAAATTCCCTAAACATTTTTTTCTCAAGAAAAATGTTAGAAACACTAATCACCAGTCCTTTCCTGCCTTTGCGTATGCTGTTTGCATGTGCCTAACGGCTGGGATGAAGGTATCCCCAGAAGGAATCATCACCCTGCTTCATTTTCCCAAGGAGGTTAAAACCTTGGTAGCAAACAAATAGGGAATGGAGGCTCCCTGAAGAACATGAGTGGTCCTTGTCTCTGCCCTCCAGGAGCTTGCCATGCCCGGGGAGGACCTGAAGCTCACCCTAATCCTGCGGCAGCCAATGATCTTAGAAAAAGGCCAGCGTTTCACCCTGCGAGATGGCAACCGGACCATCGGCACCGGCCTCGTCACTGACACACCAGCCATGACCGAGGAGGACAAGAACATCAAGTGGAGCTGAGTCTGGACCTCTGCTGGGGCTCTCTTGTGTTCATGGCTGTGCTGGCCAGTGTTCTCTCCTGCCTCTCGTGCCCCCTTCTCAGGGCAGAGGCTGCAGCCCAGCCGAGTTGCAGCTAGACTGACACTTCCCCTGGCCAGAGGGCCACGTGGCTGGCCAGGTGAGGTAGGTCAATAAACTGTTTTGTGAATAGAAAGCTAGCTTGTGTGCCTTGTGTCCTTTGTACACACTGGAGAGGATGAGGAATATAAAAATGGAGCTGGACACATAGCTTGGGAGAGATCCCTGAGCCGTTTGAACTGAGTTCACCTCTCTAGCCTCAAGAGTTCATCTATGGTACAGGGTGGAAAAGCTCCTGTCTTATTAAAGGTGTCACCACTGCTGTGACAACTTGAGAAAGGCAGAGAAGCTAAATTAGGATTGAAAGCTATTCTAGTGAGCTTTGTATGATTGCCTAACAAAATGCTACATATAATAGGCTATATTTTGGACATCCTACTGGGAGATACTGGGAAGGTGGTTATAGCTTGGGCCCAGTTCAGGTGCCAAACCCACCTGGTTTCCTCTGAGTAGTTACTAGGCTGTTAATGTCTAGCTACCTTTATTTAAGCTTGATACTGGGAACTGTATCTTACCTCTGTATCTTACCCAGCACATAAAATGTACTTGGTAAATACATAATTTGCTTGATGGGTTATCACCACCATATCACTAATTCCAAACAGGAGTGAGAAATTGTAGCATGAAACTTTCATTTTCAACATTTACTTAGATTTAACATTAACAAGGTCTGTTTATCAAATACACAGGGAGTAAAATGCTGAGATTTGGGGGAATTCCCTGGCAGTCCAGTGGTTAGGACTCTGTGCTTTCACTGCCCAGGGCCAGGGTTCAATCCCTGGTCGGGGAACTAAGATCCCACAAGCTGCATGGCACAGCCCAAAAGAAACAAAAAAATGCTGCGACTTATAAAAACTTGAAATTACCGGTCAGATGCTGTCCCCCAACAAAAAAGGTAACATTCAGCAGGGATTAATGGGCACCGTTTCAAACTTGGATCCTGACAAATGAGTATATTCAGGACCAACAACCTGTTCACAAGCAGCTCATAGAAGGGTCTTGGGCCGAACCTGGCAGCTGTTTTGAGAAACTCAGCCTGATCTGTGATTCCAGAACGAGGCAAACTTGAGAGGACAAAGGAACTTCATGAAAAGTACTGTCCAACAGTAAAGCGAGGTTACTTGTTTTACCCTCTTCAGTGTCCAAGGTGAGGCTGAAGGGTTTCACAGGAGGATTCCTGACCGGGGGTGGTGGGGGGCGGGGAGGCTTAGTTCCCTTCCAACTTCAAGACTTCTGCTCTTAGGAATAAATTATCATCGAAAGGGCTACTCAGGAACGCCTGCAATTACACCTATCCCAGGACTACAGAAACCTGTCTCCATCTGCGCCGCAAACATCAGGAGCCCAATTGAAGGCTTTCCTGCTCCTGTTTCTTCCATCATGGATTGCCTCCCAACCCCAAAGGATGGCCCCTAAGACAGCTCCAGTCACTTGGAACCCCAGACCCGCCTGTTTTGTTTTTTTGTTTTTTTTTAAATGACTGCTTATTTTTATTTATTTATGACTGTGTTGAGTCTTCGTTTCTGTGCGAGGGCTTTCTCTAGTTGCGGCAAGTGGGGACCACTCTTCATCGCGGTGCGCGGGCCTCTCACCATCGCGGCCTCTCTTGTTGCGGAGCACAGGCTCCAGACGCGCAGGCTCAGTAATTGTGGCTCACGGGCCCAGTTGCTCCGTGGCATGTGGGATCCAGACCAGGGCTCGAACCCGTGTCCCCTGCATTGGCAGGCAGATTCTCAACCACTGCGCCACCAGGGAAGCCCCCTGCCTGTTTTTAACAGCCAGTTAGCTGCTACAGATAACCCCTTTCTACTCGCCTCTTTAAACACCTCGCCTGTCTTCCCCAGTGCCATGCCTGCCAAATACCGGGTTTCAGATACTCACACCTGGGAATTCTCCCTGCCCTGGTCTCAGCCAATTTTCTCTGCCTATAACTGAACACCAGTCCCATCCTCTATCCTCTAAGGGTGAAATCTTCACTTTATAGACAAGAAACCAAGGCCAGGTCCTATAGTTAAGAATTCCAAACCGTCTCTGAAAAAACCCCCTCTTCTGAAGCCTGTTATTTCTCCATCCCATACTTGCCTCCTCTCTTCCTAATTTAGCTCCTGCTCCCCTCAGCCTGGCTCAGTTCAGCCCTCTCCCCACTTTCACCAGCAGCTTCATCTTACAGCTCTCACCCACACCCAAGACCTCTCAGCTGTGTACCAGTCAGGCCCTTATTTGCAGTGACCCAAAACACTAATGTACTTTTCAGTGTAAAGAGGTAGACATAACTCATGAAGTACTTACATTAGAAATGAAAACCTCAAACCATACCTATGAGGCCAACTTTGAGGGGAGAAAACAGCCACAGAGACTGGGTGGCCTGTGTAGCACTTACAGAGCCAGAAAGGCATCTTTGGGCTGTACTGCTACACTGCCTCACCTCGGGAACCACGTAAAACTGAGCTGCGATCTCACTATTCTCCAAAGAGGAAACTATAAGCAGGTTAAGTTAGTTTAAAATTTTATTTTTTTTAATTTTTTTTAAATATTTTTATGTAATAAAAAGTAAAAGTCCTTGTCCAACCATCCTTGTGGGGCATCTGTGTCTCTCACGCACGTCATTCAAGTTAATGGGGAAGAAAGAACAGGGGGCCCAAGTCTGAGGTTATAAATAATAGAAAATAAAAGATCTTCGTCTCCAGCGGGGGGGATAGATGAGAGGATGGAAGGGCAAGATGGGGTGGGGATGGGCAGGGGCAGAGCAGGAACCCCCCCACCCCCGCTGGACCCCGGCCCTGCCCACTTTGAGGCCCTTCCCATTCAAGGTGCTTGGCAGGAATTCCCCAGCTCCCCCCGCCCCCGGGGGGGAAAAGGGGACTGGGGGGCTGGGACTGGTCCGAGCTGCTGGGGGAAGAGACATAGGTCACTCTTCCCTCCACTCATGGAGGTCTCAGGTCGCGGCCAGGACAATCTTCAGTTCCCCGGGGGGTGGAAGGGGAGCTGCTGGGAGGGATGAGATTGAACTGGTTGGAGGGGAAAGAGAAGAGAGCAGGAGCATTAGAACCCAAGCAGCTGTCCCTGCATCCAGTGCCGTCCAGTGCGGGGTGTGGGGCAGTGCTGGTAGAAGCGCCTCCTCAAGGTGTCTCATGGGGCTGTCAGAAGCACAGATCAATCGCCGTTTCCCAGTGAGCCAGAGCCCTTCCTCATGTGCCCAGCTCAGCCCCCCACACCCCAGCCTGGCCCTGTCTGCTGCGCTGACCTTACCTCGGCTAAGTCAGGAGACAGTCGGGGTCACTGAGAGCTGGGGAGGCAGTGGGGAGGGGGGCTGCTGGATCACAACTGAGCGAGGACGGAGGGAAGCAAAGGACAGAGCCAGGAGCAAGCCCCTGGCGGCGGCGACTGTGGCTTCTGCCCACCCTACATACTTCACAGACAGGTGCAGGTCGGCAGGCGCCCTGTGGGACAGCCCTGCCTCCAAGACCCCTCACTCCCCACCCAGAACCCGTGCATCCTGCCCCACCTGCAGCCCATCAGCTCTTCCATGCCAAATTCCCCCAGCTAACGAGAACTCACGAATCCTGTCATCGGCTCCTCCTGGAAATCCAGGCGCCTGGCCAGGCTGCTCACCTTGGGGGTGTCCGATGTAGGGATAGGGTGAGGGTGTGGAAGCTGAGAGTGCAGGCACCCCACTCTGGGGCACCGCGCCTTGGGGGGGGCCCCCATGGCTCTGGGGTGGGTGCAGCAGCATCACCTGGGGCGGGTGGGGAGCCCCAGGGTGAGGGGGCGGGGCTGCTGTGATTCCAGTTTGGACATGGGCCTGCAGAGAACAAAAAGCAGCTGGGAGCACCTTTCAGACACAGGCTCTGAAAATCCCAGTGTCAGGAGCCTGAAGTCAAAGGTGCACCGAGGGTTCAGGTCCTCTTGGCAAATCAGGTCACGTGGGCTCTTACCTGGGTAACATGGGCCATGTTGGTGAAGCCGTGGGGCAGCTGCTGATGGGCATGGATAGCATACACAGCAGCTGGCTGGGGGAAGCTGCTCTGAGGGGACTGCGCAGAAGGTCCCGGCGGCAGAGAAGGCGGCGTGCCTGTCAGGGCCCCTGGGTGGTACAGGTTCTGCTGTGGCTGTCCACTGCCCAGGTGTGGGGCCTGCCCCGCCTGGTGCTGTCAAGGGGAGATGGAGGGTGAGTGCCACTTCCTCCTCCGGTCCCCCGGCTTACCACTTGCTGACCCCTGGTCCTCCCTCCCGGCTGGAGAATGACCCCTAGCCTATCCCTCTCTTGCAGCCACCCATTCCTGCCCCGCCCACTTGGATCCCCCATGGCAGGCACCTGGACGGGACTGGGGGCTGCATGCTGGGACTGCGGCTGGCTCCCAGTAGGCGTGGTGGCCGGCTGCGGCTGGTGGGCATGGAGCTGCGTGGCATGGTGTGGATAGGACTGGTGAACAGTGGCTACAGCAGGAAAGGGGAAGAGAATCAGGGCTGAGCACACTGGAGGGGACCGAGGAGCACAGCCTGGAGGGGAGAGGGTACAGAACTCACCATAAAGGGCTTGGGGGGTGGGCTGCTCTGCAGAAGGGTACTGAGGGGTGGAGGATGACACAATGGCCTGGGGATGGCTCCCCGACGTCAGCATGCGTGGGTTGCTTTGAAGCATGGGGGCAAACACCGGCTGGAGGAGCAAGGAGAGGAGCGGTCGGCACGGCGGAGGGCTCGGGAGGCAGAGCCTGCTGCCGAGCACCCTGGGCACAGCGCTACCCTGGTCTCGTCACGACCACCCTGCTTCCCGTTCACAATAACCCTACTAAGTTCTTTTCCATATAAAGTGTAGCACTACTAAGGCCCAGGGATCCACTGCCTTGCACAGGTCTTACCAGAGCCAGGACTGAAGCCCAAGTGGGACACCACCACCCAGAACTCCGCCTGCCTCCCTCGCCAGCTCCCGGAGTCTGGGAGGTGCAGAAGACGGGCTTTCTAAGAAGCGGGGGCTCTGCACCCCTCCCTCCTCCTGCGCCTCAGTCACCTGCGAGGGGTAGTGGGCCATGGGCTGCATCATGGCGGGCTGGCCTGGGAACTGCTGTGGATTGTAGGGGATGTAGGAAGAATAAGGTGTGGCAGCCACCAGAGGGGGGCCAGCAGCGGCGGCGGCCTGCATCATCGGAGGGGCTGAGGCTGGCTGGTGTTGGTCCGAGCGCTGGGGGGGCAGGGAGCCTGCCAGTGGGGGAAAAATAGTGCAGAGCTCAAGCTCCATCTGCCAGCAGGCACTAGGCAGTGCCACCGACTGCCCCTCCTGACCCTGCTCACCTTTTGCTCCCCGGTACTTGCCCTGCTGTCCAGGCACTGAGTTGGACACAGGATATGGATACATCTGAGGTGCCTAGGGACAAGAACACAGGTGAGACTGAACGACTTGCTTATAAATGCTCAGAACAGGTGTAACTCGGTCCCTCAGGTAGCCCAGCCAAACCTCTTACCCTGGGCCACCCAGTCTCTTCTCTCACCTGAACAGCTGGTCCCATGTGGATCTGAGGTATGTAGGAAATGTACTGGGGGCTATATAGCCCACTCTGGCCTGCTGTCAGCACCGGGATGGAGGGAGTTGAATGAGTCCGGGGCCCAGGAGAAGTTGGAGTACTGGTGGATTTATTCTGTGAGAGACAAAGGAGGACACGTATAAGATATCTTAATGACTTTCGTACCACCCCCACCCCCACCCCGGCAATCAACAGCATCCACGGAGTGCTGTGTGCCAAACACATCCTATGCTTTATCTTGGTTAAGCCTCACGTCAAACCCTATGAGATGAGCTTTCTCAAATTACAGGTGAGGAAACTGAGACAGAGAGGTTAAGTGGCTTGTCTAAGATCACAAAGCTTGCAGGTACAGAGGATCAAGCCGAGTCAGTGGGCCCGTGCTCCTAACTACCAGACTCTGTCACCTCTCGCTGCCTGACAGTCAGGTGCTCCCCCTCCAGTGCTCTAACACCCTGCTCCCAAGTCTCCCTCACGGAAACCAAAGCCCACATTCCCCCATCCCATCTCACCACAGACAGCAGGGGCTTAGTGGGATTGAACTCCTTGGCATTAGGGTTCAGTGTTGACTTCTTCACTTGTCTATGAGAGAAAAATAAAGTAAACCCTCACAGCTTGCCCCTCATCACCCGATACCCACCCAGCTCCCCACCCCACTCACTCAGCAACAGGGCCCTCATCCTTGTCATCTCCCTTGATGAGGCCCACTGGGGGGCTACTGGTTTGGCTTGGGCAAGGCGGTGGGGGCTGATCCGGCCCTTCGGCGCCTCCTGCTGGTGGCAGGGGTGGTTTGTCCTCCTTATCTGATATGGATTCTGTCTTGGAGGAAACAGGGGACCCCATGGGCTCTGAAGCCAAAAGACTATCAACCTCCTTCTCCTTCCCTTTGGCCTCCTCCTTTAGGATCCGGGGAGGAAAAGGATCCAGGCTGGTCTCAGGGGAGCTACTGGGCTGAAGCTGGAAGGAGAGAAACACATACACAACATACAGAGTACTGTCCAGTCCAGACCCCAAGCCCACCTTCCTTCCTTCATCTTTGCTTGCTGTCACCTCTTGGTGCCACCCAGTGCCTATTCCATAAACCCCCTTCAACTCCATCCTAACATCCTAGCTCATTCCCACACTTTTCTCACCTTAAACTGGGCCCCAAATTTTCTCAGTTCTTCCAGTTGAAAGCGTTTCTGCTCGTTCTGAAGGCCAGGGACTATGAGAAATACCAAAAAAAGGAAAAAATATACATTTCTTTTCTCGAAGGTGGCTACACAGCATCCCAAAGGACAAAGAAACCACAGAAAAAAAAAAAAAGAGCTCTTTAAAACCCTTTAAGTTAGGATCAAAGGGCTGATACACATTGTCTGAATTCCAACAACTTTCCTAATTGAAAGGCTGTCCTAATCCAAGGGGTATTAGACTCCGGCAGAAAAAGAAAAAAAAAAATCCTCACCTTTCCCTGCTATCCGGGACAGCTCCTGGGACTCCAGCGTTCTCCCAGGTTCCTTGGCTGGGAGTTCTTTTACTGAACAAGAAAGGAGAGATGCATGAAGGCCCTTCTGTCCAGAACCACACTTCCCACTGTCCATGGCCCTCAGGCAGGTGGCTCTTACCATCTGTGGGTGCCAGTGAGATCTTTGGAGAAGCTGGGGAAATGGAGCCTACTCCAGGATCCCCAACTGATGATGTCACGGGGATGGAAGCTGAAGAGGTCGGTACTGCTGAGCCGATGGGAGGCTCAGGACAGGAAGCTGAGATTGGGGCAGGGGCAGCTGACTTGGGAGAGCGTGGGGGGTACATCCGGCCTACTGAAAGAAAAGGGAGAACGACGTGATAGTCACTGCTGGTCAATGAGCAATGGGTACCAGGGACTCATCAGAAACACCAAGAAAAGTGTATCCACAAGTTCACAAACCTAAATACTTAGAAGGGCAAGGCAGGTAAGGTAAGCAGGTAAAATGGCTTCATGGGTACCATGAAAGACTGGAATGCTGAAAGGGACAGGCATGACTCAGTTCCAGCCAACCAGAGCTATGCAGCAAGACAGGTTCAGTGTTGGCAGAACTTTCTGTATTTCAAAAGAAGTTAGAAATTTTCTGTTTTCTCCTGTCTTAAAATGTTGGCAACTAATTTAAACAAAAGACATCTGCCGGCCAGACACAACCCATGGATTGCCACGCTGGGACTTCTGCACGAGGGAAACTGAAAAATTATTTCCTAAAAAGCATAAATCCAAGCCTCCAGAACACCTCTTATCATATCTTGAAACTGTCTCCCATCCCAGCATTCTAACAACTGACACATTTACATCCCTTCACAAATTTCTATCCATTTCTTCATGTAACACCACTGGAATCTTACCTGCAGGAGGAGGTGGAACAGAAGCTTCTCCAGAAGGCCTGCTGCTGGGGGAAGACAGAGTCTTGGCACCTCTCAGAGGCCGCTGTGCCTTAGGGGACATGCGGGAAGGGCCTAATTTTTTTTTTTTTTTTTAAAGATGGGAAAAAAGAGGCAGAGTTCCTGCTATTACATTACCATCAACACACCTTCCTTCTAACCCATCTAAATCCTTTTAATTGTCTTCCCCACCTCCTTACCTTCCTGTTCCCTGCCCCCAACAAGTCTGCTTCATAACTCACCTCCATTGATACCGCGTGTCTCAGAACCTGGGCCAGGGCTGCTATTGTCAAGATGGTGAGGGCCACGAGGTGGCAAAGAGCTAAGGCCAGGCCGGCCACCCCGAGAACTACTGCATCGAACTCCTCCCCGGGGACCTTCCCGAACTCGTTGGGGTAGAGGGATATACTTTCCCTCCCTGGGGAGAGAGTTCAAATAACATTAAGTAGCCACAAAACACATTTTACAAAGATGAAGCCCTCCTCCTAATGTCCACCTCCTGCCTCAACACACACACACAACTATGCCTGGCTTTGGCTATCTGCACTCTTTCACTTGACGAACTGTCCTGGTTATTGTGTTCTGTGGCTCCAGGATTATGCCCTTATGTTGCATCAACCCCTGACCAGAACAAAGCAGCCAGTACTCCACAATCCTAACCCTCCTGACCTACAAGAAAGGTAGTATCACACTGTGGTTTAAGGTGCAGCTTTTATAAGACACTATACACTTTGGTTTCATTTTCATAAAGGGAAGAGTAGAAAAACATATGAATGAATATGCAGAGGAAAAAAGAACATGTAAAAGCTGAAAAAAACCTGTCCTTAATCTGTAAGCTTTAGCCTTGTTACCTTGGGCAAATTACCTAATGATTCTAGACTTCAGTCTCCTAAACCTAAGAACTGGGAATAACTATGTATTAACCTACATGGCTGTGAGGCTTCAACAAGAGTATACCGAGCTCTTGGCTCAAGCCCTGGCCCAAACGGTGAGCCCCACATGGACCAGCCACCCCTAGCAATCACCTAGATGCCAAGCTGGGGCTCTCTCGCCCTGAACCCTGTCGCTGAACTGCACTGTGCTTCTCCTCCTCGGTACGCCCGTCATCGTTCTCCATGGCGATCCGCAGGCGGTACTGGGGGCTCGATTCAATCTCTCGAGCCAACTGGGCTGCACGCAGCTCCCGCTGACGAAATTCTTCTGAGTTGTCCTTCTCTAAGGGCACCCTGAGAGGACCACGACCATCCCAGTGCCACGGGACAAGAGGGGAAAAAGGGAAGACATTTCTATCAGTCCTATCACCAGCTCAGATATGTAGGTGTTTAAAACCTTCAACAACTCAGCATGTATTGAACTGGCATCTAGGAGGGTCCCAGGCAGAGCAGCAAGGCCTATCTCTGAATCTGAGGGACACTTAGACACATATATAAATCTGTTAAGGTTTTAGAGAAAAAGTATGGACAAGAAAGCAGTTAATTCTACTCATGGAATCAAGGTTAAGAGAAAAGAGAAAACCTTTGTGGGAGCAGTTCACAAGGCAGATCAGGAGTGGGAAGAGGGCAACCCAGCACCCAGAAAAGCACGTACAAAAGCTATGTTCCACCTACACACCCACACGCCTTCTGTTGATGACCCCACACCTCAAGCGGTACCACATAAGAAGTACCAAAAGACACTCACGTGTAAGAAGAGAGACTGCTGTCATAGGTGGTCTTTATGCCATAGTTCTCCTCATTGAACTTGAACATTTCATTGGGGTCCCATCCATTGGACTAAAGGAAAAGGGAGAATGTTTTAAAACCCAGGAAGGAAAGCAACAATAACCTGTCTTTGTCCTCCATCAGGTTGAAAGATTAAAAATCTGACCAAATCAAGAGTGAAAAAAGGAACACAGCTGGTGGGAATGTCAACTGGTACTACGGACTGTAGTACAAACCGGCAATATCTAGCAAAAGAGAAGTCTTTAAGACCTAACATCCATTTCCAGGTTTATATCCCAGGGAAATTCTGGCATATGTATATGGGGATACATGTTATAAAAATTCACTAAGGCGCTATTTTTAATACCAAAATAATGGCCAAAGAAACACCAATCAGTAAGGAAAGGGATAAATACAATTTGTTGTGTATACATACATGTACATGTATATAAATAGGACAACACACAACAGTTAAGAGCAATGACTAGATCCACAGACCAACATGAAAAATTCAAAATCTATAAGCAGGAAAAGTAAATTTTAGACAAATTAATGCAGTGAAATAACAATGCACTCACTAATGAGCAACTTTAAATGGTCACGGTAGTTGTTCTGAGAAAGGAAAATGGGCCTACACAGTATTCAATCTCATCTTTTTTTTTTTTTTCAGGCTGGATAAAAAACTGACTTGAAGCAAAGGTTAACAGCTGTCAATCACAGATGATGGAAGAACAGGTATTTTTGTTTTGTTATTTTCTGTACCTTTCCATTGGAATCTAACTGCCATCAACAAGCAATAGTAAAAGAGATCCCCCCGCCCACCCCAGCAACTCTTGGTTCCAAGAATTACGTCGTGTCAACAACCCACACTCTGGCAGCAGAGCTCCCCAGCTCTCAGGTTCTCGGGGAAGGAGACTGTACCATGTCAGACTCCAGGTCGTAGTCATCGCTGTTGCTGTCGCCCCCCTCCCAGCGCTGAAGCACCTTCTCTTTGTGCTCCCCATTCACCTTCGAGTTCATGGCAATGGCTGAATCAGTGAACTTGTCTGTGAGGGCAGATTGAAGATCAGGAGTCAGGTGATATTTCACAGCCTTCTTTCCAACACCCCTCCCACCACGGGAGTAAAGAAAAGTTTCTGTGTGTCAGAGTTTGGGGGGTGGGGGCAAGGGGTGGGGTGCAGCATAAAAAGCCTCATTCTAAGAGTTCAAAAGGAGCAAGGAGTTGAAAACAAAGCAAGGAAAGTATAAAGAACCACAACACAGGCTGGAATTCATTCCACTGTATCTTAGACATTAAGACATACTCTCAAGAAGAAAAATCTAGCCATCTTCCTCAGAAATAAAGGAAGATGGTAAAGAGGGGGAGGGAGGAGGAGAAACAAGTCATCACGTTCTCTGCCCTCTACTCAAGAAGTGGGTCTGACATAACACCCTGGCCCCAAAAAATACCTTTAGTAGCATAATTGAAGTCAACATTTCGGAAGTGGACAAGCATGACATCACTTGGTTTAAACACCATGGTGTCCACAATGTCTTCCCGACGAGGGCCACCTGCTGGCTCCGATGCTTTCCGGTGCACAGCGTCTACTGCCAGTTCAAACTACAAAAGTCCCATTTCCCAACACCCAAGGGTCAGTATCAAGAAATGTGAAGACAAAAATATGACTACTTTTGTTTTACCCTTTCTAAACTTTCCCCAACACCACATTCTAACGTGCACTGTCTTCTCAACACCAGCCACAGGACTTAGCCAAAGTCCCAAACTTAAAAATTCACATCTTTAAAGTTGAGCATTTTAACATCAAAGTACTGAGCCCTCAAATCTCAAACCCGTATCTTTTAAGTGTATGCAGCACTATTCCGGCACAGGCCTACAAAAATGATTACAGCCACAATGTTGACCAACACCACTCAATTTATATCTGAAATGAGCCTATTTCATTTTCCCCCTCTTCCTCCCATGTAACTCCAAAGCTAAGCTAATTTGAATACACTGACCTTTGAGCTCAGCGTCTTGAAGATACCTTCATAGGTGGTACCATTCTTTACCTTTACATCACAAGTGGAGCCCTGAAAGAGCGGGAGGGAAAGAAAGAAGAGTGCCTCTAGCAAACGGATGCATTACATTTCTCAACCTAGGGGTTAGGTACCCACTTACCACAACAGCTGTAAGGAAATGCAGCATTCTGGAATTGTTGTAGACACCCTCAAACACCTGTCAGTAACGCAAGAGAGGGACAAATAAAGGAACAGCCAGTCACCATCTCATCTTCCTTCAAAATGTCCACATTCCACTCACACCCACCTTGTATGTGCTGGACCCCTTGCGCTTCTGAACCCATCTGACTATTTCTGCACCTAACCTGTCCTATATACCCATATATACATCTTTTAGGTCTCTATACTTTAGGCAGGGGGGAAAAGGCACTCACCGGTGACTGTGGGGGTCCCTTTCCTGTGCTTTGTCCCCTGTAAGAGAAAGAAATGAGAAACTAGTTTTTTAAATATGTTCAATCCCTCTTATACAACTGATTTCAAAGAACTTGGTACACTAGAGCCAGATACCATGTGAAGATGATCATTTAGGCTACAAACCAATTAATCAACAAGATTTTCAAATTCTCACTTTATAGAGGAAGAAAAACAGGCATTAAAAGCCATTTTCTCCAAATGCCAGTCAATCATCAACGGCTGTCAATTGCTTTAAGAGCCAATTCAATACAACCGTTTCACTTTCTGCAAGAGGACCAGGGCTGCATGCTTCCAAAAGACAAATGCTACAATATTCGACAACAAATAACCCATCCCCGATGTAAAGGTGGAAACTCAGAGAGTGCAGATTTGGAACTACCTAGCTCAGGCATATTACCTCCGAAACAGAAAAGACCATCATTTTTACGTCCTAAACCCTGGAGAGTGGGGGTACTCCCGCTACAATCCACCCTTCTAGACTTCTTTACTCATTCAGCCTGTTACCCACTCTGGAAGGAGTCACCTATCGCCCGGTAACCCTGCTCCTCGCTGGGTGATGTAACCAGCGGTTGAAGAAGGCGATCTGGGGGGCCGTTGGCGGGGCTGGGGGACAGCGCAGCCGCAAAACCTATCCACCGGGAAGCCTCGCCCGGTCTGCGCCTGCGCACTAAAGCCTACGGGCCTCTTCTAACCACCCCCTCCCGCGATCAGAACCCACTGCGCCTGCGTGTACCTCCACTCTCAATTCCATACACCCACACACAGAAGAAACCGAGTAGGGTGTCCACCACTCATCCAAGAACACCAGGCGAACCCGTCCACGCACACTCCCAGCAGCTGCCCTATATGTTACCCGGGGCTGGAGAATGGCCGGGTCATAAGACAGAGCATCCGCGCACACGTAGGGAAAGAGCGCGCGCGCGCGCTGGAGGTTCCCAACCCGCAGTCCTCCCAGCTTCTTCCCTCCTTCCGTCCCCCCGCCCACCCTGCTCCCCTCCTACTGGCCAGGCTGGGAAGGGGGAGGTAGCAACTCGCTCCCAAGTCCCTCCCTCCCCATTGGCCAAACTGTGGGCCGCGCGCCCCCCTCCATTGGCTACGGCCAGGAACCCCTTCCCGCAGCTGACTCCCCATTGGCTGAAGCCGGGGACCGCCAGACCCTTCGTGGTAATGGAGCCGGGGACCCCGATCACCTCTTCACCCCCCCCCCAAAACTCCCCGTTCCGACGCCGCTGGCGGGATGCGCCCTGCCTGCCCTTAAAGCCCAAGTCCCGAGCCCTGACTAGGCTCGCAGAGCTGAACACGGCCCCTAAATGCCCCGGTGGCCATCCGGGGACCCTTTTCCTCCGACCTGTTTGGACCTGAGGGGCCCAACCCCAGCTTCACGGGGTTTCCCCACTCCCCCTGGCGCCCCTCAAAGGTGGCCAGGCTGGAAGTCCGCCTCGCGCGGTGTCTCAGCCACCTCGGCTCCAGCGCCCGGAAACCCACCCATCCTCACCTGGCGCTGCCGATGGCCGCTGCCCCTGGCCTCTCCTGATGTTGCTGCTGCTGCGGCGGCGGCGCCAAGATGCCCTCAGCTCCCCGGCGGAGCCCGCTCCCGGCAGCGGCTGCAGGCCCCAAGCAGGGGGAAGCAGCGGCGGGAGGCCCTGGGGGAGCCGAGGTGGAGGCCAGGGGCCCCGGGAGGCCGCCGTTGGGAGGGCTGGTGCCCCCGGGAGGCCGGCGGGCCACGGCCTGTTGCGTGGGGGGCGGCTGCTGGGGCTGGGAGGTCTGTTGTGGCGGCTGAGGCTTCAACATGATGGCAGCGTCCGGAAGGGGAATTAGGGGGAAGGGAGGGAGAGAGGAAGCCGGGGCTGGGCCCCCGCCGGAGAGCGCGGGAAACGACGGGGACTGGGAAGCTGGGGACCCGCCGTTGGCGGGCGGGGGCAAGCCCCGCGGTGTCGGGGGTGGAGAGAGAAGACCGCGGCGCGAGGAAGCGCCGCGAGGCGGAAGGGGAGGGGGTCTCGCGGGCCGGAGGAAAGCGAGAGGGCGCGAGCCGGCTTGGCGCGCGTGCGCGTCGCCGGGGAAAGGGGAGGGGGAAGAGCGCCCGGGCGGGAGCTCCCGAAGGGGGAGGAAGGGGGAGGAGGGAGCGGCGGCGCGAGCTGTCCGCGCGCACCGGGGCGTTCAGCTCCGGGCGGGAGAGGCGAGAATAAAAAAAGGTGAATCTCGCGCCCCTCGCCTTTGGAGTTGGGAAAGAGCAGCGCGGGCGCTCACGCGCGCCAAGGACTTATGGTCTCTAGATCTCAAGCAGCCCGGAAGGCTGCCGGCCGCTGTCGCTTCACAATGAGCGTGTGAAGCGCTGGGGGTGGAGCCGAAGAAGCAGAGAGGAAGGAAGAGCCGGCCGCCCCGCCTAGGCCGCCGGCGTAGCGTCGGGATACCTCCGCAGTCGTGTGAGAAGTCACGACGTAAGCTGCAGTTCTTCCGCCATTTGGGGGCCCATGGGCGGAGTCTTGAGTGCAAAAAGAAATCCCGCGACTAGACCAGGGACTTATCCTAGGCTTGTGGTAGGTTGCATGGGGACCTTATCTGCTTTACATAAAAGACTAATAGGCATTAAAGTTATCAGTTTGAGCATGCTGATCTTTGGGGATAAATCTATGCCTAATTCTAAATTATTTTAATGATTTTCAACCTAATGGTTTCTCCGTGCCCTAGGATGAACCCTTAAACTGTAGTAACAAAGAGACTGAAGGCCATAGTTCCTAGGGTCTAGTTCAAAATCCTCCACCCAACTCCGCAATGAAGGCAGCCTTCATTCATTCAAATTAGTTGGGCATTAGGACATTAGGCTAGGTGCTTTGGATATAACTAATTAAACCACTTCTTGCTCTCAAGGAGTTCAAACTAATGGTAGATTCAGAGAATTAGATGAGATCTATTAGGTGAAGCACAGGGCACTATGATAGTACACCTAATTCAGCTTTGGGTGATGGATTTCTAGGCAGGGGAAATAGGATATGACAAGGTAAGAAAACTTCATTATGTCGAGTATAAAATAAGAGGGAGGAATTAAAAAAAAAAACACACACACACAAAAACTGGAAAGGTAAGTAACCTGGGACCAGAGTTTAAAAGAGATGTGGAGGGACTTCCCTGGTGGTCTAGTGGCTAAAACTCCACACTCCCAATGCAGGGGGCCTGGGTTTGATCCCTGGTCAGGGAACTAGATCCCACATGCCACAACTAAAGATCCTGCATGCCACAATGAAGATCCTGCACGTGGCGACGAAGATCCATGGTCCACAACAAATACCTGGTGCAGCCAAATAAATAAATATTTAAAAAAAATAAATAAAAGGCACTTCCCTGGTGGCACAGTGGTTAAGAATCCGCCTGCCAATTCAGGGGACACGGGTTTGAGCCCTGGTCCGGGAAGATCCCACATGCCACACAGCAACTAAGCCTGTGCACCACAACTACTGAGCCCGCATGCCACAACTACTGAAGCCCACGCGCCTAGAGCTCGAGCTCCACAAGAGAAGCCACCACAATGAGAAGCCCGTGCACCGCAACGAAGAGTAGGCCCTGCTCGCCGCAACTAGAGCAACTAGAGAAAGCCTGCGCACAGCAACGAAGACCCAACACAGCCCAAAAAATTAACTAATTATTTATTTTTAAAAAAGAGACGTGGACATCATCCTCAAAGCAGTGGGGAGCCTTTTACAGAAAATGAAGAGAACAGATTTGCATTTTTAAAGGACTACTCTTTCTTTGCAAAGTGGATAATGGAGTGGAGAAGTGATGGGTCTATGGTCTTAATCCCGGCGAAACTTTCAACATCTCATTCTCTCTTCACTCAGGCATTAGCACTGGAACTCCTCCAGCTCCCAACTCTCCCCTGAACATGCACACACTTAGCTAAAAGTCTACCTTACTCTTTGGGAGCTATTCCTTCATCCCACCTCACTCCTAGCTTTTTAGAGTGTTAGGTTCCCTCCCTCTGTGTTTGGCCAGCAATTTTCTCCACTGTATTCTGTGAGCTCCCTTTCATTGTGTTTTCCTGCTGGTATCAGCTCCCTAACGGCTGGGATCTTATTCTTGCTGCTCCTTCTGCGATACCTGGCACAATGCAGGCAGTCAATTAAATACCTATGAAGTGGATGGATCCAAGAGGTATTTTGAGGACCATGTCTCCTGGATGTCTGAATAACTGTCTAGCTCTTTCCTGGCATTATGCCACCTCCCCGGCCTCGTTATGGGCACTCCTGTCTCCCCACCCACATTCTGCTCCCACACTCTGTTATGTCTCAGCCTGTTAAACTCCCATTTCCGCAACATGCCTTGCCCTTATTCAACTCTGCCTTTACATGTGCTGTTTCTTCACCTACTGCTCATTCTTCAAGCTTAGGTGTCAGTTCTTTCGAACATCTTGTTATTGACTCCCTCCTCCAGGCTCCCAGAACACTGATTTTTTTTTTTTTTTTTTTGGCTCCCCTTTCCATTGGAGCCTAAGGTCATTAAGGTCAGGGACTGTATTTTACTCATTTCTCTATCCTTCCTGTCTAGCTCAGTGGCTGGCACACAGTCATTCAATAAATTGATAAATGAATGAAATGTCTTATTACCTGCAATTTAGAGATTATATCCTGTGATTTGCTCTGGAGTGATCTCCAGGGTATACTGTTAAGTGAAGAAAGCAAAGAGTATTAACTATGCTTCCTGTGTGCAAGGAAGAAGGGGAAATAAGAAAACAAATATATCTGCAAATTCTTCCAAAGAAACGCAAGAAGGGTAAACCAAAAACTAATAAAATTGGGCACCCATGGGGCTTCCCTGGTGGTGCAGTGGTTGAGAATCTGCCTGCCAATGCAGGGGACACGGGTTTGAGCCCTGGTCTGGGAAGATCCCACATGCCGCGGAGCAACTAGGCCCGTGAGCCACAACTACTGAGCCTGCGCGTCTGGAGCCCATGCTCTGCAACGAGAGAGGCCACGATAGTGAGAGGCCCAGGCACTGCGATGAAGAGTGGCCCCCGCTTGCCACAACTAGAGAAAGCCCTCGCACAGAAACGAAGACACAACACAGCCAAAAATAAATAAATAAATAAATTTTTTAAAAAATTGGGCACCCATGAGGGGTGGGAGAAGATGAGGGTTCCTTGGTTGTTGGGTTACATCCCTCTTGTTGAGGGAAACAACAGTGCCCTGAATGGGGAAAGGGACACACTTCTTTGAGCCTTTTCATATAGTTTTGACTTTTCAAATAATGGTCAACATATTAAAAAAATTAAATCAACAGAAACAGAGTACCTAAAATCTGAATACAGATATAAATAAATGAACCCAACACTATTTTAGATAAGTAAAAATAACACCCTTGGGCTTCCCTGGTGGCGCAGTGGTTAAGAATCCGCCTGCCAATGCAGGGGACGTGGGTTCGTGCCCTGGTCCAGGAAGATCCCACATGCTGCGGAGCACCTAAACCCGTGCGCCACAACTACTGAGCCTGCACTATAGAGCCCGTGAGCCACAACTACTGAAGCCCGCATGCCACAACTACTGAAGCCCGCGCGCCTAGAGCCCGTGCTCCACAACAAGAAGCCACGACAATGAGAAGCCTGCGTACCACCAACGAAAAGTAGCCCCTGCTCGCCGCAACTAGAGAAATCCCAGGTGCAACAACAAAGAGCCAACACAGCCAAAAATAAAAAACAAATAAATTTATTTAAAATACCCTGAAGGGCAAAAAAATAGAACTAATTCAAGTAACTTTTAAGCACCTTCTGCTAAAGAAAAAAATATCTGCAAACCTTGAATTCTTCTTAAGTCAGTGTGCTCTAGTGGTAAGGGCATGGCAATTCGGAAATTATTTTGGGTGCATGGTAGGATTGAGCACATGAGTAAATATGCAGACTGGTTGGGAGCGTTCTCACTGAGGAAGTAGGGAGAAGCAAATGTGGAGTGAGAGAAGTGAGCAAAAACTGTGGGGATTGGAATGGGAAGCATCAGTATAAAATTTATGGGAAAAAATTAGATGGATAGACAGACTGATATTTACACAAGTTCCCAGATCTTGTTTACTAAATATTCCATCGAAAGAAACCAGGGCTCCTTGAAGAAATGGCTGACTCCAGCCTGGACAGGCACAAGGAAGGTACCAGATGAGCTTGGAACATTTTGTTGTGCCAGAAAATAAGTACTAAAAACATTTATAAGCGCATCAAAGAGCCACAGGAGCCATCTTAAGAAGGCCAAATCTGGCACAATTTGAGCATCGAAACAAATAAGGATAGTGAGTGATTATAGCTCATTGAATAAAAGAATCCATGCATCCATACTGTTAACAGATATAAACATACATGCAGGACTTCCCTGGTGGCGCAGTGGTTAAGAATCCACCTGCCATTGCAGGGGACATGGGTTCGATCCGTGGTCTGGGAAGAGCCCACATGCCATGGACCAACTAAGCCCGTGCAACACAATTACTAAGCCTGCACTCTAGAGCCCGCTAGCCACAACTACTGAGCCTGCGTGCCACAGCTACTGCAGCCCGTGTGCCCTAGTGCCCACACTCCACAACAAAGAGTAGCCCCCGCTCGCTGCAGCTAGAGAAAGCCCGCTTGCAGCAATGAAGATCCAATGCAGCCAAAAGTAAAATTAAAAAAATAACTAATAAATAAATAATGCATACACTGCTAAAAAGAAGAAACGTAGAAATGACTGTATTTTTCAAAAATGTCCATGGCATGAAAGGCAAAGAAAGGTTGAGGAACTGTTCCAGATTAAAGGAGGCTAAAGTGACTAACAACTAGATGAAATACTTGATCCTGGCCTAAATCCAGAACAAAATTGCTATAAAAGACATTGTGGGGGGTTTCCTTGGTGGCGCAGTGGTTGAGAATCTGCCTGCCAATGCAGGGGACACGGGTTCGAGCCCTGGTCTGGGAAGATCCCACATGCCGCGGAGCAACTAGGCCCGTGAGCCACAACTACTGAGCCTGCGCATCTGGAGCCTGTGCTCCGCAACAACAGAGGCCGCGATAATGAGAGGCCCGCGCACGGCAATGAAGAGTGGCCCCCACTTGCCGCAAATAGAGAAAGCCCTCGCACAGAAACGAAGACCCAAGACAGCCATAAATAAAAATAAATAAATAAATATGAAAAGACATTGTGGGGAAAATTGATGAATTTGGAATATAGACTATGAAGTATTACATCCATGATAAATTTCTTGAATGTGCTAACTCTGTAGATGTGTAGGAGTATATTCTTAGTAATTATACACCAAAGTATTATGGGGCAAAGGAACATGATACATGCAACCTACTATTAAATAGTTCAAGTTATATATATTCTTTATACACCCACAGAGAAAATGATGAAGCAAACTGGCAAAATATTAGTTGTTTGTGAATCTTGGTAAATGTCATACTATAGTTCTATGTAGTAGCCTTTCAACTTACCTGTAAATTTGAAATTTAAAAAAAAAAATTTTTTTTTTGGACACTCAGTTTGTGGGATCTTAGTTCCCCAGCCAGGGACTGAACCCGGGCCCTTGGCAGTGAGAGCACGGAGTCCTAACCACTGGACCACCAGGGAATTCCCTGAAATTATTTTAAAAATAAGGAATGTACATGTAATTAAATAAGTAAAAATTATTTGATACCCCTAAAGTTAGGGAAAAGAGGGAGAGTAAACCACCTAATTATATTTACTAAACACTCATAAACTTGTTGATAAATTAGGTGAGGAGTTTTTAGCTCTTGAGAGTACCCTTAGGCAGTACCCCAGTGTTCACTGCAAAGTAATCCCACTTTGAGGTTCAGGTGTTACCAGACTCCGCTGATACAAAGAGGCCACATTCCTCACTTAAGACATGTTAAGAGAGAGTGGCTGGAACAGCAAGAGACATTCGTTATGATGAAGCCCAGCTCAATGACATCTCCCCGACAGATATCCCGCAGGGGCAGTTTTCCTTCACAAAGGCTGCACGGTAGCAGAAAGAATAGAGAGTCTGTCCCGGGAGACAAGAACTCTAGCTCTGCCTTTGTCTCTTATTAGCTCTACCGACGAGGGCAAGTGATTGGACTTCTGCGGCCCCAGTCTGAATCTGTAAAAGGAGGGGCTGGATTAGAGGAAGGATCCCATACTCAAATTCCTGCATGAGACGGGTAATAAAATAGGGTGAAACAAAGAGGCACCGTGAAACTGGAGAGCATGTGCCCTATCTAAAAGGGGTGCCTGCTTCTCAGCTCCAACCAACTAATGCCAGGCAGGAATGTGTCCCAGTGTTGCCAGAGATCTTGATTTAAAACAAAAAAATAGAAGAAGCCAGAAGTTTGGATTTTTAAAAATTGAAATCTCCCAATTTTTCTTTTCTTTTTTGGGGGAAATATTTTGTGTGCCAAACAATGTATGTGTGCAAGCCACAGTGTGCAGCCATCAGGTTACATGAACCCCAGTGTCTGCTGTCCTCCTTCACCAAGGTCTTTCCAATGCCGCTCATGCTATCCAAATATGGTATGAAGACCTGCTTCAGCCTTCATCAGAAGAAGATAGGCACACCTTAGCTATGCCTTCACAATCAGTTTGGAGAATAAGCTCCCTTTCTGAGCATATCTTGCACTTCCTTTCCAAAAGAAGACTCTGGATTTCTCATTTCCCTCCCAATGGACCACTAGGCACAGATCTCCATGACTGCATCCTTCAGGAGGAAAGTAAGGGCAAGAGCAGATGACACAACAGATGCTCTACCCACATTTTCCCACTTGATTCACTGGGTTTCTCTATCTTCTTTAGGTCTCTCAGAAGTTCCATCACCTTCTTTTGGTACCTGCTCATCAAACATTTCTTCACTTTCTGCTTCTAGGACCTGGCTCTCTCATTTGTCTCCCCTGACCAGTCTCTCATGTTTATCTCTGTCCTCCTGAACATCGACTCAAAGACTGAGCTCATTTTCTCCCACACATTCAAGCTCACTCCTTCCATCTCCTTCCAGGAACCTCTCCATTCTTCAAAAACCATCTTTCTCTCTTGCTAGTGTCTGGCCCCCAATCCCTTTGCACTTTCCTGGGCTTTGCATTTCAGTATTTACATATCATGTTTTCATCTCTCCCCCACCTTCCAGTAATCCAGAGAACAGTGGGGTCTAGCACTCCTGCCTCTTGGGAGCTCCAGCCCACTTGATCATAGGGACTATGCTTCCAAGTCTACCTCAAGGACAGGAACCCAGTTCTCGGTGGCACCTCTTCCCTGTCCCCTCCATCTGCTACTTTTCGGATCTTGAAGACTGGGAATATATAAGGATGCTAGAGTAGTTTCTCCTTCCAAAGAATCAATTGCCTAATTTTCTCCTCTCCCTGTCCAGAATACCAGGATTTCCACAAGAAAGGCAGCAAAGTTCCTGCCCTTCTCAAGCTGCCCTGCCCCTCCTAGTCCATGTCACCATGTCCCCAACTTTTATTTCTTGTCTCACTCTAGGGTCTTCACCTTGTTCCTTCTCTACCCCCAGATACTTCTGTGCTTCTTTAGATGTAGAAAATCACACAGCCAGGGCAGTGATGCTCATCAAAACGGTCAGGATGATATTCCTGTGGCTCATCATCACCCTGAAAACCCTGTTGCCACTGCCAGTCTCCTGACCATGGAGGAAGGAAAAAAGTAGAGTCAGTTTCCTGAGACCTCTGGAGCAGATTCTTCTCCCTGGAGACTTTCTCACTTGTTCCAAGGAGAAAGACCTTCCCATAGCTCAGTGTTCAAATCCTTTAGAAATGATCCCTCTCCTGAGTATCCTCCAAATCTCTGACCATGTAGCCTCTTCGTGATGTTGGATGGATGAGTCCACATTCAAGAACTTTCCTTGTCCAACCCCAGACCAAGCCTGAACCAAGCCCAGACTTTTCTCCATGAACACCCTCTTCTTCCTCTCAGACCTGTATTCATTTCCCCAGTGCCCCCCTGTCTCTCATGCCTAAAATGCCACACACTGACTTAGAATTACTTTTTCATTCACTTCCCCAGGTGCCCTTTGTTCTCTTTTCTTTGGTTTGTCTTTCTGGTTCTCGGGCAAGTTCTACCTTCTCTCCTCCTTCAACCTTTCCAATTCTCTTTTAGTTGGACTCATTTCATACCCATGTCCCTTTCTCCTGACTTCTGCTTTCCAAAACGATTTCTTATTTCTAGAAGTAACCTTCTAATCCATCCCGTTCTCTCACTCATTCATTCACTTATGCATCAGCATTAATGGAGTGTCTATTATGTGTCCAGCACAACCCTAGCAATGAAGAGTGGATTTGAAGCTGAGAGGCAATAAATTGATAACCATCATCGTAGCCATCTCTTTGGCTATTCAGCCTTTGTATGCACCCTATTTTTTACACATTAGAACACCATGCCACTATGTTTCCACCTTGTAAGATACAGCTACCCTTCATACAAGTGGAGTTCTTTCTTGTTCCCTAAAATGAGGGAACCATCATTGTATAAATTGCTGGTTATATGAATTACTCCTCAAATTCAATCACAGTCCTATAGAATATTCTACTACCTAAGCACTAATTGTAAAGTTAACCCCCAACAACTTGTATAAAAATAAAAATGAGAGAGAAAAAGAAATTGGTTAGCATATACAAATAAACACGTGAATATATTAAGGGAAGAGAAAATATGCCAAGCTTCTACAGTTGCCATTTCTGTAAGTGGTCATGAGGCTGTAATTAATAACTATAGTTCCTTCTTCAAGTATCCAAGCCATCTTTCCTTGGCACTCAGCCAGAATCTCAGATAGTTGGGATTTTTACCTGGTGGAGTGATGCAAAGCTTCATTCCTTATGGGTCCTCAATTGTCCTGCCTTCTTTTAGTTGTGGTAGCTCTCCATTAACCTTTGTAACTGGGCATGGAAGTAGTGCCCAGAGGCACCCCAGAGAACCCCTGGGTTTCAGACACACCATTCTCACCCCCACTGTGTAGCATCAACCCAGTCTCGCCTGGTCATAAGTGTCAATTACTCCAGCCAGTAGAGTAACCCCCATTTTTTGCTGATTGGTTCAGTGGCATGAAAGTCCAAAATAGCCCAGCGGAAGTCTCATCTTCCAAATCAATGGAATCATCCTTGTGTGCCCTAGTGGAAGAATTCCTCCCTTGAGGACTAAGTCCTCCAAATCAGCAGAGCTCAAAGTTGCCAAGATGAGAAGCAAAAATTCTACAAGTGGGTTATTAAGTATAATAATGAGAAGAGTGGGCTTCCCTGGTGGCGCAGTGGTTGAGAATCTGCCTGCCGATGAAGGGGACACAGGTTCGAGCCCTGGTCTGGGAAGATCCCACATGCCGCGGAGCAACTAGGCCCGTGAGCCACACCTACTGAGCCTGCGCGTCTGGAGCTTGTGCTCCGCAACAAGAGAGGCCGCGACAGTGAGAGGCCCGCGCACCGTGATGAAGAGTGGCCCCCGCTCACCGCAACTGGAGAAAGCCCTCGCACAGAAACGAAGACCCAACGCAGCCAAAAATTAATTAATTAATTAATTAATTAATTAAAAATAATAAAAAAAATAAAAATAAATAATGAGAAGAGCAAGATTCATTTCCACCCATTGATTCTCAGACCCATGTATTCTGGCTTTAGGGGAAACAGCATCATATAACGGTCTCTGATTAAAGTATACACTCCATGCTGTAAAAGAGAACCCCATCCTTTCAGGGTGTGGTCTCCCAAGTGATGCCATAATTAGCCCTTAGCCCTTATAGTTAGCCCTTCTTGCCATAATATTCTCACTCCATGGACTGGGGAGCCATTGTGGGGATCCTTCCATTTGCTATCAAGGTCTATTCTAGTTATACTCTCAGGAACTTAGAAGTAAACGCAGGGTGGGACTGTGGATCAGCTGAGCCCTCTGTGAGTTGGGCTAAGACCCCATCTATTACCTGACCACCTTAAGCCCCCACTTTGATTGGTGAGCCACAGTAGCATTTGGATCCCCAGGAGTTACCAACAATACATAGCCAGTGTCTAGTAATCCTCAAAAGGTCTGGGTTTTTCCTTCTCCCTAATGTACAGTCACTCTAGTAAATGGGCCACAGTTCCTTTCTTGAGGACACCCAACCTCCCCTTCAATCAAAGGATTCTGGATCTATGCTGACTTAGGTCTGGAAACTGGGAGAGAAACCAGGGCTCTCCACTGTGGTGACTCAAGTTAGGTTTTTGGCTACCAGAGCAGGATTTTTTCCCCCTGTTATATAGACCAAGCAAATTTTTAGTAGGCTTCTCATCTATTTGTTCTTAGGAACATGGTAACCAATTAGCCACTGCCAAAGATTGCTGTGGGCCAAGGCATTCCAATTAATGGTATATCCTGCTGCCCTTTACAGGAGATGCATCCATCTTGTCTTTGGTGGTAATATACTGTCATTTGGCCTCTGCTACTTCAGGTTCCCATTATCCCCATTAAAATCAGAGAGCCCATCTCAATGGTGGCATCCTCCATGGTAATACCTGGCTTACACAAACACACAGCAAAACGGAGCTTTCAGTAATGAGGTGTTGGGACTTCCCTGGTGGTTCAGTGGTTAAGACTCCGTACTTCCACGGAAGGGGGCGCGGGTTCAATCCCTGATTGGGGAACTAAGATCCCACATGCCACTCGGCGTGGCCAAAAAAAAAAAAAAAAAAATGCAGGTGTTCTCCTCACTAATGTATTACTCAATGCCTTTGTGAAGGAAATATCTTCTAGGCCTTCTCATGAAATGTAATTAGGTGGTGAATATTTTAATTGCACATGATAAATCTACTCCAAAATTCCTATCTCTATTCCCTGCTCTACATCATGGCAGGAAGGTTCTGGCATCTCAACTTCACCGAAGGTAGGCCACTGTTAAGTTCACACTGCAGTCAACTTACTATGTAAACTGTTAAAGAGCCACCTGCAGCTATATGAGCCAACACATTAAATCCAGAGTCTCTAGCAAGTGCACCCATATCAATGAATTCAACCCAACCCGGGGCTATACTTTGCTCTACTTGGTCTAACACTCTTAGGATCCCCTTCTGCACAAATTCCCCAGGTTTCTGCTGATATATATTAGCAAAGTCTTGCAGTTCTTTTGCTGTATAAATTATTTCCTCCTGGGTTATAGTGTGCACCTAAATCCTCTGGAGCCCACCGAGATTTGACCCTTGTTATGGATCTAATGGCAACAGGAATAGTTGTGGTTTTAAGGAGGATGAATATCCCCTTCCAAGGAATCTGTCCCAGGTGAGGTTATCACAGAGTTTTCAAGCAAGGAACACTAGTGTCCTTAGACGTCAGAATGCAAGATAGTTCTACTGGCAAGGGAAGCCCAGAAAACTTGTGTATTCAAGATTATCAGTTTCATCATGGTTCAATATAAGACATCCCTATTCCAAGTTTCAGGATCCCAATCTTTCCCAATCAGTGTCCAGAATTACATATAAGAAACTTGTGAGACTGTGAATGTAACTATCATTGTAATTCATCAACTCACAGAATTCATTTTTAAACCAGCTTAAATTGAGGTATAATTAAAATACAATAAATTGTACAAATTTAAAGTGCAAAATTTGGTATGTTTTGACATATGTATACAACCATGAAACCATCACCACAATCACAATAGTAAACATATCCATCACCTCAAAAGTTTCTTTGTGACCCTTTGTAATGTCTCCCACCTGACCCTCTCCAAGCCCCCCATCCCCAAGCAACCATTGATCTGCTTTATGTCACTATAGATTGCCTGCATTTTCTAGAGCAGGAGTTGGCAAACATTTTATGTAAAGGACCAAATAGTAAATATTTTAGGTATTGTGGGACAAGAGGCAAAAATGAGGATACTATAGGTACTTGTATAATGAGAGAGAAAACAATTTTTTATTTGTCAGATTAAAAATATAATAACAATGAGTACAATTTTTGTAATTTAAGTCTACTAATGAAAATAATGGAATTTTTTTGTATAACATTTTGCTTAATTGGGGTTCAAAGTGAGTGTTCCCTATCATCAAAATCTATCACAAATGTTTATATGTTAATTCAGATTTGTAATGATACTTTTAATCTGTGTCTTTCACACAGACAGGTACTGCAAAATACAGATATCAATCCACAAGCATTTGATTTTTTTTAATAGGATGCTTTTTTTTTAATCTTTTTTAAAATTTTTATTTATTTTTGGCTGTGCTGGGTCTTCATTGCTGCATGTGGGCTTTCTCTAGTTGTGGCGAGCGGGGGCTACTCTTCATTGTGGTGCACGGGCTCCTCATTGCGGTGGCTTCTTTTGTTGCAGAGCACGGGCTCTAGGCGCGGGGGCTTCAGTAGTTGCAGCACAGGGGCTCAGTAGTTGCAGTGCGTGGGCTCTAGGGCGCATGGGCATCAGTAGTTGTGGCGCATGGGCTTAGCTGCTCCGCAGCATGTGGGATTTTCCCAGACCAGGGATTGAACCTGTGTCCCCTGCATTGGCAGGAGGATTCTTAACCACTGGACCACCAGGGAAGTCCCAAGCATTTGATTTTACTTGAGCATATTCATCATTTGGAAGGCATTTAAAGAATTCTATTAGATTTTTTTCTTGATATTTGCTTTTTAGCATGTCACCACATTGCAGATTGATCACTTCCAATTGAAGGTTATGTGGAATAGCCTCAATCACACAGTTAAATGGATTCTGAAATATGGAAATTTCCTTTGTACTGCTTGTATTAAAATCCTAAAAAATGCTGCTGGAACTGTAGTAGTTTGAGCTTGGAAAATAACAGCTATTACAAATTTGTGGGGGAATGGAGATCTTGCTTCTTGTTTTAACTTTTGACATCATGTGTATAATGCAGCTTGTCATTACTTGTGATTCAGACAATGTTGTCATTGAAATTACTTTACAGCATCATAATTTATGTACATAAATGCTATTTTGCCTTGTAATTTTAGGTTTAATTCATTAATATACATTGTCAAGTCTGAAACAAAAGCTAGTTACCAAAGCCATTCAGTGTTGGATAGTAGTGGTTGAGTTTGATTCTTTTCATTCAGAAAAAATTTTAATCTAAGTTGTGAGTTCAAAAAACCACAATAAAACTTTAGCACTGCTAAGACATCAAACTGCTATGGGGTAGGGTAAGACAGGATATTCAGCTTTCATTTCTAACAAAAATTTATGATGGTTAAGTCCACAAGAGCAAATGAAGTTCACAATTGGCAGTACTAGTTCCATATCGTATAATAGATTCAAATAATTTCTGCAAAGCACCTACTGATGAATAATACAATTTATAATTATAGGCTTTAAATACCTCACATTTTCACAAGCTTTGTAAATTTGTCCAACTAAGGCTTTTTCTATTCCACATATATTTTTACCAACATCAGTTGTAACACATCTTAGCAGATTCCACTTCAGTTTGTACTGAATTAAGTGTTTTCTCAATTTCTTTAAACATATACTTACCTGTACTTATTTCACATAGACTATTCATAGAGGCTAATTCTTGAGTTACTTCAAACATTGATTCCTCAAATAAACACACTAACTAAACAGTACTGGTAACATCTGTTAAATCATCAAGAGCCAAGAAAAACCACTTGAAAGCATTCCCTTGTTTTGTTTTTTGTCCATGCAACTTGTGGGATCTTAGTTCCCCAAACAGGGATTGAACCCAGGCCCTCGGCAGTGACAGCATGGAATCCTAACCACTGGACCACAAGGGAATTCCCATTCACCTTGTTTTTTAATCGTCATTCATGTTGCTCCCAATTTCTTCATCTCTTTTGGGCAACTGTTCTCACCTAATGACTAATAGTCTAAACAAGTTTATTTTCTCTGAACACATTTCTTTGGTTACTGCAATCAACTATCATCACTATCTCCAGAACTCCTTTCATCCTGAAAAACTGAAACTCTGTACCCATTAAAAAACAAGTCCCCATTTTCTTCTCCCTCCAGCCCCTAGCAACCATCATTCTATTTGTTTTTTATTAATTTGACTACTCTAGGTATAACTGAAATCATACAGTATTTATCTTTTTATGATTGGCTTATTTCACTTAGCATAATGTTCTCAAGGTTCATCCATATTGCAGCTTCTATGAGAATTCTATTCATTTTTCTGGCTGAATAATATTCCATTGTATGTATATAACACATTTGCTTATCCATTCATCCATCTGTGGGCACGCAACTGTTTATATTCCCTTATAATACTTTTATTCCTGAGTGTTGGTAGTGATGTCTCTTCTTTTGTTCTTGTTTTATAATTTGAGTCCTCTTTTTTTTTCCCCCCTTGGTCAATCCATCTAAAGATTTGTCAATTTTTAACTTTTTTTTAAAAAAATTAATTAATTTATTTTTGGCTGTGTTGGGTCTTCGTTTCTGTGCGTGGGCTTTCTCTAGTTGTGGCGAGCGGGGGCCACTCTTCATCGCGGTGCGCGGGCCTCTCACTGTTGCGGCCTCTCTTGTTGCGGAGCACAAGCTCCAGACGCGCAGGCTCAGTAGTTGTGGCTCACGGGCCTAGTTGCTCCGCGGCATGTGGGATCTTCCCAGACCAGGGCTCGAACCCGTTTCCCCTGCATTGGCAGGCAGATTCTCAACCACTGTGCCACCAGGGAAGCCCAAGATTTGTCAATTTTGTGGACTTTTCAAAGAATCAAATTTCAGTTTCATTGATTTTCTCTAGTGTTCTTCTATTTTGTTTCATTTATTTCTTTTTATCATTTTCTTCCTCTGCTTGCCTTGGGTCTAGGTTGCTCTTCTTTTTCTAGGTTTTTGGGTTTTTAGTTTTTTTTTTTTTTTTGGCAGTGCTATGGCTTGTGGGATCTTATTTCTCCGACCAGGGATTGAACCCGTGCCCTCGGCAGTGAAAGCGCAGTCCTAATTGATTTAAGATCTTTCTTCTTTTTTTTATATATATATTTACAGCTATAAATTTCCCTCTAAGTACTGACTTAGATGATTTCCCTAAGTTTTGGTATGTTGTATTTTTGCTTTCATTCATCTCAAAGTACTTTTATTTTATTTTTAAAAATATTTATTTGGTTGCACAGGGTCTTAGTTGCGGCACACAGGCTCCTTAGCTGTGGCTTGCATGTGGGATCTAGTTCCCTGACCAGGGATTGAACCCTGGCCCCCTGCATTGGGAGCACAGAGTCTTATCCACTGTGCCACCAGGGAAGTCCCTCAAAGTACTTTTAAAATTTCCTTTGTAATTTCTTCTTTGACTCATCAATCTTTTTAGAAGTGTGGTCTTTAATTTCCACATATTTGTGAATTTCCCAAATTTCCTTCTGTTCTTGATCTCTAATTTAATCCCTTTATGGTGTGGAGAACACACTTTGTGTGATTTCAGTCTTTTTAAATGTACTGAAGTTTGTTTCATGGCTTAATATATGTTCTATCAAGAAGAATATTCCAAGTATACTTGAAAAGAATCTTTATTCTGCTGTTGTTGGATACAGTGTTCTATAGATGCCTGTTAGGTCTAGTTGGTTATGCGTCATTCGAGTCTTCTATTTCTGTTAATCTTCTGCCTACTTATTGTTTACATTACTGAAAGTGAGGTATTGAAGTCGTCAACGATTATTGTTGAACTGTAAGCTCTCTTCAATTCTGTCAGTTTTTGCTTCATGGGGCTCTCATATTAGGTGCTTATATGTTTATAATTATTGTATCTTCACAATGGTATGCTTTTATCATTATAAAATGTCCTTCTCTGTCTCTAAAAACATTTTTTTCTTGAAGTTTATTTTGCCTCATATTAGTATAAACACTTCAGCTTTCTTTTGCACTGTATCTTCTATGATATACAGAGCGGGCCTTGGGCTGTCTTTTGTGAGGGAATAGCGCCCCCTGGGGAAATAAAGGTAGTGCAGAGGGTGAAGACAGACACTAGGTCAAGGATGTCAGAGGACTGAAAGGCAGCAAAATACTAGACCCTTCTACACTCAACCTTGAGGAATCTGGGGCCTGGTGGTTCGATCTGAGGGCATCCTAGGTCCTGAAGAGGGGACCAAAGGCTTGCTTTGTGACAACTGTCTGGACTGTCGTGACAATCCCTTTCTCATCTCTTCTGACTGCAGATCTGTTCTCCAGAGCAAAGGGGTGGCACTTCCTTCCCCTCTTTCTCTTGAGAGTGAGGCCTTGTTCATATGTATCCATGGGCCCAGATCAGGGGCTAGCACAGAAAAGGTGAACCAAAATGACTGTTTAAATGAATGACATTCACTGAATCTCACCCCAGTGCCTTCCTCAAAGCCCTGCATGAAAGCCTCAATAAATTTTGGCCGAATGCTTAATTATTTCTTACTAACAGCATCATGAGAGCAGAATTCAACAAACTGAGAGCCCTGGGGCTGAACCTAGCCAGCAAATATTATGTTTGTCCTACAAAGTACTGATCAGTAAAGTGTTTTATAAAAACCCAACATACCGGGCTTCCCTGGTGACACAGTGGTTAAGAATCCGTCTGCCAATGCAGGGGACACGGGTTCAAGCCCTGGTCCGGGAAGATCCCACATGCTGCGGAGCAACTAAGCCCGTGCGCCACAGTTGCTGAGCTTGCGAGCCACAACTACTGAGCCCACGTGCCACAACTACTGAAGCCTGTGAGCCTAGAGCCTGTGCTCCACAACAAGAGAAGCCACTGCAATGAGAAGCCTGCGCACCGCAAGGAAGAGTAGCCCCCGCTCACCACAACTAGAGAAAGCCCACACGCAGCAACGAAGACCCAACCCAGCCAAAAACAAATAAATAAAATAAATAAAATTTTAAAAAATCCAAAATACCAAGATCAGGAGATTTCACAATAAAATTCAAATTTCTGCTTCTCTTGAAAAATCAGCTCTGGCAACACTGGGCCCGTATTCTGAGGGGCTGCCTCCTAAAGTAGGGCAAAGCTCTCCAGTTTGTCACATCCCCTATTGCCTTTCTCATTTATCTTGCTTCACTGCATTATTTACTCATGACTGCCCCCTGTAGGCACTGTCTTGTGATCCCTAGACTAGAACAAAGGGGGTGTCTCTCTCCTGACCCCCAATAAGACACTGGGAAGTGAAACATCATTCCCAAAAGTGGTTACCCAGGTCAAAAGGAAACAAGTTTTCCTGTTAAAAAGAACGTGACTCAGAGCAGAAATCCCAGTAGCCAGGTCAGAAATTCCCCTGGAAAGATCCAGTGGCTGCTCCCCAGAGGCCAAGAAAACACATCCATCATGTATGTACCAAGCCCCTCCTGCTGGTTCACCCCACCCGCTGGAGAGTTATATAGGATGATCCCAATTGGTAGTAAACTAATATACACATGCCAGGAAAAAAAAAAAGGCACCAAAATGTTAAAAGTGTTTATTTTTAAAATACAGGTGATTTTATCGGTTTTACACTTTCTAGTATTTTCCAAATTTTCTACAATAAGCAAGAGTGACTTTATAGTCAGAAAAAAATTTTTTTTCTTTGAAATATCACTCAGGTTGCATGTATGAGTTATTGGTGGGTCTGCCACACCTCTCGACTACATGCCCCTTCCTACCACATTCCATACCTCCCATAGCCCCAGGGCCTGGACTGAACCCAAGTGGGGGCTTGACATCTGTTAGCAATGCCCTTAGCTTTTCATTGGCCATAGCCTTTCTCTCTGCCTGACTTAGACACACCATGTGGTCTTTAGAGTAAAGGTTTGGGCTGTGTAGCCACTTTCTACCCCAAAGAAAGCTGCCGCTTGTTTTCAGACTCCAGAATTTGTTTCTTAGACTGAGATGTGCCAAGACAGGGCTAGGAACTCTTGTCCTGTTTTCTCGGGGAGGCCAGCCCAGGAATTGTGGCAGAGATTCCAGGAGAGGCATCCATAACTTATAGCAGGAAGATAACAACTTGGGGCCTGAGTTTCTTTCCTACACTAAGGGGGAGAGAGTCATGGAGTGAGAATTCGTGACAGTCACAGAGGGATGCAAACGACCTTGGGAAAATAACTTTCCTTGTATTTTAGTTTCCTCATCTGACAAATGTTGACTACAACACCTGAAAGTCCTTTCAAGTACTAGCATCATACATTTCTTTTATATTTAAAACCTGTATGACCTCAAGCAAGTAATTAAAACTCCCTGATGTTTATGACAACATAGCACATTGCATGCTTAAACAGCTTTTTACAATTATACTATCACACATCTTGTTAAATCTTAGTGTGCCAGTGATGTAGCTATGGAGAAATTGAAGCTCAGAGAGGCTGAGAGAAATCTGCCCCAGATCACACCTACACAGAAGTGGTGGCAGAGGAACCAAAACCAGGTTCTGGCCCTGCATCTCCCACTTCACTCTGTCCTTCCTATCCACAAGGTTGTCACCAGCCCAGGAAAGGCAAGCAAGCCATGGAGAGCATTACATACGGGTGTCCTCAATGCTCTAAACCTCTTGAGACCTCTGTCCATATGGTAGCTGTATAACTCTTGAAGAAAATGCCAAACTGTTTTCCAGAATGGTTATGCCATTTTACATTCCCACCGTGTATGAGTTCCAGTTCCTCTACATCCCGCCCCCAACACTTAGTACTGTCAGTCTGCTTAATTTTAGACATTCTCATAGGTATACAGTGGTATCTCATGGCTTTAATTTTTATTTCCCTAATAATCAATGATGTTACGCCTCCTTCTAATGTGCTTATTGGCCATTGATATATCTGGTAAAGTGTCTGTTCAAATCTTTTACCCATTTTTAAATTGGGTCGTGTTACTTCCTTACTGAGTTTCGAGAGTTCCTTATATATTCTGGATACAAGTCCTTTGTCAGATACATGATTTGCAAATTTCTCCCAGTCCTAGCTTGTCTTTTCATTCTCGTCAGTGACTTTTGAAGAACAGAAGTTCTCAATTTTGATGGTCCAATTTATCTTTTTTTTTTCTTCTTTGAAGCATGCTTTTGGTATTACACCTAATACATCTTTGCTTAACTCATGGTAACAAAGATTTCCGACCAATGTTTCCTTCTAACAGTTTTATAGTTTTAAGTTTTACATTTAGACCTTTGATCCATTTTTGTTTTATTGTGGTAAAATATACATAAGATGAAGTTTATCATTAAAAAAAAAAAGACACTATTTTTAAGAGTTTTTTTTTTTTTTCTGGCTGCACCCTGCAGCTTCTGGGATCTTAGGTTCCCCAACGAGGGATTGAACCTGGGCCCTCAACAGTGAGAGAGCAGAGTCCTAACCACTGGACCGCCAAGGAATTCCCATTAAGAGCAATTTTAGGTTCACAGCAAAATTGTGCAGAAGGTACAGAAATTTCCCATATACCCCCTGCTCCCACACATGTACAGCCTCCCTTATTATCAATGTCCCCCCACCCCCTGTACATTTGTTACAATCAACAAACCTACATTGACACATCATCACCCAAGGTACATAATTTACGTTAGGGTCCACTCTTGGTGTTATACATTCTATGGGTCTAGAGGAATGTTTAATGACATGTATCCATCATTATAGTATCACACCCAGTAGTTTCACTGCCCTAAAAATCCTTTGTGCCCCACCTATTCTTCCCTCCCTCTCCCCCAATCCCTGGCAACCACGGATCTTTTTAGTCTCCATAGCTGTGCATTTTACAGAATGTCACATAGTTGGAATCATACAATACGTAAACTTTTCTTCTTCAGAATGCATTTTAAAGTGTCCTCCATGTCTTTTCATGGCTTGATAGTTCACTTTTTAAAATTTTTTTGGTTGAGTTGGGTCTTCATTGCTGTGCGCAGGCTTTCTCTAGTTGTGGTGAGTGGGGGCTACTCATCGTTGCAGTGCATGGGCTTCTCATTGAGGTGGCTTCTCTTGTTGTGGAGCACAGGCTCTAGGCACACGGGATTTAGTAGTTGCGGCACTCCAGCTCAGTATTTGTGGCTCGCGGGCTTAGTTGCTCCATGGCATGTAGGATCTTCCCAGACCAGGGATCGAATCTGTGTCCCCTGCATTGGCAGGCAGATTCTTAACCACTGTGCCACCAGGGAAGTCCCAGTTCATTTCTTTTTAGTGCTGAAAAATACTCCATCATCTGGATGTACCACAGTTTACTTATCCATTCACTTACTGAAGGACATCTTGGTTGTTTCCAGGTTTTGGCAATTATAAGTAAAGTTGCTATAAGTACCCATGTGCAGGTTTTTGTGTAGACGTTAAATTTTCAACTCCTTTGGTAAATACCAAGGAGCATGACTGGTGGATGGTATGGTAAGAACATACTTTGTTTTGTAGATAATTGCCAAAATTGTCTTCCAAAGTGGCTGTACCATTCATTTTGCTTTGCCACCAGCAATGAATAAAATTTCCTGTTGCTCCGCAACTTTGCCAGCATTTGGTGTTGTCAGTGTTCTGGAACTTGGTCATTTTAATAGGTGTGTAATAGTAATTTTTAACCATTATTAAGTACACAATTCAGGGGCATTAAGTACACTCACAATGTTTTGTAACCATCACTACAATCTACTTCCAAAACTTTTTCATCACCCAAAATAGAAACTCTTTAGCTATTAGCAGTAATTCCCCATTTGCCCCGCCCCAGCCCCTGAAAACCTCTATTCTACTTTCTGCCTCTATGAAGTTGCCCACTCTAGGTTCCTCATATAAATGGACTAACAGAATATTTGTCCTTTGCGTCTGGCTTATTTCACTTAGCATAATTTTTTCAAGGTTGTAGCATGTATCAGAACTTTATTCCTCTTTAAGGCCAACAATTATTCACTTCATGTATATACCACATTTTGTTTATCCATTTCTCTGTGGGTGGATATTTGGGTTGATTCCATCTTTTAGTTACTGTGAGAAATGCTGCAATGAACACTGCTGTACAGGCATCACTTTGAGTTCCTATTTCCAATTCTTTTGGGTATATACCTAGTAGTGGAACTGCTTGGTCATACAGTAATTCTGTTTAGCTTTTGGAGGAACCACCAAACTGTCTTCTGTAGTAGCCTATTTTACATTCCTACTAGCAACATATGAGAGTTCCAATTTCTCCACATCCTCACCAACACTCATCTTCTATGTGATAGCAGCCACCCTAATGGGTGTGAAGGGGTATCTTGTGGTTTTGATTTGCATTTCCCTAAAAATTAATAATGTTGAACATCTTTCCATGTGCTTATTGGCCATTTGTTTATCTTTTTTGGAGAAATATCTTCAAGTCCTTTGCTCATTTAAAAATCTTTTTGTTGTTGTTTTTAAGAGTTCTTTGTATATTCTGAACAATAACTCATCAGATGTATGATTTGCAAATTGCTCCCACTCTGTGGGTTGCCTTTTCACTGTCGGTAGTGTCCTTTGATGCAACTGATTTTTGTGTTGTGTACCCTGTAATTTTGCTGAATTTGTTGGATCAAGTAGCTTTCTTATGGATTCTTTGGAATTTTCTCTATACAGGATCACCTCATTTGTGAATATTTTACTTTTTCCTTTCCAATTTGGATGCCTTTTCTTTTTCCTGTCTAATTGGTTTGGCTCAAACTTCTTATACTATGTTGAACAGCAATGGTGATAACAGGTGTCCTTGTTTTGTTCCTGATCTTCGGGGAAATGCTTTCAGTCTTTCACCAGAGAATGTTGGCTATCAGTTTTTCATAAATATCCTTTATCACGTAACGCAGGGGTCCCCAACTTTTTTGGAACCAGGGACTGGTTTCATGGAAGACAATTTTTCCACTGGTTTGGGGGGGAATGGTTCAGGTGGTAATGCGAGCGATGGGGAGAGAGATGATGCTTCACTCTCTCGGCGCCTGCTGCTCACCTCCTGCAGTGCGGTCTGGTTCCTAACAGGCCGCGGACTGGGCCCTGGGAGCTGGGGACCCCTGATGTAAAGAATATTCATTCCCTTCTATTCCTAGTTTTCTATTGTTTTATCATGGAAGGGCATTGTGTTTTGTCAAATGCCTTTTCTGCATCAACTGAGATGCTCATATGGGTTTTTCTTTGTCCTATTAATGTGGTGTATTACACTGATTTTCTTACATTGAACCACCCTTGCATTTCTGCAATAAACCCTTTTGGTCATGGCATATAATCCTTCTAATATGCTGTTGAATTTAGTTTGCTTGTATTTTGTTGAGAATCTGCTAAGAACTTCTATCTTTCCATCCACTTAAAGTGTGTTTATATTCATTTCATGCAGTAGTTATAATAGCTGCTTTATAGGTTTTGATATGAGCTGGCATCTGTCAAGGGACTTTCCCCTTGAGAATTGGTCACATGGTAATTCTGGACAATATCTTGGACATTTTGAATATTATGTTGTGAGACTCTAGATTCTGTCTAAATCCTCTCAAGAATATTTTTGTTTCAGCAGGCAATTTAACCTGTCAGAAGGATAGGGTTCCTTAGACGTTTTAGCTGCCTGTGCCACCACTACAGCTCTAGCTCTATGACAGGGCCATACTTGGGCCAAAATAGGAAGAGAAATAGAATGGTGATTCCCCTTCTTTAGACAAGTGTCCCCTTTTCCTGGTTCCTCTGCCCAGACAATAATAGTTTTAGCTGCCAGAGCTAAAGTGCTGCAGCCTTGCAACTTTTGCCTGCTCTTGGGGGCCAGCAGAGGGAAAAAAAGAAATGGATTTCCTATTATGTTCTCCAGCTCACAGGGTCCCTTTTCCCGGTCCTCTGGCCAAAGCCAAGCTGGGTTCTTTAGGGGGTTTTGCAGCCTGACCTCAGAAGTGAAAGCCATGAAAAAGGAAAAACACCAGGAAACTCAGCCCTGTAGGGATTGTGTAAGTTTTGACTCCCCCTCCCTAATCTGACTTCTTTTATTTTTCAGAATCCTCAGGTAACTTTTTGTATTTTTTCCAATTTTTGGTTATAATCAGTTGGAGATAGGCTGTAGTGGGCTTAAATCTTGACCAGCACCAGAAGTTGGGAAGCAATTTCTGAGAACTCATGATCTGTGCTTTCACACAATTTCACAAGAGCCAATACTGTTGCTTTCCACCTACACTTGCATAAACTGATGCTAGGAAGTCGCATCTGAGAACTGTGAATTTGCGCTTGCTTTCACAAAAATGGCTGTCTTAGCTACATTTGCTCAAATTCGTAACAGGAAAATTTATGAATCTAAGCTTAGCTTTCACAAAAACTGTTTCATTCTTATTTCATCCAAATTTGCTTGAACATACTTTTGAGACATTTTGATTGGAGTTTCTTTTAACAAAAAGTGTTTTTTATCCTCTAGGTTTGCTCAAACTCCTGCTGAAGTCTTGAAAACTTTTGAATCTGACTTTATTTTCATAAAAGACTATTGTTTCAGCTAGATTCGTACAACTGAGAAATTCTGTGAACTCTTGAAAATTTTGAGAAAAACTTGTGAAGTTGAGCTTTTCACCAAAACTGAAGGGCGTGGGACTTCTCTGGTGGTCCAGTGGTAAAGAATCTGCCTTCCAATGCAGGGGACGGGAGTTCAAACCCTGGTCAGGGAACTAAGATCCCACATGCCGTGGGGAAACTAAGTCCATGCGCCACAACTACTGAGCTCGCACGCCTCAGCTACAGCGCCTGCATGCCGCAAACTACAGAGCCCACGTGCTCTGGAGCCTGCACGCCACAACTAGAGAAGAGAAAACCCACACGCCACAACTGGAGAGAAGCCAGCAAGCCACAACAAAGAGCCTGCGTGCCGCAACTAAAACCTGACACAGCCAAAAATAAATAAATAATCTTTAAAACAAAAACAAAAACAAAAACTGAAGGGCGTGCATTGGCAGCGGTCATATTTTGCCTCCCTCCATAAGGCCAGGCTGAGGCAAAATCATGTTGAACGTATTCTAGGCCTCCGTCAATAATGCCAAGTGGTACAATTCCAGGTGGCACCAATCACTCTGTATCTAGGGCAGGGATTGGGGCAAATCTGGTCCGTGGATTGTTTCTGTACAATCAGTTAGCCAAGACTGGATTTTACATGTTTAAAGAGTTGTTCAAAAGAAAAACGGTATATGTGACAGATCACATGTGGCCTACAAAGCTTAAAATATTTAATATCTAGCCCCAGACAGAAAAAGCTTTGACAACACTGTTCAGTGGTTACCAGTTCTAGACTGGAAAATGGAAAGGGACTTCATGGAACCAGGCAACACGATGACTGTACCTTCTGCCAAAGGGTGCTAAACTGGCCAAGTTTAGTACGGGGAAGCCTAGTCTAGAGATGCAGACTCTTCAGCCTTTCCATCACCTTTCCTCCCTGGTTCTACTGCCTCTGTGGCCACTCCTTTCTTTGGCTTCCCCCTTTCTCCTACCACTCACATGCTGAGAGTTCAGTCATTAGCTGTCTCCTACTCTATGCTGACCATTCCTGAAATATAATTATCACTAAGTACAACGGTTAAGAGCTAGGATCACAGAGTAAGGCTGCCTTACTGTGCATCTATCTACCGTACTTCCTAGTTATGTGATCTCAGGCAAATCACTTAATGTCAGTTTTCCCAACTATAAAATGGAGATAATAGGGTTATTCTAGAAGGAGTAAATGAAGTTAAGGCATGTAAAGCACCCAGCATGTAAGCAGTCAATAATGCTGGCTCTGATAAATGTTACCCACTACCATACTTTTTACAACCATTTACAAGCCACTCAATCCAAAATCTTTTGTTCTTTTCCTTCTGTGACAGACTAATAATTGTGCCCCCATGGTCCACTCTCCTCTTCTTTTAATAATATAACCCCCAAGTTTAAATGAACACACAACCATCCAGATAGAGGCATTTTAGCCTTCTCCACAGGATGGTAAGAATTTGAGACTAGGTTCTAGCCCATGGGATCAGGGTAATTTCCAGGCCCTCTATTTTCTCTTCCCCTTCCTATGGGCCTGAACAAAGATGTGGGGCTGGTGCACTAGCTTCAACCATACAGATGAGAACCACCACCTAGGGGATGGTGAAGCATTAAGACAGTAGGACCCTGAGTCCCCAGATGATCCTGTAATATAGTTGCTTAACTGCAAGCCAGGGCCACTCACCTACCTCTGGACTGTCACATGAGAACTAAACTATTTTGTGTGAATCATTGCTTTGGAGTCCATTTGTTAGAGCAGCTTAATAGTCTAATTAATATGCATCCCAAACCTTAACCTCCAACTGCCTTGCTTATGTCCCAGAGGAACCTCAAACTCAACATTCGTAAAACCAACCTCATTATCAAGCCCACTCTGCACCCCTGCTCTTCTTGTATTTCTGAACACAAAGACTAGCCCAACAATTTCTTGATAACATCCCTACTGTCAATTTATCCCCAGACACGAGAATCTGTCGCTCTTACTACTCTCAGATTCAACCTGTCACAGAACCCCACAGCTTGACACATACATCCCTCTTCTATCATTCCCTCACCTCTGATCCCAAACCAATCCTGGCTTTATTTATTTATTTAAAAAATTTATTTATTTATTTATTTAGACTGTGCTGGGTTTCACTGCTTCGCGCGGGCTTTCTCTAGTTGCAGTGCACGGGCTTCTCATTGCGGTGGCTTCTCTTGTTGCGCAGCATGGGCTCTAGAGTGCAGGCTCAGTAGTTGTGGCGCACGGGCCTAGCCGCTCCGCGGCACATGGAATCCTCCCGGACCAGGGCTCGAACCCGTGTCCCCTGCATTGGCAGGCGGATTCCCAACCACTGTGCCACCAGGGAAGCCCCACCCTGGCTTTAGATGTTTTTTACTATGGTAGGCACTCTGCCTCCAACTCTATACTCCACAGTACTGCTCCATTACCCTTCTTAAAAATGGATCCATTCTATTTTGTTTCCACAAGTCCAAAGCATTTAGCCCTCATGAGGTGGCCCCCAGATTAAGCCTCTAGTTGATCTTCTGCACATACTCCACAAACACTTTATACCAACCACACTATTCTTTTGCTCCTCTCATCCTCTTTAAGTGCTCTTTTTCCTTTGCCTACACCAATGCTCTTCAAATGTGGTGAAGGGCCATTAAAAAAATTTCCAGCCTATTGTGGGTAAATACTTTCGAAAACACTATACACACAAATCAGAAAATCGATCACATGCTTAGATATCACAGCAATGGCAAAGTTTCTCAGTGCTTACTCTTAATTATGGTGCCTGTTTTGTCATGGACAGGCTAACTGTGCATCCACACTGGTCTGAGGACTACACTTCACACGGGTCTAGACTAACTCTCCCTTTTCCCTGCCTGGTGAACCACCACCCATCCACTTGCAACGTCCATCACCACTGCCTCCACTATGCTTTCCCTGACATTTATGCCCCATAATCACATCCTATTCAATATGCCCACCACCTTTTAAAAAAACACCCGTTATAACTTATCACATGTTATTACAATTTTCTGGTCAAATGTCAAAAAGCAGCAAGCTCTCTGAAGTCAGGGATACGTGCAAGTCACCCCTGCATCCTGAGCCTTGTGCCTGTCATGGGATAGAAGCTTAGAAATATAATTAGCAAATAAATGTGTCCAACACACCTCTGGCGACACACAGACAGGCAGAACTGCAGCAACTCTAAATAGACCTTTAATGACTGGGGTGTGGCTGGACCTAAACGTTGAATGGTTTAGGGCACTGGGAACTGAAGTCAAGCAATCAGTAGGCCGTCTGAGACTGCTGCTGGCGGTAGCCACCCCGGCGCATGTAGCCCTCATTTTTGCGGTAGCCATCCTTCTGGTCTGCAGGAGAGAGATGGGGAGGGGAGGGGGTGAATGCCAAGGGAGAGGCAGTAAGGGGGCCAGGACCCTGGGAGCGCAGAGGGGATGGAAGCACTCACCTCGGAAGTAGCCACCATAGGTACCCTGCTTGTGGTCAAACACCCGCTCATTGTTTTCCACCAGGCTGCCCAGCTTCTCAGCCAGCTGCAGGGCCAGGTTCTGCTGGGCAGTGGGCTCAGTGCGGTGCATCACCACTGTCTGTGTCGGCTGGTCCAGGGAGGCCTGACAGAAGTGAGGCGGAGGAAGGGACAGATCAGTCTCCTGCACTCCAATCTCTCCATGACTCCACCTGCCCATGTGCCCATGTTGATGGCCCTTACCATCAACTCCTCGTTAATGATCATCTTGCTGATGATGGAGTGCACAGTGGGCAGGTCCAGTTCAAACATGTCAGACAGTGTCTCCATGCTGGGGAGAAAGAAGGCCAAGAGCAGGGAGCAATTAGGACCCTTGACCACAGAGCTGGGGCTCCTGTGCCTCCTCAGGGCCCATCCTACCTGATGGAGTCATAGACACTGCTGTAGGTGAAGAGGTAGGTCCGCAGTGACTCTTCCTGGATCTTCCTGTGGGGAGAAGGGAGAAAAGGGGGAGATTTTCAGTGAAGGAGACCAAGTCTTTTCTTCCCCACCCACTAGGGTCTTGTTCTCTGCTCACCTAACCAGCATGGATCGGACTTTGTCAGCCTCCGGGAAAAGGTCCCACACTTTGCCATTCATCTTCTCGTTGATGATAAAACTGTGGCAGGTCTTCCAGTCACCCATCTTCATGGCCTTGGAGGCAGCGACCACGTGTTCCCTCATTGACTCGGGGGGACCTGAAAAGTTGGGAATGAGGGAGGGCCTAGGGAAACTTGGGATGAGGGCTCCTTCCCCCACAAGCACTATTTAAGGAGGAACCCAGGCTAGGAGAGCAAACAACTGGATTGAGACTCTCCCAGCTCTCCATTAAGTAGCCATGTAACTGTAATAGTCACTTAATATCAGAATAACTATATTTACATTTAGACTTAGTCTATGATGTGCCTCAGGGGATTGGCGAGTTCCTTGAAAATGCTGACAAATTGCTGTGTGTACCCTTATGCACATTTTCCTAGGAAAGGGTCCACAGCTTTTATCAGATTCTTACAAGGTTCACTGACCTAAAAAAAATGTCTAACATCCACTGCAGACAGTAGTAGAGAGGCGGGGAATGTGAACCAAGAAGCCCTAAGAGATGCTGGACATACAGATTTTCACTGGCAATTTTCCAATGAAAACAAAACAAAGTAAAGCACCACTACACAGCGCAGACAAAATGCGCCTAAAGTGTGCCCGCTCTTAATATGACCATACACACAACCAGTAGAGGACAAATCTGTAGAGGGACGTGGCTGTGGGCAATAAGCTTGGCTCACTTGCCAAGTCCTTCCATGCACCAGCCTTACAGGAAAGGCACAATTCAAAGTCCTTTCCCAGTGAAATCACAACTCACTCAACCTCTGGATTGAATGATCAGATCTCTAAAAGTGCTCAAAGAAGCCAATGTCAGATTCTTGAATGCCAAGGGTCTAGTTAGTTAGCTAAAAAATAATATGGATGAAAGGGAAAAAGACAAAAAGGTCAGAGAGACACATACCAGCTGTGTTAACCCTGGGTAAAGTCACTTAACTTTTGTGCCTCAGTTTCTTAATCAGGAAAAAGGAGGGTCATAATAGTATCTTCATAGGGCTATGACTAATGAAGAATAAATGAATTATTATTATTTATAAAACACTTAGTGCCAGGCAGGAAAAAGTAGTACGTAAGTTTATACTAAATTAAAAATACCGCTGGAATCAGGTCATGGAGACTTTAACTTAGTGACTAAGGAGGCTGGACTTCATTCTACAGGCAATGAAGAACTTCTGAAGGTGCTGGGGGTGTATAACATCCTACACTTGGTAGAAAGATACTACTGACAAATACAGACTGAAGGGGAGAATGATAGGAAGCAGGGAGCTTAATTTGTAAGCTAAGACAACGTGTCCGATGGTAAGAGACGATGGAGACTACTTAGTAAAAATGATGCTTTTATGCCATACATGGAAATGCCATTAAATCAAAGGGAATCATCTTGTGGGAAAGCTTACTCCCTTTATCTTCTCTTACTCCTTTGATTACAAGTAATCAAGGAACAAACGAACAAAGTCTGCTGCACTACAGAGCCCCACACTCACCCAGCAAGGGCTGTCGCTCGCCCACCCGCAGCTGGTGATGGAACTGCTTGCTGATCATGCGCCGGCGGGCATCACTCTCATGGGCGGCCATGTAGGGGATCTCCAGGAGCATGGCCGACACCAGGTAAACACACTCCAGCAGCTCCAGATTTATGTGCAGGTGGAAGGGCACCTGCCGGCGCCGCTCCACCTTCTCCTGCTCCTGGTTGCGCTCTTGCAGGCTGCGCAGCAGCAGACCCTGGCCCAGAAGCTCCTTGGCCCGGCCGCTTGACTGGATGTCCAGCAGGGCATTGTGAGCATCCTTGGTCAGGCCTTGGCGGAAGGCACAGATGCCCAGCTGCACCATGGTGCGGTTGTACAGGATCTAAGAGCGAAGGGCAATGCACTCAGAGGTGATAGCCACAAGGCAAGTCTTTCACAGGGTTAGGACAGAGAACAAAATAGACCAGTTCCTCCCCTTCCATGGAGCTTACACTCTAGGGACAGGGGTATGGAGGACAAAATAAGCATAATATGCAGGTGGTGCCTCAAGCTAAGGAGAAAAATAAAGCAGACGAGGAAGTTAAGAAGGGAGTCTGAGTGGTGGCAGTAGTGGTGGGAACTCACAATTTTATGTAGGATAACTAGGGAAGGCCTCATTTTGAAGGGGATGTTTAAAAACAAAGACCTAATAGAAAAAGAAAGAGCAAGTCATACAGATCCCTGGAGGAAGAAGAATATTCTAGGAAACATGAAAAGCAAGTGCAAAGGCCCGATGCCAGACGTATTCAAGGACAAGGAACGAGATATGGCTAGAGCTGGTAAAAGATGTGACCAGAAACTGAAGGCTGGGCAAGCACAGGGCGTTGTAAGCCATGTTAAAGATTTTAAGATGGGAAACCACAGGAAGCTTTTGAGCAAATAAGTTACATAATTTGACTTTATTAACAGGGTTACTCTGGCTGCTGCATTAAGAACAGCCTGAAGGGGCTTCCCTGGTGGTACACTGGTTAAGAATCCGCCTGCCAATGCAGAGGACATGGGTTCGATCCCTGGTCCGGGAAGATCCCACATGTGGAGCAACTAAGCTTGTGTGCCACAACTACTGAGCCCACACGCCACAGCTACTGAAGCCCGCCGGCCTAGAGCCCATGCTCCGCAACAAGAGAAGCCACCGCAAGGAGAAGCCCGCACACTGCAACAAGAGAAAGCCCACGCACAGCTACAAAGACCCAATGCAGCCAAAAATAAATAAGTTTATTTAAAATTAAAAAAAAAAAAAAAAAAAAAAGAATCTGCCTGCCAAAGCAGGGGACATGGGTTTGAGCCCTGGTCCGGGAAGATCCCACATGCCGCGGAGCAACTAAGCCCATGCGCCGCAACTACTGAAGCCCGCGTGCCCTAGAGCCCGTGCTCCGTAACAAAGAGGAGCCACCACAATGAGAAGCCCGCGCACCGCAATGAAGAGCAGCCCCCACTCGCCGCAACTAGAGAAAGCCCGTGCGCAGCAATGAAGACCCAATGCAGCCAAAAATAAATTAATTAAAAAAGTAAAAGGAATAAACATTAAAAAAAAGAAAAAGAAAAAGAAAAAGAAAGAACAGCCTGAAGGGATAAAAGGGCAGAAGCAGAGAGACAGACCGGGAACCTGATGGTGGCTTAGACCAGAGGGTAGCAGTGGAAGTGATAATAAGTGGTCAGATAGGGATTTTCAACACAGATGGGTGGGGAATCAAATGTGAGAGAAAAACAAGAATCAAAGGTGAATGCAAGGCTTCTGGGCCTAGGCAACTGAAAAGATGGACTTATCAATAATTAAGATAGGGAAGATTGTAGGTAGTATGGATTTTGGTGGGGGGGAAAGACCAAGTCTTTACTGACAACAAAAATATAGAGGTCAATATCGGTCATGAACTTAGATACAAAGAGCCTTAAAAACATACCAGCAAGCAAAATCCAGCAATACATATAAGAGATAATATACCATGACCAAGCAGGATATATCACAGGAATGAAAGTCTGGTATAAAAATCTAAAATCAAGGTTATTCACCACATGAACAGAATAATGGAGAAATAACTGTGCATTATTTCAATAGATGCAGAAAAAGATTTTGACAAAATTCAACACCTATTAAGGACAAAAATTCCCAGCCAACTAGGATCAGAAGAGAACTCCATCAATCTGAGAAAGTCTATCTACAAAAATACTATCTATAAAAATAGGTAACATTCTTCTTAATGGTGAAATGTTCACTGCTTCCCTGCTGATACTGGGAAGGAGGCAAGATGTCTGCTCTCACTTCTATTCAGCACTAAGTATTAGAGATTTGAGTCTTTACAATATGGCAAAAAAATAAAATAAAAAAGAAAGAAAAGTCTCAGAGATTGGTATAGTAATAAAACTGTCCCTATGTGCAGATGACATGATTAATTCAGTAAAAAAAACTTAAGGAATCTATAAAACACTAGACCCAATACAGCTGTCCCTCAGTATCCATGGGGGATTGGTTCCTGGACCCTCCATGGATACCAAAATCTGCAGATGCTCAAGTCTCTTACATGAAATGGCATAGTATTTGAATATAACTTACGGTACATCCTCCCATGTAATTTAAATCATCTGTAGATTACTTGTAACACCTAATACAATGTAAGGGCTATGTAAATAGTTACCAAACAAGGCAAATTTTGTTTTTTGGGGGAACTTTCTGGAATCCCTCCCCCTCCCCCCAAATATCTTCAATCTGCAGTTGGTTGAATCCGCAAATACAGAGGACAGAAGGCCAGACTAAAACTGAATTTAGCAAGATGGCAGGATCCAAGGCCAATGTAAAAAAATTAACTCTATTTTTAGATACTGGTAGTTAACAATTTAAAAATGAAATTAACAGGAGTTCCCTGGTGGTCTACTGGTTAGGATTCAGTGCTTTCTCTGCCGTGGCCCAGGTTCAATCCTTGGTTGAGGAACTGAGATCCCGCAAACCGTGTGGACAAAATAAAAAATAAAAATAAAATTAAATTAAATTTAAAAATTGCATTTACGATAGCATCAAAAATCGTATAATTCTCAGGAATAATTTTTTAAAAGATGTGTATTACCTCTGCAGAGAGAAACTGAAGAAATTAAATGAAGAATAACACGTAAGATCAAAAGGTTCAAAGTTGTTAAGGTGTCAGTTCTCCCAAAATTGATTTACAGATTCAATATAATCCCAGCAGGCATTTTTGCACAAATTGACAAGCTGATTTTGAAATTTATGTGGAAATGCAAATGTCACAGAACATTCCAACTATTCTTAAAAAACAACAAAGTTGGAGGAGTCATACTACCTGACTTCAAGACTTACTCTAGGGACTTCCCTTGTGGCACAGTGGTTAAGAATCCGCCTGCCAATGCAGGAGACACGGGTTCGAGCCCTGGTCCGGGAAGATCCCACATGCCGTGGAGCAACTAAGCCCGTGCGCTACAACTACTGAGCCTGCACTCTAGAGCCTGCAAGCCACAACTACTGAGCCCGAGTACCACAAGTACTGAAGCCTGCACGCCTAGAGCCCATGCTGCGCAACAAGAGAAGCCACTGCAATGAGAAGCCCATGCACCGCAACAAAGAGCAACCCCTGCTCGCCGCAACTAGAGAAAGCCTGGGCGAAGCAACGAAGACCCCATGCAGCCATAAATAAATAAATAAATAAATTAAAAAAAAAAAAAAAAAAAAGGCTTAACTCTAAAGGCACAGCCATCGAGACAGTGTGGAACTGGCGTAAGGAAAGACAAAAAGATGAATGAATGGAATAGAATAGAGAGCCCAGAAACACATTTATAGGGTCATGTGGTTGGTTTTTCATGTGGTTTTCCACAAAGGCACCAAAGCAATATAATGGGGAAAGAACGTCTCTGACCCTGACTTCACACCATATGCAGAAAACATAGACCTAAATGTGAAAGCTAAAACCACAAGAACTTCCAAAAACTAAAAATAAAAAAAGATTATCCTTATGAATTGCAAGTAGGAAAAAGTTTCTTTAGATAGGACCCAGAAAATAACCAAAAGAGATAAAACTGATATATTAGAATATACATCAAAACACATGGTTAAGAAAATGAATAGGCAAACCACAGCCTGGAAAAAAATATTTGGAAAACATTTATATGACAAAGGACTGGTATCCAGGATATATAAAGATTTCCTACAATGCAATAATAAAAAGATGAATAATCCAATCTTTAAAAAAAGGGGGGGGGCAAAAGTTGACCAGACATCTCACAAAGACATATAAAGGGCCAATAAAAATTTTTAAAGTAGTCAATTTCAATAGTTATCAGGGAAATACAAACTAACACCACATTGAGACACCATTAGACAACAACTATGATGGCGAAAATTAAGAAGACCAACAACACTAAATATTGACAAGGTAGAAGTGAAAAATGGTACAACCGGGCTTCCCTGGTGGCGCAGCGGTTAAGAATCTGCCTGCCAATGCAGGGGACAGGGGTTCGAGCCCTGGTCTGGGAAGATCCCACATGCCGCGGAGCGACTAAGCCCGTGAGCCACAACTACTGAGCCTGCGCGTCTGGAGCCTGTGCTCCCCAACGGGAGAGGCCGCGACGGTGAGAGGCCGCGCACCGCAATTAAGAGTGGCCCCCGCTTGCCGCAACTGGAGAAAGCCCTCGCACGGAAACGAAGACCCAACACAGCCAAAAATAACTATAAATAAATTTATTAAAAAAAGAAAAATGGTACAACCATTTCTGAGTTTCATTCTTTTTTTTTTTTTTTTTTTAATAAATTTATTTATTTATTTTTGGCTGCCTTGGGTCTTCATTGATGCGCGCGAGCTTTCTCTAGTTGCAGTGAGCGGGGGTTACTCTTCGTTGAGTAGAGTACTCGTACTGAGCGGGGGCTCAGTAGCCGTGGCTTGCAGGCTCTAGAGTGCAGGCTCAGTAGTTGTGGGCTTAGTTGCTCTGCGGCATGTGGGATCTTCCCGGACCAGGGCTTGAACCCGTGTCCCCTGCATTGGCAGGCAGATTCTTAACCACTGTACCACCGGGGAAGTCTCACTTTTGAGTTTCTTAAAAAACTGCACATACACCTACACTATGATGCAGCAATTCCACGCTTAAGTATTTACCCAAGAGAAACCATACATCCACACAAACTTACACATAAATCACAAGAGCTTCATTTATAATACCCCAAACTGGTTGATCAGGTATCTATCAAGAGGAAACTCAAGAACCTGTGATAAATTCATACAATGGAATAAAAAATAGGAGTGCTATTCAAAAAGCACCACCAGACAGGCTCACCAAATGTTTTATACATAAATCCCTCACAATTGTTCTAAACACACATTTATAGGATCTATACCTAGACACAGCTGTAATACTCCTACATGAAAATGTCCTCACAATGCTGCCACACACAAAATTTTATGTTTCACACGTCACACTGTATTTGGGTCCTTGTCCTTCTCAGTTTAACTGCTTAAATGCTTTTTCATCTTTTTAAGTAAGATGATCTCCTAATGTTTGTTCCAAACCAGACACATAGTAGTTATAATAAATGTTAGTTGAACCCAAATCCTATCCCAGAGGACTCTATGTTAATATGTAGGAGAATCAAAGAATGCTAGCACTAGGGAAGGACCAAGTGTCTCCCTGTATCTGCATTAGCCAGACAGGTGGCTAATCTGCCTGAGACACTTTGCCTGAACAGAGAGGACGGGGGCCTGGCCTGGTCTTCCCTTTGCCACCAGGGCCAGAACGCCTCCTTCCCACCCTACCTGTACTGGCGGGTCCGCGTGCTGAATGTTGTCTTGTAGGTGGCTCATGAGCATAAGGTCACGGGCCTGGTACCAGCGGGAGTGCAGAGCATGATGGTAGATATGGCAGAGGATGGCGCATGTGCGGATTCGGTCTGTGCGGTCCTTGGCATAGATGTACTTGCACAGTCTCTCCATCAGCACAGCTGAGTCCTCGCCCTCATTTTCGGCCTGGTCTTGCTCTGACTGGAGGGGTAGGGGGTGGGGGGAGATATTGCTGGAGGAGGAGATGCGGCAAGGACAATGGTTCTAAATGGCTCAACCTTCAGCAACCAAAGACAAGACTCCATCCAGCCTCATCCTCGTCCCTCTGCTCCACCACAGACAGTCCCCAGGGAATAGAAGATCTGCCATGAAGTCCTGACAGACATGCAGAACCGACGGACACACCCCTCTCCCCTCTGACATGGTGGCCAAGCACTTACCTTTGAGGAGCCCTCAGGGGGGGTAAGCTGCCGCTGATGGGCCTTGTAATCAAACTTGTAGTAGGTGTGGAGGATGCGCCTCAAGTAGACGCGACAGATCTCGTCAGTGGTGCCCTTCTCCTCCAGGTAGCGCTGCACACGCTCAATGATGGTGCACACCTGTGCCTCGTCCTTCAGGTGCTCCACGTACTCTGGCAGGGAGAGCACCCACCCTCAGCTTAGCCAGGCACCCAGGCTTTCCCAATCATATGTCCCTCAACAACCCAATTACCTCTGCATGTGTTTTCTGTACCCATCAGAAAAGTCTACTCACTGTGCCCTAAAAATACCATCCTCTCCTGGGACATGTCAAGCTCACTTTCCATTGCTGTCAGGCACTCTCTTCTGCTAATTCCTCCCCTGATTAACTCCTCCTCCTCCTTCTCATTCGGCTCTCACCTCAAATGGGCCCTACCTACAGATGCTTCTTCAACCATAATCTAAAGCAGCCACCACTCCAGACATCCTCTGTCACATGTCCCGATCTGAATTTCTAATTCACACTTTACATTATCTACAACTGACTCGTTCATTTTTTCTGTAGAACTGCCTTGCTTCAGCACCGAAATGTAAGCTCCATGAGCATGAAGGCCCCAAGTTGTCTTGTTCATCAATACACCTTTGACTTGGTGGACACATGTAGACACTCACATTTTACTGTGTCAATGTCCTGCATTTCCCCATTCTAATGCTTAAGGCGTACAAGCTAAACAAGCCAAGTGGACAGAGACCATCATACCCCAACAGTTCTCAAAGTAGCAGACAGCAGCATCACTTAGGAACATGTTAGAAATGCAAAATGTGAGGCCTCAGCCAGACCTATTGAATCAGAAGCTATGGGAGTGGGGTCCAGTATCTTAAAGAGGCCCTGTGGTATGAATGCTGGGGTGAGGAAGGGCTGGCTTTCCGAACATTCTCACTTAGTATAATCCTTCATTTTAATCCCTGCACTTTTCCTCTCACTGATGCCCATGCTTGCTCGGGCTCACCTTGGGAGTGAGGATCAGTGTTTTGCATTATCTTGGTAAATTCTTCATCCATTCGTTCCACCAGAGTTAGGATACAGCCACGGACACGCAGCGGCTGAAGAGAAGGCAAAGGAGGAAATAAATTAGCCCAGATTCCAGTCCTGGACTTCAACCCTTCTGTCTCCAACAAGCCTTCCCAAAGCAGACAACACACACTTCCAAATAGCCTGCCAAATCCCCTCTTTACCTGGTCGGCGTTATGCAGGTTCTCACTCTCTTCCAGAATGTTCTCTCCAACAAAGATGTTGGGGTTTGCAAACAGGATGTCCATCAGCTCATTGATGCAGTCCAGACACTTCTGCCACATCTCAGGCTGCCAAGAGATCAGACAGCAGTCAGAGCTGTGAAGGTGGGACAAGCAGATGCCTCCCAAGAGCCCTTCACCAGAAATCCACGGGCCTTCAACCACCAAGATTGCTCCAACAGTCCTTGAGTCTTGAGTCACTAGCCACCTTCCCATGACCCACCAGCTCCGCCGTGGGATGCTCCTTATTGTTCTCACCTTCATGTATGTGGCCAGGTTGGGGTTGTAGTCATAAAGAGAGGCGATGATATTGAACTTGATCTTGACGGTGACACCCTCTCCCAGGTTGTTTTCAGAGGCAATCTGAACCAGCAGCTGTAGCAGCTCAATCTGGGCTGCACTGGAGGGGTACAGAATTGGGTGAGGCACAGGAAACAAATAAAAAAGTCTTATCCTGTCATACAGCATGCCCTCTTCAGACAAGAAAAGCAGCCTCATTCCCAATACCCACCCCTAGCCTCACCACCTATATACTTGCTTCTCCCTCATAAATTCCAAACAGAAATAGCAATAATGCTAACAATCTACCATCCTCTTTCGTCACTGAATAACTAAAGAAGATGAGTATTATTCCCATTTTACGAATGGGAAAACAGCCCCCAAAGGTTAAGTGATTGATCTAAGGTCAAACAGAATGTAAACAGCAGAAAATAGACTGGTGTATTCCAAGTACATCATTCCTTCTACTGTAACCACACAAAGATTTTCCCAAAATAGCACTATTTCCCCACCAACCTTCACCCTGTGTCTTAAGAGAAAATGAGCTTTCACCCTGTAATGACACAGTCCAGGCCCATGAATCTTACCGATCAGTTCCCTTCTTGCCTCGTGCCTGTAGGATTTCATTCAGTTTCTTGATGACAACAGCGTGGGTGATCTCAGTTCCCTTGGCAAACATTTTTGGCTTCTCCTAGGTAACACACAAGTTATGTGCAGGCTGACAGAAACCTGTTCTTGCCTTAAGTGTTCTCCCGAATCCGACCAGGAGGGTACCTGTATGCTCTCCCAAACTGTTTCCCAATTCCTTTTCATTCTAAAATCCTCACCTTAACCAGGGGCACTCCACCCCGGACCCTTTCCCACTCCCCGCCTTCATTGTCTTCCTCCTCCTCATCCAGGCGCTTGGATTTCCTATCGTGCTTCTTCTTGGCTTTGTCCTCCCGTTTCTTCTCAGCTGCCTTCTTGTCCTCCTCTGTGGTGGGGGCCCTGCCAAGAGACACAGGAGAAGATGAAGGATCAGCCCCCTCTCCACCTTGAGGCTTCTTCCTCCCACGAAATTCCTCTTTTTCTCTTCCTGGGTCCAAGTTACACTCTACAAGAATGACCTATGGATAACTAACCATAACCAAAGCAAGGACCACTAAGCATTTGAATCTGCCAGACCACTTACCAAGGTCTGTTACCATATTACACTAAGCAACTCGTATGAAGGAAAGAGTATGGTCTAGTTTAATAAGACAGAGGTGCTAACCAGGCCACTACAGACACAGAAACAGCCTGTCATGTTGCTCCACAACTAAACTCTAAGGTTTTCCAAAGAATCCATAAGCAACACAGTTGTTTTTGGTACTAGTTGCTCTGTCCAGACTAATCTTTTTTATTTTTTTTTAAATAAATAAATCTATTTATTTATTTAGTTCGTTAGTTAGTTAGTTATGGCTGCGTTGGGTCTTCGTTGTTGTGCACGGGTCCTCTCTAGCTGCGGCTAGTGGGGGCTACTCTTTGTTGCAGTGCGCCATCTTCTCACTGCGGTGGCTTCTCTTGTTGCGGAGCACGGGCTCCAGGCGTTGTGGCTCCAGGCTCTAGAGCGCAGGCTCAGTAGTAGTGGTGCACAGGCTTAGTTGCTCCGCGGCATGTGGGATCTTCCTGGACCAGGGCTTGAACCTGTGTCCCTGCACTGGCAGGGAGATTCTTAACCACTGCACCACCAGGGAAGACCCCAGACTAATCTTTTTATCACCAACTGAGTTATCAGTTTAAAATCAGTGCTTAGAAAAAAAAAAAGTTTTGCGGTTCCCAGACTGGCTGCTTTTCCCTGCCTTTCTTTCCCCTCTTATGAAAATTATTAATATAAATTCTGAATTAAAAAAAAAAAACTGTTCAATACAACAAAATGTCCCCAACAAAAGAGAAAAATATCACTGGCTACCTCAAAGTGGACTTAAGCTATTTGATGTCTGAAACCATTTCCAGACTTTAATACTTATATAATGAAATATAAACCAAATGACAGGGACAAATTATTTTAAACTTTATAAAGATACTGAGGAAAAAGTCTCTCCAGAAAGACTTGAGAACAGACATTCAAGTTATCTATGATTAAAACACCATTTAAACATTTATAAATAAATTTCATTTTAACTGCTTAAAAGGTTTGAATATGCTTTAGTAATCGTTTATAAATTTGCCAGTTGGATTAAAACTTGCCCTTGCCAAAAGATTTATGGCATTTTTTTTTTTTTTTGGGGGCCATGCCACGTGGCTTGTGGGATGCTTGTGGGATCTCAGTTCTCCAACCAGGGACGGAACCCGGGCCATGGCAGTGACAGCACCGAATCCCAACCACTAGACCACCAGGGAACTCCCTATGCCATAACTCAATAAAAGCTTAATGGTTTTTCCTCCTGTACTAATGCAATACTCCCTAACGATAAAAACTCTCATTTCATAGCTAAAATCCTTTGCAAATACGCTAAGTGTGTTCATTAAGCTGAAACTGCTTGGTCTGCATCATCCATCCCCAAAGCTCTGAGATCACAGGACCTCATGCTATTTAAAAATCAATGCTGTCTAAACTTCAAAAGAACTTAATTATCCTTGGCCTAAAGTTTTACTCGAAGCCCTCAGGATATTGTGATTCACACCTCAAAAACACAAACTCTCACCCTATGAAATTCTAACTGAAAGACCTAAAACTTGACTTGATCTCTCCCCTATGACAGATTATACCTTGGTATATTCACATCGTTAGAATCGATCAGAAAACTGACATTTATGCTCTCAGGTAGAGGGACATCACCAGATACACCTCCACCTAAACACATAGCTAAGAAACTGAAGACATTAAGAGACACCAATAGAAGTTAGTCCTAAAACTACACTGAAAAGGACCATTCCACACCCTCTTAACCACAACTATGATCTAGAGCCCCTAGACATACACTCTTCCTTAGGATCCTAACAACTTGGAGATCCAGTCCCACCAGAGGTCTATCCTGAGGTTCACTTTAAAAAAGGCCTCCAGAAGCAGGTAGCTCTTAGAAGCAGACAGCATCTCGGCGAGATTCCACAGGGCAACCATATCAGATGTAGACAACTTCCTCCAAAACCCTTCAGATTAGGATTCCTAATTGAGACAACAAATGTATTCTGTGTATTCCTCCTCTTTTAACTTCTTTTGAATCAGTTCATCATTATCGAAGTTTCACAGTAAAAATCTTGGTTGCTCACTATTGGAAGAGGTCATTGAGAGGATGTGACCATGGGCTGACCCAAGAGCTGGACCCAGGGTACTGGAGGCTCATTACTCCCTCCCCTGTCCTTGGAATGTACGTTCTGCTCACGGTTCCCACCTTAGGAGCCACTTCAAGGATGCAGCCTTGAGAGCAATGTGTTGAGACCATCTGATCTGAATATGTGACTGAGCTCTATTATAGCCTCTATATAAACTCTTAAGCTTCTGGAAGACAGGTGCAGAGATCTACTCATCTTGAGGCCACCAAAGATAAACCTTGTATTTAAGTCCCCTTGCTTATTACACCTGCCACCTACCAATCTGGAGTGGTCTGCCTGTTTCTTCGGTCTCTCCTTGTCCTCTGTGCATGGGGATAGTTTCAGATTTTACCAGGGAGCTCCCAAGATTGCAAACCAATATTCACATTTGATTAAGACTCCAACATGGTAACTTATGAGAAGGGGTCCAAGATACTAGATTTCATCAGTTTGTACTTAAGAATTCCTACCCCAACTACCAATTCAGAAACACAAACATGTGATCTGTAATTTACCTCTTGTATGGTCCAAAATAACAAATAATTTAAACATTTCAGCCCCAAACTAACAAATTCCTTAGCTAAGAATTAACCTTAAATAGGGAATTCCCTGACAGTCCAGTGGTTAGGACGCTAAGCTTTCACTGCCGAGGGCGTGGGTTTAATCCCTGGTCAGGGAACTAAGATTCCATAAGCCACGAGGCTCGGCTAAAAATTAAAAAAAAAAAAAAAAAAAGAATTAACCCTAAATAAAACTGATCTCAAATACTGGTCAGTCAAGGCTAATAAATAAAGATGTGCAATAAATAACATCTTATTGAACCTGGATAAATACTTTGGAAAAAACAAATCAATTAAGAAAAAAGCCACTTGATTAAAAGTTCACTAAAGTGATTCTTAAAGACATTCTCCTAGATAGGCTTAGCCTGATTAGAAAATTAAATAAAGGTCCTAAATGTTTCTTTTATTGTATCTGTGACTATCCTCATATTTTCTGCCCAAACCCACTATCTAATATCCAGGTGCTTTAATGTTGCTAGACAACCTTATTATCCCACATCAAAGAAACTGAAGCTCTTGAGATTAAATGTGTTCCTTTACGTGCTTGTTTTGACCAAAAGATGAAAGCTGAGAAATTCTGATGAGAGGAAGGGTATAGTCTGGTTTAATACGGAGATGTTGAAAAAGGATGCTGGCAGACATTATAGGGACAGCCTGTCATGTTTCTAAATAATTCATTAACAACTGAAACTAACCTTGGCTGGCTTAGATAGCTAATGAGTTTACACACACACAAATGTGCAAACAAAATTCAACATTCCCACCACCGTCTGCGGTTTCTCCCTCTCTCCTTATTCCTCTTTCTCTTATCAAATTCTTTTTTGTCTTGGTTAGAAATCGATCTTAAAAGTTGGTCTACCTTGTTATACAAGTAAAATAGTGTCTCTGAGTTATTCTTTGACACTACAAAGCCACAAACTCTTAATGTCAATAAGGCCTTTGAGGATCCCATGGTTAAACCCAACCTCTGACACTTGACACTTTAACTAAATCTAATTTTAGATTTTTTTTTGTGGCCGGGGGGGGGGGGGGGCGGTGAATCAGGTGGGTTAGGTACACAAAGTAAAATTTCACAGGTTAATAAAATATATCAAGGGTAACCTCTAAAGTAAAAATAATAAAGATAGGATTAATCTTAAAATAATTAGTCTGAAAAATAATTCTGAAAGCCAAATCTCTCCCAACCAAATTACATACTGTATGAATCCATTTATATAAAACTCTAAAAAATGCCAACCTATCTAGTGATAGAAAACAAATCAGCAGTTGATCACAGAAAGGGCAAAGAGAAGTGGGGCAGGAGAGGTTTACAAAGGGGCATAAAGCAATTTTTAGGAGTGATGGATTTTATTTACTCTGATTGCAGTGATGGTTTCATGAGTATAAACATGTCACAACTTATCAAACTGCTAACTTAAATATGTGTGGTGGGCTTCCCTGGTGGCACCCTGGTTAAGAATACACCTACCAATGCAAAGGACACGGGTTTGAGCCCTGGTCCAGGAAGATCCCATGTGCCGTGGAGCAACTAAGCCTGTGGGCCACAACTACTGAGCCTGCACGCCACAACTACTGAAGCCCGTGTGCCTAGAGCCCGTGCTCCGAAACAAGAGACACCAACATGGAAGATTGGAATTGACAATATATACAGTAATATGTATAAAATAGATAACTAATAAGAACCTGCTGTATAAAAAAATAAAAATTAATTACTTAAATTAAAAAAAGAGAGGCCACTGCAATGAGAGCCCATGCACTGCAACGAACAGCCCCCGCTTGCTACTACTAGAGACAGCCCACGCGCAGCAATGAAGACCCAATGCAAAAATAAATAAATAAATTTATGTTAAAAAAAGGAAGTTAAAAATAGTAAGAGGATAAATAAAAAGCACATTAATAAGAGAGCAAGAACAAGACAAAATACATTTATAATCACAATAAATGTAAATTAACCTGCAGAGATTAAAAAGCAGAGATCAAGTTTTGGAGACAGTGGTGGTGGTTGCACAACCGAGTGAATGAACTCAATGACACTGAATTGGACACTTAAAAAATGATTAATGGTAAATTTTATGAGTGGCACAATTGAAAACAGAAAAAAAAATAGCAATGATCATGAGATGAAAACGAAAAAAAGCCGAGCTGTGTTTGTAAGAGACATCTCTAAACATAAACCATGGTAAAGTGCAAAATAAAAGGACAGGAGAAGATATACAGTTGACCCATGATCGATGTGGGGTACGACATGGGGATGGGGTGGCAATCCCCCGTCAAAAATCCGCATGTGACTCTACAGTTGGTCCTCTGCATCTGAAGATTCAACCAACCATGGACCGTGTGGTACTACAGCACACATTTATTGAAAAAGTCTGTGTATAAGTGGACCTGTGCAGTTCAAACCAATGTTGTTCAAGGGTCAACTGTATGTGTGTTCTCAAAGATGCCCTATTATCAAGCAGAGGAAGCCCCCTTCTAGTCCTACTTTGTTGAGTGCTTTTATCATGAGGGAGTGTTAGGATTATTCTCAAATGCTTTCTCTGTGTCTACTGAGATGACTATAAGGTTTTTATCCTTTATCCTATTTATATGGTGTATTACGTTAATTGACTGTCGTGCGTTACACTAACTTTGCATTATTAGGATAAATTGCACTTGGTCATGATGTAAAAGCCTTTTTGTATGTTGCTGGACTGGTTTTTGCTGAGGATTTTTGAACCTAAATTCATAAAAGATACTGGTCTGTAGTTTTCTATTCTCATGATATCCTAAGTTTAACCTTAGTCCCCACTTGTTCCCTCAGACAGGAGCCTTTGTGCAATGCACATGTGCAGTGCACACTACACACACTGGTCCAAATAATGGAGACTTCAATACACAATTATTGAAAAGACAAAAACACAAAGGAAATATAAAAGATATGAACCAATAATAAGGTTGATATTTCTATAGGATGTCAGTAGGCTTAAAACATGAGTTTCACAGTAAAGCAAATTTAAGAGATAGCTAATGAAACAAAGTTAAACAGATCAATTTTGCTTAACTGATATATGGTTGTAAACTCTCCAATAAGGGAATATGATACTGTGGCATAATAAGAAATATTTATGTGGGGGCTTCCCTGGTGGCGCAGTGGTTGAGAGTCTGCCTGCCAATGCAGGGGACACGGGTTCGAGCCCTGGTCTGGGAGGATCCCACATGCCGCAGAGCAACTAGGCCCGTGAGCCACAGCTACTGAGCCTGCACATCTGGAGCCTGTGCTCCGCAACAAGAGAGGCCACGATAGTGAGAAGCCCGCGCACCGCGATGAAGAGTGGCCCCCGCTTGCCACAACTAGAGAAAGCCCTCACACAGAAACGAAGACCCAACACAGCCATAAATAAATAAATAAACAAATACTTTAAAAAAAAAATGGCTCCCATGTATCCATATTAAACTGCCCTTTTAAAAAAAAATAAAAATAAAAGTAAAAAAAAAAAAGAAATATTTATGTGGTCTTTGTCCTCAGTTCCCGACACAGAGCTCCTAAATCCCTTGGAATTTCCTGAGCAATAGGAGCATCTTTCATTCTAATGAGGCCTTGACAGGCCTCCAGAAAGCTTTCAGGATGGGGGCTGGTTGCCAGAAAGACCAAAGCATGATTAGAGGGGTGGAACTTATAGCTCCACCCTCTGACCACCAAGGAGGATAAGAGGGACTGGAAATGGAGCCCAGCATCAACGGCCAACGATTTAACCAATCAAGGATATGTAATGAAGCCTCCATAAAAATCCTTAAATGATAATTTGGAGAGCTTCCTGGTTGATGAACCACTGAAATGCTAGGAGGATGATGAACTGAGAGAGGACACTGAAGCTCCATGCCCCTTCTCCCATACCCTGCCCTATGCATCTCTTCCATTTGGCAGTTCCTGAGTTGTATCCTTTATAATACGCTGGTAATAGTAAGTAAAGAGCTTTCCTGAGTTCTGTGGGTCGATCTAGCAAATTATCAAATCTGAGGAGGGGACTGTAGGAACTCTGTGAATTTAGAGCCGGTTGGTCAGAAGTACGGGAGCCACACTTGGAACTTACAACTGGCCTCTAAGGTGGTGGCAGTCTCACGGGGTCTATGCTAACTTTGGGTAGTGTCAGAACTGAATTAGTGTTGAACACCCAGTCGGTGTCCAGAGAGTTGGAAAACTAGCTGGTATGAGAAAAAAACACATATGGTGTCAGAAGTGTTGTGAGTAAAAAGACATCAGATACACAATACTCCCCCTGCATTTGACCAGTGTTCCCTGGAGCACACAATGAAAAATGCTTCTCAATAAAATGGCTGTGTCTGACCCCTCTAGTGTGAGGGAACTCACTAACTCCTGAAGCTGCATAACCCCAACTTTTGAAAGCAGGAAAGCAACCCTTAGAGCATCAGTATTTCTGCCAGTTATCACTGAGCTAGATACTCAACTTCTGTAGAATACACAGGGATAGGTGTCACCTTGACTTCAGAGGAGGAAACCAGGACCTAAGAAGGTTAAGTAACTCACCCAAGTTGACAGATACTAAAGTAGTAAGGGCTGTGACCAGAATCCAAATCAGAATCCTCCCCCATACCATGACGATACTAGTAAAGTTCAGGAAGGCTTGCTGCAGTCTATATGCTATATGCTAGGTTCTCAGAAGAGTGAGAAGAGACGCTACTGTCACTGAGGGCACACCACATGCCAGTCCCAGGCTGAGCCAGGCGTATCACCTCCCTATATTTTTGCAGGTATCCTTGAGACAGGGTCAAGTACCACTCCATTTTACAAAAGATAAAACTGAAGACTGGAAAGGTTAAGTAGCTTACCCAATATCACACAGCTAATCAGCATCAAAGAGAGATAACACTCAGTCCACATGCAGCAAGTAATGTCATGGTTAAATATTTGGACAGTGGAACCTTCAAATCTCATCTGCAGGACACATTAGCTTTATGACCTTAGCCAACTAACATACTTGACTCTGAGATCCCTCTGTTGGCCTCTACAACCTAAAAGGACTCCATGGGGGGAGGAGCAATATAGGAGTAGGGGATTAAGAGGTACAAATCACTAGGTATAAAATAAGCTACAAGGATATACTGTACAATACCGGGAACTAATCTATAAATGGAGTATGACTTTTAAAAATTATGGATAACTAGGGACTTCCCTGGTGGTCCAGTGGTTAAGAATCCACCTTCCAATGCAGGGGACGTGGGTTCAACCCTTGGTCGGGGAACTAAGATCCCACATGCTGTGGGGCAACTAAGCCCGTGTGCCGCAACTACTGAGCCTGCAAGCCACAACTAGAAAGAAGCCCGTGCCTCAATGAAGAGCCTGTGCACCGCAACAAAAGATCCCGCATGCTGCAAACAAGATCCCACGTGCCACAACTAAGACCCGACACAGCCAAATAAATAAAATAAAATAAAAAATAAGTTAAAAAAATTATGGATCACTATACTGTACACCCATAACTTATATTATACAGCAACTATACTTCAATAAAAAAACCTTTTAATGTCAAAATAAAAAATAAAAGACAAATAAAAATTAAAACTGAAATGGAAAAAATAAATAAATAAATAAAAGGACTCCACAGGAGCAACAACTTTCAAGATGATTAAAGGCTTCCTACCCCTCCCACTGTGGCCCAAAGTACCACTACTTTTCTTACTTTTTAAGGAATCTTGATGCCAGCACTGTCTGTTTCCCTTCTTCCTCCTCTGAATCTGAATCAGAAGATGTGGAACCTGTGTCCCAATCTTCATCATCTTCTGAATCTTCTGAGTCCTCATCTTCATCCTTAGAGAAAAAAAAGATGATCAGAAGAAACAAGATGGGAAGACTGACTGGTGTCTCTGCTCTCCCAGCTGACACATGTTTCAGAGACTCTCAGGAGCAGAAGAAGAGTGGTTGAATCAGGATATTAAGAGCTGGACTGGACCACCAAGACCCAGAGAGAAGTGGTAACTTGCTCCAGGGACACAAAGCTACCCTGGGGCAGAGCTGGGCCCGCAATCTAGTTCTCCAGATTCCAAGTCACTCAGTGCTCTAATCGAAGAGGAAACCTGTCCCCAGACCAGACTCTGCTAAACCCCACCCCTCCCAACCCTAGGGCTCTGTGAGTCTTTTCTTCTCCCCAGAGACCCAAGAATGGTCCACAACAGACAAACCACCCCTCAGTGTAACCCTGGCTCTTACCTCCATCTTTTTGAGGAACTTCCGACTCTCCCCAGAAGGAGCTTCTGATTTCTTCTTTAGGAAAGCTGCAGCACTGACTCCTTCATCATCCTCATCCTCATCTGAAGAGCCTGGTGGGAAAGGGGAGAGAAAAAAAAGAGTTAGAATGGTGAAGAGCTGAATGACAACCAAGAAAACAAGCCAAGGAAACCCTTAATTTTAGACTTCCTAACCATCTGCAATTAAGGGTTTTCCTCACTCACCTTCTGAATCCTCCTCATTCTTCTCAGCATCTTCATCTGCAGACTGCTCAGGGTTCTTGACAGAAGGAAAGGAGAGAATAATTAAGGATGCCTGCCAACCACTACCCCATCCCATCTCCTCCACCGCACAGAGCTTTCTCATGATTCCTTCTCCAGTCACACACCTCCCATTTGCAAATACTTTTTTGTCTCAGTCATGAGGTCACTGTCCCCAAAGTTCAGAGAGTCTCCCTCTAGCAGCCTCACCTGCTTGTAATTTGTAATATGGGACTCAAAATCTCGGTTGTATTTTCGGATCTTCTGGCGCAGGGTGCTCAGGGCCTTGGCATTATTCTTGTTCATCTTCTTCTTCCCTTCCTTATCTTCCCATAGCTGAAGGAAAGAATAGGGAAGAAAGGGAGAACAGAGATCTGAGATTAAGTAGTATTCCCTAAACTTCAGACTTCACAACTTTTGAGTTTTGCTATCTATAAACATCTATACTACTTAATAACGATATCTGTTAACTTATTGTTTACCAATGCTTCATTTATGTATCAAAAGTACAAAACCACAAATAAGAGGTAATATAAAAATATATACGATTAAAATTCTGAGCATAAATGAAGCTCCTTGCTTCATCCCCCTATTTCTTATGTTCTGGGAAATACTGAATATCTGCCAAACAACTCAGAGAAGACATGATCCCTGGGTGTGGGTCAGGAGAAAGCTCCAGGTCCACAATCCCCTTCTAGATCCCCCTGCACCCACAGGAATCACACCTCATTAAGGTAGTCCTCCAGGTCAGCCAGGATTCGGATATAGAACCGGGGGACACCTTCCTTGTCCACAATGCTCTTAGCCTTCCCATATGCTTTTCCCAGGAGCTCAAACTCTTCCAGGCACTTGGTTACATCCCGAATCTTCATGGCATTACGGATGGTCCGGATAAGGTTGGTCAGTTCCTCAAACCTGGTTTGAGAGCCCAATACCACATTGCACATGCCCACCATCACCAACCAGAAAATCCACCACTGCTCCAGAAACTCCCCATCACCCCGCCTCCCCATGGCCTCACCTCTTATCCTTGGCGCTTCGGACAACTCTCTTGGTATCTTCTTCATCCTCACTCAGCAACAATGGCCTATTTGGAAGAAAAAGAGACCATTAACCTCTATTCCTAGCTCCAGTCTTTCCAAATGATCTTTTTCTTCTCAGATGGGGCAGGTAGCCCATTCCTACCACACTCATCTTGTTTTATTCTTCCTCTTCACAGCCGCATCATATAGAACTCAATCTTTTGAGCTTACTTCAAGTAAAGCCTTTTATCAAATGTCGTAACACATTTAAAAAATGACCGTCTCCAGCCTCTCAAACATAAACAAACGACAGTGCTTACTTACTGTGTCAAGAAATTAATTATGTGAAAACACAAATCACTAAGAATTACTAAAACAAGTTGACAAAAGAGGTACTTTACCTAGAATGAATGAAAAAGGTGGTACCTGAACTAGGTACTAGAAAGCAATATTTCCTAGAGTGTGACAGGCCAAGGGCAAGGAAGGAGTCTCAACGGCTTTGACACCTCCATTACTAGTTATTTTTACTTAATAATTAAAAACCAGACCACAGACAGCATTCAGCTGGCAACAATACCTCTTTTCTTTCCATCTTATTAACTTTTCCAATTATTTCCTATTTTATAGCAAGTGATGTTGATTTTCCACTTGTGGCACAGATATGAAATCATATTCATGTGGGTATACACAGATTGTATTTTTCACCTTTAAAAATGAGTTTTATGCTGAAACAAGACTTTGAAGTGGTATGTATATATATTCTTAAGTACAAGTATGTGGCAAAAATAATGAAAGTGGCATGTGTATGACCAAAGTTTGAAAAACAACATTCCAACGTTCCAAAGGGAGAAAAGAATTTTAATTTGCAGAGATGGGAGAAGAGTATTTAAATGGAAATAAACAACAGGAAAATACTAATAGATGTTTAAGAACCTCAGAGCCACATCAAGGAACTCCCAGGTATCAAGCGAGTATTGGGGGTTTCTTGCTGATGCAACACACCCAGCCAGTGGGAAACCTCTTCTCTGTGACTCTATCCTTTGCCGGGTGGGTGGATTCCCACAATTCACAGCACCCTTAGCGTTACGGTTGTCCCTCCAACACTGCTCCGGTCCCTTAAACTCTCAACATCCTTAGAACCCGCTCTCACCGCCCCCATTTCCATTCCCCTCCCATATACGCGGCCTTCCACAGCCTGCCGAACCCCTCACCCCCACGAGTGGTCCCCATGACCCAGGCCCTCACTCACTGTTTGCCGTAGTTACCCCCGACAGGTTTGGTGACGAGCTCCTCCCCGGACAGGGACGACTCGGACTCGCTGTCCGAACCGGTGGTAAAAAACCGCGACATGGCGACGGCGCTGAGCGGCTGCGGCGGGCACGGCCAGACCTACGGTAGAGCCCGAAAGTCACGGGCCACGAGAAAGGGCCCGGGCCGCCACCTCCTGACCCCCATCCTCACCGTCTCCGCACGTACCCCAACCCGGGCCCTCCTCCCCAAAGCACGAGGCCCAAGAAGTACGTACCTGCTGACCTCCCGAATCACACTACTTAGCCGAAGCAGCGGAAACGCGGCGAGGAGAAGGCGGGACCTTTGCGTCACTTCCGGGAGACGCCGACGAACTATACTGTGAGACTACAACTCCCAGTGGCCCTCGCGCCTCGCAGGGGGCAGGGTCAGGCCTGCAGTAAACTTGGCCGCGAGGAGGCGGTCTCGACATCCCTGGATCCGACCGCGCTTTGCCCTCGGGTGTTGTTGCTCACAGCCAGCCAACCAAGCACACACCTCACCTGTGGAATCAGAATTTCAGGGCCAGTTTACTTTCTTAAAGCGCCCACGCGATGCTGATGAGCTGCAAGGTTTTGGAGCCAGGCTTAGAGCAAACTTCGGATCGGACTTTGTATTTGAATCCCAGCTCCATCACTTACTAGTGTGTGAACCTAGGCAGATTTCCTAACCTCTCTGTGATTCAGTTTCCCCAGGTTAGGACCATAATAGGACCTACTTCATAGGGTGTTATGAGAATTAAGTGGCTTAGTATATGTGAAGCATTTAGGACAATGCCTTGCACAACATAAGCATATAATAAATATTAGCTAGTATTCATTCACTATTCCACAAATGCTTATGCGACTGTTTTACATTTTTTAAGGTGGTTTCATTCATTCAGCACTTGCTGCATGTCTGGTACTGTTTAGCACTGGGGGTACAATGCTCCCCTGAAAGAAAACTGGGACTTAGCAGATCACGGGGAAAGAAGGAGGCCACTTTAGGTAGAGGAAACGGTCTGAACAAAATCCTAGAGACAGGAAAGTTCAGGGCAAGTTCAACAGCTGGTATATTGGGGTTAGAATGTGGCAGGGCCTTTCCACACATCCTGGCCTGTCACCCCTGTTCTCCTTCCACTTTCCCCCCTTTTCCTCTCTCTCTTTCTCTCTCCTTTCCTCTCTTCCTCCCTCTCTCCCCACAGATCCACCTGATGCTGAAGTCAACCTCTTTACCTCCCAAAACAGAAAGGGAATGCACTGAAATGGCCAAGGGAGCTTGAGTAAAGGGTAAAGGAGGTTGAGTGATTTGAAGATCATTGTCACTGAAGATGAAGAAATGCAAATTCAGACTAAAGTAAAGCTACTGATTTTAGAGTGGTTTCTAGTTACTCCCAAGACCCTGATCATTTGCAAAGGAAAAATCATATCCAAACTGTTTATTTTTCACTAATCCTTTACTAAGTCATTATGAAATTTTTCGATTTAACAGGGAGGGGGCTTTTTTAGTAAAATTTTTATTGAACTGTAACATAGATTCAGATGAGTGACAGATCATAAGTGTACAGCTTGATGAGTTTCCACGAAGTGAGCACATCTGTATGCCCACATCAAGAAACAGAACATGACCAGAACCCCACCCAAACTCCCTTCTCATATCCCCCTCCTGTCACTACCCAGCAGGCTTCTTAAATTTTTTTTATTGTGAAATATTTCAAACATAGAGACAAGAATAAACACTATTTTAATGAACACCTATGTACCGACAATCCAATAAGCATTGTCAAAACTTCATGTGATACCACATACCACATTCTGCTGTGGTTCGTTTTTGTTTTTAAAGAAAAAATTTAAATACATTTGGGACATCTTAGTTAAATGAACAAGGTTCACTGGACATCCACAAATATCTTTAAAGCACCTACCATGTTCCAGGCCCTTTCATGTGATCATCTCCCTTTATCTGAAAATAATACTTGTACATGATTAAAAATATAAATGATACAAAAGAATATACAGGGGGGAAAAAATCTCCTTTCCACCCCAATCTCCAGTTCCTTAGCTTCTCTCCCTAGGGGCAAATATAATGATCAGTCTATAGCGTAATCTTCCAGATGTCTCTCTCTGTATTTAGATATAGATACATAAAAGGATATAGATATATGGGTGTATGTATACGTGTAAGAATTGTATAAACATCTATCTATCTCTTGGATGTCTACATGTGATATTGGATATCTCTCTCTGTCTATATATCCTTATCTATATAATCCTTATACATGAACATACATACATATATCTATATCCTTTTATGTACCTATATCTATATACAGAAAGGCAGGTCGACAGATCTATTGATAACTATTTATCTGTCTATCTATAACCATCTGTCTGTCTACCTAGAGAGAGAGATGGGATGACATGATTTCTTACACAAATCATGTCATATTTTATGTGCTCTTCTACGTCTTATTTCATTATTCATATATCTTGCAGCTCATTCTTTAATGCTTATGGATCTCTCCTTTTTTTTTATATATTTATTTATTTATTTATATTTTTGGCCGCATTGGGTCTTCGTTGCGGTGCGCAGGCTTCTCATTGGGTGGCTTCTCTTGTTGCATAGCACGGGCTCTAGGCGCGTGGGCTTCAGTAGTTGTGGCACTCGGGCTCAGTAGTTGTGGCTCGTGGGCTCTAGAGCACAGGCTCAGTAGTTGTGGTGCACAGGCTTAGTTGCTCTGCGGCATGTGGGATCTTCCCAGACCAGGGCTCGAACCTGTGTCCCCTGCATTGGCAGGCAGATTCTTAACCACTGTGCCACCAGGGAAGCCCTCTCATTCTTTTTTTAAATTTTATTTTTAATTGAAATATAGTTCATTTACAATGTTTCAGGTATACAGCAAAGTTATTTAGTTATACATGCATATATAAATAGGTATTCTTTTTCAGATTGCTTTCCACTATAGGTTATTACAAGACATTGAATATAGTCCCCTGTGCTATACACTAGGTCCTTGTTGATTATCTATTTTATATACAGTAGTGTGTATCTATTAATTCCAAATTCCAAATTCATCCCTCTTCCCTTCTCATTCTTTTTAATGGCAGACTATCATATCATTATATATCATGAAATATAAAATGTGTTCCTATTGATGAATACCTCTTTTAAATCTTCACAACAACCCTGTAAGGCAGATATTATTGTCCCAACCCTCTTTTTTTTTTTTTTTTTGCCATATGTCACTGTTTGTGGGATCTTAGTTCCTTGACCAGGGATCGAACCCAGGCCCCCTGCAGTGGAAGCACGGAGCCTTAACCACTGGACTGCCAGGGAATTCCTTGGCCCTCCTAAGAGGCCAAGTGACTTGCCCAGGATTACACTGCTAGCCTGTATTTTAACCCAAATATTATTTCACAGCCATCTGAACTATTGGGAGGTTTGCTGTTTTAGAGCTAGACGCTAACAATGTTTGAGTTGCCACAACTTGGTCTTATGAAGAAGATGGATGGGAGTGAGGGCAGCAAAGTAAAAAAAACCCCGAGGATGCCTTCCTTTGTGAGTATAACTAGGTTCTGTAACTGGAGCCAAGCAGAACGTGGGTGTTTTTAACGGATGAATTTTGTTAATGCCTAGATTTTGATGAGGTCCTTAATGGTTCCAGAGCAAGAAGCACACCCTGGAGGAACTTTTGATCAGTCTGGCATCTCCAGTTCATTGTGGGCGTCACATGACCCTAAGCAAATTGCTTCTCTCCCAGTGCCTGTAATAATGTAACCAGCAAGCAGAAAAGTGATAATCATTACTGGCAATTGAATAGCAATTTCAAATGCATAAAGGCATGTAAAACTCATAACAAACTTGTAGGTAGGCAGGAAAAGCAGCTATTACTAACCTCATTTTACAAATGAGAAAACTAAGACTCTGAAAGAGCAGGAAATGGTTAAGCTAGTGACAGAGTGAGGTCCTCTGATTTAGAAGCCACAGAAGACTCTTCTGAATGTATAATTTTATTTTCTAATACTGACCACAGTGGAATAAATCATAACTTGGAAGGGGAGTGGACTGAGAGGAGGCAGAGAACAGAGCATGGGGTAGGGAAGGAGGTGGTGCTGACTCCTCGTTGGGACTAAATCCTGGGTACCATGCCCTCTCTTACTCAACTCCAGCCATTGAGGCCTCAGCTCAGGCAGAGCCAATGCCCCACTTTTAAAACAAATATCTTGAAACATTTTATGAAATTAATAGATAATATAAACTTCTGACACACACTATTTTATTTTACTTTGTATGTGTTTTATTTTCCCAAATAGCCACCAAGCTCCTTGAAGACAAGGATAGTATCTTGTATGTCTTAGTAGCCCTCTCAGTGCATTTCCCATAGTACGTGTTCAATAATGTGTTCTTTTCATTAGTATTATTGAAAGACAATAATAATAATAAATATTGAAGATATATACAGCTGAGTGCACCAACTGTTTTGACTTCTACCGTAATCAATTAGTTTTGCCTTTTCTTGAGTTTCATGTAAAAAGTAGAATTATAAGGTATGTCCTCTTTAGTGTTTGGCTACTTTAAGAAGCCTATAAGATTCATCCATGTTGTTACGTGAACTGAAAGTTCCTTCTTTTTTGATTGCTGAATAGTCTTCAATCGCATGACTATGTCACCATGTATTAATTCTCCTGTTGATCTGGGCTCTTTCCAGTCTTGGGCTATTGTGAATAAAGCTTTTGTCAACATCTTGATACGAGTCTTTTTGTGGACATAAATACTTATCCTCTTCGGTGGGATAGCTGAGTCATTGAGTAAGTGTACATTCAGCTTCAGTAAATACTGCTGTGCTCTAAGTATATTTATAAAGGAAAAAAATTTTATGGAAAATATGCATTTAAATATGTAAATGTTGAGATGTGATTTCCCTAGAAGATATAAAGAAATAGAGATTTGCACCTACTTGCAATGACATAGTTTGGATTTATGAAACGACGATTATCATATGAACAAACGTTGAATTTTTTTCTTCATATTTGATATTTTGAAATAAGTATGTGTATATATACTTAGCATTTTTATATGTACTTAGAATCACAGTGAATGAGACACTGGGTGTTGCCTTTAGTGAGGGGATTTTCCAAATACAGCAAAAAGCTCTTGGTAAATGTTCAAACAAAACGAAGTGCAGTCTTCCTTCAATGAACATGATAGTTGAAATCCTGGAAAATTCACGTATATTAAAACCAAGCAAGATATACTTTGGGTTCACATGTAAAATGGAATTAGATGTCTGGGTTGTGGGGAGACACTAAAAAGCCACTCAGACGTAGGAAAATTACTCTTCACACAGGACCATGTTGTGCTTGGCAGGATGGCTAGGCCCTCACCCTCTAAAGGGCTCTGCTCCATTTACATGAGATTCAAAACCCCACAAACTTCCAGAATGACGATAGGGGGCAATACCACCCCATTGAGTACCACTGTTCAAGACCTGTTCTGTAAGAACAACCATCTGTGGCTTATTATATTTAACCTAATTAATTAATATTAAATGAAATTAAAATTTCAGTTTCTCAGTCATACTAACCACATATTAACTGCTTAAAAACCACATGTAGCAAAAAGTACCCACAGAGAAAAGCCCAGATCCAGATCATTTCACTAGTTAATTCCTCAAATATTTAAAGAATTAACACCAGTTCTTCACAAACTCATCACAAAAAATAGAAGAGGGAACACTTCCCAACTCATTCTCTGAGGCCTGCATTGCCTGGATATCAAAACCAGACAAAAATGACAAGAGAAAAGAAAATTACAGACCAATTTCTCTTACGAATAGAGGCATAAAAATCCTCAGCAAAATACTAGAAAATCTAATACATAGACCATGACCAAGTGGGATTTATCAGAAATGCAAAGTCAGCTTTACATGTGAAAATGAATATTAGTTCGCTAATACACCATATCAATAGAATAAAGGACAAAAACCACACGATCATCTCAATAGATGAAAAAAAAAGCAGTTGACAATATTGAAAACCCCTTCATGATCAAAACACCTAACAAACTAGGAATAGAAGGGAACTTCCTCAATATGATAAAGGGCATCCACAAAAAATCCACAGCTAATATCATACTTAATGATGAAAGACTAAAAGCTTTTTCCCTAATATCAGGAACAAGACAAAAATGTCTACTTCTATTTGAATGTTGAAGAATGTTGCCACTTCTATTTAATGTTGTAATGGAGGCTCTAGTCAAGGCAATTAGGCCAGAAAGTGAAATAAAAAGCATCCCGATTAGAAAGGTTTGCAGAGGACATAATCTTGTATATAGAAAATCCTAAGGAATCTACAAAAATCTATTTGAACTAATAACAAGTTCAGCAGAGTTGGAGCATAAAAGATCAATAGACAAAAATCAATTGTATTTCTAGACACTTGTAATGAAGAATCCAAAAAGGAAATTAGGAAAGTAATTCCATGTACAAAAGCACCAAAAAGAATAAAATACTTAGGCATAAATTTAACAAAAGAGGTTCAAATATATACGATGAAAACTACAAAGCACTGTTGAAAGAAAATAAAGATCTAAATAAGCAGAAAGACATCCTATGTTCATGGATCATAAATTAGCGCTTTCACTGCTGTGGCCTATGTTCAATCCCTGGATGGGGAACCAAGATCCCACAAGCTGAGTGGCGTAGCCAAAAAAAAAAAAAGTGTTTTTTTTTTTTTTATTCCACATGTAAGTGAAATCATACAGTGTTTGTCCTTCTCTATCTGACTTATTTCACTTACTATAATGCCTTCAAGCTTCATCCATGTAGTTGCAAATGGTAGAATTTCCTCATTTTTAACAGCTGAATAATATTCCATTGTATATATATATAAATATTCCACAAATTCTTCATCCATTCATCCATCAATGGACACTTAGGTTGTTTCCATGTCTTGGCTATTGTAAATAATGCTGCTATGTACATAGGGGTGCAGATATCTTTTCAAATTAGTGTTTTTGTTTCCTTTGGATATATTTGCAGAAGTGGAATTTCTGCATCATATGGTAGTTCTTTTAATTTTTTGAGGATCTTCTATACTGTTTTCCATAGTGGCTGTGCAAATTTACAATCCCACCAACAGTGCCCAAGTGTTCCCTTTTCTATACATCCATGCCAGCATTTGTTACCTCTGGTCTTTTTGATGATGGCTCTTCTAAGAGGTGTGAGGTGACATCTCATTGTGGTTTTGATTTGCATTTCCCTAATGACTAGTTTTTTTTTTTTTTGGCCGCGCCACTCGGTTTGCGGGATATCAGTTCCCCGACCAGGGATTGAACCCTGGCACGGCAGTGAAAGCCCCGAATCCTAACTACTAGGTCACCAAGGAACTCCCATGACTAGTGCTGTTGAGCATCTTTTCAAGTACCTGTTGGCCTGTTGGCCTTTCGTATTTCTTTGGAGAAACATCTATTCAGTTCCTTTGCCCATTTTTAAATTGGATTATTTCCTTTTTTTGCTATTGGATTGTATGGTTTCTTTATATATTTTGGATATGAACCCAGCAATCTGTACTTTTAAAAAAAATTTATTTATTTTATTAATTTATTTTTGGCTGCACTGGGTCTTCGTTGCTGCATGCGGGCTTTCTCTAGTTGCAGTGAGTAGGGGCTACTCTTCATTGTGGTGCACGGGCTTCTCATTGCGGTGGCTTCTTTGTTGCGGAGCACAGGCTCTAGGTGCGCGGGCTCAGTATTTGTGGCTTGCAGGCTCAGTAGTTGTGGTGCAAGGGCTTAGTTGCTCCGTGGCATGTGGGATCTTCCCGGACTAGGGATTGAACCTGTGTCCCCTGCATTGGCAGGCAGATTCTCAACCACTGCACCACCAGGGAAGTCCCAGCAATCTGTACTTTAACAAGCCCTCTGGTGCACACTAAAGTTTGAGAACCACTGGCATAAGGCAATGTAAAAGGTAAAGGCGGGATTCAAACCATAGCATGATCTAAGCTAACATATACTGAGTGCTATGGTTTCCCAGGAGCTCGTGTAATTTCCACAACCACCTTATGCTGTGTTGATACTATTGTTATTCCCATTTGACACGTCAAGAAATTAAGGTGCAGAGAGATGGAGAGACTTGTCTAAGATCATAGAGCTACTGAATAGCGGAGTTGGGACCCCAAAACCAGGTTTCTCCACCGCCAAAGCCCATGCTATCAAGCACTGTGTCAGCATTTCCCCTGAGTGTGGGCCACAAGCATCACTGGTAGAGATGAGGTAGTCTCAGGGGGTACCTGAATGTTCATTTTACACTCTTAACAGCTATGTATTTTTAAAAAATATTTATTTATTTGGCTGCGCCAGGTCTTAGTTGTGGCCCGCAGGATCTAGTTCCGTGATCAGGGATCTAGCCTGGACCCCCTGCAATGGGAGCTCAGAGTGTTAACCACTGGACCACCAGGGAAGTCCTATGTATTTATTTTAATGTGTCATAGAAAAAATATAACTAGCATTCCAAGCTCATGATTTCAATAGTAACATCGTTTCCCTTTAAAATGAGTGAATTTTATTAAAAATTAGTTGCTTTAATGAAAAGTATTTATTTGGCCATACTGTGAGGCTGTGGGAACTTAGTTCCCTGACCAGGGATTGAACCCAGGCCCTCAGCAGTGAGAGTGCTATGTCCTAACCACTGGACCACCAGGAAATTCCCTTTAGTGAAAAAAAAATTTTTTTTTTTAGCTGCACCACATGGGATCTTAATTCCCCGACGGAACCCTTACCCCCTGCAGTGGAAGCACAGAGTCCTAACCACTGGACCGCCAAGGGAATTCCCAAAAAATCTTAATAAATGTACTGTTATGCACAGATATCACAAATATGGTAGAGACGGTTAACAGTGAAGTATGGGAAATACTGCTAAGCCAACCTCAGTTACTTTAAAAATATATAACGATTTGTGCATTTTACTGTATATAAATAGTACCTTATTTTTAAAATTTTATTTATTTATTTATTTTTGGCTGTGTTGGGTCTTCGTTGCTGTGTGTGGGATTTCTCTAGTTGTGGCGAGCGGGGGCTACTCTTCGTTGCAGTGTGTGGGCTTCTCATTGCGGTGGCTTCTCTTGTTGCGGAGCACAGGTTCTAGGCGCGTGGGCTTCAGTAGTTGTGGCACGTGGGCTCAGTAGTTGTGGCTCACGGGCATAGTTGCTCTGCGGCACGTGGGATCTTCCTGGATCAGGGCTCGAACCTGTGTCCCCTGCATTGGCAGGTGGATTCTTAACCACTGTGCCACCAGGGAAGTCCCCCTACAAGTCCTTTTTTAAGGTACTGTTGGGACTTCCCACACGCCGTGGAGCAGCTAAGCCTATGTGCCAGAACTACTGAAGCCTGCATGCCCTAGAGCCCACGAACCGCAACTACTGAGCCCGTGTGCCGCAACTACTGAAGCCCAAGCGCCTAGAGCCCATGCTCCGCAACAAGAGAAGCCACCACAATGAGAAGCCCTCGCACCACAACGAAGAGTAGCCCCCGCTCGCCACAACTAGAGAAAGCCTGCGCGCGCAGCAATGAAGACCCAACGCAGCCAAAAATAAATAAATTAAAAAAAAAGAAAGGGGACTTGTAAAATAGACTGGATTCTAGGTAAAAATGTGCATGCTGAAGCATTAAGAGGGAGGTGTATTGCAGTCAACCTCCTACTTTGAAATGCATCACAAAAATAAGTTGAACTAAGGAAAGGATAGATTTGCGTGGAAGGTTGGCTACATGACAAAGCAACTAGAACAAAACATTCGTTGTAGAACCCAGGTGGTACATACATCAGTACTCATTGTGTAAGTTCTTTCAACTTCTCTGTAGGTTTGGAAACTTACATGTTGGGAAAAAAATGCATACAGATTGTCCCACACAGTGAATGAATGAGTAAATGAATAAAGGAATTAACAAATAAGCAAAGCCTCAAAGACTAGACAATTTGCTGAAAGACTTTCTTTACACGCTCCTGTATATATTCCAAAGTGAGCTTACTGCTTTTATAATAGAAGAAAATGTTTTTTCAGAGAGAAAAATGGCACAAGAGTCAATTGATAAATTAGGCATTTATTCTGACGGCATAATGCCAAGAAATTCGCCGAAAGCAGCTTGGAAGTGGAAGAAAACTGCTGCGCCTCCATCAAAGGGGAACAGGACCTCAGCACTTTTCTACATCCCAGCCGTGTAGGGATGGCTGGGGGCAGAGCTCGTGGGTGGGCTCTGGGCTGTGGGTCTGGGGTCGGTCCGACCTGCCCGCCTGTCAGTGTGGGCCCAGGTCAGTGTGTCCTATGTTCCAAGGAGTCAGAGTGTCAGGAGAACTGGCAGAGGAAGTCGTGCAGAGGCAGGGCCAGGAGCCCTGACAGCGAGATCCCCAAGGTGTCGGAGATACAGGCGGTTGCCATGGCAAACTCCCGGTGCTCACTGCTGGTCTGGGGAGGGTGGGGAGCAGGCGTGAGGCTTCAGTCCTAGCTACCCCTGCCTGGCACTTTCCCAGAGGGGCCACCCACCCACAGCCCTCGACCGGCTGGTGCTGACCTCCAGGGCAATGTTGTGAAAGGTGTTCACGTAGGCTGCGCCCCCCAGGAGTCCCTCATACAGAATGATCAGGAAGACAAGGTAGATGCTCGGCAGGAAGCTCAGCCACACGTCCGCCAGCAGGAAGGCCAGGTTGAGGCACTGTGGGTGCAGGTGGAGGGGAGGGCTGAGCCTGGGACCAGAGATGGGCAGGAAGGGAGGTGCCATCCCGTCCAGTGGGCCCCGGTTCTGAGAGAAGCTGATGAGGGTGAGGGCTGACAGGCCTGGATCAAATCCCAACACCCAGCTGGCCTACCAGACCCTGGGATCTGGGGTAGGCCTTCTCCCTACCGCATCCCAGCATCCTAGACCTTGGGGGTCTCCTCCCTTTGCCCATGTCACTCCTACCGCCTGCGATGCTATCCCACCTTCCCCCACTTGGGCTCTCCTAGTCACCACCGTTCACAGCTCAGCTTGGATCAGGGTCACTCTCACTCCTATGATCTCATTCCTCTTCCCAAAGTCTCCCTGAATGGAGAGGTTCCCCTCTATTTTACCAAACTGAGGCTATGGTGAGACCAGAGGTTCTCAACTAGGCGTGACTTTGCTGCCTAGGGGACATTTGGCAACATCTGGAGATGTTCCTGGTTGTTACAACCGGGAAGGGAGGGTGTTACGGGCATGTAGTGGGCAGAGGCCAGGGATGCTGCTCGACATCCTACAGCTCACAGGACAGCTTCACAACAAAGAAGGATCCAGCCCGAAATGCAGTAACGCCAAGGGTGAGAAACCGTGGCTTAGATGTTCCCACGCCTTCTAAGAAGGCTCGCTGACCCCACCCAAGGGTGTAGGTCCCTTTCTCTGTGCCCCAGTCCTTCAGGGGATCCCACTGTCCCAGTCCTCAGCGCACAGGGTTGCCTCCCCAGTGTGTAGGCCACCCCAGTGGTTCACATGCTTAACATACACACAGATCACTTGTGGATCTTGTTACCTACACAGGCCTTGCCCTCAGAGGTTCTAATTCAGGAAGAGTGAGGTGGGCTCAGAGATCTGCATTTAAAAGAACACACCCTGGTAATACTAATATGACCCTAGAAACACTGCAGATGCTTTCATCTGGAGCATTAGGCCAGACACTTTCTGTAATGGAATTAAATGATTATAAGCCGCTAATTCTATGAAGCAGCCTTGGTTAAAATTATAGCTAAAATCATAAGCTACACATTTCAGTGGCATCTAATGAAGAACCCTGAGTTAAGAATTGTTGATACAGGGACTTCCCTGGCGGTCCAGTGGTTAAGACTCCGTGCTTCCACTGCAGGGGGCACGGGTTCCATCCCTGGTCAGGGGACTAAGAACCCAAATGCCCCGCGGTGCAGTCAAAAAAAAAAAGAATTGTTGATACAATCTGGGACTTTGCGGGTACAAAGCTCTGGGGTAGCAGTCCTGCTCAGACAAATAAGGAAGAAAGTTAGAGGATATTTGCCTGCTGTTGACATAACATTAAAGTGTAATCTACCCTAATTCTCTATATTGTTATCACAGAATTGAGTTAAAATTATTAAAAAGGGCAAAGAACTTTCCTGTAAGAGTTGAAGCTTTATTTTAAAGGCGATTTTTTATATGCCCTTCTGGTCCCAAGATTATGGCCCAGAGGGATATTAGAGTCACCGAGAATAATTTGGAGGTTGCCAATGACTTGTTTTAAAGTGTTTTCAAGTCTGACCACGGAGAACTCTGACATTTAGAAACAAGTAAGAAGACATGAATGTTGAAAATCATGTTTTCTTTCCAAAAAAAAAAAGAGTTGAAGGTTTTTTTTAATAGTTTCCTTCAGTGGCTGTAGACGTGACAATGAAACATGAATGCTGGTTACATAAAACTCCTTTTGTTAGACTGTTGCAGGTATTTTCGTTCATTTAAAGCTTAATCATTTACATGACCGTTGCCATGAATTTGCTCACCAGCCTTGAGATAAATAACCTGTTGACTACAATGTCACTGATTCTATTGTAATTAACCATCCAGGATAAAAGAACTGGACATTATCCTATCCTTGGAAACATTATTTGAAAGCCTGCCTCTCTGCATGAGGCTTGGGCAAATAATCATTAAATAAGTGCTTCTAGCTGATTAAGACACAATACAAATTCTTGTTCTTTCATTCTTCGCATTTCTATTTCTTACACCATGCCTGATTTATACATGAGGAAACTGAGGCTCAGATGAGTTCAGGGACCTGCCCTAAATCACGCAGCTACTGAGTACAGAAGCTGGGATCTGCACCCAGGTTCGCCTGGCTCCTGAGGCCACTCATTTTACACAGAGCCCTGCTGGCCTCCGTTCCCGTGCTTAGAACATGACGGTATGCAATCAATAACCCCTGCTGAGGGAGGGAAGCATGGGGCCTAGGGAAGCTGGGAGCCAAGGCAGGCGGAGAGTGAGGGCCAGGGGCTCAGTACCTGTAGCAAGGCCAGGGCCCATGTGTGGCGGATGCGACAGCAGCGGAGAGAGGAGCGGGAGGCAAAGACGCCGGCCTGGTACAGCATCTGGTACCTTCAAGGGGGCAGGGAGTAAGAGGAAGCCCCTCCGGTGCCTACTCGGCAGGGCAGCCCCTCCCAACCCCAGTCTTTATCATCTAAGTCCCGCCCCCCAGCCCACCGACATGCTGCCACCCACCCTCAATCTTCTCACCAGCGGTATTGCTGAGCGTGACTCAGGAACGTGTTCCGGAAGAAGAGGAGTTCAAACTGCAGCAAAGACCAGACGGGGGAGATGGACGGGGATGTGTGGGTCCCCACCCTCATCACTATTTCCACACCCCTCCTGGCAGCCCTCACTCACGAGTCCCTGGTTGATGAAATACTCAGCAAAGTAAACCAGCACCAAGGGGACGATGTAGCGCAGCAGGCCCTGGAAGGGTCAGGAGACATAAGCGGGAGGCTGGGAGATGAACACTGGCCACAGGGGACACGCCAGAGCCACCGTCCGTACCTTAAACACGGTCCACCTTTCCCGAAGGGACAGGTGTGAGCTGGAGCCTGCAGGGGGGCAGGGAGAGAAGGGCAGGTGAGGTCGGCACACTGACTCAGAAAAGGGGTGCTGGTGTGCAAGAATCAGCCAGCCAACACAACAGTGTGAATGCACATATGCCACTGGACTGTACAATTAAAAATGGTTAAATTGGCAAACTTCATGGTATGGATACTTTACCATGATTTAAAAAAAAAAAGTAACTAGATGAGACTTCTTCATGGCTCTTGTACAGCTTGATGGCGGTACACCCCTACCCCAGCCACAGTGGGCCCTTCTTTCTGTTTTTGAACTCCCAAGCTCATTCCCACCACAGGGCCTTAGCACTTGCTGTTCCCGCTACCTGGAACCTGTTCACCTGGATGTGCACAGGGCTGACTCCTTGTCATTCATATTTCAGCCCAATGAGATGTCCTCAAAAAGGCCTTCACTGACCACCTTCTCTAAATAGAACCCCTTTCCTCCCCCCATCTGTCATTTCTTGCTTTTTTTTTTTTTTTTTTTTGGCCTCACTGCATGGCATGTGGGATCTTAGTTCTCCAACCAGGGATCAAACCCGTGCCCCCTGCAGTGGAAGCGCAGAGTCCTAACCACTGGACCACCAGGGAAGTCCCCCCATCTGTCATTTCTAAGCACATCACTCTGTTATGTTCTTCTAGTACTTATCAACGTGTGAAAACAACGTGCTTCCAATTCAGTTATTTGTTTATGAATGGTACAACACATAGTCAGTACTCAGTGAGTATTTCTTGAGTAGATGAATGTGATTGGCTCTCACCATAACCAGCACGCCTATCCACTTCCTCTTCTGACTGCCCACAGTAGAGAGGAAAAGGCTGAAACTCAGAGAAAGTGACCACTCCGACGGTCACTGTGTCTCCTACCTGGCTTCGACTCTGGGGCCTCGCTGTTTATCAGGGGCTGCCGGGCTGCCGTGTCTGCCTCCCCTTCCCCTCCAGGGTCCTGGGGCCCAGGAGACGTGAGCAACAAGAAATAGCTAGAAGTGGGCAGAATGAAAAGAAGATTGAAGAGCCTCTGTCGGGCTGGAAAGGTCACTTCTTCCCAGGGCAGCCCCCCTCATTCCTCCTCTCCGCCAAGGCCCTCCATCCCCCGCCAGAGAACTCCAACTGCGCAAAAATGCTTCTTTCTCTGGAACTGAAATGTATCTTCCTGTTGTTTCTAATCCACGGGCCCTCGTTTTGACTCCTGGCTCACACCAAGCGTGTCAGCCCTGTTTTCTTGTTGTTTTTCTAATAATCACTCTAGCTACCATTTATCACGTGTTCATTTTGTGCTAGGCCAGAAGTTTCCAAAGTTTGGTCACTTATGTTTTGCCTTCATGATATTTGCCATATCCACATTCCCTCTGTGTATAATATTTTTTATTTAATATTTCCCTTTCAATTGATTCACTTTTTCTACATGGCCTTATCCTAAGTGATAATCTGTGAAATCACAGGTTTGGTCGACCAATTGAAACTTTTCCTAATTCACATGAAAATACACACAAAATGAACAGAGTCTGTCCTTGTCCCCTCATCGTGGGAACCACATTGTAATGAATGCTTCACGCATGTCACCGCACGGGGAAGCAAGGAAGGCCACCACTATTTGAAATACGGGAAAACTGAGGGTCAGAGACGTAAAGTAACTCGTCCCATACAACACAGTTAACAAGTGGCAGCTCCAGGACTCAAACTCGGGCCTATCGGAGTCCAGAATCCACATCCCCCCACATGACTGTAGGGATCTGAAGAATGGGATCGTGATCAAGTTCTCTCTCCTCGAGTCCCTCTTCCTCCCAGCCCAGGCCGCTTACCTGGCCAGCAGCAGTGCGGGTATACCCAGCATGGACAGCAGGGTGTGCTCGGGAGAGAGGCCAGCCTGGGTGAGGCCCAGGTAGGACAGTGCCCCCAGCAGACCTGCTCCCCCAGTACCTGAGGACCACCAGGAGATCACAGCCCTGAGAAGGAGAACACAGTAGCACGAAGAAGGACCAAAGCCAGCAGTGGGACCCCCTCCCCTCACTCCCTGCTCTGCCTGCTTACCTGGGGTAGAAGGCGGTGAGTGCAAGGAAGGTGACCTCCCCCAGACCTGAAGAGATGCTAGCCAAGACCACACCTGGGGAAAGACAAGCATGGCCATACCTACCTAGCCTTTCCCCAATAGCCTCAATCCCCTAAGGGGTGTGGCCACAGCCTCCTCTGCATCCGCAGAGTGGGGCTAAAAACAGATCCCTTGGATAGGCTGGGCTCCAGATCTGAAGTAGAACCAACCCCTTCCTCTGCATGTCCTCTCATAGGGAATGGTACTTGCATCCGCCCAGTTATCAAATCAGGAGTAAGAACTCATTCTTTTTTTTTTTGGCCACGCTGCGAGGTTTGTGGGATCTTAGTTCCCCAACCAGAGACTGACCCCAGGCCACGGCAGTGAAAGCACCAAGTCCTAACCACTGGACTGCCAGGGAATTCCCAAGAACTCATCCTTGATGCCTCCTCCACCTCCATCACAGACGCTTGGTGACTCTGCTCATCTTGATCTCCATCTAATCTGTCCGTTTCCTCCCATCTTCCCCACCGCCTACCCCTCCAAATCAACCTCATCTCCCTTCCCCTATTGTGACAGTCTTAGCATGCTTCTCGGGGGTTACAAAAGTAATCCCTCTCCTCTGGGAAGCTGGGGAGATTACCCCCACCAATGCTCTGTTGTAGTTCCTTGGAACCCCCCACCTGACACAAAACCTCACACTCACCACACAGGCTGATTCCCACCGAATGAGAAAAGGCAACCAGGATGAAGCTTCCAGCAGCACAAATCCCACTGGTGAGCACCCGGGGGCTGAAGGGAGATACAGTCCGGGGGGGATGGTCAGCTGCCATTCTCAGCTCCCCAGCCTTCACGCCACCTCCTCTGCTCTCCCAGCCTCCCCACTCTCAGATCCCACCTGCCTTTCCTCCCGCCACCTCCACCCAGACCTGTAGGGCAGCAGATGAAGGCCAAGAGGAGCCAGCAATTTGATGACGAGGGTGGGAAGGATGTCTGCCAGGAGCACCGCCTGGGACCGGAGAACAGAGTAAGACCCCAGACCTTCCCAGGGACAACCCTCCCAACCAAGTGGCCAAGCAAAGATAGAAACCAGCCCATTAGACCTGCTACAAACACAGGCTCTGAAGTCACACAGATCTGAGTTCCAGTCCCAGGTCTGCCGCTCCTTAGCTGTGGGTCAAGGTATTCACATTCTCTGAGCTTCAGTCTCCTTATTTGGAAAACGGGGATGATTACAGAGCCTAACTCACAGTACTGTTGTATGGATTCAATAAGCTAATATATGCTGCACACAGAAAGGGCTCAGTAAATGGCAGTCTTAATCAGTAGAGTCATGATAGTACCAGCTGGGTGCTGAGGGGGTGTGGGTGGGGTCTATAGACCCAGAGTAAGGGTAAAGGGAGGACCAGATGGGTACTCACAGCTGTGGAGACAGAATTGCAGTCAAATCGAGATGAGCTATTATGGGAGGTGGGTGTTGGGTCTGGGTCCACCTGATGGGAGACAAGAAAATCTTTCACCCAGGGAGGCAGGAGGGCAGACAAACAGGGCCAGGCTCCATTCCCAGCTCTGCTCTAACTTGAAGGATGGCCTTGGGTCAGCACTGGCTTCTTAAGACCTCAGTTTCTCTATGTGCACAAGGGGGAAGGGGAGGTTTCCACAGAAGTCTCAAACTAATGGTCCACACGCCAAAGATGGCCTTGTAAGTGGACTTTATTTGGGTAACACACTCGGGAACTTTCATTTAAAAAATTTGGGTTTCCAGAAAAATCTGTTCTTGGACCAAATTCCCTGTTGGACCTGCAAGGTGGTAGCTGTTCCCCTTGGGGCTGCATCCTCCAGCTCATCATAGACAAGAGGTTCTCGACCAGAGATGATTATACCCTTCAGGGAACATCTGGCAATGTCTGGAGACATTCTTGTTTGTCACAACTGGAGGGTGAGGGATATGCTATTGTCATCCAGTGGGTAGAGGCCAGAGATGCTGCTAAACACCCTACAATGCACAGGAAAGTCACACAACAAAGAATTATCCAGCCCAAAACATCAACAGTGCTGGGGTTAAAAAACCATGGCTTAGACCATAGTCCCACCTGGCCAACGTTTGAGTTTGCAATTGCTTTACAAGAACAAATTGATTCTTAAAGACCCTTCCTGTTCTGAGGTCTGGGAACTTTAGCCATCTTGCCCCACCCCTTAGCCACCTCATTCCATGAATTTTTCAAGTGGGTTTCTGCCCAAGGGTGAGTCCGTCATCTTCCCATAGGGACTAAACATGGTGGTGGTGGTAGAGAGGGTCACTTACATGGCTCTGGTTCCCAGGTGCTCTCTGGTGACTGAGGATGTCGTGGGCAGCGCTGAGCATCACCACGTAAGAGAAGTTGTTGCAGAGGCCCAGGAGCCTGGAGTGAGCAGGACAGATCCCCCCACCCCCCAGTTTTACTGAGATATAATTGACATAGAAAAATAGACATATAATTATATACAATCTATCCACAGTCCTAGCACCAAACCTCCCCCTTTCCTGTGCTTTCTTTTTTCTCTATCGCCAGACCCCATCCCCACTTAGTGCGAAGGTTAGAAATACAGGCTTTGGGACAACAAACTTAGGTTCATATCTAATCTCTGAGACTCTCCCAGGAAGAGAAGGAAGTTATCCTTGATGACTCTCTCCTCCAAGCTCCCACCGTGATCCAGTTCCCGGGGCATTTCTCATCCACTGATCCACTGTCTCTGACTGTGGTATGGTAGAAAGATCCTGGGGGCTTGAAACCCAAAGGACTATGTTCAGGTCCCAAGTCTGCCACTTCCTACTTGAGTGGCCTCAGTCTACTCATGTGTAAAATGGGGATCCAAATTTCTCTCCTGACTATCTCACAGAGTGCTGTAGGGATCAAAACAAGATGATACCCTTTATGATCCATGAAGGATCTGGTTCACTTATTCTCATCTCCCAGAGCTGCCATCAGTGATGGGACGGGAACAGGGCCCAGCACCAGGATATCATGTGTCCTTTTCACAAGCCTCTGAAGTGGTACTGCTGCTCTTCCCATTTTACTGCTGAGAAACTGAGGCTCAGAGAGAGAGTCTCACTTCCAACCCAATCTGTTACCCAAGTCCTTGATGTTTAGGTTAGTGCTAGAAGTATTTCCCAAAGCTCAGTATTCGAATGATTTTAGGAGGTAGATGGATGACTGTTAAAAGGTAGTGATGCATTTATTTAAACGTGCATTAGGAAAATACTGGCTTTCCGTCCAGAGTAGTGATTCATAGTTTTTTTTTTAAAAAGTACATGTATTTACAAATTTAAAGGCTGAATTGGATCTCCAAAATATACAAGCAGCTCATACAGCTCCATATCAAAAAAACAAAAAACCCAATCCAAAAATGGGCAGAAGACCTAAATAGACATTTCTCCAAAGAAGACATACAGATGGCCCAAACACATGAAACGATGCTCAACATCACTAATTATTAGAGAAATGCAAATCAAAACTACAGTGAGGTATCACCTCACACCAGTCAGAATGGCCATCATCAAAAAATCTACAAACAGCAAATGCTGGAGAGGGTGTGGAGAAAAGGGAACCCTCATACCCTGTTGGTGGGAGTGTAAATTGATACAGCCACTATGTAAAACAGTATGGAGTTTCCTTAAAAAACTAAAAATGGAACTACCATATGACCCAGCAATCCCACTCCTGGGCATATACCCAGAGAAGACTATAATTCAAAAAAACACATGCACCCCAATGTTCACAGCAGCACTATTTACAACAGCCAGGACATGGAAGCAACCTAAATGTCCATCAATGGAGGAATGGATAAAGAAAATGTGGTACATAATTACAATGGAATATTACCCAGCCATAAAAAGGAACGAAATTGGGTCATTTGTAGAGATGTGGATGGACCTAGAAAGTGTCATACAGAGTGAAGTAAGTCAGAAAGAGAAAAGCAAGTATCGTATAATAACGCATGTATATGGGATCTAGAAAAATGGTATAGGTGATCTTATTTGCAAAGCAGAAATAGATACATAGACGTAGAGAACAAATGTACGGATACCAAGGGGGAAAGGGGTGGGGAGGCAGGAATTGGGAGACTGGGATTGACACATATACATTATTCATACTATGTATAAAATAGACAAGAGATGGGAACATACTGTATAGCACAAGGAACTCTACCTAATGCACTGTGGTAACCTAAATGGGAGTGAAGTCCGAAAGGGAGGGGATATCTGTATGTGTATGGCTGATTCATTTTGTTGTGCAGTGGAGGCTAACACCACATACTAAAGCAACCATACTCCAATAAAAATTAATAAAATAAAGTCCTCACAACATGGCAAGACACCTGCTATCATCCCATTTTACAGACAAGAAAAAGAAAATTCAGAGAAACTAAAATCAAGAAGATAACCGATGACATTGAGATTTGTCTAGAAATTAAATGATTTGTTACTGATATTCATCTCAGAAATGGTCACACAGAAAATTTCAGAGACACGAATTCTGAATTTGAATAGATATTATTTTCATGAAAAAATAAAATAAAGGCTGAGTTGGTTGGAGTAAAAACATGAAGAAAATATCCCTACAGGTCATATGAGAAGCTGGCCAAAAGGTGAAGGTGATAAGGGAATGAGTGAAATTTGGGAAATTTACACATGGCCTCAGGGCAAACCAAGCGGTTCAGTAAATATTTTGTGGATTCAGCTCCTTTTTGGAAGCTCAACTCTCTTTTCTCAACCCTCTTGTTGCTTCCCTCTTCCCACCCTACTTTTATTTCTTCAGGCCACTCACCAGAAGCCCACCGCGTTCTTCCAATGGGCGCCCTGACGGTCCTGCGGCGGGGGCCTAGGTGCCGGATCGGCCTCCTCTCCTGGAAGGGGGAAAAGAAGAGGGCCTGACCCCTACCCCACTCTCAGGTGCACGATGGGACAACGGGCGTTCTCCCGGGACCGAGGAAGTCAATCCCGTGAGGGTGGGCAGGAATGAATACTCACCCTCCGAATCCGAAAGGCGCCGCCGAGAGCCCGCACAGCCTCCCATGGCATCAAGTTCAGGTCCCCCGAGGGGTCCAAAGTCAGCGAGAGTTCAGAGTTGGCTCCGATGAGGCGGATGAGGGTCTACGACAGGCGAGAGGGATCAACGCCCCATTGCCGGTCCCAGCTCCGGCTTCTCCGCTGCACTGGCGGCCCCACGAGCCACGGCCCTAACCCCAGGTTCCACCTCGCGCCCTCGTACGCCCCACCACGCCCCACCCGTCGGACTCTGCCCCCGCCCCCTCTAAAGCAGGGGGCCCTGCAGCCTGTACCTTTAAGAGCACCTAAACATTCCGCACCCAGGAATGACGGGTCACGTGACAGCACCTGTGGGTCCCTCATCACGTGCCTGAAGGTCCTCACCACTTCCGGGTCTTTTCTCGATCTTCTCTTTAGACCTTCCCAGCTTCGGGGCGGGGGACTGAGAGAGGCTGGGAGAACCCTGGAACCACCGGTTTAAAACTGGGGTGGGTAGGATCAGCAAGAAGAACCATGACGTTAGCTGGGGACGCCCAAGGCCGTGACCTACCGTACCAGCACTAATCATGGCTGCCAGTGGCTTCAGCTCCTCTGCAACTGCCGGAAATAAATATGGCCACCTGCCTAAGCGGGTACTGTTTCTGGCTGACAACAAAGGCAAGGCAGCCAGCTTCAGGTCATTCTTATTTCTATCTGTTGCCTTTAGATTGCTTTAGAAACTGCAAATAAAGATAACACCCACCTAAAAAGATTTCATGAATTGTCTGTTGGCAGTATCCAAGGTGGTTAAGAGAGACCTTTTCTCAAATTACCTTAGAACCAAAGTAGTAGTTCAACCCTGGTTTTACAGATGAGAAAACAAAAAAGGAAAGTTACTGATGAACATACAACGTTAGACCTAAAGGTGACCTTAGAGACTCGGCAATAAGAAATAGAGCACCGGAGGCAGGGGTGCTGGCTGAGCTGGCTGCCGCAGGATTCCTGCCTGCATTAAGGGTGCTTAGACCAGATGATTCTAAGGCCCAAGATTCTGATTCTGTGATCTCATCTAGTTCCTCTAATTGGAAATTTGGAAAGTGAGGCTCAGGGAGGGGACCCAAGGAAGAGGTGTCGATTAAGGTCACTTCACAAAGTCCCAGATAAGCAGCGATTATTCTCTTACCTTCCTCTAGGTGGTAAAGCAACATCCTGAATTTTCTTCATCACGTCTTTCCCCTGCTAATCTCTCTTGTGGGCTTCCAACAGTCAGTGCCCACCTCTCCCAGCTCTTTCTCACCACCAGGCCCTCAGACTGCTGTTTGAAATGTACCCCCTTTGGTCTGCTTCCCAGATCACTCAACCAATGAAAAATGGGGTCCTACTACCCATGCAGGGCTCTACAAATTCAGCAACATGTCATCCATGGCCTCCACCTTCAAGGAACTCAAAGGAGGGTAGGAGGTAGACGTGAATAACCACAGTACAAAGTTTAGCCAAGTTTCGTTTCGCAAGAATGACTACAGGTGAGGGAATGGGCATTGGAGCCACCAATCCAGCCCCTTCTTCCTCTTGGGCAAGCATTAATGACCCTGAAATGAGAAGCCAGCGCTCTTACCAGCCCCCTCCTCACTCCTACTCCTTGTCCCCAGGCAAAACAGGAACCACAAACCCCAGCTTCCTCTCACAGAGAGGCTGTGGCTTTGGGGGGAGACGGAAACGGCTGAGGTGTAAATACAAGACCTGAGTCACTTGAGCTGCAGTTGCCACATGCCCCCTCCCCCCTCCCCAATTTTGAGGTCTTCTGCTCCTGCTTTTTCCTTTGGGTCCTCCTCCCTTGCCCTTTAGCTCCGAATGTACACCACCTGAGTCCCCTGTGTGATATACACCCATTTCCCAACCTGGGCTGGAAGCAGCTGTGGGCATTGCAGAAGGTGGGCAGGGCTCGGGGTGGGGATGCGTCAGGGAGAGACAGGGGAAGAGGAAGTGTCTTGGGTCCTGGGGAAGACTGGCTTGGTGGGTGGGGACAATCATTGTCAGCTTTCTGGACACACAGACAGAGACAGACAGGATGGATTTCCTCCGGCTACATCTCCCTGGGCTGCATCAGGCCTTGAGGGGGGCACTGGTGAGAGGGGCAAAGAGAGGCCAGAGATTTTCACCCTGCTCCCTGGGGCCTCACCTTCCTTTCTCCCTTTGAGCTTCTCCTCAGACTCAAGATTCCTTCCCCAGGATCAGACAGACTGCTAGCCCGATCTTCTCTGGATTTCAATCCCCTCATCTCCACAAACACATCCACACACCTCTAATCTAGGCCCTTTCCTGCTCCTTCTGCAGATCCTGTCCCCCTCCTCCTCCTAGATCCTAGAACCCCTCTTCCTTCTCCCGAGTCCCTCTGGCCCAGGGCCCCGAGGGAGAGGGCTGGGCGTCCCCTTAATACCTTTGTCCCCATCCCTCTTTTCTTCTAGGAGTCTTTCAGCACCTTTGTCTCCTACCTTATGGGAGATGATGTCCCCACTGCAGAGAGGAGGGAGGCGTGTGCAGCTGAGGAACTGGGGGAGGTGGCTGCAAGAAGGCTTGGGGGGAAGGTGGAGGAGGAAGCCCAGGAGGCCGTGGAGGGCCTTGGAGGCAGCCAAAGCAAGGGGGATGGAGGGCTGAGAGGGCCTGGAGAGGCTGGAAGATGCCAGGAGGAAAGCTCAGCTACAGAACAGACCTGGGGTGGGGGAGAAGGCAGATCCCATGGGTCTCAAGCAGATAGGCAGGACACTGGGGCCTGGGAGGCAGCCACGGCCACTAGATGCCAGCATTCAAGTATCCCCCTGGAGCCCAGAAAGAAGTCTGAGGCAGGGTCTGAGGCTGGTCGAGACAGGAGTAGCCAAGCGCAGGACAATCAGCAGCCCAATGAGCAGGAAGTGAAGAGAGAGGAGACACTGAGAACCTGGGAACGGGAGGAGGAGGAGGAAGAGGTCAGGGCAACAGAGCCAGGGGTGGCTGGAGGGGCGGAGTCAGAGGGGACCTGGCACAAGGAGCTTGAGCGGAAGGTGAGTGTTGATGGGCAAAAGGTGGCAGAGGACAGAAAGGAGTCAGAGCATGGGGTTGATGAGACAGCTGCAGAGGAGATCCAGGGGCCTGGGGCCAAAGGGGCTGGGAGGGAAGAAGAGGTGGTAGTGGTAAGGGGTGGCCAAAGCACAAGGGCACAGGGGACACAGGAGCCAGGGGCAGAATCTGAGGACAGGGAAACCTCAGGCAGGGAGGAGGCTGACCTCCCAGGGGTTGGGGAGACTGAACATGGGGCAGTCCCAAGAGAAAGGATCCCAGAGGGTACTGGGAGAGTCTGGGCCCTAGAGGAGACCTCCAAGGGAGACCAGGAGGAGGAGGAGGTGGATGAGAATAGAGAGGCTGAAGTGAGCCTGTTCCCCAAACAGACCCAGGCCCTGGGAACTGAGAGAGTGGAAGAAGCGGCCAAGCACCAGGCAGCAGGGAGGGAAGCTGAGGAAGGTCAGGAGTCAGAGGCGGAGGGAGGGGAGGGCTTTGAGGGCCAGGCAGATCAGGCTGAGGAAGAGGCTGTGGAGAGGCAAGACTCAGAGATCAGGGCTGCTCAGACCAGTCTCAAGGAGGCGGTGCAGGCAGAGGAGGCCGAGGAGCAGCAGAAGAGTTGCTGGGCTGCAGAGGCTGAGCTGCTCCAGGACAAAGTAGCAAATGAGGCTGAAGGTGATGTTGACTTGGAGGCAACCCCAGAGGCCAGGCCCAAGAAGGAGTGCAGCAGGGAGAGGGGTGAGGAAGAGGCTGAGACCAGGGGGGAAGCACTGGAGGTGGGGTGGGGTGGCCTTGAGCACAGGGTCACTGAAGGCCAAGAACCTGAGCTGGTGGGAGGCCCCCAGACCCCCACAGAGCAACCTGAGGAAGGGCAGGCATGTAAGGAAGAGCTCTGGAGCATTCCAGCCCTGAGCAGAGAGGAGACAGACAGGAGCCTGGAGGAATATCCCAGGAACGTGGGGTATGTAGAACCTAACAGCTCTGTGGCTGAAGCCTGGGAAGACAGAAGAAGGGATGTGGAGACAGGGAACACCCGGGAGGAAAAAGCAGATGCTGAAGAGGGGAAGGAGGAGGCTACAGGAGGCCAGGCGCCGGTGGCTGAGGCTGAAGGAGGCCAAGAGTCTGCACGACCAGAGGTCCCAGAGGCAGGCGGGGAGTGGATGAAAGTAAAGGAAGCCTGGCATGAAGCAGAGGAGGGGGAGGCCCCTGGAGCGGAGAACCAGGAGCTGGGTGGAAGGCAGGGAGCAGAAGCAGGGACCGTCCAGTCATTGGGAGAGTCAGACATCACAGAAACCAAGGAGGAGGAGGTGGAGGCCGCCGTGCCCTGGGGGGCAGACAGAACATCCAGGAGAGGCTGGAGGCTGGAGGCGGAGGCTCCGAGTCTCCAGGACAGCGACGACATGGAGACAAATTCTTTGGCTACCGAGATCGTGGAGGATAAGGCAGCTCTGGATGGAAGGGCTCCTGGGACTGGGGACAGGCCCGGCAGAGAGGCTGAGGAAGCATTCGGGAGAGACCGGGATTCAGAAGGGAGAGAGGAAGCCGGCGGAGGTGAGGACCTGGTAGAGGCTGCAGAGGGGGAGAAAACAGGTGGGCAGGAGTTTGGCCTGGAGGGCTCAGCAGAGGAGGAGGTGCCTGGCAGAGGTGGCCAAGGAGAGGCTTCTGAGGCCACTCGGGAGGGTGAGCCCGGGGGAGAGCAGGCTGAGGTGGAGGAATCCGCAGTAGCAGAAGGAAGCTGGGGGATGGATGGCGTTACCTCGGGCTCCCAGGTGGTGAGGGTAGAGGGCCTCCCAGGAGGGCACACGCTGGGGGAAGAAGAGGCTGGAGGATGGCAAGCGAGGGAGCAGGGGCAAAGCAGTGAGGGGCAGCATGGGGACAAGCACCCCGAGGGAGAGGCACAAAGGCCCCTTGAGGTGGAGGATATCGAGGTGACTGGAGACCAAAAGGCAGAGGCCAAGGAGGTGGATCCAGAAGGCCTGGAGGACGTCCAGGGCCAAGAGGACCAGTCAACCAACCAGGACCCTGCAGAGGCTGAGCCTGGACCATGCAGGGAGGCCACCGGGAGCGCCAGAGGGGGTGCTCACAGCAGCTGGAGCGAGGTGAGGGCTCCAGGTAGCGTCCTGGGCTGGACAGAGCAGAGTCTCGAAGCTGAAGCCGGCCCCGTGGTACCCCGTGCCCTCTTCCCCGTAGGCCCTGCTGCCTGGGTCTCGCCTGGATGTCTCTGTCCCGAGGAGCCGAGTACTCCTTTCCCGCAGCTCCTCGCAGCGCCGCTCCCGGCCCTCCTTCCGACGGACCCCCGCCCCTGAGCAACCGGAGGAGCCTCCCAGCCCCCCACCGGAGGGAGAGCTGGTAGCCCCCGAACAGAGACTTCTCGAGCCAGAGCACCCCCCAGAGCCAAGCTCCTCCAGCCCTGAAGGGACTCCATTGCCAGCCAGAAGGCCCCTGGGACAGAGGTAAGCACAGGGTGAGGTGACCGGTCTGGGATGGGGAGGAGGCTGACGGCATCTGGACACCAGCTCCCACGGCCTGTCTTCCGTCTGCAGGTTTGGCCTGGCACACCCTGGCATGATGCAGGAGCTGCGAGCCAGGCTGGGCCAGCCAAAGCCCCAGTGACTGGGACGTGAGGCTCGGAAGGCTGGGTTGAACCCTGCTCAGCCTGACTCCCTCTGCCGCTTTGGACGTGTCCTTTCCACCCTCTGGGCCTTAGTTTCTTGATGTGTCATTCACGGAGCAGACAGAACCAGATGTCTGCGCGAACCATGAACTTAAGGAGTCTGACTCTGCAATGTGGCTGGTGGACCACTGCCCCGCTGGGGTCACCTCTCTCTGATGGCCTGCCTTGCCTACCTCCCCAACCTGTCTCAGCTGCTTGGAGGACTGAGCGAGGACAGAGACAGTTCTCCCCACAGCCTTCCCTCTCTACTGCGCCCACTCCTCGACCCCCCCATTCTCAACCCCCCACCAGGCCCTGGAGAGCCGTGTAGGACTAACGCAAACCTCTGGGGCTGAAGCCGGCCTCGAGGAAAAGGTCAGGAGGGCCAGTGGTGCTCCATTTGCAATCAAAGAGAAGCAGACCAGCTGCCTTGAGCTTCCGAAATGGGAGCTCAGTCTCAGAACTCCGCTGGTTACTACGGCAGCCACCAGCTGAACAAGCCAGAGTGGGGGAAGGTGGGCCAGGAACCCCAAAAATGTAAGATCAGAGAGGAGTCCAGGGTAACCAGAAGCTGCAGACTCTGTTCCAGGGCCCCTTTGCATGTCAGGCACCCCTTCTCTGAAAAGAAGCCGAGGCAGAGAGAGGGTGAGAGTGCTTTATTAGGCACCCAGCGTGGCAGCCTAGTCTGAGGATGACTAGCAGGTCCCCGAAACAATAAATAAACCATTTTTCTAAACAATAAATAAATATCTAAGAAATAAATATCTGGCAAGGACTGGAGGGGCCTTAAGTTATTGGATAGGGTCTGGGGCGGGACACCAGTGGAGTCGTGCCTTGTCTAAGGCAGATGAGCCGGAGCCTGTCTGCTGGCCCAGACTCCAGTCCTCAAGTCCTGATGGGTGGAGGGAAGGGGCTAAGAAGTCACCCTCCATCAGGGCTGGGAGCTGGGTGTGGGGAACCCCAAGGCCTGGGCTGAGTTCCCGGCCTGGGAAAGCAGCAGCAAGTCCCTCACCGCCCGAGACAAGACAATTTCCAAGGAGTGTAGCGACTGGTAGGTGTAGAGGAGCTGGGGCCAGGACACCTGGGCTGACATCTGCAAGGGGCCGCCCAGAGCCCCTGGGAGCAGCCCCTCCCCCTCCTCATTCTCCTCCTCCTCAGGCAGGTTGAATCCTGCAGCCAGCACCTGTGGGGAGAGACCCATGGGTCAGAGAATGGCCCGCCTGAGACCCTGAGTGAATCCTTGTTTCTTTATGTGCCCAGTGGTGCAGAATGACATCAGAGACCACAAGGGCATGATTTCCCTGGACAACCCCTACTTCACATCTTCCATTACGTCATCGTTTCATGTGAACTGCCTGATTTTTTTTTTTGGTTCAAAAAAATGGAAGTCACAGAGCAAGATGGTGCTCATGGAGCTGGCTCTCACTCATCCAGGACTGCCCGGGGGACTGGGGGCTCTGGAAGGTCCTCTCTTTCTCTCTCTCTCTCTTTTTTTTTTTTTTGCTGTGTCATGGGGCTTTCGGGATGTTCCCCTACCAGGGATAGAACCCGGTCCCCGGCAGTGAAAGCCTGGAGTCCTAACCACTAGGCCATCAGGGAACTGGAAGTTCCTCTCTTAAGGGTTGTCTTAAGATCAGAAATGGGCAGAAAGGTGATATGGTTAGTTTTTATGCTGTTTTCATTTTCTATTCTTTTATTAAGGGTAAAATTCCTATTTCCCTTTGAAATGTTCAGGAGAATCTGGTGATGTCAGAGGATGAGGGAGAAGGGAACGTACTTTGCCGTAGGGCCTGCTCACGCCAGATGCTGTCCTGGCTTCTGTCATTTAAGACCAAGACCCCAAGAGAAGGCAGAGATTCAGGGGGTAGAGGTAGGACCTGGTACACCTACACATACACACACACACACACACTCAGAGGATCTGGAGCATCTCCTTCCAGACTTATCCTACCTCTGGGCAAGGGGTGTTTTAAAAGGGAACCAATGAGCCTCAATTTTGGGTGTTAGTCTCTGGGGGTCGAGGAGGGTGGGTGGGCACTCTACCTGGAAGTGGAGATGCTGCTGCAAATCTCGGAGATCCAGCCTCATGGCCCACAGTTGCAACCTCTCTGAACTGGTCCAGAACCCCTGCCTCCCCAGCCCTCCCAACAGGGTATGGAAGGGGTGAAGTGTCATGGAGAGGAAGCGGAGTCTTTCTGGGTCCTATGGAAGGGGAGGGAAGGCATCAGGAAAGGCCTGCAGGCCAAGGATGACCCACTTCAAACCCAACCTCATCTCTATTTGGGTCCCATTCCCAGCATGAACTCCAATCCCCATTCCATCCCCATATCTATTCTCATCCTTAACCCCATCTCCATCCCTACTCCCTTCCTATGTTCATCACCATTCCCATCTCCACTGTCTCTGATCTCTATCCTATCTCCTTTTCCAACCTCATTTTCAGTCACACCCGAACTCATCTCCAACCCCCAAGCCCATCTCCATCCTTCTGTCACTCTCTATCCACAACCCCATTCCATTCCCTTCTCTACCGCCCCGCCCCATCTCCATCTCCTCACTTGTTTTCATTCTGTCTTCAACTTCTTTCCCATCCTTGTTCCCATTCTTATCCCAATTCCATCCCTCTTTCATGTGTCCAGCCTCAATGTCACCATCTCTCCATCCCATCTCCAACTCTACCCAACCCCATTCCATTCCCATCCTCACCAGCGACCCCCATTCTTTCTCTATCCCCACTTCATTTTCACTCTCATCCCCAACCTTCTTCCCATCCCTAACCTCTTATCGTTCTCACTCATAATACCAACTCCACGCCTCCTCCATACTAATCTCTAACCCCAATCCCATTCTGTTCCCATCCCCACATCTTTCCTTGCTCAACTTCATTCTTACCTTCTTCCTAATGCCATTTCTTTATTCCAGCCTCATCTTTATATTCAGTGACCTACCCAGCCTCATCCAGATTCTCTCCCTCAATTTATCCCCAAATCCATCTTCAATTCAATCCCCAACTTTATCTCCATCCCCCCAACCCAGCCTTATTGCCAGTTTGCCTGTCCCACCCCGCCAGTCCGCCACTCACAGAGAGGCCACGCCAGGCCTGGAAGGTCAGGGAAACGTTGGGGAGCTGCTCTCCCAGGGGCAGAAGGTCCAGGTTCACTCCTGGCAGGTGAGATTCAGCCTATGGGGCAAGGTCTTTTAGTGGGGGCCCGAGGGGATTGCGGATCTTCCCATCCCCAGAGCCAGCTGCATTAGGGAGACTCACAAAGTCACGGGCCTGGACCCGAACCTCGGAGAGCAGCTTCCTGGCGAGATGCAGGCTGACCTTGAACTCCCTCTGCAACTCCTGCAGGCTCCGGAGGGGCCTCCCTGGGGGCCTCGGGAATCCCCAGACACCAGCTCGAGCCAGGAGCAAGGAGAGCAGCAAAAGGCTGAGCCCTGGAGCAATGAGGAGGGGGTGGGCAAGATGAGGGGAAGAGCTGGAGAAGAACTCAGGAAAAGGAAGGGACCGTGCCTTTTCTGAGCCTGTGCTACAGGCACACTCTGTGTGTCATCTCACTGACCCCTCAAAACCACTAACAAGCTGTTGAGACACTATATGGCATCTCTGTACAGTGAAAGGAAAGTGCCCCTTCCCCCAGGCAGACACAGTCGTGCACAGAGTGCCCGCCTTTGCAAGCAGATCTCGGGCTGGATCTTGAACCCCACTATCTCCCTTGGCCAAGTGTCTTTCTCAGTGAACAAACTGCACAAGGGTATGTGGCAGCCTGGGTGCTATTATTCTCCCTATTTTGCAGATGGGGAAAGTGAGGCTCAGTGAGGTTGACTTGCCCAAGGGCACATAGCCAGAGGGTGAGGGGACCAGGACTGGATTCCAGATCTGCCCAAATGCAGAGCCTGCATGCTTCCCCCAGGGAACTCAGAGGAGACCGCCACCTCCCCTGGAGTGGGCACGGTCTGTTCTGCCAAGGATTCCCCGGGCTCAGCCAGGTGGCTCTGATGGCCTGAACCGGGGTCCCAGGGGTGGGCTGATGATGCTGAGGCTCTATCCCAGGGAGTCAGAAGGACAGATTGGTCCAGCCTCCCCCAAGGCAGGTAGATCACTCTGCAGGGTGGGAGGAACACGGGGTGCCAGGAGAGGGAGGAGGGTCTGGAATGGGAGGCTGAACCTCTGTTTCTCATTTGGGTTCTTCCCTTGAGCAAGTCACGTCTTATCTCTGTGCCTCAGGCTCCCATCTGTAAAATGGGGGAGTCAGACTGGCTGATTTCTGAAAGTGCTTCCTGCCCTGCATTTCCTGGAAAGAAGGAAGAGGGGCAGTGGGGCTGGAGCTCTGGGAAGACGGCAGTTTCTTCTTCAGGGAGAGGAAATCTAGCAATCACTAGGGAGTTACACAATTCTCCTCGAAACCCAAACCAAAACTGGTCACTAAGTCGAAGTCTATTCCTGCTCCCCCTTCTCTCCATGCCTCTTTCCTATCCATTCTTGATCTCTAAGCCCTGGGCTCTGCTCCTCGAAATGTCCTCTCAGTAAAGACTAAGGGGAGATTCTGGGCGCTTCCACTACCCCATGGACTTACACAGGTGGTGGGTCATGCCTGCAATCTGTAGCATTCAGGCTCCCTGGCTTGGGGGCCACTCTGGCACCCTGGAGACTTAAGGCAGAGTGGGGTTCTTCCTAGCTCTATGGATGGGCACCCCCAGGCCCTGGTGGATATTGCCCACCCAGAACTGAACTGTGCCGTCTCCTACTGACCCCCTGCTTTCTGAGCTCTGGAGTCCCCAGACCCTTCCCTTGGTTTCTCCTTCCCCTCTGCAGCCAATCCTGGGGCTTTTGCCCGGCCTTTGAAGGTTCTGTCCCCGTCTTTCAGTCCTTGGTCCCTACCCTGACCCTACCATCGGCTCCTCTGTCTAGAGCTCTCTTTCCAGCCTCTGAGCTCTTCAGCCACCAGCTGTAGCTTGGACCTCCTTCCAAGCTTCAAACTCCAGACCCTTGACCCAGTTAGGCTGCTGACTCCTTGGCCCCAGCCCCCTGCTCCTGCTGTTCTTCCTCTAGCCAGCCCCAGTTCTCAGCCAAGCTGATTGGCCCCTGCTCATTCACCCCAAATAAACGCTTCATTTATGCGCCTGGTCCTGATCCTGGTCAAAGCGCCTGCCCAACTCTCCCCATTCATGCCAGTCAAGTCTTCCCATCCTCAGCCCAGCCCTCACCAAACTTCCACCCTTCTACAGAACCCTGGCCCCCCATTCATGCCAGCCAACCTGCCCTGCCCCATCCTCTGCCCAGCCCTGGCTTGATCACTACCCCTTTGCCCCAGCCCCTCTCCCCAGTTTATGCCTGTGTCACTCCCATCCTCCAGTCAGCTGTATCCTGTATCCTTAGTCTTGCCCACATAGTAGCACCTCAGCCCTTGGCGCCCATCCACAGCAGGCAAGCTCACCCATCCTCTGCCCAGTCTCAGCCAAGTCCCCCACCCCTCTGCCCCAGCCCTGGCCTCAAACTCACGCCAGCCAAGGTCGCCTGCCATCTGGCCCATGGTGGGGCCAGCCTCTTTGGACAGCCATCTCCCGGGCAGGGGGAGTCTTATACTGGGGGCTGCGCCCGGTTTCACTTTCCGTCCTGCTTGTACTTTCGGCTTTGTGTTCACTCAGTCTTCCCTCTCACCACCCCTTGCTAAAATGGGGAAATGTAATTTCCCTTCCCAGAGGGGGTGGGAGGTGCAGTGAGGGTGGTGGGAAGCTGGGGTTTTGGTCAATCCCAGCTCCTGACTCCCTGCTGCTCTACCAGATCCAGCCCTCCCCTCACTTCCCCACTCTTGGGTGAGCCACCCCGCTCTGCTTGCTGGTAGATCCCGGAGACTCTAAACCCCTCCTGTTTCTCTTCTTTGTCATCATCATCCTAGTGCCATCACCAGCTCACTGTCCTTCAAAAGACGGATGGCCAGGTAAGGGGATTGCCCATTAGAGGGGACTTGGGGTTTTGAGTCATCCTTACTCTCTTCTGGTTTACCAGATGGCTGAGGGAGGGAGTGCCAGGGAAGTCAGGGCTCAGTGGGTAGCTGGGATGAGGTTTTGTGTGAGGCGGTGGGGTCTCAGTCTGGGCAGAGTCAGAGTTCAGTCTATAGTCAGGGTCAGGGCTGGATGAGAACACGTTCATTCAGGGCCAAGCTCAGACTTCAGCCAGAGGCAGATCTAGGATTAGCGTTCAGTCTATAACTCTGATCAAGACTTGGTCTAGGGCTGGACTCAGAGCTTTGTCTGGGGCCAACATCCTGCCTCTGCCTGTGTTTGGGGTCAGAGCTATCAATGACCTGGGGGCTCTGCATGGGGCCAGTTAGGATTGGGCTTAGAGCTCAGTCCAAATGGGGCACAGACCTCAGTCTGCGGCCAAGGTTCCGACTGAGCCTGTGACTCAGGTCAGGACTCAGGCTTGGGCTGGGATGAGAGCTCAGTTGATGACCAGGGTCAGGGCTCAGTCTGTGGCCAGGTTGGGGTTTCTGTGAAGTCAGAATCAGGGCTCAGCCAGGTCCCAGGATAGTTCTGGTGTTTCTGCTCTGTAGAGGGCTGTCAGGGGCCGTCAGGGCTGGTTACAGATCTTCCTTCCAGCACAGCCCCGCCCTCAGCCCCACCCTGGATTTCCCATCTTCAGGGAGAAGATGGGGGTTTCTTGGTCTTCCCCCAAGCCCACTGCTGCCACTTTCCTTTTAGGACCCATGGGGTTTCCCTGCTGGGTCCCTGCTGTGAGACAGAAACCAAGGGGGCTTCCCCTTCCTATACCCTGCCTCCTCAGCCGTGCCTGGGCAGGGACACCTGGGACCAACTGCCAGGGAAGTACCAGCACCAGCGGGGGAGCAATCCCAGAGGGCTGCAGGAGGAGAAGGAAAAGGAAGAGCGGCTGGCACCTGCCTAGCCCAGACCAGTTTCCGTTACAGTGCCCCCCAGTGGTGGCAGCCCATTTCCCCACATGCCATGCAGCTGGTGCTTCTCACTGTGGGGTCCCATCCATCCTGAGACTGATGGTGAGGACAGGCAGAGGCCCTGGCTGGTCTTCCTCACATCCCCAAGTCCTGCCATTGTCCAGGAGGTGTGGCCACCCACTCACCCCTCCGACCACAGCCGCTCCTGACTCTTTGCCATCATCCAGAACTGCTTTCCCTTTCAAACTTTGAACCCCATCTCCCACTCTCTGACTACAACCTTCTGGCCTTCCCAACCTTCTCAGAGACCTCCCAGCCCTTGCTGCTTCTCAGCCCTTCTCAATCTGGCTGCAGCTGACTCCTCCAGCCTCGTGCCTCAGCCTTCTTCCTGCTCCACCAACTGCTTCTTTGCCTTTGCACAAGCTGGTCTCCCTGCCTAGAATGCCCTCACTGCTTTCTCCAGAGTTCTCTTTCCCCAGCCTTCTCTGTGCCCAGACCCCTTGGCATGGGCTTTCTCCCCTGAGTGGCTCATCCCTTCCTGCCATAAATCTTGTCTCCAATGGACATTTCACATTTCTTTATCTTGCCCACTCTATACTCACTCATACCTCTCCAGCCGTACTGGCCTCCTCCTTGCTCCTAGAACATTCCAGTCATGCTCCTGCCTCAGGGCCTTTGCTCTTGCTGTTTCTTCTGCCTAGGACACTCTTCTTCATATCTGCAAAGCTCACTCTCTCCTTACTACTCTGCTCAAGTATCTCCTTTATAAATGGGGTCTTCACTGGCTACCCTGAAAAAAGGCAGCCCTGCCCCTGGAACTCTCTATCCCCTTCCCTGCATTATTTTTCTACATAGCATTTTAGATATCAAACATTTTTCGATATTGAACATTTTCTTTCTCTCTCTCTCTCTCTTTTTTTTTCGGTCTGTCTCCATGCACTAGAATATGCGTTCCACAGAGATGGGAATTTTTGCCTGTTCTGTGCACTGATGGATCCCCAGTAGCTAACAACAGCAGGTTCTCAGTAAATCATTGAACAGATCTGTCTTCTGCCACAAGTGTCTAATCCAGGTTCTGCTCATGGCTGGTGAACTGTAAGTTGCCTGGACGGAGCAGCAGGTCTGGGAGCAGCCAGAGCCCTGAAGTCTCACAGTCAGCTTTCTCCCAGTCTGTCCAAGGCTTCAGCCAGGTGCTGAGGGCGGTAAGGAGGCACCTGGGCTGCTGGGCAAGGCTGTGGGCTGACGATCTTAGCAGATCCTTGGCAAAAAGCCAGAGGGTCAGTGAGGGCAGTGCCAGCCTCTGTCCATATCCTTAGAGGACGGGCCTGGCCCATCTCTGCCCCCCTGGGCCTGTTTCCACAGGTGGATCTTGGCAGGTAGGCTGAGGCTTGGGTTGGGGCCAGCAGGAAATGGAAGGGATGTGGTGAGGGGTGAGAACTGCTGGAAAGGGCTGTAGACGCCGGTGTGCAGCTAACCCCTCTGGTGACCTCAGGTGAGTCACTAGCCTACTCTGGACCTCAGTTTCCTCATTGAAAAGTGATCACAATTTTCAAATGCTGCCTATTATTACATAGAGAAATTAAAACCCAGATGATTAAAAAAAGAGAGAGAAAGGAACCACCCACCAATTTTTCTGATTATTTTCCAAGCCCTGTTACGGCTCTGACCGTGTGGGGCACTCCATGGGGTTGCATGGGAATCCTGAGTTCAGGAAGCAGAAGTTAGAAGCCTCAGATGTGACATCAGGATGGAATCAGGGAGGGGAAGTCTTGTTCAAGGTCACACAGCAGATCAGTGACAGAATGAAGACTGGAACTCGAGTCCCTCATTTTCACCTTGGGCTGGCGAGGGGAATCCCTGGGCCCCATGATCTCAGCTTCGAGATCTAACCCCTCGGTGGAACCAAGATGGGCTTCAGTGAAGGTGGGAAGGCTGGGAGGAGGTGAGGCCAGGCTGGAGCTGGGGCCACACCTCTGAGTCTCCCAAACACGAGTGATGAGACCCCGAGGCTAGGCACAGCTCCCACCCGCTCCCAGGAGAGTAGAGGTGAATAAAGCCCTGCATCCCAGCCCTAATCGCTGGGCCCATTGTACCAATGCGCCCTGCTGCACACCACACCTAGGGTTTATTTTGCAGCGTGCACTCAAGGCCGCAGCAAGACAGCTTGGGTGCCCCACCCACTTCCACCCACCTTGGGGCCCGCCTCTAAATGGGACTACTGACCCTGGGGTTGCAGGGGCAGGGCGGGAGGAGCCTGGAAGGGGAAAAGGGTTTCTCACGCTCGGTCCCACCTCTTTTTTCCTCGGTTGGGGGGGGCACTCTCAAGGCCACAGCAGGCACGTGAGGGGAGGGCTGAGAGAAAGGGAGTGCAGGAGGCACCTTGCCAGGGACTAGATGTTCAGCGCTGGGTGTTCTATGTAAATGACACAGGAATGCAGGGGCAGGAAGACTGAGCTATGCAGGGGGTGAGGAGAAGGTGGGAAGCCAGGTCTGTTGAGTGCCAGGAAGAGAGTTCCTGAGGCAGGGCTGCAGAGAAAAAAACACCAGCCTGGGGGTGAAAAGTCCCGGTGCAAGTCCCGGCTCTGCTCTGCCCAAGCACACTGGGCTTCAGTTTCCCCATCTGGAAAATGAGGCCCGCGACCCCAGCCCTGCCCACCTCTCAGCCCAGAGGTGAAGGCAAAATTGGGAAGGTACAGGGCTTCAAGGGTCAGGGCCCCACTGGGGAGTCAGACAGACCTTTCACAGCTCCAGCACTTCCCAGGGTGACCTTGGTCAAGGCAGGAAGGGGACGCTACTCCTACCAGCCAGATAGGACAGCTGTGATGATTATGCATATAAATGGCTGGCACTGCCACTGAGTAGCTGTGTGATCTTACACAAGTTAGTTAACCTCTCTGTGCCTAGGTTCATCATCTATAACATGAGAAAAATAATCCAAACTCATAAGACTGTTTAGAGGATTCAATGAGCTATTGTTTATAAAGTGCTTGGAACAGGAGCTGGCACGTGGTAAGACTGTAGGTTTTAGCTATTGGTATTAGTATAAGGCCTGACCCACAAGGAAACTCTCAAGAAATGCTAGTTGTCATTAATAAATACTTGGGATGGTTGTCATCAATGGGCAAAGAAAGGCCAAAGGAGAGTTGGAGGAAGAGGGTAAAGAAGAGGCTGCAGTTAGAGCTTAGGAAGTTCCGATAGGTACAGGGTGCAGCTGGGGGGCCCCAGGCAGAAGGCACCTGGTAACACAGAGACATGCATCAGAGCAGAGTTCGGGCCAGAAGCAGACACCTCAGGGAGACAGCCAATCAGGCCCTGGGCCACAGTGTGGACAGCCTCAGCTCTTAGGACCACTGGTTGGGACTCATTTCCTAAGTTGGGTGGGGCTTCATCAAACCTCCCTATGGAGAGGACTTGGAATGGAGAGACTCTGGGCTGAGCCCCAGGCCAGGCCCTGCCAGGTGTCTGAGAGAGGCAGGCAGGCCCCGGGCAGACACCAGGCCCTCCAGCAGCCCTAAGCTCTGAGGCTGACACTGGGCCCCACCCAATCCGGGGGCCCTCACCTGGCAGCCTCCTTGGGGTCTCAGCCACCCCTGACTGCTGTGTCCCTTGCTTGTCCTGAACCCTGCGTTTGAGCCCCCCAGTTCACTCCCCAGGAATGGAACACACTCACAGCTTATATTTTTATGTACCATCTGACCTGAGCAAAAGAATGTATACAACATATATGTTTCTGCTCACCCACTTTTCTTCCTTCTACCTCAGTTTTGGTCCTGGGTCCCAACAGGCTATCTGCACAACGGATTCACTGATTCCCATGGCTCCTCATTTCTCCCTGAGTGAAAGCAAAAGCCCTTCCAGGGGCTTACAGTGTCCTCGTGATCCCTCCCATTGACCTCTTCTGTTCTCCTGGCTGCCCCACAAACACACCAGGCACATGTCTACCTCAGGGCCTTTGTACCTGCTGTTTCCTCTGCCCAGAACACTTTTCCCTCACCTCTTCAAATAACTGGCTCCTTGTCCCTCCTTCAGGTCTCAACTTCTCATAAATGGCTTCTTCATTCTATGTCTCTGAGAACTGTCCAATCTCATTCCCACCTACACTAAGACCCTGTTACAACCCGAAGATATAGATGTTAGTCTCTTAGCCTTTCAATTTTTCTACATATTCCAGGCCCTTCCCGAACTCCTGGAGTATTCTCCAGACCTTGAGCATCCACCCAGCTTATCAGGCATCTGGGTCCTGTCGGCAGTGTTGGTCTGAACAACGTCCAGTCCTTCCATACTTCTGCTTTGAGGTAGGAGAGGGGAAGACAGAATTAGGTTGAATGTCAAGGTGTGGGAACCCTGGTCCTTGCCCACAGAGGCAGCTGCCTAGCCGAGCAGACTGACCCGATGTGAAACCAGAGGGGACACGACAAAGCAGAGCACTTTGTAACTTACTGGGAGACACTGGTAACCACTTTTTGGCCTTCATTTCTTCACCTGGAGAGTGGGCGTAGCAATACCTTTCTCCCAGAGAAAGAGGGCACATGAACGTGTGCTCTGGTGCTCTTGAAACTGGAAAGTGCTATTAATATTGAGAGCTCATTGGGAATTCCCTGGCAGTCCAGTTGTTACAACTCCACGCTTCCACAGCCGGGACATGGGTTCAATCCCTGGTCTGGGAACTAAAGTCACACAAGCTGCATGGCTAAAAAAAAAAAAAAAAAATATATATATATATATATATATATATATATTGAGAGCTCATAAACAAAGATTGTCAACTGGCCAGTGGGTAAGAGGATAAGGAGAGAAAAGCCTCGCTCGGGATGCAGTTGACGTCTGTCATTTCCACCTGCCCACCATTCTTCTATTTTTAAAAAATTTTAAATTATTTTTTATTCTTTCTTTTTAAATTAAAAAATATAGTAAAGTATCTGGATTTTCCTTTGGGGAATTATCCATCCTCTCTCCCTGAGGCTGACATCCCTAACCCTCATGGTGGGCACATGACCCAGGCCCAGAGAGTCAGGGTGCCCCACACCTCTCACTACAATGAAGGATTCGAGGATGGGTACACAACACACTGAGAGGGACTTGCTGTCAGGAAAGAGGCTTTCTCTTGGCGGAGGTGCTAAACTGGAAGGTTGTGAAGCTGATCTGCCATGAGGGAAGACCCTGCCTCAGACTGGAGTCAGTGCATGGGAAAGTAGAGCTGAGAGCTGGAGAGGGAGCCGACAATCGTGATGATGATTTACTTTGAGCTCCTGGATCCAGACACTCCTGAAGCAATTAATTCTGAAATATTCAGTTTCACGAGCCCATCCTCTTTTTTGCTTCAGCTATTTTGAATTGTGTTTCTGCCACTCGTAACATATGTCCCCTCTCCTGCCTGGATCTACCTTCACTGTTGATTTCCAATGTCAAAAGTCACAGACTAGATTTTAAAAATCATGACAAAGTCAAATAGTATTATATAGTAGAAAGAGCACTGTGTCAGATCCAGGGGAGAGAGCACTTCAGGGAGAAAGAACAGCGTGAAAACAGAGCAGCTGCTTGATCAATATTTACTGAGCAGCTCAGCATATCCCGGGCATTGCTCTAGGCATTAGAGATACAGCAGTGAATGAAGCCGACTGAAAGTTCTGGCTTCAGGGGGCTTACACTAAATGGAATAAAATTGTAATCAAAATCTAATCAAATGCTTATATAGGCCAGACACTTTTCAACTATTGGCTCATTTAATTCTCACAATAACCGTGTGTTGCAGGTATTATTATTCGTGTTCCTTTCATGCAGAAGAGGAAACTGAGGCCCAGAGAGGTTAAGATTTTGTGCGCAAGGTTACAGAGCTAGTAAATGGCAGCTCTGGGATTTAAACCCAGGATGTCTGGCTTTTTTTTTTTGGGCGCACCGTGGGGCATGTGGGGATCTTAGTTCCCTGACCAGGGATTGAACCCACTCCCCCTGCAGTGAAAGTGCAGAGTCTTAACCACTGGACCACCAGGAAATTCCCCATGCTTTCTTTTCTTCTTTTTTTTTCAATTAATTTATTTATTGTTGGCTGCGTTGGGTCTTCGTTGCTGCACGTAGGCTTTCTCTAGTTGTGGTGAGCGGGGGCTACTCTTCATTGCTGTGTGTGGGCTTCTCACTGTGGTGGCTTCTCTCGTTGCAGAGCATGGGCTTTAGGCGCGCGGGCTTCAGTAGTTGTGGCTCATGGGCTCAGTAGTTGCGGCTCGCTGGCTCTAGAGCACAGGCTCAGTAGTTGTGGTGCACAGGCTTAGTTGCTCTGAGGCATGTGGGATCTTCCCGGACCACGGCTTGAACCTGTGTCCCCTGCATTGGCAGGCAGATTCTTAACCACTGTGCCACCAGGGAAGCCCCTATCTGGCTTTCTTAACCACTATACTCTACTGCCTGGTATAGCAGTTAGCATTTACTGAGTCTTCTCTCTATGTCAGACACTGTTCTAATGGCTTTACATGCATAAAATCATGTAATCCTCAAAACAATCCATTTCACAGAGGATGAAACTGAGGTTAAATGACAGTAACAGAACTGAAATTTGAACCAAAACAGTATGGCTTGAGAGTACACACTCTTTTTTTTCTTCCAGCTTTATTGAGTTATAATTGACAAATAAAATTATAAGTTATTTAAAGTGTACAACAATCATCACAACAAAAAATTTTTTTCTATTTCTTTAATTTGGTATCTATATAAGATGATGGATGTTCACTAAACTTATTGTGGCCATCATTTCATGATGTATGTAAGTCATATCATGACACTGTACACCTTAAACTTACACAGTGTTGTATGCAGTTGTATCTCAATAAAATTGGAAGAAAAAAGATAACAAAGTGTACAATGTGAGGATCTGGTATACATATACATTGTGAAAGGATTGCCCCCGTCGAGTTAATTAACACATCCATCACCTCACATACTTATCTTTGTGTGTGTGGGGGGCGGGGGGAACATTTAAGTTCTACTCTCTTAGCAAATTTCAATTATACAATACAGTGTAATCAACTATAGTCACAAGAGTCCACACTCTTAACCCCTAGTGCATATGACCTATAATGAATAAACAAAGGAATGAAGAGGGACCAGAAAACAGAAACCAGGCCCGGAAATGAGGGACAGCAAGAGGCCCAGCCCTGAGGTCCCGCCTTTTCAGATTCTTTTCCATTATAGTTTATTACGAGATATTGAATATAGTTCCCTGTGCTAAGCAAGACTATTTCTGACGCACTGATTCGTGAATATTTATTGTGCACCTACTTAGTGCCAGGTACCAGCTCTGAAGCAGAGGAACCAGAGGGCACTTACACTAAGGTACAGGTAGGTGATGGAGGTCCTGGAATGCCACACTCAAGAATATGGACTGGGTCAAAGGGGCAGTTGGGAACCATGGTAAGAAGGATGGTGACAGAGAGGCCTTCTGACAGAATGACCACAGAGACTCCTGGTGGAGATGGCGTATCTCCTCCATGGAGTGGGGCGGCAGCTCCTGACTGCAGGGAGGGTGGGTGAGACCTAAGCAGAAAAGAGGACACTTAGGCCTACCTGCCTGGCCCCTAGGGCCCTGCCAACCCTCACCCTCTGCTTGTGGTCACTCAGCCTCCAGCCCTTCTCATGGCCTCCGGTTTCTTATTTATTTATTTATTTTTACTGAGGGAGAGTTGATTGACAATGCTGTGCCAATCCCTGCTGTACAGCAAAGTGACTCAGTTATACACAGACATACATTCTTCTCCATTATGGTTTATCACAGGATATTGAATATAGTTCCCTGTGCTATACGTAGGACCTTGTTAATCCATTCTAAATGTAATAGTTCACATCTACCAACCCCAGACTCCCAGTCCATCCCTCTCCTTCCCCCCTCCCCCGCTTGGCAACCACAAGTCTGTTCTCTATGGCTTCAGGTTTCTTAGCTGCCAGTGTTCCCCTCCGCTAACTCTAAACAATAAATTAATCAGTAAATATACAGTATGTCAGATGGTACTACGTGCTCTTAAGGAAATAAAGAGGAATTTTAGCATGAATCACTCCCTAACTTCCTTCTGGTCTTTGCTTCAATGCCACCTTCTCGGTGAGGCTTTCCTTAACCAAGGCATTTTAAATTGCACAAGCCGGCGGAAATTCTTGTTTTTGTTTGTTCACTTGTGATCGTTTGTCTGCCCCCACTGCAATGTAAATTTCACGAGAAAAGAGCTCATTTACCAGGGTATCCGTAGCTTTTAGAATATTCCCTGGCTCTAGAAATATTTATCGCATGAATAAATGATTCTTTCCTTAAACAGTTGAAATGACAACTCTCCAAACTATTCTCCAGAAAAGAGATAACAGGATAAGGTTGCACAGAGCTGGTGCAAACATTCCACAAAGTGATTAATTTTATAACTTAAGTGTTTTGCCAAAGTTGGAAGGAGAACATGTTCGGTCAAGAGGACGGAGCAAGAGGTTAGGGGTTATCTTCTGTTCCACAGCATCAGCTACTTTTGTAATCAGAAAAGCAAAGAGAACTTGTTTTACAAAGAAAAGAAGGTGCAGAGATCTGGGTTCCGGGTCCAGCCTCTGGGAAATGGTCTCCTTTGTCAAGGCTGGCTGCTTGCACAGGGGATCGGTGGGGTGGGTGGTGAGGTGCTCTTGCTTCTTTGCTTGCTCCCCCCAGACTCCCTGAAGACCACAGAACTCTAGAAAGCTTGGGTGTGGTTGTCAGCACACCTGGTCTACTCCTGGCTCAGCCTGTGACAGGTGGTGAACTCATGACCCAAGTCTTTTCCCTTCCACAGGGCTTTGGTAAATATTCAGTGTGATAATAAAAGTCATTGTGGCTGTATAATATTTTTATCTACAAACCAAGGTGGAGTTTTCCCCCTCTTCCTTTACACTCATCCCATTACTGAGGGAGGACATTCATGGCTACAGTAAAAGGATGTCACTGAAGTTTCCTTTTTAGTTCAACAGCCTTAGGGGACTCAAGGCACAGAGAATCACGAGGACACAAGAGCAAGGTGGATGGGGTGGGGAGTGGGCAAATTTTAAAATACTCCCCAAGTCAAGGAGGAAGGAGGAATTTGGAAAGGACACAGAGAGATCTTAGAACAGATGTGTCCTCAAGAAAGGGTGCCTGTGTCCTGCCTGTCCTGAAGAGTTTGGTGAGATCTGAGGATGGAAGGAACTGTACCCCGTTTTCCAGGTGGACAGACCCCAGCAGTGCCTCTACACCCCAGTGTGACACAAAGGCTGTGGGAGGTGGCCCAGAGCACACAGACCAAGAGGAGGGGCTGTATGGGCTGACAGTAAAGAACAGACAGAAAAGGGGCTTCCCTGGTGGCGCAGTGGTAAAGAGTCCGCCTGCCAATGCAGGGGACACGGGTTTGAGCCCTGGTCCGGGAAGATCCCACATGCTGCGGAGCAACTAAGCCCGTGCACCACAACTACTGAGCCTGCGCTCTAGAGCCCGTGTCCCGCGCAACAAGAGAAACCACCGCAATGAGAAGCCCGCGCACCGCAACGAAGAGTAGCCCCCCGCTCGCCGCAACTAGAGAAAGCCCACGCGCAGCAATGAAAACCCAACGTAGCCAAAAAAAAAAAAAAAAGAACAGACAGAAAGGACAGAAAGGCAGAAGGGGGGACGTCTTGGCAGATGCCAGTGCACCAAGAGGATATCAAGGCCAAGAGGATTCATGCCCCTTCTCAACTCTGCTACTGGGAGCCCTGGGAAAAGGAGAGAAAAAAACACAAACTGACCCCTTCAAACACCTGCCACCAGCAGAAGAGGAACAGGAAATATCAATTCAAATAAACAACAGACAGATCACATTTCTTGCACACCTGGCCTATGTTTCTGTATCCTTGTTTTAATAGCTCACTCTCATGATGCTTCCTATGCATTTCACAACATTAACCCAATCACAGCAACAATCCTATATTGAATGTTATTGGCACTCCTATTTTACACCAGGGGAAACGGATGCATAGAAAGGTCAGGTAACTAGCCCAAGGTCAGACAGAGATGGTAAGAGAGCTGGGACTTGAACCCATGGAGTCTGGGCCCGGAGCCCACGCTGTCTGCTGCCACTGTGCCGCCTTTTTAAGTTTTTTTTCGGGTACCCTGCTAAGTGCTTGAAAAACACAGTTTCCTTGCATTCTCAAAACCGTTCCGGGAGGTGGGAATTCCCTGGCGGTCCAGTGGTTAGGAATCCAGGCTTTTGCTGCTTTCACTGCCGAGGGCCCGTGTCCAGGTTCAATCCCTGGTCAGGGAACTAAGATCCTGCAAGCCGCAAAAAACCCAAAAAACAAACAACAGCAACAACAACAACAAAACACCATTCTGGGAGGTGAGTGTTTACAGATGAGGAAATTAAGATGCAGGGTAAACAATAACTTGTCCCAGGTCACAGCCAAGTTTGCAGGCTGGATCTGGACATGGGTCTGGGGGACTCTAAGGCTGGTCCAGTCACTATGGCTGTGTAACAAACCATCCCCAAACATAATGGTATGAAACAACCATTTAATTATGCTCTCAGTTTCTGCGGGTTGGGAATTGGAGGTGGCTTGTCTCTGCTGCACAATATCTCAGGCCTCATCTGGGAAGATTCAGTTGCTGGAGGTGACTTGACGGCTGGGGCTGGACCCATCTGCAGGCTCCTGTCACTCACATGTCTGGAGGCTGGGGATGGCTTTCAGCTGGGACTTCAGCTGGACTGAAGGCCAGAACAACAACAATATGTGACCTTTCTATATCGTCTTTCATGTATGCTATCTTGGACTTCCTCACAGCAGGGTGGCTGGGGTCCAAGAACTGCCGGGAGCAAGGTAGAAGCGCATGGTGTTTCACGAAAACACCACCTCCACTGTCCTCTGTCAGCCAAGAAGACATGGTCGTAGAAGTCCTCCCATGTTCAGAAGGAAGAGACATAGTCCCGTGTCTCCCATTTGATGGAGGGGGGGTCAAGGCATACTGTAAGGAGAGCATGTGGGGTGGGAACTCTTGCTGTGACCATCTTTCATAAATGCAATTCTCAAACTTCACTGCAAGCTCAAATCACGTTTCAAAATCCCAGTGCCCAAGCTATACCCCAGACCAGTGAAATCAGAATCAGGGAGAGGGAGCCAGGAAGCAATATTTTCTTTAACTCCCGGGTAATTACAATGAGGCCGTCTCCCATGTATGCAAAGCTCCTGGCACAGTGTTTGGCTCGTGAGCAACTGTTTTTTGGGGTTTTTTCCCCCAAGTGTAAACACCTATGACTCTTTTTTTTTTTTTGGCCGCATGTTGAGGCATGCAGAGCTTCCCCAACCAGGGATCTAACCTGCGCCCCATGCAGTGGAAGCACGGAGTCTTAACCACTGGACCACCAGGGAAGCCTAAACACCTATGACTCTTAATAGACAAAGTTGTCATAGAGAGTGCACAGGTGGACTTAAAGTTTTAGTTAGGTGTTTCTTTTTAAAGTTATTTTCTAATTATGACAAGTGATTGTGGGCTTCCATTTTTGGTTATGGTTATGTAGTTTCTTTTAAAATACATTTAAGTAAAAAAGGTAAGAAGGTAATTTTTTAAATGCTAAGTAAATAGGGACTTCCCTGGTGGCCCAGTGGTTAAGAATCCGCCTGCCAATGCAGGGGACACGGGTTCGAGCCCTGGTCCAGGAAGATCCCACAGGCGGAGCAACTAAGCCCATGCGCCACAACTGCTGAGCTTGCACTCTAGAGCCCGCGAGCCACAACTACTGAAGCCTGTGTGCCTAGATCTTCTGCAACGAGAAGCCGCCGCAATGAGAAGCCCGCGCACCGCAACGAGGAGTGGCCCCTGCTTGCTGCAACTAGAGAAAGTACATACTCAGCAACGAAGACCCAACGGAGCCAAAAAAAAAAAAGAAGTTGAAAAAATAACAACTTTAACATTCTCTCCTTGTGCATATATGTACATACAAATTGTTCAAAACAGAATATGAGATGTCATCAAAATCCTTAGCCAGAAATAAATAGTTAATCTTTAAAAAAAATAATAAATAAAATGTTAAGTAAATAATGATGTAGCTTGAATGCACATAGGGCAGAAATCACAAAAGTGCTGTGTGGATGGTAAAGCTGGGAAAACCCTGAGGCAGGTAATCAATAATGGTATCTAGGACTATGTTATTAGTATCACCTTTAAAAAGTGCTGGTTGAGGGCTTCCCTGGTGGCGCAGTGGTTGAGAGTCCGCCTGCCAATGCAGGGGACACGGGTTCGAGCCCTGGTCTGGGAGGATCCCACATGCCGCGGAGCAACTAAGCCCGTGAGCCACAACTACTGAGCGTGCGCGTCTGGAGCCTGTGCTCGGCAACAAGAGAGGCCGCGATGGTGCGAGGCCCGCGCACCACGATGAAGAGTGGCCCCTGCTCTCCGCAACTGGAGAAGGCCCTTGCGCAGAAACGAAGACACAGCACAGCCATAAATAAATAAATAAATAAATTTTTTAAAAAAAGTGCTGGTTGAAAATCAACTTTGGGTGATTCTGAAATTTTAAAAAATAGACATCTGAGAGCTGGCCTCTGAGAAAGGAGTGGGCGGATGAAGACAAGCACATAAAGGAGCCAGGAATCCTTTGGATTGTGGCAACCTGATGGGAAATTTCCATAAGCCCCTGCGGGGAAAGAGAGGTCAATCAGCTCTCCATTTCTCAGGAGGAACCCAAGAAATTGGGGAAACAGGTATTACATACAACCAGGAAATGACAAAAGAATGGAACAGAAGAGGGAGGTTTTGGAGGGTTCTCATCCTGATAGGATCCCTAGTCTTCATGTAGTTTAAGCCAGGCCCAGGCCCCTGCACCCTGGGCCATGATTTGCCCTTCCACAAAGGAAAAAGAGTGGGGCTCTACAGATCTGAACGTTCTGTAATTCCAAGAATGGTCTGGTTCCTGGAACAGCCACTTAAAGGCCTCCCAGGCAGAGGCTGTGCCAGGGAAGGCCAAGGCCAGGGAAGACCAATCAGAGGCCAGGAGTGAGGGGTGATGTGTGGAGCCTCCTGGAAAGTGTCAAAGGACCCATTACCCAGGGAGTAGCCATGTCCCGCTAGAGACACAACACTCCCCAGCCTGTTTTCTCCTTTGAAGTTGATAGACGAGAGGATAGTCTCAGCAATTGACAGGTGGGGAAACTGAGGCTCACACTGGAGTAATTGACTAGAAATTAACTAGCATCTAGGATTCCTCATTGTCAGTACATAGTTCTTCTCAGGCATATAGTCAAAAAAGGGTGTAACCCAAACTTTGAAAATCAGACAGACCTGATTTATTTTTTTATAAATATATTTATTTATTTTTTATTTTTGGCTGCGTTGGGTCTTCGCTGCTGAGTGTGGGCTTTCTCTAGTTGCAGCGAGTCAGGGCTACTCTTTGTTGTGGTACGCGGCCTTCTTATTGCGGTGGCTTCTCTTGTTGCGGAGCATGAGCTCTAGGCACGCGGGCTTCAGTAGTTGTTGCGCGCGGGCTCAGTAGTTGTGGCTCGCAGGCTCTAGAGCACAGGCTCAGTAGTTGTGGCGCACGGGCTTAGTTGCTCCGCAGCATGTGGGATCTTCCCGGACCAGTGCTTGAACCCGTGTCCCCTGCATTGGCAGGCGGATTCTTAACCACTGCGCCACCAGGGAAGCCTCAGACCGGATTTTAAAGTCCCAGCTTCTGCAGGTTGCAGCTGTGAGACTTTGGCGAAATTACTTCTCTGAACCTTGGTTTTCTGGTCTGTAAAATGGGATCAATAATACTATGCCTATTGGGTTATTGTAAGGATTAAATGGGATAATGCCTATAAAACATGCGTCACAGAGTAGTAGCCCAATGCATGGGAGCTGTTGCTATGATTTTCTGAAGCTGATGCACAGACCTGTCCTGGGCAGAGAGCTACTGCCCAGTGATGCTCCTGCCATTTGCCTCCTGAGTTCAAGAGCTGACACTGACCCTAAGGCGTGGTTCCAATCCTATCAGGGTCCCATTTGTCCCTCCTTGCATGCATGCCTTCAGCCAGGTCCTGGTAATAGAGTAGGCATCCAATAAACATGAACTGAATGAATAAATAATCTGTCATGGAAAGAGGGGTTCGAGGGAAAGTCTGAAGGAGCTGTATGCCAAAATGACTGTGAGATTCTGGGCATAGTTTTGCTGTGGGTGCCATCCCAGAGAAGGTCTCTCCCTGGGGTGGGGGCAAGGAGTCAGGTGGTGGAGGGCAAGTAGGAGAAGACTTTGAAGAGCTGAGCCTTGCAGGATGGGTGGGATTAAAAGCATCTCAGACAGAAAGGACCAGAAAACAGAAGCTTGCTCAAGGGCAGGTGGGAGAATCAGATTTCAGCTTACATTAAGGAGTGACTCTGAGAAGGAATCAGGCAACACAAAGGCAGCAATTTTCCTACCCCTAGTGGTATTCAAGCAAGCAGAGAGTATCCCAGCGTGAAGTGGGGTGAGGTTGGACTAGATGCCTTTTAACGTCCTTCCCAAGTCAGATAACAGTGTTATCTTCCTAACACAGTGTGTTCTTCCTAACACAGTCCAACTGTTATTAGGTTGGACTCAGGGGAGGCTGATGGATAAAGGTTCTTAAAGGTTCAAGCTATGCGTCTGTTACTGCTCAACAGCTGCCTTATTCCTCTGTCCATATTCTTGGGTCCCTAAGAACAATTAACTCCAAGTTTTGCAGCCTAGGAAGGGATGGGAGAAAAGGAAAAAGGCTATGCCCAGGGCTAGACTGAGGGCCACCCTTTACCCCTTGTTGCTTGCTAATTTTTTCTGATATTCACTGTCTCCTGCTTCCTTTAATAATAAAACCCTGCCCTCCCCCAGTTTTGGCTAGCACGTGGCTAAGTAGTTAAGTACTACATGTCCCAACCTCTCCTGTAGTTGGGCATGGTTATGTGTCTAAACTCTGAGCAGATGTGATGTGTTCTGCTTTTAGGTTATGGCCTTAAAAATAAATTAGTGTGGGCTTCCCTGGTGGTGCAGTGGTTAAGAATCCGCTTGCCAATGCAGGGGACATGGGTTCGAGCCCCGGTCCAGGAAGATCCCACATGCCGCGGAGCAACTAAGCCTGTGTGCCACAACTACTGAGCCTGTGCTCTAGAGCCCGCAAGCCACAACTACTGAGGCTGAGTGCTACAACTACTGAAGCCCACACGCCTAGAGACCGTGCTCCCCAACAAGAGAAGCCACCACAATGAGAAGGCCGCGTACCACAACAAAGAGTAGCCCCCACTTGCCACAACTAGAGGAAGCCTGCACGCAGCAACGAAGACCCAATGCAGCTAAAAATAAATAAATAAAATAAGTAAATTTTAAATAAATAAATAAATAAATTAGTGTGGTCTCCCCTGGTCCCTTCCCCACTCCATTTACATAAGCTGAATGCAGATGAGATGGCAGGTACTGGAGCAGCTAGGTCAGACTGCAAAGTGGTAGCCATGTTTTAAGGGTGGCAGAAAAATGAGCCAGAAGTAGCTGGAATTCCTGCCACAATGGAGCTGCCATTTTAGCCCAGGAGTACTGACCCTTGGAGCTGTTATGTAACAGAGAAAGAACTTTCTATCCTGTTTCATTTGAGTCTTCATTACAGCAACCTAAGTCTCTACCTCAATCAATACATCCTCTCAGCTCCCATCACACCTCTTATTTGCTCCACATTCTTCTGGAAGTCTGGCTCCAAGACTGATTAACACTAGGTAAGAATCTTCCTCCTCAGCTGACTTTCCAGAACCCTGTCCTGGCAGCCCACTTGGCAAAGGGACCCACCTCACACTAGAGGACAATAAGAATCCTTGAATTTGAGCCCTGAATAACTTGGGGCAAATCCCTTAATTTTTTTTCTTTTATAAATTTATTTATTTTATTTATTTATTTTTGGCTGCGTTGGCTCTTCACTGCTGCGTGCAGGCTTTCTCTAGTTGCAGCGAGCGGGGGCTACTGTTTGTTGCGGTGCTCAGGCTTCTTATTGTGGTGGCTTCTCTTGTTGCAGAGCACGGGCTCTAGGCGCATGGGCTTCTGTAGTTGTGGCATGCAGGCTCAGTAGCTGTGGCACATGGGCTTAGTTGCTCTGCGGCATGTGGGATCTTCCTGGACCGGGGCTCGAACCCGTGTCCCCTGCATTTGCAGGCAGATTCTTAACCACTGCGCCACCAGGGAAGCCCCTCCCTTAATGTTTTAAATCTCAGTTTTTGCCATTTTGCAGATGGCATCAATAAATAACATTCACTTCAAAAGGTGGTTTTATATGAATACAACATAAACAACAAGATTGTTATTCCGAAAATGGAGAGAAGCTGGGGAGGGGCCTTGTTTCATGGGCAGCGTTACAAAGAAACAGAGGAAATTCCCTTGCACCTCATAAGAAACCACAGAAACATATGCACCAAAACACATGTATACAAAAAAAAAAAAAAATGCTCACCTCTACGCCCATACAAAATTAGAAACACCCCTTCCCAGACACACAACCAAAAAAAAAAACACTCACCAAAATGCTCTCATTGGTTCATGCAAATGCAGACACTTGCAGGCAGAAATGTGTACCCAAAAAGCCACACAGAGAGAGGACAAAAACACACACACAGGCTGCAGCTGCTGTACTTTGTTTATTGTCGCTGTCACCCTGGGGAGCTCCGGTTTCTTCTTTCTTTTTGAGGGGTACCTTCATGATTCTGCCTCTCTCTATTCTCCGCCTCTTGTTCCCCATCTTGTCCTTTTTCTGGGGTCGGGGCTGCTTCGTTGGTGGCCCCTCGGAACCTCAGTCAGGTGGGCTAAGTCCTGGGGGCGGGGGCAAGCAGGCCTGGATCCCGCCCCCAGGGGCTGATTCTTCGCAGTTCTGTCTCCATCGCTGTGGGGTGTCCGTGCTCTAACCTCATCTGGGGGAAGGAAAGCATGTGGTGAAAGCACAGAGGCCTGGGTTCTAATTCTGCCTCTCCTGCTCACTTGCTCCGTGACTCCAGAGAAGGACCCTACCCTCTCTGGGCCTCAGTTTCCCTCTTTGTAAACCAAATTTTGCTCCAGTTGGAAAGGGTCTGTTTCTCCCTTTGCTCTGGTCACTAGGAAACTCAGAAGTCTCTCTCATTTTATTCTATGTTGAGACAACAATTCTTGGATCCCTCCTCCTACCCAACCTCACCCATTCAGGCCTGTCCTTTCCAGGCAGAGAGACCTCTACTGGTGCTGCGGGCGGGGCCCCCTGATGCCTTACCTCGAGTTCTGTCTCAGGGCCGTGCCCCTCGCTTTTTCCGCTCCGTGTTCTGGAGCTTGGTCACCAGCTTCCTCTCGTGCCCACCGGGGCTGTGACGGTTGGTATTGGCGGCGGCTTCTCTCTTGGTGCGACCTTTCCGGCCTCCCACTCCTGGGAACCGAGGCGAGAGTCGGTGGTGAGGTGGGCAGAGGCGTGAGCCGCAGGGGGTCCAGAGGGCAGGGGTGGAAAGAGCTTGGGTTAAAGTCGGGAGGCTGGGGGGCATCACCACGTAGCTTTAGGGCCGTCATTGTCCCTGTTTCCCCATGTGTGGAATGATGTTGCTCCTCCAGTATTCTAGGAGTGCATGTGGTCCCAGGGCTGAGTAGGACAGAGCGCACTGGATGAGGGGTTAGAAGGGGGTGACTTGAGGGGTCAAGGGAACAGGCTGGAGAAGGGTGATGTATGGGCAGGAGCCCAAGGAGGGATCCTAGTTTGGGGAGGGGGGTGGTCAGGCCGTTTGTGAGGGTGGGCATTGGAAATGGAAGGACCAGGAAGGTGGCAGGGCCAGGCCTTACCCAGGTGAGAATGAGCCAGGCTGTAGAGGTCATACTCATCCAGGTTGGGGTCTTCATCCTCTGGGCCTGGGGGCTGCCTGGATGGGCTGGCTGCTCTCGGGAAGGTGGCCATAAGGTCTGTCTGTTTGTCTCTGTCTCTCTCTCTCTCGTCTTCTAAAGCTTTGTTTGTGTCTGCTTTGCTGACACCTCCCAATTCACTGGCCCCAACTTATAAGGCCACGTCTCCTCCTCAGCCCACAGTCTGGCTCCAGCCCCTCAGGCCCTGTCTGATGCAATCTGGCCTTTTCCCAGAACCCAGCCCAGTAAACATCAGTCACGAGAGGGGAAAAGACTCGGTCCTCTGAGTCCCAGCCCCCCTTGACCCCTCCCTCTACTGGGGCTCGCCCAGCTGGGTATTTTTCCACTGAGGAGATCCCCGCCCCTCGGGGGTGGGGGGAGGTAAGAAGCAGGGTCTGGGCATAAACAGCCCTTGGGATCGAGGGCAGCAGGGAAGTGAGGGCCTCACCTGGCTGACTCCTTCCCATCCATCTCCCGCCCTCTGCCACATGCCCCTCCTGGGCTGGGGGTCATGGCCACACAGCTGACCCTCACCCCTACCCACTTCTGGCTCAGATTCAGGACCGTGGTGGCAGAACATGGAGTGAAGAATGAGCTGGGACAGGGTACAACACACTCTGTGTTATGTCATTGGTTCTCACCCTGATCGCACCCAACCCTCCTTTTTTATAAGAAACACCTTGGAAACCCCCCTTAACATCCTGAAATGGGGGTCCCTAGGTAATCTCCCACTCCTGAGAGGGAGGCTAGCAGAGTGGTTAAGCTGATTCTGGAGCCAGATGCCCTGTATTCAAACCCTTGATCCATTACATCCTGTGTGACCCTGGACAAGTCACTTTACCTCTCTGTGCCTCAGTTTTCTTCTCTATAAACTGAGGATGATAATAACGATCTACCTCATAGATTTGGGGAGAGGATCAAATGAGATAATCCATGGCACGGCACCTGCAATAGTGCCTGCTACAGTGTAAGCTGCACTATATGAGCTGATCACATAGTTTCCAAACAATTCAATATAATGCCCTCCCTGTAATGTAAAGGAGACATAGAAGGAAATTAATTTAAAATAAAATAATATGTATTTCAAACCATGGATATACTGAGGTAGAAGACACTGTGAAGTAAACAGATGTTTGTGCTCATTTAATATGAATTAAAAGAAGGGGTTTGGATAAGAAACATGGAAAAGTGGAATTTTCCTCTTTTGCCTGAAGGATCTGTGTGGGTCACATTGACCCAGAGAGGCCACACCCTGGGCTGCCCACTCATGCTTCAACTGAGGCTTCAGCACCAGGGGCAGGGAAGGAAGCAGACACAACATTCCACTTTTTTTTTTTTTTTTAACTCTGTGGTTTCCAGTGCAAGAGGACCTTCTCAGCCCAGGGCAGGTGTTAATTCCCTGCTCACATTCCCACTTTGCTGTCAGCCCATTGAAACACTGTTTCATCTCAATGTTACGTAAATTCCATTCTTCCCCGAATAATAACCCAGTAATAACCCGCTCTCATCCTCTGCAGAACAAGAAGCATAACTTCGGCTTGGTCTTCTCCCTGGCCTGAGCCAGAATTAAGTTTAGCTTCTGTTTTCCAGATTTGGGTGATTTGTGAGTTCTTTAACACCCAGGAAATGAAAGTGAACACAAGAGGACACTTGAATAAAAACAGAGTGGGGATAATAATAACAGACCAGATGATAAGAGAAAGAGGAAAATAACCATAACTTAAACAGAAATAACAAACATACTGGAACTTCCCTGGTGGTCCAGTGAGTAAGACTCCGGGATCTCAATGCCGGGGGCCTGGGTTTGCGATCCCTGGTCGGGGAACTAGATCCCGCATGCCAAAACTAAGAGTCTGCATGCTGCAACCAAGACCCGGTGCAGCCAGAAAGAAAAACAAAAAACAAAAAAAACACCAAAAACCACAAACAGACCAAGGCAATTTAAGGTGGAGAAATTAGGAAATATGGAGGTCTTGCAAAGTAGTGGGCTTTATCCCTAAGTGTAGTAGCAAAATCATTCCCTCTAGCCTGACATGAGATGGGGTGGGGTCGGGTCATTGAAATAAGTTCTTTTTTTGTTTTTGTTTTTTTAATAGCTTCGTGAATGTCTAGCAGGACAGTCCGACGTCGTACGGGTTGTGGGACTGTCCTGCTCTGACCTGAGGTCATTGTGACTACGGAGAACACGCCCACAAATTCCCGAGCTACCTCTAGGGGACGGTCTTTCGCTCATTCACTTCTGCCACCAGGACTCTGGGTTACCAGCTGCGAGATCCTGAGCCCAATTCTGAGCTTCAGTCTGCTCATCTGTAAAGGGAGAACGGCGACAGCCCCTGGTATGTGAAAGGGCTTCCTCCAGACCCGGCCCGGGGTGTACTGCTATTTCCCCCAGTCTTCGAAGAAGGAAAACCAAGGCTCAGAGAGTGACTTGCTCAAGGTCACACGGCTGGTGAGTGGTGAAGGATTCCTCCCACGGTCTACCTGACCCTAGTCCCGGGGCTCGTTCTAAGTCAGCACAGCTGACCAAACACTGGCAAAGGTTTGACAGCTGTGTGTATGGAGGCATCTGTCAGGGTTTCCTCCTTCCTCCCTTCCTCCCAAACAGTCAGTGCTTGCTTGGGACCAGGCCAGGTACTGAAGATGCACAGAACTACATACTGCGCCCTCTGGAAGCTCTGGGGCAGGTGGGTCTTCAGCAAGATTAGTGCACATTCCTATCCAAAATACCATGCATCCCCTCAGTACATTACCCTTTCATTTTACTTTCCCCATGGCATTCAGTTATTACTAATCAAAAATCTCTTTTTTATTTGTTTACTTCTCCATGATTTGTCCCCACTAGAATACAATCACTGGTTTAGTTTAGTTAGCAGTTAAAGGAGTAGGCTCTGGGACTTCCCTGGTGGCCCAATGGCTAAGATTCCACACTCCCAGTGCGGGGGGCTGGGGTTCAATCCCTGGTCGGGGAACTAAGATCCCACAAATGGCAACTAGAGAGCCCGTGCACCACAACAAAGACCCAGCGCAGCTAAAATAAATAAATAAATAAAATAATTAAAAAAATAAAGGAGTAGGCTCTGAAGCGGGACTGCCTGGGTCCAAACTTTGGTTCTACCAATTGTATGCCCTTAGACAAGTTATTTAGCCTCTCTGTGCCTTGGTTTCCTCATTTGTAAAATGAGATTAATAATTGTACCTACCTAGGAGGATTGTTGTGAGGATTAAGAGACCAGTTTTTATAAAGACTTAGCACGGTACCTAGATCATAGTAAGCGTTAAATAATGTTAGCTCTCATTATCGTTATTCATGGTAGCAGGAATCTTGTCCATCTTATCCCTGGTGCCTGGCACACAGTCAGCGCTCAATAAATGACTAGTTGAATACATAGGGCTATGCTGAGATCAATATTGTTTTTTCAGCTTTCAGATGCTCTGTTCTGAAGAAACAGAGAGGCCCAATCCTAGTCCCACAGAGGACTGTGAAGACATGCGACTGTCCTTCATGGAGCCAGGAAAGAAGGTCTCTCTGGCCTTGATCGTGCACATGCTGGAAGAATGACGTCTAGACTCTGGGGGGAGGGGCAGGCAGAGGGAGGGTGCCCAAGAGAGAAGGGACTTTGGGGAACCCATCAGCTGGACCTATAGGATCCAAAAGATGACTCAATGGGAAAAGTCAAGAGGCGTGTTTTCCATCCCCTTGCCTCCAGGTGTGGTTAGGCCATTAACCATAGGCCAGCTACAGGGAAGTTTATTTTCTTTCTGCTTATGACTATGCCTTCATGACATTCCAGGAGATTGCCAAGCATGCCTATTACAACCCAGTATGATCAGCCTGGAGTAAACACAGGGGGCTGGGGGAGCTCTCCAGAGGGCACCTAACCCAGCAGGGCATGGGGTGGGGCAGGTGGACGGGGTTGGGACAGGATCAGGGCAGACTTCCTGGAGGCAGTGCAGCTTGAACAAGAACCACTGTGAGAAAGACAGCAAGACATGCCCAACTCCAGGAGTTAAACCATCCAAGTCGGGAAAGCCTGGATAGCCTGAGGGATGTGCAGAGGTCTTTAGCTCAAAGGATCAGGAGCGTCCCTTGAAGGCAGGATATGTCATCAAGGTGAGTTGGTGACATCACTGTATACCAAGGGGACTCAAGAAGCTTCATTGAGGTGAAACAAGATACGTCTGTATGACCTTATAGCCCCAAGTCCAGAGAAACCCTCAAGCTTGGTTGCTGTGCTTGGAATTATTCTTGACTGTGTGACAACATCACCTTGAGTATAAATGGATGCAATATCGATAAGAATGTTAAATGCACGTACCCCCTGAGAAGTCTCCTATAGAAATGCTCCCAGGTCTTCCCTGGTGGCGCAGTGGTTAAGAATCTGCCTGCCAACACAGGGGACACGGGTTCGAGCCCTGGTCCGGGAAGATCCCACATGCCGCGCAGCAACTAAGCCCGCGAGCCACAACTACTGAGCCCACGTGCTGCAGCTACTGAAGCCCGTGTGCCTAGAGCCCGTGCTCCGCAACAAGAGAAGCTACTGCAACAAGAAGCCCGCGCACCGCAACGAAGAGTAGCCCCTGCTCGCCACAGCCAGAAAAAGCCCGTGCGCAGCAACAAAGACCCAACACAGCCAAAATAAATAAATAGATAAATTTATTTTAAAAAAAGAAATGCTCCCAGCCTTGTTTGTAGAGTGAAAAACAGGAAACAACTTAAGTGTCCATCGGTATCCAACTGATCAACACTCTTCTGTGAAATATTCTGTAGCCATTAAAAAGAATAAGCTATATCTCTAGCCCTGATGAGAAAGTTGTCCATAAATCATTGTTAAATGAAAGAAGTAGTCTACAGAACATCATGTATACTATAATCCAAAATTTTGCATTACATTTACTGAAATAATAGAGATAATGAGTAATACATTGTTGTCAGCATAATACAGATGACACACATTTCTCCTGGTAACTAAGGAAGATACATGACCAGATAAAACAATAGTAGAAGACTTTAGAATAAGAAATTCTATTACTGGAAGTCTCCCTAGAGATCAGCAAACCCAACCCCATTTAACAGATGAGGAAGTAAGGACCAGAGAGGCTGACATTCTCCACTCTACATATGTTAGGGCATTAACCATGTGCCAGGCACTTGCTTGGTGCTGGGACATAAAAGCAGAACATGGTACCCACACCCAACTAGGTCATAGACAGGCTAGTGTCCAACAAGGTACCATACAGTATAATAAGTAATGTGAAAAAAGCACATTCAAGCTGCAAGGTGCACCTAATCCAGACCTGTGAGTAACTCCCAGAGAAGGTCATGTGTTAGCTGTACTGGAAAGGATGAGCAGAAGTCAGATAGACCAGGAGATCGTGGAACAGTGTCCCAGGAAAGTCAAAGCGGGGAAAGTGTAGTGCATTTAGTTAACCAAAGGAGTTGGAGTACAACTTGATTTAGGAGACAATAGTCTCCCATCTCCCAGTTCAGTGCTATTTTTTAAGTACTACCTGTCTCTCTAAGTCTATTGACAAATATATGATGATTCAGCACATCTGTCAATTTTCTCACATAGAGAAAATAAAACACACATAGCTCATGCTTACCCAGGTGTACACATTAAGATTTTCCAAACCCTGTTGCTTAAAATGTCTTTTTATTTTATTTTTAAATTTATTTTATTGAGGTATAGTTGATTTACAATGTTGTGTCAGTTTCTGGTATACGACAAAGTGATTCAGTTATTTATATACATGTATTCATTTTCATATTCTTTTCCATTATGGTTTATTACAGGATACTGAATATAGTTCCCTGTGCTAATACAGTAGGACCTTGTTGTTTATCCATCCTATATATAATAATCTGCATCTGCTAATCCCAAACTCCCAATCCATCCCCCCCACCCCCCTTGGCAACCACAAGTCTGTCTCTATGTCTGTGAGTCTGCTTCTGTCTCTGTTTTGTAGATAAGTTAATTTGGGTCAGTTTTTTAAAAAATATTTATTTATTTATTTAAAAAAATTTTTGCCTACGTCTCTTAGTTGCGGCACGCGGGATATTTGTTGTGGCATGTGGGCCCTTTGTTGCGACGCACGGGCTTCTCTCTAGTTGTGGTGTGCTGGTTGGTTTTCTGTCTCTAGTTGAGGCGCGCAGGCTTAGTTGCCCCGAGGCATGTGGGATCTTAGTTCCCAGACCAGGGATCGAACCCACGTCCCCTTCATTGGAAGGCGGATTCTTTACAACTGGACCACCAGGGAGGTCCCTGGGTCATATTTTAGATTCCACATGTAAGTGATATTATATGGTATTTGTCTTTCTCTATCTGGCTTACTTCACTTAGTATAATATGGTAATCTCTAGGTCCATCCATGTTGCTGCAGACAGCATTATTTCATTCTTTTTTACAGCTGAGTAGTACTCCATTGTGAAGCATTCCATTGTGATAAATATATATGTATATATCTCTCAATATCACATCTTCTTTATCCATTCATCTGTCGATGGGACACTTAGGTTGTTTCCATGTCTTAGCTATTGTGAATAGTGCTGCTATGAACATAGGGGTGCATGTATCTTTTCAAATTAGACTTTTGTCTGGATATATGCCCAGGAGTGGGATTGCTGGATCATATGGCAACTTTGCTCTTAGTTTTTTGAGGAACCTCCATACTGTTCTCCATAGTGGCTGTACCAATTTACATTCCCACCAACAGTGTAGGAGTGTTCCCTTTTCTCCATATCCTCTCCAGCACTTATTGTTTGTGGACTTTTTAATGCTGGCCATTCTGACTGCTGTGGTACCAGTGGTACCTCATTGTAGTTTTGATTTGCCTGAAATGTCTTCTTAGAGGAATAATCACTTCATAGTATAGACTTCCATTTAAGCTAAAATTTTTATATCAATCAGGTCGTGCCATAGAGCTCTTAAATGCGGAAGGGACGATAAGGGGTCCCTTTGTCAGTGGCGGGAGGGGGCAATGGGAGCAGCCTGACACTCTAGTGCAGTCAATAAAGGGGTCATTGTCTGTGAACTGACCTAAATCATCTACTTTTTTTTTAAAATTTATCTTTGGCTGTGTTGAGTCCTTGTTGCTGCGCGCGAGCTTCCTCTAGTTGTGGTGAGTGGGGGCTCTTCTTCGTTGCGGTGCGCAGGCTTCTCATTGCGGTGGCTTCTCTTGTTGTGGAGCACGGGCTCTAGGCACACGGGCTTCAGTAATTGCAGCAGGCGGGCTCAGTAGTTGCAGTGAGTGGGCTCTAGGGCACGCATACTCAGCAGTTGGGGCACATGGGCTCAGTTGCTCTGTGGCATGTGGGATCTTCCCGGACCAGGGCTCGAACCCGTGTCCCCTGCATTGGCAGGCGGGTTCTTAACCACTGCGCCACCAGGGAAGCCCAAAAGGAAATTTTTGAGTCAGTTTATTTCGTCCCTTTTCCTCCACTGGGTTCCGTGCATACTATGCCACCTTCTGGTCATGATGTTTTTTTTTTTGTCTGTGTCAAAGAAAACCACCATTAAATGTGAATACAGTAGTTACAATATCTCCCACCTGCCTGCCACATGAGGTCAGGTTGAAGAGAGAGCTTTTTGTTTTGCTTAAGTGGGTGATGGGTGAGCATGAACAGGGACAACCTGAGAGATTGGAGGCTGGCTTTACATAGAAGGTGCCTGAAGCAACCATGTAAAAAGCCAATCCTGAAGGGGGAGAAACCAAAGAGCAGAGAGGGATGTGAGCATGGCCCTCAGCAGTGGAACTCTGTGTCAAGGGAGGAATTCGTAAAGGGATTGTTAGGAAAGTATGGTATGTAACTCTCTCCACATGCCCTCAAGAGACCGAAAGTGAAGGTTGCTGTAACTTTTCAAGGCTCTTTGGAAAAGCATTTCAGATGTGATGCTCTGAAGTGATGAGACTTAACGGATAGACGAAGAAGGCCCAGATTTCTTTGCCATGCTGTAGCTTTCTCGCAGGAAGGAACTATGCTGCCCAGACAAAGGGAGTGTTCTGGTCAGTTCCACAGTGCTAACTTTCTCCTATATAAGAGTACCTGATACGTAGTAAGTGCCCAACAAATGTGAACTGTTATTATTTTTATACTGCAGACACTTAGTGATGGATTGAATATGGGCTGGAAGGGAAAACGTGATATCAAGGGTAACTCCCAGCTGCCGGCTTGGGCCATTGTTGCCAAGTGGAAGGTAAGAAAATGAAAACTGAGGACAGATGATTCTTTTGAGAAATCTGGATGTGGAGGGGAAGACAGAGCTACCTCTTACAATATGGGCAACACTCTAAAACACTTTTAAAAATTAATCAAGTAAAAAAAAAAAAATTAATCAAGTGATACATGTTTATTGTAGGAAACATAAGAAATTAAAGTCAAACAAACAAAGAGTTGTGAGCGCCAAATCTCCCCTGAGGAGACTCTGAAGTTGGTATTTGACATTCAGGAGAAATAGCTTCTGAGACTCCTACAAACACGAAAATGTGAAATACTTGCTAGCATAAGCCTCATAAAATGCAGGATATAAAGCTGAGACTGGGTAGATGGTCATGCCATTTATTGAGAGACCACAGAAAGAAAAGCAAGCTTGCAGGAAGAAAATGATGCATTAAGTTTTGGGCTGAAACAGTTTGTGTTGATGTCTGAGATTCTTCTAATGAATAAAAAAATATTGAAGGCCTATTATATACCAGGCACTATGCTAGGTAGCTGGAATACATAGGCGACTAAAACAGATGATCCTGACTTTATTGAGCTGGCAAGTGTATCAAATAATCGAAAAAATATATAATTATAAACTTTGGTAGGGGTTATGCAAGAAATTACAAGATGCTAGGATGTAGACCATTGTAGTTAAATACTTGCTCACCCAACTGTAGTACATTCCTGGGAAGATTCCCTAAAAGCATGATTGCTGGGTCTACAGATCTGCTTGTTTCTATTTGTTTTTAAAGAATTTAAAAATAAACTTTATTTTTTGGAGCAGTTTTAGGTTTCCAGCAAAATTGAGGCAGAAAGTACAGAGAATTCTCATATGCCCACTGCTCCCACTTCAATCAACAATCTGCTCGTTTAAAAAAAGTATTATTGTTTTATAGAGGCTTTGGGGAATGGGAGAGGATACTGAAAACACACAAGGACCCTGGTTTGGTAAAATAAGGTTCAGTTGAGTCGGGAACAGTGTGTAAAGTGAAAACTACATTTCCCAAGGGGCAGCGCGGCATGTCACAGAGGAAGACGGCGCATGCGTAGAGGGGTCCTCCGCGCTGCGCCCAAGCTCATAAAAGGCAAAAAGCGTGTGTGGTTTTCGCCCTGCCGCGAATCTTCGAACGCAAGCGCGTTGTTATCCGCAGACTTTGAAAAGCATTCGAGGGACCGCGCGCCTGCTCCCGCCGTCGCAGTTTCTAGCGCGACGTGCTTGTTCCACCCGTGGCTCGGTAGGTGGGTATGGGTCGCGGTCTGGGACACCCCCACCGCTTCGCCCACCCAGCCCGGAGAATGGCGGGAGCGGAGGGCTGAGGGTCCCCATTCCCGGGCCTTGCTGAGGCGGCTCTTGAGGGGCGGTGCGCATGCGCCCTGGGTGGGGCGAGGCGGGGCGCAGGGAGGGAGGGCTGGCGCAGACCTTCTGTAAGGTCTGCGCTTGCGCCCGCCCGCCTTGCGAGGGTGGGAAGCCGCCGCACGTGGTGCTTGGCGTGGTGGCCGGGTGAGGTGGGGTACCCAACACAGGTGCGAGAAGACGAGGGCAGAGGATGGGCCCCGAACCTAGACAGCTTCTATTATTTGCTCAAGATGTGCCCATCTTAACCAAACAACCTCATTCTTCCTTCACATTCCTCCCGGTGGCTCATCTCTTTGCCCCTGTTTGCAGCCAAAATTTCAACCTGTATTCACCAGCACCTTTCCTCCTCCAAACCCACTCCATTCAGGCCTTGGCCCCCACCCCTCCACTGCAGTAGCGCCTTGTCAAAGCCACCAGTCATCTCTAGGTCGCCAAATTCAGTGTTAAGTTAGTTCTGAGACCCCTAGCAGTATTTGATGCAGTTAGTCACTGCCTTTAATGGAAACGCGTTTTTTGTTTGCCTGGTGGAACATTCTCGTCTTTAGCTTCAGCTCTCTCTGACTTCTCTGCTGATTCTTGCTCCTCTTCCTTACTTTTAATGGTTGTACTGCCCCAAAGCGTCATCCTAGATCTCTGCTCAGTGTTCATTTCCTGGGCTTTAAATATAAATACCGTGTACTGTGCTTAACTCTCAAATTTCTGTCTTCAAGTCATTGCTCTTCCTGAAATTTTGAGTTTTACCTTTCGCCTTGCTCAGTTTTCTCTTTCTTCCAGTTGCTTAGGCCAAGCACCTTGAGTTATTGTAGGTGTCTTTTGCTTCCTCTCTCTCCTCCTGCATCAGTCAGCACATATTTATCCTTGAGGCTTTGAAGTTTCAGTCCTGGGTGTCCAGTTGTAGGTATGTTTGGTATTTGGTCAGTCCTTTCTGCCTGAGAATTTCTGTTTTCATTTTTGGCGTTCTCTGTCATTATTTATTCAGATTTAGCCATTTATGTATTCTGATCCATCCCTTTTAGAGTGTTTATTTCACCTACAAGTAAGTTTACCAAACTGTTTAATATCTGTGTTCCTTTCTGGACTGTAAGTTTCCTAAGGTCAAGGCAGGGACTGTTTGTCTCATTCACTGCTGTATACCCCTCATGCCTGGCACAGAGTAGGTGCTTGATAAATGTTAATGAATGAATGAATGAATGAATTTACAAAGGGAAAGTACCTTTTCTCCATAGGTGGTAGGTAGACAATCCCTCTTAAGAGGGTATTGGTTACAACTAATTTGTTTTCTGGGGTCAGGGAGGAGAAGATATTGAACAGCCCAGCTTCAGAATTGTTGCAGTGTTTCTAAGAGGCTTCCAGGATTCAGTTCAGTTCTGCAGTCTATCTTGAGGACTTGGTAGGTGCCAGGCCCTGTGCTAGTTGCTGGGAATATAAAGAAATAAAATTGCATCCCTCTCTTCTAAGAGGTGTGGCAGGAGAGACAAGTGAAACAATTTGTCTCCGGGTGTATGTGTGACAGGTGCCAGAACGGAAGTTGGTGTACCGTGTTTTGGAAGTTTCTGGAAGTTTTGGTTGCCCTTGGCATCAGGGCAGATGAGAGGGGCCTGGGACAGCCAGATCTCCCTGCCAGTTGTTTCTGGCTATAAGCAGCTTTGTCCTTCTATCCTAGTATGCCATACAAATATTGTGTTCTAGTGCCATGGTGTGAAAAAGGTTGGCAAATACTGCTGTAAAAGTGTTAATTTTGCTGCCATTTGATTTGGACCCTGAAAAACGAGTAAATTTGAGAGATCCAGAGGGGAAGAGGGGGAAGGATCAAAGGCATTTCAGGCAGGCATAACAGAAGCATAAAAGTCTGTGCTTGTTTGAGGCTGGGGCCCTGGGATTTTTCGGCGTGGGTATTGTAGGTCAGTTGAGAGGTGCCCTCCAGGATCTGAAGCAATGCCATGGAGGTGTTTGGTAAACCAGAGTGTCCATTTTATAAATACCTGGCCCACCACAAGGCACCCTTTTCTCAGTGGGTAGGTCCAATTAGAGTCCATAGTTTTAGAGACCAATTTTCTGGAGCTAGAAGCAGGGATGTTAAGTCAAAGTCCTTTTTTTCTGATTTCTAAATTTATATACAAAGATTCTTACAAAGGTTTTAAAAATGAAATCTCACTTGGAATTTTGATGAGTCATCTGCCTTGGAAAAAATACCCAATTTATGTCACTTCAGGATTTGTGGTCACTGTATCTGTGGAGAGGAAGGTAGAATGGTGAACACTGAACCAGTGGGAGTTGGATGTTGATACTAAGTTGTTTGAGCCCTTAAGGCTTAGGTTGCAGAGTCAGACAAATATGAATTTGAATCCCACCTCTGCCACTTATTTTTTGCGTTTTCTTGGTAAAGTCATTTATTTCTCCAAGACTCAAGTTTCCTCAGTGCTATGAACAGTACTTTGCAGGATTGTTAAATAGGATAATCCACGCAAGAGTGCTTAGCACATGGTAGGTAATCAGGAATAGCTGTCATTGTTACCTTTATTTTCCTACCTCTTTTTTTTTCAGATGGCACAATGAATCACTGTCTTTCTGGTGATACTTTCAGTGTAATCATAATAACCTAACAGTTGATTGGCAGTTTACAGTAGACAAATTGCTTCTACTTCCATGACCTCTTTTGCTATTGAATATGCTGAAGTTGTGACAAAACTTAGAATTGGGAGAAAGAGCATAGATTTTATAGTTTGCAGTCTTGCAATCCCAGCTCAACTACCTGTATTTCCTGAGTTACCAGCATAACTTAACCTGTCTGAACTTCAGTTTCCCCAGCTGTAAAGAAGGTGGGCTTGTAGCATTGATGTAGGTTTAAAGGAGAATCACCTGTGTAAGCTTCAGTACAGAAGCATGGTAGGTACTGGGGGGGTAAGTGGAAATCATCGTCTTAATTTTTAAAAAAAAACTAATTGATTAATGTAGCTTCTTACTGATGGTGGCTAAATTGAGGGTATGGGATCTGAGTGTAGGGCCTTAGATGCTTTGCTTCCCTTTGACTCATAACAAAGCTTTTATTGTCTTGAGTCCTGTGGGATTCTTTTTAGAGTGGTTTAAGTATAGGATGTTTGCATTTGTTTATATGAGGCCTTGGCTGCTAGTAGAGGGTCAGAGAATAGTTTTAAGCTGGGTGTTTAGCAGCTGATATGTGCTTTCCACCTGAAGCCTTTGTCCCCAAGAATTACCTCTTTTTAGTCAAACTTCCCAGTTGCAGGTAACAAAAAGGTAACCCAAACTAGTCTAAGCAGAAAAGGAGTATCTATTGACTGTATCTGGAGTCTTGGGTGCATCAGCTTCAGGCATGGCTGTATCCAGAAGCCTAAATTATGTCACCAGTATTTTCTGTGTCTTCTCAGCTCTGCTTTCGTCCATGTTGATTTCTCCCTCAGGCAGGTAAAAGCCTCCATCGGTTCCAGGCTTCCATGCTACTCTTTTTTTTAAACATCTTTATTGGAGTATAATTGCTTTTTTTTTTTTTAAACATCTTTATTGGAGTATAATTGCTTTACAATGGTGTGTTAGTTTCTGCTGTATAACAAAGTGAATCAGCTATATGTGTACATATATCCCCATATCTCCTTCCTCTTGCGGCTCCCCCCCACCCTCCCTATCCCACCCCTCTAGGCGGTCACAAAGCACCGAGCTGATCTACTTGTGCTGTGCGCTGCTTCCCACTAGCTAGCTATCTGTTTTACATTTGGTAGTGTATATCTGTCCATGCCACTCTCTCACTTCATCCCAGCTTCCCCTTCCCCCTCCCCATGTCCTCAGGTCCATTCTCTGCGTCTGCGTCTTTATTCCTGTCCTGCCCCTAGGTTCTTCAGAACCATTTTTTTTTTAGATTCCATATATATGTGTTAGCATACGGTATTTGTTTTTCTCTTCTGACTTCACTCTGTATGACAGGCTCTAGGTCCATCCACCTCACTACAAATAACTCAATTTCGTTTCTTTTTATGGCTGGGTAATATTCCATTGTATATATGTGCCACATCTTCTTTATCCATTCATCTGTCGATGGACACTTAGGTTGCTTCCATGTCCTGGCTATTGTAAATAGAGCTGCAATGAACATTGTGGTACATGACTCTTTTTGAATTATGGTTTTTCTCAGGGTATATGCCCAGTAGTGGGATTGCTGGGTCATATTCCATGCTACTCTTAACCAACAGAAAGAGGTTATCTTTTTGCAGATAGCTCTAGCAAAAGATCTGAAATTGATTTTGCCTAGATTTGGGTCACATATCTCTTCCTGAAGCAGTCATGGTGGTCAGGGAGAATATAATATTTTCATGGGCCCAGGTGGTATACCCAGCCTTGGAGCCAAAGTGAGGGGTGGTTTCCCAAAGGGAAATTCAGAGTGCTATTACCAGACCTAAATATTTACTTAAGAAAAATGAATATGTGTCTTTAAAAAGAATCACATATGACTGCTCATAGCAGTTTTATTCATAATGGCCAAAAGTGGAAATAGATGCTGTTCAGAGAGAACAGGTTAAACAAACCAGTTTATTCATACAATAGATGCAACTCAGCAATAGAAAGAAACAAACTCCTGATACACACAGCAACACAGATGAATCTCAAAACACATTAAGTGAAAGAATCCAGACACTAAAGAATATGGATGGCATGATTATATTTCTATGAAATTCTGGAATAGGCATAACTAGTCTGTAGTGGAAAATATCAGAACAGTGGTTCCCCTTGTGGGTAGAAATAGAAAGTGTGGCCATCTGAGTGGAAAAAAGAGGGTTCTAGGACCCAGAAGGTTTAGGGTACTGGGCCTTGCTTCAGAATTCATAAGAATTCTGAAATTTATAGGAATTGCGTAACCTCTTCTTGGTTTGAGACTAATGCTGAGATCAACTGGGACCCTTGGACTCAGATAATGGGCAGCTTGGGCTGAACATTCAGTTTCCTCCCAGCTGGGAGCTGCCTGAACTTTCAGTTAGATGTGGTCCTGAGTCTGCATTCCGGCTTTGCACCACCAGGCTTAATGTCCTCAGAGTGGAGAGCCACAGAAACCTTTGCCTCTACTGAGAATGTGTTTTCTGGGGAAGTTCAAGTTCACAGCTGACTGGATCCAGAGATAGCAGTAGTTTATTGGAAAATCATAAAATGAGTCGGTTTTCCCAGGCAGGGCGCACCCAGTAGGCAAAGCTTAAGCAAGAGAGGGCCCTTAAATGGTGGGGGCAGTGATTGCTTCCCCAGACTTGGGATGCGTCAGTGTTTTCTGTTCCTTGTGCCTTTGACTGCTTTGCTCAACTTAACACAGTCCCTGTCTTTTTTCCTGGCAGTCCCCTGACCCACATCTACAGACAAGGAGGAGGCAGCTCGTATCTACTAAGTGCACGCTCTGTGCCAGACACTGTCTATCACCTTACTTGTGTGGTTAGTCCTCAAGTGGGTGCTCTGGTTTTTATAGAGACTCAGAAAGGTTAGAGAACTCTCCCAGGGTGAGAACTTTATAGCTGTTCTGTCCCCATTCCTCTCCTTGGAACACTTCTAAAATATGCCTGTCAGTTCATTACCCTGATGGCGTATTGCAGGCAATCACGAGGGGAAACAACCAACACACTTACAACCATTCTGTACCTAGGCAGCCATTCTGTTTTTCACTTTCAGTGCAGTATTCAATAAATTACACGAGGGGACTTCCCTGGCGGTCCAGTAGTTAAGACTCCACGCTTCCAATGCAGGGGATGCGGGTTCAATCCCTGATTGGAGAACTACGATCCCACATGCCGTGCAGTGTTGCAAAAAAAAAAAAAAAATTAAATTAAAAATAAAAAAAATTTTTTTTAAATAAATAAATTACATGAGATAGTCACTTTATTGTAAATAGACTTTGGGTTAGACAGTTTTGCCCAACTGTAGGCTAATACTGTAAGTGTTCTGGGCACGTCTAAGGTAGGCGAAGCTAAGCTATGACGTTCAATAGGTTAGGTGTATTAAGTGCATTCTCAACTTATGATATTTTCAACTTATAGTGGGTTGATCGGAACATAACTCCATGGTAAGTCAAGGATCTGTATATTACATATACAGAAGGTATCATACAAAATGAAAATCATTGTAGGTTGCTGGGATTTGCTTTAAGATATTCTTTGATGTTGTTGACTTTTTTTTTTTATCACCTAAATTAGGAAAAAATGGAAATAGAGGTGTGACCAAAGTACTTTGGAGAGCCAGGGGAGTTTCTGACTGCCTCGCTGGTTAAGCAGTACCCCAGAGAAAAGAGGGCACTGGAGTAGGAAGAACTCGCTGCCATTTGTCAGTCAAGTCCCGGGGGAGGGGCATCAAGGTAGTGGAAACAGCTTGATGGTCCTTTCAGAGAGCTCAATACCGACTGCTTACAGAGAGAGCAGTAGTTCACTGTATGATAAAATCATAAAATGAGGTTCTCCTAGGCAGGGCACTACCCAGTGGGCAAAGTGAGCCTCCAGAATCCTGGCACTCATCTTATTACTTCAGAATTATTGGGTTGGCCACAAAGTTCGTTAGGGTTTTTCCATAAGATCTTTTTGGTCAACCCAGTACTTCACACTGAACAGAAATGAGGTGAGAAGAGAGCATTTTAAAAGTCACAAGTCAGTGTTTTTATGTGAGGGCATCCCGACAGGTCTCTTGTCAAAAACAGGGCCCTCCTTTCCCACCTCTGCCTTCTGATTGCAGAATTAGGCCCTGCCTGGCTCGGTATTTGACCTACTCCTTCCCCTCCAGACCAAGTGGGTCAACTTTTTCACTTTGGTTGGCTGAAAGTTTCAACATCAATTTCTTTGTCTGACTCTGCATCTACTAATTGCAAAAGGTTTTATGAGATAACATACTTTTTCTTCTTGTATATACATGGGATCTCTGGAGAAATACCCAAAAAACAGCAGGGGTTGCCTCAAGGGGTGGGAGATTTCATTGTGTTTCTTTTAATCGTTTGAATAAAACAGCAGGGGTTGCCTCAAGGGGTGGGAGATTTCATTGTGTTTCTTTTAATCGTTTGAATTTTTTTTACTGTGTGCATATATTATCTAGTAGTTAAAGGTTTTCTTTTTTTTTTTTTTTTCCCCCTTAAGCGGAACAGACTTTGTGTCTAACCACAGTGAGATGAAGAGACAGGTGATATCGCAGTAATGTGATGAGAGCCTAAACTAAGGCAGTGACAGGTGTGATGGAAGAGAAGGGTCTGGATTTAAGAGAAATTTCTGAGGCAAAATCAATAGAATTTGAAGGGGGATTGATCAAGGGCATGGGGTTTGGAGATGAGCAAGGAGAAGACCCCAGGATTTCCAGCTTGGGAAGCTGGCTGGACACTGATGGGCACCACTAACCCACGTCTGGAAGGCAGAGCCGTGCAGGGCAGAAAGTGTGAAGTGTCTGAGGGGCATCATGGTTGGGACGTTCAGGCGGCAGCTGCAGGTCTGAGCTGGGAGCCTTGGAGAGAAGTCAGCGCTGATGATACTGATGCGGAAGTTTCAGAATATGGGTGCTTGAAGCTGGTGACAGTGCTCAGGGAGTGCTTAGAGAATGAGAAGAGGATCCAGGGTGACCTTCCGCTGAGGTGGAGGAGGAGGGCAACAGAAAAATAGGGGAGACTGGAGGCCTAGAAACCCAGAGAACAGAGCTTTGAGTGAGGAGCAGTGTGTGGTCAGGTATTCAGTGCAGCAGAAAGTTCCAGGAGCTGGCAGGAGATCACAGGCACTGAGGGAGAGCCAGACTGCAATGGTTAAAGATTAAATGGGAGTAGAAGTGAGGGTGGTGGGTACCGTGCCAGCCCTGTGCTAGGTACGGAGAGTAAAGTGATCCCCGCTCTCAGAGACTGGACACGCTAGGGGAGGGGACAAATACACACACACAGAGAATTGTAATACGATTTGATGGGCACAGTGGTAGAGAGATGCACAGGGTATAATGGGGACACAGAGAAAGGTAACTTCACCCAGCTGAGGAGACTGGGGGTTTCTGTGATTAGAGGAGGGGGTGACTTGGTAGTAATGCAGGTCTTAGAGAACAGTTAAATCAGGCAGAGGATTAGGGGTAATCTGCCTGCAGGAAGAACATCCCAGATAGAGGGAGCAGCACAAACATAGGGCACAGGCATAGGAAGTTCCATGGCGCCCAGTCAAAAGCGGAACAGTTTAGTATCGCTGGAATGTAAAATGTGAGGCAGACAGGGCTGAGAGATGTTGGAGTGGGGGGAGACATGAGGATGGAAACCTCTTTGTGGAGACCTTGTGTCCTGTATTAAGGGCTTGACTTCTCCTGGGGGGGGGGACGTGGGAGGGGGTTGAAAGTTTTTGGTAGGGAAACGATATGGCCACACTTGTCTTTTAGATGGATAGTCCTGGAGCTCTGCAGAGGGTGGATTTGAGGGAGATGAGAAAGCAGGGAGGAAGCCCAGCTAGGAGGCTGCTGTATAAGTTACGGTGAGATCGACCTGATACAGCCTGAACCAATGAGTGAAGGACTAAAAAGGAGTGGATGGAGTCCTGAAATACTGGGGCAGTAAATCAGCCAGAGTGGTGATTGGTTGGACATGAGGATTGAGGGAGAAGGGGGACTTGAAAATAACTCAGGTTCCAGCCAGAAGTGGCTGAATGGGTTAGGAGAAGCATGCTACCACGGAGGGGTTTGGGGGTGGGGTGAGTAGGGAGGGGATGAGCTTGCTTTTGCACATACTGATTTTTTTTTTTAAACAGTTTTACTGAGATATAATTCACCTACCATACAACTCACCCATTTAAAATGTATAATTTATTGCATTTTTTAAAGTATATTCAGAGCTGTGCAACCATTATCATCATCATCTAATTTTAGAATATTTTCTGGGTACATTGATTTAAGAAAATTTTTTTTATTATGGAACATTTCTGACATACAGAAGTAGAATCACATAAGGAGTGTCTGTGCTGGGCAGAGTGATTTGGGGTCTCCTCTGGTGGAGATGTCCAGCCAACACGAATAGTTGTTACGGGAATTTCAAAATGGACCTAACTTCGGGGAGGGGGGTCAGGGCAGGAGAGAGGTGGTGTGTGAAGGAGTAAAACTATGAAGTTCCTGTCGATTTCCCGACACTATTTCCAGTGGGGTTATTGGTGAAAGGGGGTTGTTGATGACAGCAGAGATGACTGTTCTTGCCTGAGGAGCTTCCAGGCTGGTTGGGGAAGAAAAGATCTACTTACATCCACTGGCTGGAAAGCCAGTTTATAGGTCTAGGTAGGTTCCAGGAAAAGTCAAGAGAAAAGTTAGGCTTATTTAGGGATGGTCAGACAAGACCAGTTTTGATCTGGTTGTTGAAAAAAGTGTAATGTTTGTGTCCTTGGCAGAGAGGGAGAGGGTGTAGATGGCACACCCTTTCAGCCTCTTTGGAGGGTAGTGTGGAATGGGACAGGACATCTGCATTTGAGTGTGTGTAGGTAAGACAGACCAGAAGAAATGTCAGCAGATAATGACAGATGACACTGGATATGTCTCAGGGCTGGATCCCACCCCTCACCCTCCGGCCTCTTCAGATGCAGCCCCATTCTCTCGTCCTTGGACTTGTTCTCAGTGTGCTCCCACCCCTCAGCCAACATGCTCACATTTCCTCCACCTGTAAACCCTCCTCCGTCTGCTTGGCCTCCCCTTCAAGCCACCACCCCTGTCTCTGGTCACAGCCCTGCTAGCAGGAAATTGTTATCTTTATTTGCTACCACACCCCTCCTGCATGGTGGTGGGTCTGAGGGCAGGAGCAAAGATATTGAGGAGGGAGAAGGTTTGAAGTGTCAGAATTATCAGGGAAGGTAACTGATTTACCTGGCAGCAGAGTGGGAGTGCTTGCTTTCAATGCTTGTATAAAGTAAAACCCGCTGTCCGGTTGGGGGGGGGCTTCCCCCAGTTCTATTTTTTTTTTTTTAATTTACTTTTATTTATTTTTGGCTGCATTGGGTCTTCGTTGATGCACGTGGGCTTTTCTCTAGTTGCAGCGAGTGGGGGCTACTCTTCATTGTGGTGCGCCGGCTTATTGCTGTGCCTTCTCTTGTTGTGGGGCACGGGCTCTAGGCGCGTGGGCTTCAGTAGTTGGCGGCACACGGGCTCAGTAGTTGTGGCTCGCGGGCTCTAGAGCACAGGCTCCGTAGTTGTGGCGCACGGGCTTAGTTGCTCTGTGGCATGTGGGATCTTCCCGGACCAGGGTTCGAACCCGTGTCCCCTGCATTGGCAGGCGGATTCTTAACCACTGCGCCACCACAGAAGCCCCATTCCCCCAGTTTTAATATGCACAGGTGTAGGCATGTAAAAGGCAGGCGGTTCTGACCAGGATTCTGCTTTATGTGGCAGGAGAGAACAACCCTTTTCCCTGCTGATCCGTTCCTTCCAGGGATCTTCCCACTGGACTCTCCTTTGGTGCACACCTTCAGCTTGGTTGTGGTTCAGTGGGGCTCTTTCCCCCTTCCTCTTTGCTCACTTAGCAGATCATCCCTAGCGTCATCAATTCCCAACACTTTAGCAACGACCTTTATGCTGATCATTCTCAAATTTATCCACTTTGAATCTCTTAAACTCTAGATCCCTGATTTTGTGTGGTTCTAATTAATGCAACCAGACTTTTTTTTCTTAAGGGACATGTTCTTCTCTATATTAGAATGCATTATATAAAGCTTGTGGTGGTAAAAATAGTGTTGCACGTGTGAGGAAAAAAAGATATGTCACAAGCAGTCAAATGAAAATAAGTTGGATTTCATAAAAATTAAAAACATGTGCTTCAGAGGACACAATTCAGTAATCATTTTTTAAAAAGCCAACTAAAAATGGCAAAGGGCAGTTCTCCAGAGAAGATACACAAAGGCCAGTAAACACATGAAGAGATGTTCAACATCATTAGCCATCAAGGAAATGCAAATCAAAACCACTGGTTACCATTTCACACCCACTAGGATGGCTATAATCAAAAAGACAAGCAGGGCTTCCCTGGTGGCGCAGTGGTTGAGAATCTGCCTGCCAATGCAGGGAACACGGGTTCGAGCCCTGGTCTGGGAAGATCCCACATGCCGCGGAGCAACTAGGCCCGTGAGCCACAATTACTGAGCCTGCGCGTCTGGAGCCTGTGCTCCGCAACAGGAGAGGCCTCGATAAAGAGGCCCGCGCACCGCGATGAAGAGTGGTCCCTGCTCGCCGCAACTAGAGAAAGCCCTCGCACAGAAACAAAGACCCAACACAGCCATAAATAAAAAAATAGATAAATAAAAATTAAACTTTAAAAAAAAAGACAAACAATATCACATGTTGGTGCACGTGCAGAGATATCGGAACCCTCATACGTTGCTGATGGGAATATAAAATGGTACACCCACTTTGGAAACAGTCTAGCTGTTCTCAAAAGGTTAAACATAGAGTTACCATATGATCCAGCAGTTGCACTCCTAGGTGTATACCCAGGAAATGAAAACATGTCCACAAGTATTCATAGCAGCAATGTTCATAACAGCCAAAAAGTGAACACAACCCAAATGTCTATCAGTTGATGAATGGATATACAAAATGTGGTATATGCAAACATGAAATATTATTCAACAATAAAAAGAAATGAAGTGCAGAATAGGCAAATCTATAGAGACAGAAAGTAGATTAGTGTTTGCCTGGGGCTGGAAGGGATGAGATGTACATGTATTTAAAGCATACAATTCAGTAGTTTTTAGTATATTCAGAGTTACACAGCCATCACCACAATCAATTTTAGAACATTTTCACCGCCTGGCCAAAAAGCCCGATTCTCATTAACAGTCACTCCCCTTCCTCCCTCAAACCCCCCCGCCCCCCCCAACAGCTTTCTATGGACTTGCCTATTCTGGATATTTCATATAAATGGAATCATACAATATGAGGTTTGTTTTGTCTGGCTTCTTTCACTTAGCATAATGTTTTCAAGGTTCATCCATGTGTAGCATGTCAGTACTTCATTCCTTTTTAGCGTAATAACATAGTCTATTGTATGGATAATACCACACTTTACCCATCCATATAGTTTCTCCACATCCTCACCAACACTTGTTATTATGTCTCATTTTCATTATAGCCATCCTAGTGAGTGTGAAATGGTATCTCCTGTGGTTTTGATTTGCATTTCCTTGATGGCTAATGATATCAAGCATCTTTTCATGTGCTTGTTGGCAGTTTGTATATCTTCTTTGGAGAACTGTCTATTCAGATCATTTTTATATATGGTCTGAGGTAGGGCCCCAAATTCACTCTTTTACATGTGGACATCCAGTTGTCCTTGCACCATTTATCAAAAAAGACTATTCTTTCCCCATTAAGTTGTCTTGGCAACCTTGTGGAAAATCAGTTGACCATGGATATAAGGGTTTATTTATGGTCTGATTCTGTTCCATTCATGTTTATGTCTACCCTTATGCCAGTACCACAACATCTTGATTACAGCCTTATAGTACGTTTTGTAATTGGCAAAACTTTTTCAAGATTATTTTGGCTATTCTGGATCCCTTGAATTTTCATATTAATTTTAGGATGAGCTTGTTAATTTCTGCAAAGAAGCCACCTGGGATTTTGATAGGGCTTTCATTGAAACTGTAGATCAATTTGGGGAGTAGTGCTATTTTAACAATATTAGGTCTGCTGATCCATGAACATGGGATGTCTATTTATGTAGCTCTTCTTAATTTTTTTAAACAATACTTTGTAGTTTTCAGTATAAGAATTGTATACTTTTATTAAATTTATTCCTAAGTATTTTATTCTTTTCGATGCTATTGTAAATTGAATTGTTTTCTTAATTTCATTTTTGGGTTGTTCATTGCAACTGTATAGGAATGCAGTTGATTTTTGCCTGTTGATCTTCTGTCCTTTAACCTTCTTTATTAGTTCTAATAGTTGTTTAGTGGGTTTCTCAGGATTTTGTGTATACAAGGTCATGTCATCTGCAGATGAAGATAGTTTTACTTCTTTCTTTCCAATCTTGATTCTTTTATTTCATTTTATTGCCCTAGTTTGAACCTCCAGAACAATGTTGACTTGTTGCTGATCTTAGGGGGGAAAGCTTTCAGTCTTTCACCAATAAGTATGATGTTATCTGTGGGTTTTCATAGATGCCCTTGATCAGGTTGAGGAAATTCCCCTCTATTCCTGGTTTGTATATTACTCTTTTAATAAACAAAAGCAGAGATTTTAAGAAGATATGCATATTTAAATACATAGAGTTCACAGTTCATTACCGGGGGGTGGGAGACATGCAGTGTGAATCTGATCTTTGTGGATATGGAGATGTACTAATTGAATGATCTTTATAAGAAGGTAGGGTATAAAGTAAAAATTTCAGCATCCTAAAAAAAAGTTCTTTTTTTCCAGTCTACTTTTATCTTTAGGCATATGTCCAGTTTTACCTAGTTACAGTAGTTTACTTTTTAAAAAAAAATTTTTATTGAAGTATAGTTGATTTACAATGTTGTGTTAATTACTGCTGTACAGCAAAGTGATTCGGTTACACATATATATACATTCTTTTTTTTAATATTCTTTTCCATTATGGTTTATCATAGGATATTGAATATAGTTCCCTGTGCTATACAGCAGGACCTTGTTTATCCATCCTGTATATAAAAGCTTACATCTGCTAACCCCAACCTCCTACTCCATCCCTCCCCCAACTCCCTCCCCCTTGGCAACCACCAGTCTTTTCTCTATGTCCATGAGTCTGTTTCTGTTTCGTAGATAGGTTTCCTTGGTAACCACCAGTCTGTTCTCTATGCCCATGAGTCTGTTTCTGTTTCATAGATAGGTTCCCTTGGCAACCACCAGTCTGTTCTCTAGGTCCATGAGTCTGTTTCTGTTTCATAGATAGGTTCATTTGTGTCATATTTTAAATTCCACATATAAATGATATCATATATTTGTCTTTCTCTTTCTGACTTGCTTCACTTAGTAGGATAATCTCCAGTTGCATTCATGTTGCTGCAAATGGTATTATTTCGTTCTTTTTTATGGCTGAGTAGTATTCCATTGTATGTATGTACCACATCTTGTTTATCCATTCATCTGTCAGTGGACATTTAGGTTGTTTCCATGTGTTGGCTATACAATAGCTTACTTTTAAAATTACCTTTTATTGTCTCTTATTCTTTTTCTAATTACCTACTGTTGCATTTTATTTTCATCAGAATACGTTCATCTTACCTTAAGTCAGACATTTTTAGTAGTTAATTTCTCTTCCCTCTACAGTAAAAAAAGTAACAATGCTTTATGACTTAGAAAGTGTCTTCATATAAAATCTTATTTGAATCCTCATTTTACACATAAAAAAAAAAGGAAAACCAGAATGCTTGAATCATTTGTCAGGATAGTAGGAGCAGAGCTGGGGCTAGGGCATACTGCTTTTGAAGATACTTAATAAGTACACCTGACTTGGTTGAACATATCGAATATGAGCATCATTGGATTAGGGAGGAAATCCAAGACAACTTGCCACTGTATCAGTTTCCTAGGGCTGCCATAACAAACGACCATAAACTGGGTGACTTAAAAGAAATGTATTCTCACAGTTCTGAAGGCTAGAATTCCAAAATCAAGGGGTTGTATTAGTTCCAGAATCAAGGGTGGGTTCCTTCTTGAGTGCCCAGAAGGAGAGTATGTTCCGTGCCTCTCTTCCAGCTTCTAGTGGTTGCCAGCAATCCTTGCTATTCCTTGGCTTGCAGCTGCGTAACTGCACTCTCTCTCTGCGTCTGTCACATGGCTGTCTTCCCTCTGTGTGTGTCTCTCTCTCCACCTGTCATTCTCTGTATGTGTGTCTCTGTTTCTTCTCTTATGAGGACACCAGTCATGTTGGATTAAGGCCCACCGTACTCCAGTGTGACTTCATCTTAACATATATCTTAATTACATCTGCAAAGACCCTGTTTCCAAGTAAGAGGTACCAGAGGTTAGGACTTCAGCATGTCTTTCAGGAGAATGGTTTAACCCACAACAGCCACTAACAAGGCTCTCTTCTGCTCCCCCTCCACCCCAGGCGCCCCTGCATACCACACCATGGCCCTCGTGTCTGCTGATTCCCGCATTGCAGAACTGCTCACAGAGCTCCATCAGCTGATCAAGCAAACCCAGGTAAAAATCCACAGCCCTCCACTCCTAGAGGGGAACGTGGGCTGTGATGCTGAGCTGTGGAGGGGGCGGGGGTGGTTGTGTTCAAAGAGATTGGACATGCAGGAACCACGGTGATGTAATGAAGGTGGGAGGAGAAAGAGAATGTAGGGTATGACTCCCATTCCTGTTGGATTTTCTGTCATGTGCAGGGTTTCATGATTCGTTTTGTTTAGTAACAGCTATATTGAGAGGTATAATTCACATACCATACAATTCACCCATTTAAGGTGTACAATCCAATTTGAATCAATATTCAGAGTTGTGCAACCATCACCATGATCAATTTCAGAACATTTTCATCACCTGACAAAAATACCCTGTACCCAATAGCAGTCATTCTCCTTGTGCCTCCACCTCAGGTAAACAGAGACACTCTTATCGGGCAAGATAGTCCAAGCGTGTTTAGAGGTTATCTACTAAGAGCTGGTCAAGGGCCAACCCTTTTTTGGAATGTGTAGTGTTTGAAAACCCAGGCCTGCTGAATTGATCTTTAACTGCACCTGCCACCCCCCTGGCCCTTGGCCTAGGCTCTGTTACAGCAAAACAGTCATTTGAGCATTTACCTTTAGTATAGCATTTATATAAAAGATACAGCAATAGTATCAGGATAAATACGCCTGACATTTGCAGGAATCCTTATAGGGTAGGGATGGACTTAAAGAAACAACTAATCTGTCCTGTGGAGCCATTACATACACTTTCATATTTCTGTACTAATTTGATTACCTGTTTTCCTCCTTCATCTACCACCATCTGTACCTTATGATAAATTTGTGTGAAACTGTTTAGCATAGCAATTAGCTGATGGTGAGTTAAATCCAGTTCTTCCTCAGGTCAGTCAGTCACTTCCCATCAGCATTACATTCCCAGAAGACTTTGAATCAATCTCCCAATACATTTGGTCATCAATATCAGTATTATCCTATGACTGACTTACATAAGGTAGTTGAATCTTACCAACTGTGCCAGTGTGTTACACCATATTGAAGTATGGTCATGGTAAAATTCGGTTTCATTATGGAACAAATCAGTAAGAATTACAGAGCTCTTTGTTAGGCCTTTACAACAGAATTGGCCCTGCCCATTTACCAGATTTTATTACGGACAGGCTTTATTACAGTTGGCCATGATTCAGTTATTTCTGGGTTCCAAGTCAGCTGGGGATGAAGCCAGTCACTCTGTCTCAGCTCAGGCTCGTACTGAGACTGGTTTCCACTGCATACTGTTGTACAGCAGAGTCCACCTCCCTCCTACGGGGAGGACACAGGTGGTGTTCAGAGTACAAGTCCTACCTCTGCTAACTGGACTTCAGGATATGTCTTATTTTGATCTATTCTTGGGTCAAGGGTAGTCATGGTGCATTGATGTAAATTGCACATGCCGCTTGAGGGCTTCCATAGGTTTAGAGGTCCACAAAATTCCCATAAGTGTGCCCCTTGGGGCTCAGCAGCTCGATGGAGGGCCGCTGCTCATGGCTACTTATTAAAGTATCATCCATTTTAAAATAGTCAAGAAACCCTGGTGGGTCAAGGTGCAAGCCCTTTCCCAACAACAGGTGGGCCCTAGAGCTATCCACATTACCTGTTGGGTTGGCCTGAACCACTTCACTAAAGCCTCATCATCTTTCCAGGCTGACTCCCATCCTTGCCTTCCTCCTAGGAGGGAACTCATTTCTGTTTGTTTATTCTAATCAACAATCTTTTCCCCCTGATTGCTGCTTCTCATTGAAAATGAGTTCAGCTTGCCCCACAATGAACACGACAGTACCTATGTCCCCTAAAGCCTTTTTCTGTCTATGGGCCAATGTTGCTTACTCCACCATGCATTTTGTTGCCATTGTGTACTAATGGCCTGGGTACTGCAGTTAGGATACATATTTTGTACCCAAAAATGTTGGGTGCCCCATACTAGGGTTAGATGAGTGGTAGTTGCACCTAGATGTAATTTAGCCTAAGTATATCATATGGCCTCTTAGGCCTCTCAAAACCTTCCTCGTCTAGGGGAGCGGGGGATGGGGCTGTTCCCCAGGGGAATTTGGACCTACCATGTGCCTACTGCTCTAATCCTGTCAGAAACCCACTTTTCCCTATTGTTTTTACTTGCTTTTCGTTCACAAAGAGAAGGGTGATATGTATTTGTGCGAGCATGCTGTGGCATATCGTGTCCATTATAACCAGGGACCTTTCTGAGCATCCCATCATCCAGGCTTGTAGTTACACAATGATCAGTCTGCTGGGAGCCGCCATACAACCCAATGGGAGCAGTTCCCAGAGATTCCTTTCCAAATGGTATCCTTTGTAGTGGAATGTGACCTGAAAAATAAGAGTCAGAAGATCCTGGCACACATATTGCTAAGTGAAAACCCAGTCTGAAAGGTTTTCTATACTGTATGATTCCAACTATATGACAATATGGAAAAGGCAAATCTATAGAGAGAATAAAAAGGTCAGTGATTGCGCAGGGCTTAGAGGGAGGGAGGGATGAATAGGGGGAGCACAGGGGATTTTTAAGGGAGGTGGAACTCTTCTGTATGATACCATAATGGTGGATACATTACATTTTGCATTTGTCAAAACCCATAGAATGTAAAACACAAAAAGTGAATCTTAATGTAATCTGTGGACTTTAGTTAATAATAATTATCAATATTGGTTCAGTAATTGTAAGAAATGTTCCACACTAATGCAAGATGTTAATAATAGATGAAGCCGTGCAGGGGAAAGCAGGTATATGGGAACTCTGTCTTCCACCTGCGTGATTTTTCTGTAAACCTAAAACTGCTCTAAAAATAGTTTATTAATAAAATTTTGAAGATAAAGAAAAAAAGATACTGGCACATTACTAGAATTCCAGTCAGTCATCAACAGTTTGTCCAGTTTATCATCATACTATATAGCCAAAATGTCTCTCAGAGGGTTTTCAGGCTTCCATTTGACTTTGTCGGGTTCTAAAAGCAGAGGTGGTCTTGGCAAACACACGGCGTCACCCTTCAGGGCATCTGGTATGACTTGAGTTAAGAGTCAATGTTATTCTCTTGCTCTGAGCCTCTCTCAGGTATTAATGTAATACTGAATTTCCATCATTGCATAACCCATTTATTCATTCTTTTACCCTTGGCTACTCTTTCTCCTTCTCTCCATTTGTCATTGATTTTTGTCCAGATTTTTCTACTCTTTGAAGGACGTTAGGCTCAGCTACCGTGCTGGTCCTGATTGCCAGCAACAATGCTAGTCTAGCAAGTGCCTCACCTTCCCCCGACTCTCCCCCTATCCCCACCCCGGCCCCCGTCCATTCCCATTCATGTAAGGTAGGGTTACTTAGGTGTGGAACTAGTGGGCTGTTTTTACCACTAGGCATTATAGCTGCGTTCACTGTTAACTCCATTTTGCCAGATGGGGTGAAAGTACCTACCCCCTCAGGCACTTAGAAATTCTGACATAAAGGTTAAAAGGTATAGTTACAATTTCTCCTTAGGAATCATCCCTGCTTCCGGCATCTTCATTTGCAGCTCTGGTCCCAGGACCGCTGATGTGGGGAAGAATTGTATCAGCATCCTTACCCACCCCGCTCCCCAGATGAATTGATCATAGATACATGTGTTAATTTCTAGACTCTCAATTCTGTTCCATTGACCTATATGGCAGTATCACACCATTTGACTACTGCAGCTTTGTAGGAAATTTTGAAATTGGGAAACGTGAGTCCTCCAATGTTTTGTTTGTTTGTTTTTTAAGATTGTTTTGGCTATTCTGGGTCACTTGAATTTCCATATAAACTTGAGGATCAGCTTGTCAATTTCTGCAGGGAAGTCAGCTGGAATTTTGATGGGGGTTGCATTGAATCTGTGGATCAGTTTGTCTTTTTGATAAAGGAGAGTCATTAAATGTATAACTTGTAAGTTAACTTTAATGCCTTTTGTATTGCTTTTGCATTAGTCGGGGGAAAAAATCCTTTTAAACTTACGGATTTGGAAGTTGGATTTACAAAATGAGGGTCATATTTATGGGGCCTCTGGCCTGGGCTGCAGGGTAGTTGCCACAGCAGGATAAAGGGCCTCCGCTCATGTCCTGTTGACCTCTTCCTTGCAGGAAGAGCGTTCGAGGAGCGAACACAACTTAGTGAACATCCAGAAGACCCACGAGCGGATGCAGACAGAGAACAAGAGTGAGTGGCTGGGCTCAGGAGAGAAAGGAGTGGGCCAAGACTGGGAACATGGTGGTCATCGTTTTTGAAAGGGACTTTTGCATGTATCTGCCTAATCCAAAATGAACTGCTTGCTCCCTAGGCCTGAGGAACAGTTTTCCCTTAGGCTGGGTGACCTAAGATGACCCAGGAGACAGATGACAGACTGCCTAGCCACTAAGGAACCTTAAAATCCCCCAACTCTGAGGACTGGGAAGTCAGGAAATGACGCTGCGTCTCGGGAACCCCCTTACAGTGCACAGGACCCCCCAGTTAGCCGGCATTTTCTAGAGCTTCCCTACTCGTGTGCCCTGCACATGCCCTGAGGTCAGGCTCCCGGGCTGGTGCTTTCCAACTCTGAGGAGCTTGGAGAATTGTTTTCTGTTTGCGTGCGTCACACTCTGGCAGAGGTTAGAGAGTCCTCTCCTAGATGTTGTGATGGCATCTGTACCATATGAAAATGTGAACATGGAGGTATGGGCCTTGGGGGGCACTTCTGAGCCAGTAAAGCTCATACCTCAGCCCACGGCCCCTCGGTGCCTCCCAGAGTCTGATTCCGGCGGACTGGAAGCAGTGCCACGTTGCTGCCCGCTGCCCCTCACCCATGCATCTTCCTCCCTTTGTTTATTCTGCAGTCTCTCCCTATTACCGGACAAAGCTGCGTGGCCTCTATACAACTGCCAAGGCCGATGCAGAGGCTGAGTGCAAGTGAGTACCGTCCCACTGCCCTGCCATCGCCTCCCCTCCTCATCCAGGTGCTGGGCTGTAGGAGCGTGTGGACCGTAGCCCCAGCCTGCCTCTCCTCCCACGGATAAGCAGATTCTGACTCCCCAGCTTCTCCTTTAGGGCCCACTTTCCCTAGAGCCCACTCTGGCCTCTCTTCCCTGGCCCTGCTGTTTTATAGACGGCAGAAAGGTGTGGATCAAATCCCAGTGATGCCTTTTTCTAGTCACTTGACCTTGGGCAGTCATTTCAGCTGAGACTCAGTTGCTCCATCATTAAAGTAGGGATAATAACTACCTGTAGAATTGTCAGCGTAAAATGGGAGAATGCACACAAAGTGCCTAATACCAGTATTTTTCAAACTCTTTTGACCATAACCCATGGTTATGCCTGGTGTTGGGCAGTCTCCATAGAGAGACACAAGGATAGTGAGGATCCTGCCTTCAAGGGCAAGCAGTCCAGAAAGGAGAGACACCCTAAAAAAGTTACAGGACAGTGTAGTTGGTGGGCTGGCCGAGATGGTGTTCACTGTGCCTGGGGATCTGAGACCCTGTCAGGGAGGAGGAGAAACTTGAGCTGGGGATGGGTAGGCAGACAAGTCAGAGAGCCCAAGTGGAGGACAGAGTGTGCCAGGGCCATGGAGGAGTGCATTTGGGGAATGAGAACTAGTCCTTGCATGGCTGGGGGAGGGGAGGGCAGGATGTGGAAGACCTCCAATACCTGGACGTTATCTTGGAGGCCATAGCGAGCCAAAGACGATGTAAGAGCAGGAGAGAAACCCCTGGCTGCCGCACGGAGAGTAGACTAGGTGAGATTCAAGGCTAGTTTGGAGACCAGGCAAGAGATAGTGACGGAGTTGAGATGAGACAATGGCAGTGGGGATAGAGAAACAAGGGTGGGTTCTGAGATCAAACTGGAGGACGAGTTGGGAGAGAAGATTTCCAAGGTTTTTAGCTTGAACAGAGGGGTCTGATGGGGCTCCCTTTGCCAGGGTGGGAAGAGAACAAAAGGGTGGGGCCGACTGGCGGGGAGGGGACACAGTGAATTCTGGTTGGAGGTGTTGCTTGCTTGGCTTTCCAGCCCAGCCTTCCCCACCCCCATCTTCTCCCTGATTTGCAGATTCATCAGGTAGCCATAGTTGGGCCCTTTCCCATTAGTGGGCCTGGAGTTTGGCTTGTATAAGTCAGAGTGACTCAACGCTCATTTGGAAGTAAAAGGCATACTTTCCCTTCCCAGCTTAACTGCCGGCAGAGTGAGGCGGCTGCTTCTGCAACCAGCTGGTGTGAGCTCTTCTCTGGCATGGACTTAACCAGAGTTTAACACTTAAAGCTTGTTTCATAAGTGCAGGTCCCTTGCAGTCCTGCTGTCATTTCACTTTTTCAGACTCTTAGACCTTCATACGTTCATTCACTAAACAACAAATAAGGTGTCCTCACCTCCAGATACCATGCTGGGAACAGGAGAGTGGGTGAGACAGATAAGATGCCACCCCTACCCGCAGGGAGCTCCGTGTCTGGGTGGGGAAAACATGGTACTGTGTGTGCCTGTGGCACTGACCCAGGTGCTGCAGCACCTATCAGCTCATCTTCTAAATATTTGCATTAAACCTCTTGGGAAACTGAAGAGGCGCCAAGAGCCTGCTTCATGAGCTAGCCCAAGCCTGTGATGCTTTGCTGTTCCTTCTATCCAGTCCTGGCTGGTTTTCCTCCTCCTGCTTTTGCAGAAAACAGAAAGGAACCCGTGTCTTCATTTAACAATCATCTCTTTTAGCAGCAGGAGTCAAAGGGAAACAGATCAAAGATGTCACTTTCCGTGTTCCAGTGGAGACGGGTAGCCATTCTGGGTGGGAACAAGATATTTTCCAACATTGGTTCAGAAGGCACTTCTCCAGGTGCGGTTCTGTGAGGGCACAGGAGAGAAGGCCCACAAGGAATTATTTTTCACCCTAATCAAATAATTACTGTGTATTGGTATGCAGCAGTATTGGATTACTTTAAAGAGCCCACACCATTTAGCCCCTTACGAATGGTTGGGGAGGGGTGCCGGGTTTGTGGGGGGAGGGAGGTTAGGGCTCAGGGTTCTTGGCTGAGGACCCTGCAAAGGAAGGTCAGCCAGCAAGAGGCGTTTCCTCTGCTGTCGCAGGTGAAGTGGGGCTCTTGGGATGGCACCATCCCTGACGGTTGCTGATGGGCTGGCAGGCTGCCTGCCAGAAGGTAGGGACCCACGCTTTGCTGGGTGGTCATCCTGGTTGACCTGAAGCCTCTATGGTTCCGAGATGGAGAAGTTTCAGCTCCAGAAAACTGCTCTTTAAATAGTAAATGATCTTAAAACATTGTTTCCTCAGATCTCTGCAGTGGAACTTCAGTAACTTTAGGAAACGGAATATTACATTCCTCTCCTTAGAGATTCACAATGCAAATTAAAGTACTGAAGTATTAAAGTACTGCAGTATTAAAGTATTAGAGTATTGAAGGCTCTGCCAAGTTCTGCAACAGCAATTTCTTTAACTCAGTATTTCACAAACTTACTTGACAGTGGAATACATTTACACACTGGTTCTCAAGTCTGGCTGTGCCCAGAGGTTCTGCTTTAACTGGGGTGGAGTTCATGCATTGGTGTTAGCTTTCTACGTAATTTCAGACTTATACAAATGTATTTTTACCACATTTGCTTTATCACTCTCTCTCTATGTATGTATTTAGAATCTTTTTTTTCTGAATCATTTATGTTGCAGACATGATGCATGATGCCTCTTGACCTCTAAATACATCAGTCAGCATTGCCTAAAAACAAGGACATTCTTAAACAACCACGGTACATTTCTCAAAATCAGGAAATAACAGATATAAAACTATTAACTGATCTACAGATCTTATTCAGATCTCATCACTGTCCAGTGATGACCTTTACAGCAAAAGAACATTTTTATAGTGCAGATCAGCACTGTGTTTAGTTTTCCTGTCTCTCTGGTCTTTCAATCTGGAACAGTTCCCAGGCTGTCTTTGCTTTTCCTGACCTTGACATTTTGAAGATTATAGGCCAGTGCAGAATGTCCCTCAGTTGGGTTTGTCTGATGTTTCCTCATGATTAGATTCAGGTTTTACGCTTTTGGAAGTAATAGCATGGAAGTGATGTTGTCCTCCGTCATCATATTAGAAGGCAAAAGACTCCCACTGGTTAAGGTGGGCTCTTCCAGGTTTCTCCTGTGTCAAGTTATTGCTGTTTTCCACTGTGTGATTAATAAGTATCTTATGAGAGATACTTGGAGACTATGTACATATCCCGTTTCACGTCAGACCCACTAGTTTTGGCATCTGTTGATGATTCTTACTTAAAGCAATTGGGATTCTTTTTAAAAAGCTCCCCAGGGTGTTCTGATGTCCAGCTAGGGTTGAGAACCACTCCATTAATATCTCACAGAATACAGCTTAGGACATACTACGTAAAAGGATGTCCTCCAAACAGGCCCGGCAGCAATGATCAGACTTTGCAAGTTCCCTTTGGCCTGCTGGCTTTTACTCCTCCTCTGCTTTCCTGGAAGCCTGATTGCCCCGTGTCCCAGTGCTCACTCACAAGCCCGAGGTGGCTCCCGCTGAGCCGTCCTGGCGTCCGACACCAGCCACGCTGAGCTTCAGTGCTCCAAGCCTGTCGGCATGGTGTTCATCCCTCCCTGCTTTGGTTTGCCCAATTCCCTCTGCCAAGGCTGCCCCTTGCCCGATCTTCTGGCCTTTCTTTGCCTGATGGGTCCACAAGAGTCATACCCTCTGGGACACCTCCTGTGACACTATTGTGCTGTGTTCCCATGGGTCTGAACCAAGGCCTTCAGAAACATGTGGGCATTTACTAAAGGTTTGCTAGAGGAATGTGCTGGAGAATAAATGACCTGAAGTGGCTTCTATGCTGCTTATTGCTGTTGAGATATTCTTTGGGGGAGGTTCCCGAAGGTCTAGGATAAAGAAGCCTTCTTCCCGCAAGGATTTGTGTGCACTTCTGCCAGGTTGCTTGGGTCCCAGCCACCCTGGAACCCCTGTAATCGAACTCCAGAGGTTTCCTGGGGCTGCAGTCTTTCAGGGATGAGTTCCCTCCACCCCCAGCCCTGCTCTGAGCCGAGACAACTCCCCACAGTCCTCTGGAATGTCTCTTTTACAGGTGCCACTAGGGCAGACCCCAAGTTTTAACTTCTGTCCTCTGAATCGCAAGAGGTTGTTAGAGTCTGCTGGCACCCAGCAACACTTCTTCAGGATCTGTCGGATGCACTCCGGCCAAGGCAGCTCTCTGCTTTGCTTACCTCTCCAGGACCCTCTTAGGTTTTTTGGCCTGCCACTTTCTCTTGTCTCATCAGTTCTTTTATGCTTTTAAGATTAAAAAACACATGCCTAGGGTTTATAGTTTCCAGCATCAGGGTTGGTCTGAGCTAGCCAGCCTGCCGTAATGAGAAAAGGAAGTCTGCGCTTTGTGCTTCATCCAGACCTCTTCTTTCCCTTCTCCCTGCCCTCAGCATCCTCCGGAAAGCCCTAGATAAGATTGCGGAAATCAAGTCTCTGTTGGAAGAGAGGCGGATTGGTGAGTTAGAGACGACCAGGCCGGCATTCCTGGACCAGGCGGAGTGAGGGTTCCTGAGAGCAGCAGTCAGGTCTCCCTGTAGGGGAGCCTGTGACCTCAGTCCGGTGGGATTGTTCCGGGGGCTTCTGACAGAGAAGCGCCTGGGCAGCCTGGGGTTGGGAAGGGAATGGGGATCATCCCCAGAGCTCCCTGCAGACCACGCTGATTCCCCTGCTCCCTCTACTGCCTGGGTCAGTCACCTCCCTCCTTCCTACTGCCACCCACTCCCATTTCTTGCTGTGGGGAGAACCAGAGCTGCACCCTGGGTGTCTTGAAGCCAGCCTTCCACATGGAGTTTACCTACATGAGGCGCTGGCTTCCAGACCCCTCAGGCTGCTGTGGCTTTCCCACCTCTCTTGCCCCAGTGAACCCCCCGTGTGCAACTCCTCACCCATCAAAAATGCTGTCACACTGCCAGCTGGGTTTGTATGAAGTGGCTGGGTGTGTTGAACCGTGCCTGAGGAGGTCAGGGGTCTGTCCACATTTGAGAGTTAGTTTGTTTTTTAAACTTTTTGTTGAATTACAACATACGTTCATAGAAGAGTACACGTAAGTGAACATACAGCTCACCGAAACTTTCACTAATGGAACAAAACCGATGTAACCAGCACCCAGATCAAGAAATAGAATGTGACCAGAACCCCAGAATCCCAGCTTTTGCCCTTTCTAGTTCCCTCTCCCTAGGGTATCCACCCTCCTGGTGTCTCACCATCTGGGCGGTCTGACTGTGGGCATCTGGTGGAAGGGGCAGGATGGCACCTGGGCCCTTGGTGCTAACTTGGGCGGTGGGGCTGCAGGCTGAGCTCTGACAGCCCGATGCAGGCAGGCTAGGGTGGGCCTGGGGGCGGGCACCCTGTCCCTGGTGTCTCAAGGGCTCACTTCTTTCCCACAGCGGCCAAGATCGCGGGCCTGTACAATGACTCGGAGCCCCCTCGGAAGACCATGCGCAGGGGCGTGCTGATGACCCTGCTGCAGCAGTCAGCCATGACCCTGCCCCTGTGGATCGGGAAGCCCGGTGACAAGTGAGGGCGGGCCCAGGGCTGGGGGCGCTGGCAAGGAGGGGACTGGAAGTGACATTGTACTCCACCCTCAGGCCCCCGCCCCTCTGTGGGGCCATTCCAGCTTCTGGGGACTACGTGGCCAAACCTGGAGACAAGGTGGCTGCCCGGGTGAAGGCCGTGGATGGGGATGAGCAGTGGATCCTGGCCGAGGTGGTCAGTTATAGCCATGCCACCAACAAGTGAGTGGACGCCCAGCCCTGTGGGCTGTTCTCCCGTCACCACACCCACTTGGGCTGCGACTCTCACCCGTCTGCAAGATGGGAGAAAAGCAGCTTCCCCTGGGTGCCGGTGGGGATGGTGTGGGAAGCAGTGGGCTCCTGGGGCTACTTCCCTTCCCCGCCCTCCTCCCCCGCTTCCTCGGGGCTCCCTGACTTGGACTATGCCCCTCCCTGCATCCACCGCTTTCCTTTTGTTTACCCGCAGGTATGAGGTAGATGACATTGACGAAGAAGGCAAAGAGTGAGTGTGCTCATGGGGGGGCGGGCATGGAAGCCTGGGGGCAGCTAAGCTGCTGGGATGGGGCCCCCACCTGGCCATGGGTTGACCTCAGCTCCCCCTCGCCCCCGCCAGGAGACACACCCTGAGCCGCCGGCGGATCATCCCACTGCCCCAGTGGAAGGCCAACCCGGAGACGGACCCCGAAGCCTTATTCCAGAAGGAGCAGCTCGTGCTGGCCCTGTATCCCCAGACCACCTGCTTCTACCGTGCTCTGATCCACACACCCCCGCAACGGGTAAGGCAGCCTCCACGGGAGAGACACTGGCCCGATACAAGGACCAGCTGGGTCATGGAACATCTTCCCACTTTCCGTCCCCTTTTCCTCATCTTACAGCCTCTCTGGGCTAGGAGGGTCCTGTAAGTTGGCCTTTGTCTTCTGCTTAGTCTGCCCTACAGCCCTGCCCTCTAGGGCAGCACCAGCCAACCCTCCTCTTTCCAAGCTTCAGAGCCTTAGCAAGCCCTGAGCGGAATGGACCCGAAGCATACTTTAGTCTAACCTCGCTTTTGCACTGAGATGGGAAGTTCGATGCCCAGGGCCTGTTTTGGAACCCTTGACTCCTGCACCACGGCCCTTTCCTTGGCTGAGCTGCTTTCTCTCAAGCTCCTGACATTGCTGACACCCTGGTCACCCATCACCTGATGGTAGTTTAAAGGCTGTTCTCCCCTCTTCCTCCAGGATACCTGCCTGCTGCCCTCTAGGCTGTCTTTTTTTTTTTTTTTTTTTTTGGCTGCGTTGAGTCTTCGTCACTGCGCGTGGGCTTTCTCTATTTGCAGCGAGCGGGGGCTACTCTTCGTTGCAGTGCGTGGGCTTCTCATTGCGGTGGCTTCTCTTGTTGCGGAGCACGGGCTCTAGGCACACGGGCTTCAGTAGTTGTGGCACACGGGCTTGCTTGCTCTGAGGCATGTGGGATCTTCTGGAACCAGGGATCGAACCCGTGTCCCCTGCACCGGCAGGCGGATTCCTAACCACTCTGCCACCAGGGAAGTCCCCCTCTAGGTTGTCCTTGATCCCTTTAACACAGGCTCCCTGGTACCAGACCCTCCAGTTATGGCCCATCCACATAGGTGGCAAGTCTCCCTTCTCCCTGCTCTTCATCCCTTACCCTTGGCCCTTTGTTGCTGAGGAAAGAGCTCTGTTGTAACAGGGACTAGGTTCAAACATCTAGACTTCCTGAGTGACTACGAGGACAGGAGAGGCTGGGGGCCCACGAGCCAGAGGTTCCTGTCTATCTAGGTTTGGGGGGGCCTCGCCTGGAGGTCTCTGACCAGTGACTCCTGTCTGCCCCCTACTGCAGCCCCAGGATGACTATTCGGTCCTGTTTGAAGACACCTCGTATGCAGATGGTTACTCCCCTCCCCTCAATGTGGCCCAGCGGTACGTGGTGGCTTGTAAGGAGCCCAAGAAAAAGTGAAGCGGCCTAGCAGACTCGCAGTCTCCTGACACCCTCGAAGGGGGATGCAACACAAGATTTTGTGATCAAATAAATATTCCCCCTCCTTGTCCATGTCTCATGGGTTTTACTTTTCCAGACCCTTCTTTCCCTCCCCACTAGGGCGAGCTGGAGGCCACCAGGGAAGATGGCCTCATTTGGTCCCAATGGGCATTTACCCTTTTAGCTCAGGTTTGCTCTTTGCTTCCAGCAGAGGCTCTGTTTAACACACATCAGATTTTATTGTTGAGGGTTGTTTCACGCTCATCCTGATGAGCACCACTCAGCTCCCAGCGGAAGTGGAGGTTGCAGCCTGCCATCTTCGCGGCATAGTCGGCTTCAAAGCGCTCATTCTGGGCCACAGTGAAGGTGGATTTCCAGTCCCCAGTGATGCCTGGGAGAGACGAAAGGAGGGAGGTCCCCGCCACAGGGGAGGCCCTGAGTGGCTGAAGGGCGGCTCTAGCTGCTGCTCCCCCACTCTCTCCCCAGATGCCCGCTCCCGCTCCCTGGGGCGGCTCTCACCTTTCCTCATGAAGGCAGAGATGCTGTGGTCCATGACTTTGATGGGTATGGTGCTGTAGTTGGTCATGGGGTTCTTCCTCATCTCCTTGAAAGACGTGTGCTGGACGATGTTATCCACGGTCTCCTCTGGCAGAGAGCGCCCCACAAACTCCAGGATCTTCTGAATCTCCCTTTTGGGGTTCTGGAGCAGCAGAGGGCTCCTCAGTGGAGGTTTGGATTGCTTGCTGAGCAAACAGAAGGGAGGCCCCTTTCTAACCCTGTGGGGATCTGGCCACTTCTGCTTAGAGACCTCAGACCCTGTTCCTTGACTCTCTGGTCATCTTTCCCTAGGGCAGGTTTGATTGCCTTCTGCCCTGTGATCCTTTATTACAGATGTCTGGTTCCTGCTGGATGAGAGGAGGGACAGTCCTCTTTCATAACCGTGGCCCCAGGAGAAGCAACAGCAGTAACTAGCTGATGGATGAGTGCACGTGTTGCTGACTCGAGTGCGAGGAGATGAGAGCTATACAGGGCGCTGCTGCAAGGGGGCACTGCTGCTCAGTCCTGCGAAGGGGATCCAGGGGGACTGGGCTGTGGGCTGTCATAGGGGAGGGGGGCTGAGAGGGCCTTGGCAGGTCGCTGTGAGGTTCCTGCCTCTCTGCGTGTGACATGGAGGGAGGCAGAAGCAGGTGGTCTCACCTGCTTTATGTCCTCATAGAAAAGGTAGAGAACAGGGTGGGTGTGACTCAGCTCCCACCACTCCTGCACGTGCTGGTACCAGGACCCGTAGGACACTGGGGAAAAGGGCAGGGGGCATGGACACAGAGGTTGGCATAAGTTGTAGCTGGTGCCCCTCAGCTCCACCCCACCCCTTTCCTTCCTCCAGAGTCAGCCCCACCTTCCCCAGCCATGAACTTCTCCAGGAAGCTGTCCCAGGTGCCAGGGTCAGGGTGCACCTTGGCCATGCGGTAGAAGTGGTAATAGGAGACGGCCACATCCTTTGCATTGCGGGCAACGTAGACCACCTGGAGGGGCAGATGACACCCCCACCCCAGCATCATGACCACACAGCACACCGGGCACTAGGTGTCCCACCCTTCACAGCATCCTTGCCAGGGAGGTTCTCTCAGTTTGGCCGAGGGAGAAACAGGTCTAGAGGCTGACTCGCTTGCAGTCCCATGGTGTGGGCGAGACTGAGTTAGGGCTTGAACCCTGCTCTGATGCCGAACTCTGGGCTGGTCCCTGAAACCGTATTTTATACTAATCTAATCCCCTCAATGCCGCTCTGCCTGAATTTGGAACAAGGCACGCTGGATTCCCACCAGCCCCTCTTCCATGGGCCTGTGAGCCCCAGCCTGCACAGAGGAGTCTCCTTTTCACCAGATTATCTGACCCCACTAGAGCATCAGGCAGATGCCCCCCGCCTCCCTTAAGATGAGACCAGGCTGGAGGAAGTTAAGACCTTCCCAGAAGGTAGGGCCAAAGTTGGGATGGCCCCAGCAGCCTCCTTCCCTGGCTTCCTCTGCCATTCACCTTGACCTTCTGATCCAGCAGGGTTGGGGGAAGCAGAGCCAGGGGCAAGTGTGTCTTGATCAGCCGTGGGGCTGGTGTATCTTCCAGAAGCTCAGCACCTAAGCCGTAGGTAGGGAAAAGTTGGCTGAGCTGGAGCCCGAGTCCTACCTCCCTCTGCTCTGCTTGCCCCCAGCACCCCGCCACACACCTGTGGGAACCCCAGGGATCCTGAACTCAAGGAAGGGCACCCGGACGAAGATGGGGGCTCTTTGACACTTCTCCAGGTCGCCACCCTGGTAGATCAGGTCCAGGATCTCGCTTACCCAGGTGGTGCCTGGAGAGAAAGGGAAACCGGAGATGAGCAGGGCTGAGGGCACGCCTCCCCCGGCCCAAGGTGGGGACTGCAGCCCAGGAGAGGCATTGGTGCCCTCATCACCTACCAGATTTGGGGTAGGTGCTGATGAGCAGGTCATTGGGCCAGGCTTGGAAGCTCTGCAGCGGCCCCAGTCCCTCTGCAAAGTACTTGATGAGAGGGATCCCCTTCATGTACTCCAGTGGCGGGCGGGAGGTGTCCTGGACCAGCTCCATGCTGCCACGTCAAGGGCGAGAGTGTAGCTTCCTTCCCTTAACAATATCACAATGGTGCCAGCTGTTGAATTCTTGCTTTAAGGTAAGGAAACTGAGGCTGAGGGAGCCACTTGCCCACGCTCACAGAACTAGTGAGTGGTGGGGCTGGGATTCAAAGCCAGATCCAGTGCTCACGCAGTGGGTCACACCCAGGCTCATTTTTATTTGCCTGCAGAGCTTTTAAAATCCCAAACCAATTAAAACACTCTCTGGGGATGGGACCCAGATAGCAGTTTTTTGGAAGCTCTCCAGGGGATTCCATTGTGCACTTGAGAAAACCTACTCTAGGTCCTGCCTGTCTGAACTTCCTGCCAGCCCCCGGCTTGCTTTCTCTTCCTGCTTTGCCTCCAGGCCTAATCCTGGTGGGCTCCTCCCTGACGTCCCCTCCTTGAGCTCCCCTCCTGGCGCCTCGCATATGGAAAACTCCCAAAGGCCAGTTGGGCCTGAGACCCCGCTTGCCCAACTACCCTCCCCAGCTTGGAGAAAAACACAGCCAATTGAGCAACTGTTTGGGGAGCCAGAGTCTGGTATGTGAATGGGCAAAACTGATGACTCACTGGAGGAGGGGGAGGAGAGGGAGCAGTGAAGTGGGAGGGGGAGGAGGAGGAGGGGGATTATTCAGGCCAGGCTGTAGATTGAGATGGGCAATCCATGGGGAAAGGGCAGGATGTGAGAAGCTGGACCAGAAAGATCAAGCGACAGGATAAGAGCCAGCAGCGCAAGCTGAGGGAGATCCAGCCCAGCCAGCCCACAACCTCGCTCTCACCTGACTTCTCTGGATCTTGGCCTTGTGACGTCTGCGTGCTGTGGCTTAGAACGGGTGTGGTATGGTGAGTGCACAACTGCTCTCTGAGCTGAAGGTCTTGTAGGTCCAAAGTGGGAGGGATCTGGAGCCGGCACTGGGACTTGGCTGTCGTCCAGGAAGGAAAGGGTGAAGTTCGGGATGGGAGGGCCCCTCTGTGCTACCCTGCTCAGTGCCCAGCTGGAATCAAGCTTAGACCGGCCTGAAAACCTAAGATGTGGGTTTAGTGTGTAGAAAATAGAAGACTGAAACTAGACACAAGGGTGCAATAGTTTTCTTTTTTGTTTTTTGGTGTTTCGAGCTGTAATCCTGGCTCCCGACCTGCCCTCTAAACTCCACCCCTGAAAAGGGGGCCAAAAGACAGCTTTACCTAACGGACCCAGTCTAGAAAGGGCAGAGGAGTGGAGGGGAAACGTGGGATACTCACCCTCCTGCTGGCTCCCGATCAGTCTTGAAGAGGCCAAGGGTTCAGGTGGAAGGCAGCCCACAGGCCCCCAGCAGCCCAAACATTGTTCCAGGAACTTCTGGCTCTGACCACAAGGCCAGTCCAGAGGGATGTGCGTGGGCCGGGTCATGGGGTTTGGGGCAGAGCCGAGCAGGGCCGGCTCTTTTTGAGGCAGCAAAGGATAGGAAAGAGCCAGAATGCTTAAGTCGAATAACCCTGGGAGTGAGCCCCAGCTCCATGGCTCCCGTGGGAAGGCGGCTCCCGTGGGACAGCACGGCGCCTCACTCATGGTTGGTAAAACAACAGCCCCCAGAAGGTGTTTTTCTCTCTGTGGGTTTGAACAAGGCTCTGCAGACAGAGATGAGAAGGAGTTGGGGCTTAGAGAGCCACAGGACCCCATGGGGGGACAGCATCCCCCCTCTCCTCCTCGGCCTTTGTCCTTACTATCTGGATTAAAGTCCAGCGTCAAGCTGGGCACCGGAGGTGGGTGGGCTCTGTGTGCAGGGTGTGAGTCTCCCAAGCCCTCAAAGGACCATGTGACTTCAGAGGCTGGTCTGTGCTGGGGCCTGTGGCCGTTCCCCACTCTGTCCTCCTCAGGCCCCAGTGACTGGCAGGGCCTCTGCCTCCTACCCCACTCTCCCACCCCCCAGCGAACACCAGAAGGTACCTTAACTCAGACTTTTTATTGTACTCAAGTAAAAACTGCCCAGACCCACAGGGCGTGGCACAGAAAAGGAGTGGGCAGAGGTTGGGGACGCTGAGGATCAGATCTCCAGCATGTCGGTCCAGTGTTCCTGTGGAGACAGGAGGGTTGGTGAAAGGCAGCCCAGGAGATGGGGTGGGGTAGTGAGGCTGGGGCCCAAGCCACCTCTCACCTCTTCTAATTCCGAGTCCTCCTCTTCCTCCTCGGTGCCCATCCGGCACAGCCAGATCAGGTCTCCCCACAGCAGTGAGTTCTTACAGCTACCAGGGGTGCGGTTGGTAGGAGACAGAGTCAGGATCACAGGCCTCCTCCAGGCCAGGACCTGGGTGCTAAGATGAGGACTACCCCAGGCCTGGACTTGGACAACCGGCCACCATCTTCCCAGAGCTAAACCAGGCTGGAGTAGGGGTGCTGGACTCACCCAGGGCATTGGCCCTCTAGGGGCAGAAGCTGCCCTGGCTCCTCCTGCAGGAACTCCTCTGCCAGGCAGATCACATGGGCCCTCAGGGAGCAGCCAGGGTGGGGGCAACACAGGGGGTCTTCTTCATCCTGTCAGAGGTGGCAGGCAGGTAAGAGAGAAAATGGGGAGTAATGACGTAGCTAGCGATGGTGAAGAATTTCTATGGACCACACACTGTTCCAAGACTTCACATAAAACCACCTTGTGAGACATGCACTACTGATACTATTATTTGTATTTTATAGATAAAGAAACTGAGGCACGGAGACGTTAAAATACTGGCCCACAGGGACTAAGCTGGCCAGTTTTCTCTGAGTGTTAGCAGCGATTATATAACACCATGGCAGGGCAGCCAGACCTAGAGTTCCTTAAAGGCTGAGCAATCTCAGGCAGGTCACTTAATCTCTGAATGGCAAGAGCTCAACTTACATTTACTGAGGGCTCAGTAGAAGCCAGACTCATCATCTCAATTAATTTATTAAATATTTATTGGCCACCTGCTCTGCACTAGACCCTGTTCTACAGTAGTGAAAAGGAACTAAATGCCCCAACAGAGTTTAGAATTGGGGGGGGGGGTAGAAACTGATAATAAGGTAAATAAAATATACAGTATGTCAGACAATGATAAGTGTTAAAGGAAACCAGGGAAGTGTACAAGAGTGGCAATTTCAGATGGAGAGCCAAGGAAGACCTCACGGAGGAAAGGTGGCATTTTATCAAGACGTAAGGTCTAGGGAAGAACCTTCCAGTCAAAGGGAAAGGGCAAAGGCCCTGAAAAGAGGATACTGGCGTCGAGGAATGGCCGCAAGCACTATGATCCCCGTTTTAGAGACGGGGGCAGACTGGCCAAAGGGTGTCAATGGGCTGCCCAGTCCCTCAAGAAACAGCTTGATCTTGAGTCCTCTGAACCCTAGACCGCCCTGACCGGGAGACCAGGTGGAGAGTCTTACCTGGAGCACGCGCGCGCACAGGGTGCAGCGGGTCTCGGCGTCGTGCTCCAGCTCGGACTCGGTGTCAGCCGCGCGGCGCCTCGGGGCCGAGGCCCGGGGCGGCGGAGGCCCGAAGGCCAGCGGCACGTGAGGCGGCGGCGGCGGGCAGAGATCCTGGCGGAAGTCGGCGCGCAGCCAGCGCAAGGTGAGCGGGAGGCGCGCCCAGGGCGGCGCGCTCAGCATGTGCGCCAGCACGCGCAGGTGGAAGGCGAAGGCGGCCTCACCGCGCAGGCGCGGACCCACGTGCGCCAGGCGGCGCGAGGCCTGCGGGTGCTGCCAGGCCCACTCGAACTGCAGGCGGGGAGTACTGAGCTTCAGGGCTGCCCGGGGAAAGCCCTAAGCCCTATCCCCCGTCCTCCCGGCACCCCCATCTCTTTTCTTACCCGAAGGGCGGCCACTGCGGAGGGGAAGCCGTGTACGATGAGCACCATCTCCCTGGGGAAGAGAATGAAGGGCGCGGCCTGTGAGCCCCTCGCCCCTCCCCGTGTCAAACCGAATGCCCTCGCCATGATGCGCCTCCGGTCCTACCTGAGAGGGGAGTCACACCCGGCTTCAAGCCTAGCCCACGAGGCTCTGCCCCCTTCATGGGGGTATGTCCCCTCGCACCTGCTAACCTCAGGCCCCGCCTCCAGTCACAGGTATTTAACAGCCCTCCTCAGTTCCTCTCCCTTCCAGGCTTTCTCTATTCCAACCCAGCCTTGTTCACCAAGCCCCTGGTCGGTGGACCAAACCTAGATCATCAGTCCCCTTCCCACCCAGCCCCCTCCTCTGAGACCCACAGCCCAGACTCACAGGGCTCCGCCTCCCCACTACCCCTTCTCCCCCGCGATAGTCCCGCCCTCGTCACTAGGACCCCGCCCGCAGCCCTGTTTTTCAGCCCCCACGCCCGCCCCGCCCCTCTCAGCGGGCCTCCCCTCCGCCGGCTCCGGCCTTCTCCTAGAAGCCCTCCTCCTGACAGTGACCCGCCGTCTCTTACCAGGGCCCGCGTCCACTGGTCCGCCAGGCCCCGCCTTTTTTGCGGCCCCCGTTGTGCTGCTGCACCCGACGAGCAGGGTTGACCGTGAACCCCACGTAGACGCGGCCCCGGTGCCGAGGGTTCAGGCAGTAGAGCAGGTAGACGCCGAAGAAGCGCCCGGGCCTCGCCGCGCCCCCTGTGGGGCCCATCGGAACTTGGGGGTTGATTGCTCTGGCCTGTGACCCCGGGGAGAGCGGGTTGCCAGGGCCGCAAGATGCTTGTCTCGGAAAAAGCGCTTGGGGGCAATCCCGAGGTACCCTAGAGGCCACAGCAATGCAGGCTCGCGCACCCTCTCCTAGCTGGAGCTAGGGTGTCCAAACCGGGGCACAGAACCCGGGCTGCTGTGCAGGCGGCGGGTACCAATTAGCGTCCGCAGGGGCCTTATGCAGACTCTGATTGGCTGACTGATGGTAGGTGCAGAAACCGGAGACTGTTGGAAAACTGGGCTTGCAAGAGGGCGGAAGTACTGTGTTTACTGACGCCTTAGTAAGGGCGGAAGTAGAGGCCTCAACGGAAGTGGCGCTAGTAAGGGCGGAAGCAGTGTGGCAGGGGTCCGAGCCGCGGTTCTGTCCCAGCTGAGCTGTCGCCCCCGTTGGGCTGCCACAATGGAACTCAGCGCGGAGTACCTCCGGGAGAAGCTGCAGCGGGACCTGGAGGCGGAACACGTGGTGAGTTGAGCGGCCGGGACACTCGCCCAGCGAGGGGAACAGGGCTCCTGAGGGGCGGGCTTGGTACCATGCACCCCATTCTGCCCCATAGGAAGTGGAGGACACGACTCCCAACCGTTGCGCGTCCAGCTTCCGAGTCCTCGTGGTGTCGGCCAAGTTCGAGGGGAAGCCGCTGCTTCAGAGACACCGGTGAGACCCCAGGAACGCCTCACTCAGCGCGGCCCCAGCTCCAGGACCACATCCCCGGCCGCTCCCCGAAACCTAACTCACACCCACCAACGCGGCCCAGCACCGCAGACCACGACCCCAGCGATCCCGCCTTCATGGCCTCTGCTTCAAATGTTGAGACTTTAGCCCTCTACCTCACTTGTTGCTAGGTTCCGGGGACTACGACCTGGGGGACACCTCCAGTCTCCCGGCTCACCCTAGCTTCGGGGTCTGCGACCCAGGCCCCAGCCTGTCGTTTTCTAACCCCATCTCTCTCTCAGGCTTGTGAACACTTGCCTAGCAGAAGAGCTCCTGCACATCCATGCCTTTGAGCAGAAAACCCTGACTCCAGAGCAGTGGACCCGTGAGCAGCAGAAATAAGGGACCCGGACCTGCACATCTATTAAATTATGAGTCAGGCCCAGCTTCAGTGTCAGTGTGTGTTGTGTGTAGGAGGGTGGGAGGTGTGCAGAGGCCGGGTCTAGGGCCTGGCTTCTCCCTGCCCTCCACTCTCCATTGTTTTACTTTGGGCAAGTCCCTCTCCACACAGAGGCCTTTGTGTCCCCATTTATAAAGTGAAAGTTCAGTACTTTTTTTTTTTTTTTTGGCTGTGTTGGGTCTTCGTTTCTGTGCGAGGGCTTTCTCTAGTTGCGGCGAGTGGGGGCCACTCTTCATCGCGGTGCACGGGCCTCTCACTGTCGCGGCCTCTCTTGTTGTGGAGCACAAGCTCCAGACGCACAGGCTCAGTAGTTGTGGCTCACGGGCCTAGTTGCTCCGCGGCACATGGGATCTTCCCAGACCAGGGCTCAAACCCGCGTCCCCTGCATTGGCAGGCAGACTCTCAACCACTGTGCCACCAGGGAAGCCCGAAAGTTCAGTTCTTAAAGTCCCTTCCAGGGTGGGCCTCACAGGTCTTCTTTGTAATCCTTGGTGGACCCCCTAGGGGTACGGCCACTACCCACCTGACCCACGCATTCATTGACCATTGCTGGGGGTTCCTGCTCTGTTCTCCTTCAAGATGCATAGATGAGAAGTGCTCAGGGTTTCAGGGCCCTGGGCAATTTAACAAACCTCTCCCTCTCCCTAATATCATCCCAATGTCAGAGGCATTATAGAAGATTCCACACTTCCTCTGTTGGTTCCCCAAGCCCTTCACAGCCTCAGGGACCTGGTACCCCAGCAGGGGCTTCCCAACATCTGGAATGCTGGTGTTTTCTGGCCCCTGGAGAAGGTCCAGTGACCCTTTGGCCCTGGGCTTGATGTGGCCACAGCTGCCCCTGGAGAGCTGGTGAGGTTTTTCAGGAATGGAGGGATGGGATGGGCATAGGGATGGGGTTACAGCAGGAAAGTAAGGCCAACCAGAGCCACAAAATTGGGGCATGTGATACCCTAGAGTCGACACAGGTGCCAGGGTTGGTTAGGCCTTGCATAGATGAGGGCCCTGAGACCCAGGAGGAATAGAAAGTGTGCTAATTGGGGCCAGAGCTCTTTGGGGGTGAGAAATTGCAGATTTCAACCATCCCACCCACCCTGCTCTCCTGTTTTCAAGGCCAGTTTCTTGGCCCCTAAATTACTGCCAACCCCCACCCCCATCTCCCTCTCTTGTTTCTCTCAGAGGAAGCTGGAAATCATGGTGAGTAGGGGCTAACCCTTCTGAGTTCCAGGGATCCTTCCCTGAACTTTTGTCCGTTTCCCTGGGCCAGGAGAACTAGTGACTACCCACAAGTCTGCTTCACTAGGAGGGCCCATCATCCCTTTGTGTGGGAGGCTGAGGCCCAGGCTCCAGATGGTCTCCTTCTCTCTGTACCACACCCCTCATTGGATCCACCCCCTGGGTTCACAGAGCTGTGGTGGAATCCCTCCCCATTCTATAGATGAGCAACTGAGGCCTGGAGAGAAGTGACTTGCCCAGGGTCACATGGTTCGCATAGAGATTGAGACCCAAATGGGCAGACAGGGACGTTTGTACGGCATGCCAAATGGGGAATGGGGGTTCAAAGGGGACATTTAGTCCTTGCTGTGGTCCCTATGTGGATGAACAAAGCCCTGCTGTGGCCGGGACACCCATCCCCAATAGTCCTGTGTCCCAGCTCAGGGGGGATCACCTGCTAAGTTGGCCATCGGAAACCCATTTCCAAGTCCCCCCTTGATAGCGCTTGACAGGTTGAGGCCAGACCCAGGTGGAAGCCACAGACAGGGCTCAAGAGGCAGCCACGCCGTGCAGGGAAGGCTCCGAACTAGAAGGGGAGACTTGCATCTTGACTCGGGCTCTGTCCTTCAGCAAGCCCCGCTCCTGCTCTCAGCCTCAGTTTCCTCACTTGTAAACTAGGGTCAGGGCCTATTGCTTTGATTCTAAGCTTTCTTCTTACAAAAGCACCCCTTATTTTGATCCCTTGGGCTTACAGTTTGAAAGATGTCATGCAAGTGCTGGTTGCTTCATTTTCCCCACAAGCAAGCAGCAGTGTCAGGACAGCTGCATGCAAGCTGATGTTGGGGTTGACCAGCAAAGGCAGATTTGGGGTAAACGTGGGAATGAGCGAGGCTCCAGGCTAGAGCCCTGAGCAGCTCTGACCTACCAGCTGGAAAACAGAGCAGGCTTCCAACCCACAGCAGCACAGGATGGCTCCCACCTGCAAAGGGCTGTTCCTGGCTGTGGTCTAGGGCATTCTGAGGCATCTCCCCAGCCCACCCCTGCTATGGGTCAAGCTCATCAAGGCTATGGAGGGGGAAGCTCAAGCGCAGGTCAGTTCAGGAGACCCAGCATCTGGTGACCAGTCACTGGAGTCTGAGAGTTACCAGAAAATAAAGCCATTTTATTAGTATTTTCTTATCTGCCATTGTGGCCTGAGGAGTGGGAGTGGAAGGGAGGGAGGCGATGCTGTTGGCCTCAGCCGGTGGTCCTCTACTTGGCCTGGACTGTCTCCTCCAGCCTATCCAGGCGCTTCTGTAGCTCCTGCACCGTGGCCTGGAGCTTCCTCATCTCTTCCTCCAACCGGGATACGGCATCCTGGGGGATCCAGGGCTACATCAGGCCCAGCTCCTCCCTGGCCACTAGGCCTCCTCCCAAGAGCCCCAGCGCTTGGGCCCTTCTGTCTCTCAGCCAGAGAGCTGCAGGCCTATAAGCCTGAAACCTGTTTTCTGAGGCCTCAGGATTATCCACTCCCAGCCCCCAAAGGATCCCCAACACTGTGAGTTTGGGCTGCCCCAAATGCCAGCCTCTTTCCACCGGGTCAATGACCACATCAGTAGCAGCCCCTGCCCTACCCCATCTTCCTGTCCTGATTCCCGGGCTCCCATCTGCCTCTCACCGAACTGGGAGCGCCACTGGCCTCAGGTGCCATCCTCTTGCGCCCAGTGTCCAGGCCCCGGTTGATCCTCAGCTCCCGGCTCTTTGAGGGCACGTAGCCATCCTTGAGGGAAATGAGGAGGGGCCCGGCATCCCGACCCCCTAGCCACTCCTCAGCTGTGAGGGCAGCGTCAGGCCCTGCAGTGGGCGGGTACAGGTCCTCCTGGAACAGGTCCGACTGTGGGGCAAGGCCAAGGCTGGTTAAGAAAGTGCTTGGGCCACACCACCACCCGCCACTCCGAGAGCCCGGGGAGGGACACTGGAGCATCACCTTTCTAGGCACCGTCATGGCGATGGGCTCACACCTCCGCTCATGCAGCTTGTAGAATCTGTGGAAACAGGAAGGCGATCAGCACCCACAGCATGGCTGGGCTGGGACTGAAGCTCGGCATGCGGTCGGCACTGCCCAAGGAGCATACTCAGGTCAGGGTCAGGGGCAGTTACCTGGCAATCTCACACTTGTTCACCTCCAGACCACGTTTGGGCATGTAGCCCATGCCACGCTGGGACTCCTTGGAACTGAACATGGAGAGATAGTGCAGGAATGGGGCCTCGGAAGTGATCTCGAAGTACCGGATAGAGCTGTCACCCTGCAGGTGGTGGATGCAAGGGAGGATCAACACCGGCAGATGCCTCCAGCCGTGGTCCCTTCCCAGTCCCCCTGCCCACCTCGCTCCCCCGACCCCCTGCCCAATGGGGCCACCTTGCCACAGAGGTAGACAATGTTGGTGTCGGGGTCAAAGAAGGGCAGCAGGACACCGCTGCTCGTGTCCAGTTCCTGCAGGGACAGCGGCTCCTCCAGGTGCTTCTGTAGAAACGGGCAGGGGGTTATAATGAGCTGGGCCCTGTCAGGCCCAGGTGTGGTCCAGTGATGCAGGAGTGGGGTGGGGGGCTCAAAGACCAGCCAGTGGAAAACCCCATCTCGCGGTGGGTAAACTGAGGCCATGGCCTTCCAGCCAGACACTTGGCAGGGCTGGGACTAAGCCTGTTCCCCGCCGGGCACTCACCGTGTCCCACAGCGCCACCTGCCGCTCACTCATGCGGCTGAAACCTGTGGTCAGGATCTTTCCATCTGACACAAACACGGCGCGCACAGGCCGGGTCCCCTCGTGGGGACGGTCCTTCTCCTGGAAGGAAAGGGAGGGGACTGGTCAGGCATCCGCACGCATGCCCTAAGGGCCAGGCCCCAGCTGGGAGAGGGTAGCATCTAGGGGCCTGGTTGGTGGTGGGTAGGAGGGGCAAAGCTCTCAGGGTCAAGGGTCAAGGCAACTCACAGCTACAATGGTGCCTTTGCGGGGCTCAATGATGCGGAATCGCTTGTCGCGGCAGGAGGTACAGATGAGGGCGCCATCTCGGCTCCAGTCCACGCTGTAGATTGTGTCCGGGTGCACATCCGAGCCCAGCGTCAGCACCGCCGCCCCCGTGCCCACGTCCCACACCAGGATCACGTTGTCGCAACCTGGGCGATGCCCCCAGTGTCAGAAGCCATGAGCCTCCCACCCTCGCTGTCAGGGGACCAGCCCTCCCTGCTTCTCCCCCGGGCACCTGCACTGAGCAGCACATTCTGGGCCGTGGGGTGCCAGGCCACAATGCCCACGCGCTTGGTGTGGCCCTCCAGGGTGACGACAGGCTCCCGCAGGGGCAGCATCAGGCCCCCATCGGGGATCTCCCACACCTGCAGAGAAGCGGCGAGTGAGTCTTGGGGGCTCCAAACGTCAGCTCCAGTGCTGGAGCCCCCTCCTGGCCCGTGTGTCCCCACACTCACCATGACTGTGCAGTCCTCGGAGCCACTGGCAATGACATTATCATTGTGCGGGCACCAGGCTATGTCCAGCACCGGGGCCGTGTGGCCACAGACCGTAGGCGCGTTCTTGTCCACACGTCCAGTCTAGAGGACACAGCAGGGCCTCTGAGGGAGGTGCTTTTGCCCTCCAAACCCAATCCAACCTCCCCACTCCCCTCCACGAGGCACAGAGAGAAAAGCTGTGAGGTCCCTGGGAGGCAGAGCAGGGCCTGGGGTGGGAGGGTTTGGGCCTCTGCCCCAGCCCCAGAGTTGTCTGGGCAACTCAGTAGCGCAGGATGGGCACACGGGGCTGGTCCTGCCTTGCTGTCAGAGCCTTGCCAAGTTCCTGCCATCTCTAGCTCAGTTTCTCATCCATGCCCCGCGGCCCGGTACTCCCACCCCAGCTTCCCCAGGTGAGGCTCCCATGGGAAGACAGGCCAGGGCCCTGGGCATGGGACAGGCTGGCGGGGGGTAGTTATACTGGGGCTGGAGTTCCCCAGGGAAGTGTGAATGATGGGGCTGTAGGGATGGGTCCTTCCAAAAGGACAGGGATGGGGAAGTCTGTCATAACCGGCCCCCTGGCAGGAGCAGAGGTTTGGAAATGGGCTCTTCCGGGGACAGCTGCTGCAGCAGGGCTTCCTGTGTGAAAAGCGGGCCCAGCTCTCACCCCGACAACCACTTCCTCTTCTCTTGTTTCCATCGGCCCTTTTAAGGTAACAACTGAGGGCCTGTCTCCCCTTCCTGTCTCACCACCCAAGAGCACAGGAGTGTGCTGGGGGTGGGGTCAGCAGACAACAGGGCCGGGGAGGCGAGATCTGACGGAGGCCGGGTTGGGGGAGCGGAGAGGGTCTCTTACATCACCCCTGCCTGTGAGCTGGGAGCCAGAGCTTGCTGGGTTCCCAAGGGCTCAGAAAGGTCCCTCCAAACCCTAAGAGCACTGCTGGGCCTGCCCAGACTCCATCCCAGCCCTCTTCGTGCTCCCGAAGAGAGAAAGGTCCAGGCTGAGAATTGGGAGGCCTGGCCCTGGGTCTGCAGGACTCACTGTATGTCCCTTCCCGTGTCATCTCCCCCCTGAGCTTTAGCTTCCATCCAACCACTGCATGTAGGAGCTGAAGGAAGCATAAGGTTCATCTGGCCCAGCTCAATTTTACAGACGACCACACTGTGGCCCGGGAAAGCTTGGGGATAGTCAATCACCTCATCAGGACCCCCAGGGGGCCACTAGATGACCAGAGGCCCCCCCCCCAGGGCTCCAGGGGCTCACCTTGCCCAGGGGCAGCACCAGGAAGGCCCCTCCCCCGCTGGCCTCACAGATCAGGGCCACGAATTTGGGGTTGACAGAGCAGAAGCCACTGTCCCAGGTGTTCTGTGAGACGCGCACGTCCTCATAGCACTGGTCAGCCTTGGCCGGCTGTCCAAACACGTGGCGGAACTTGCTGGAACGGACCACCTGCCGGCTCATCCTGCAAGGCACACAGGTGGAGGACTTTTCTCCCTTCAGATCAACTCTGACCTTACAGTGGCCCCCATCTCCCCCAGGACAGCCCTCAGCCTGGCAGTCATGGTCTCAGCTAACTTCCCCAGCATGTCTCCCCGGCCCCTTGCCGCTCTCCTCTGTAACTGACATCCTGCTACGCTCACACTCGCCTTGCTCACACCTCCTCACCCCTGGCTAACCTGCAAGGCCCACCTTCTCAACCCGCCCCAGGCCTGGCTTCTGTACCCTCAGCCTCCCCAGCAGAGCCTGATGTGGGGTAGCACCTAGTGCCGATTTGACCACAGAATGGCTGACGGGCACAGAGCCCTTCCTCTCTGACGGGTCACACTCCGGGGCCTCAGTGCAACAGCTTGGAGGGAGGGTTCTCTCAGCCTCAGTGTCCAGACCTCACACCCTCACACCCACAGGAGAAGCTGCCTAAAGGCAGGGGCCCTCCCCGCCTCCAGGCCCAGGGTTGGACATGCTGAGGGAAGAGGCGTGTGGGTTTGCTTGGGAGGCACGTCCTCAGTGGCAGGAGGGCTTCCCCAGCAGGTCTCTGGGCACCAGAAACAAGCGGATGGCTCGGGTCCCAGCATCTCCTCCTCCATGCACCTCTGCTTCTCGCCTCTGCTTAAGCAGGTGCCCTTTAGTGCCTTCTCCACCCCCAGTGGGACTATCCACACGAAGGGAGAGGCCGGCGCTCACTTCTCGGAGGTCCAGCTAGGATGGTTTTCCCCCAGGGCTGGGTGACAACGAAGCCAAGGGGCCTGCCTCTGGCTCCCCAGGCTCCAGGCCCCCATCCTGGCGCCCAGCAGCATCACCTTCCAGCTCACCGTGGGGGGCCCCCCAGGGCCTCTCCTCCACGGCCCCAACTTCGCCCTTTTGCCCCCCACTTCAGGCCTAGCCCTTCTCACTGGGGGCTCCAGCCAGCCTCGCCCATCCCGTGACTCTCCGGGAGGCTCCGGGGTCCACCCGCCCAGAAAGCAGGTGAGGAGCTTGCGTGAGGAGAAGCAGTCTGGGGGCAAGGGACCCATCCCAGGTGGGGAGCCTGGGTCTGGGGAGAGGGGAGCCGCAAATCGGAGGTTGGGAGACAGGAAGCCATCGTCCCACCCCACCTCCTTCCCCACCGCAGGTACCAGGCCCGGAAACCACGGAAAGGGGAACTTGGTCTTTTCTTGTTTTGCTCTCAACCCCTTCCTGTCTCCAAGCTCAGGGCAGCTGCTGGGCTCACCCCACCCTGGCCCCCACTGCCACCCCAAAGACTCCCATTCTGGGGAGAGTCCGGTCGGCGCGTGTCCTGACCCCCGGGCTCCCCCACCTCCATCTTGGCTGCGGTGGTCCCTCACCCTCGCCCGCTCCCGGAGCTCTCAGACACGCAGACGGACCCTCCTCCGCGCACCCACACCCCAGGCGAGTCCCGCCACGCGGGGCGTGAACGGGCTCTGTCCCCGCCTCAGAGCCAGCTCGCTCTGCCAGTCTGTCGGCCGCCGCGGAGGGCTTCTGCCAGGCTCCCGCCTGCCCCACAGGTGGCCCAGGGCAGCGACGCCGAATCCCGTCCGCGGGCTCCAGCCTTACCTGCTGCTGAGAGATGAGTGACCCCCCAAACGGAGGAGGGAGAGGAGGAGGAGGAGGAGGAGGAAGGAGCTGGAGGAGCCTGCGACTGCCGGCTGAGGATGCTCTTGTCAAGACAATGAATGAGAAGCGGCGGCGCCCGCCTCCTTAGGGGTGGCAGCGCCCCTTTGGGCGGAGCTCTTAAAGGGGAGAGCCCTTCCCTCCGCAGAGGCGCCGCCTCGCCCCACCAGCCCGCAGCCTCCCCTCCCCTCCCCTCCTTCCGCGGAGAAGCTCAGCGCCTTAGCTGCCAATTCCAAACCAAAACAGATGCTGCTGGCCAGTCGCTGACAATCTGATCTGCACTTTTTAATGTCAAAATGCAAAAAATACCCGTTCCTTCTTCCCTCCTTCAGCCCACCCCCAGCCTACTCTCCATCCTTCGCCTGGCATTCATAAAAGGGCCCATCAGTCCCCCCAGCGGTCCTTGGTACAGCCTCCCCCACCCCCCGCCCCCAGCTAAGGCTATGCTGCCATCTCTTCCCCCACCGACGACGCTCAGGGAACAGGAAGGCGGGGGGGGGGGGGGGGGGCCAAGGAAGAGGGAGAACCCTGCACCCACCTGCACCGAGGAAGCCTGGGGCCTCTCCAGGCTCCTACATTTGCAAGCAGGTGGCCTTGGGAGAGTCACTTAACCTCTCTGGGTCTGTCCTCACCTAGGAGCACCTCTGCCTGCCTCACAGGGGCGAATGAAATAATTTGGTGTTATGGAGAGCCTCTTTGTGCAGGGGCTACGGAAGTGAAAAAGTCAGAGTCGAGTTCCTGCCCCAAAGAGCTCTCAGCCTACTGAAAGGAGAGGCACAAATAACAGCTCCAAGAGCTAAGTAGAGGCCGAAGCCCAGACTTCAGACTCAAGAGGAAGGAGTTCGTTCCCATCCTTGGGGTCAGAGTCTCAGAGGCAGCAACGCGGAAAGGCCCGCTCTAGAATCAGACTGCTTTATGAGTTTGACTCCCGGCCGTCACACCTACGGAGTGACGTTGGGCAGGTTCCTTAACCTCTATCAGCCTCAGTTTCTCTTTCTGTAACAGCGTCATACCTACCTCCTGACTTTATTGGAACGGAAAGCCTTCTGCACCTCATCCAAAGTGTAGCAAGCGCTTAATAAATGTTACCTCTCACCACCGTTACTGTTTAGAGTATTGGGACTGAACCTGAAAGGTTGAGAAGGAGACAACAGGCGTGACCAGAGGAGGTCTTGTCAGCAGAGGGGCAGCCTGAGCAAAGTCCCAACGATGTGATCCTTCAGCCCCTGGTTCAAATCCTGCCTCCACCACAGCTTGGCTGCGTGATCTTGGGCAAGAGGTGTAAACCTCAGTTTCTTCATCTGTAAATGGAGGCTAAGTATGATTTGTCCTGTCCAGCTCACGGTTATGAGGCTCGAGTGGTTATAAAAGTGTCCTACACACTTTTATTCCACTCAAGCATTCAATTGTAAGAACCCCTGTGTTGTATTTCACCTAAGAGCCTGCTACTGGCCTGGACTGGACGGGGATGGGCAGGGATTGTGTTGTATAGTCTGCAGCAGAAGTGATGAGAATAACGGCTGGGATTTACTGAGCACCTACTGTGCGCCGGGCGCTGCTCTAACACTATAAATACGCTGCACTCACTTAATCCTCACAACACACCCAGGGGGCAGGTACCACCTCCAATGTAAAGAGAGGAAACTGAGGCACCCATGACCTTCAGTCCTGGGGCACCTCATTTCCAGGCAGAGGACAAGCATGTTGTGAGGGGCCTGAAAACCATGCCCTTTGAGGCAGAGCCTGACAGGCATGGAGAGGGGAAGGTGGGGATGCGCAGAGGCTACTTTCTCATTCCAGCTGGTCTGCTGTGGGGCGGGGGGCACAGACGCGAGGCTGGTAGTGGAGGTTGTGAGGCAGCAGCTGTCCCAGCAAAACAAGAGTGAGCGTTAGTTCAGTAGTGGGTGCTGAAGGGCCCTGCCATGCGGCTCTTCATGTGATTAAGATGAGGCTGATCCTTCCTGTGAGGGGTGTTGGAAGGGTGTTCCTGCCAGGTGCCACTGGACCAGCATCTTACCATCCCCTCTTTACTGGAGGCTGCATCTGGGTTTTCCTTGAAGAAACCAACCTTTATGCACTGGCAATCCTTGAGGTTTGAGAGGGTGCCCAGGGTAGGCACACGGTCCACATTTCCCCAGTCAAAGCTACCTTTTTTGATTGGTTCAGGGGTGGACACTTAAATCAAGTCTATGCATGCAGAAGCAGATTCACTGGAGCTGCTAGGAAAAAGAGCCCTCTTTCCACTGGGGGTTAGTAAGCTAAAAGGCTGTAAGCCCAGGACTACTAGTGACCATCTTGACACCATGTAGGAAAAGCCAGCCAGAATGAGCCCACACAGAGGACTGCAGACACAAGATATGAAGACAGACATATTCTTGACATCATTTGAGTATCTGGATCAAGCTGTGCCTGAGTCCCTTAACCTATCATAAGTTCCTTTTTCCACATAAGTCAGTACGTTTGAGTTGGATTTCTGGCATTTACAGTTGAAAGGGTTCTGACTGGTACACCCACCATGGAGGGAGACAGGACCGGAGGCCCTTCCAAGGTGCCAGATACACACAGTAAAGAGGGACTGAAATGCTGAGCACGGGATAAAGTTCAAACTCCTTAGCAAGGCCCACAAGACCTCCTCTGGTCTGTCCTGCCCTAAAGGTCTGTAGAGCATGATGGAGTCAGCCCCAGAGAACCTTTCCTTCATGGTTCTCCTGCTGCCCCAGCACAGTGATGTTTCCTCACCTGTAAAGGTGCACAGCACTGCTCACTTACATTAGAGTGTGTACCCGTCACCCAGCTTCAACAAGTACCAACACGTGGCCAATACTCGTTCATTCCTTCTTCCACATTATTTTCTTGGCATCTATTAAAAGAAATCCAAGACATCATAGCATTTCAACTTAAGTACTTCTGCATTTATTTCCAACAGATAAAGACTTTTAAACTCTTAGAGTTTTTAATAAAATTGCATTAACTTTATAGATTAATTTGAGAAGGATATTAAGACTTCAATCTATGAATATAGTGTATTTCTCCATATATTTATGTCTTCTTTTATGTCCCTTAATATGATTTTATAATTTTCTCTATAAAGGTCTAGTATATCATTAAATTTCTCCCCCCAATAGGTGTATTATAGTTTTGTGGCTATTTTGAATGGATTCTTCTCATTCTAGTTGTAACCTTCTTTATTTTCTTTCCTTTCAAAAATCAACTTTATTTACATACAATAAAATACATCTTTATTCCCATACAATATAACACACTCAGTTTAAGTGCATGGTTCAATTAGTTTTGACAAATGTATATACCCATGTAATTACCACCATAATCAAGATATAAAATATTTCCATCACTCTTAAAAGTTAACACCCTTCTACAATCAATTTCCACCCTCAGACCCCGGCAACCACTGATCTGCTTTCTGTCAGTATAGATTAGTTTTGCCTGTTCTAGAATGTTCCATACAAATGAAATCATACAGTATGGGCCTGGCTTTTTTCATTCAGCATAATGTTTTGAAATTAATCCATGTTATTGTATGTCAGATAAGGATTTTTATTTTACCAGAGCACAATACCAATATGTAATACATAATTATACCTAAAATGTTTAGCAATAATTTCTTTTTTTTAAAAACTTTTTAAATTTATTTATTTATTTTTTTGGCTGCGTTGTGTCTTTGTTGTTGCACGTGGGCCTCCTCTAGTTGCAGCGAGCTGGGGCTACTCTTCATTGTGGTGCGCAGGCTTTTCACAGCGGTGGCTTCTCTTGCTGCGGAGCACGGGCTCCAGGCGTGCGGGCTTCAGTAGTTGTGGCGCACGGGCCCAGTTGCTCCGCAGTATGTGGGATCTTCCCCGACCAGGGCTCAAACCCGTGTCCCCTGCATTGGCAGGCGGATTCCTAACCACTGCGCCACCAGGGAAGCTCTCTTATTTTTTTAAAAATATTTATTTATTTATTTTATTTTTGGCTGCATCGGGTCTTAGTTGCGGCACGCGGGATCTTCCTTGCGGCATGCGGGATCTTTCGTTGCGGTGCGCAGGCTTCTCTCTAGTTGTGGTGTGCATGCTCAGTATTTGCGGTGTGTGGGCTTAGTTACCCTGCGGCATGTGGGATCTAGTTCCCCAACTAGGTAACGAACCCGCGTCCCCTGCACTGGAAGGCGGATTCTTAACCACTGGACCACCAGGGAAGTCCCTAGCAATAATTTCTTAACATCATCTAATTCCCAATTTATGTTCAAATCTCCATGATTACCTTAAAAAAGAAAAGAAAGAAAAAAAGAACCCAGAAGTGACTCTTAACATCACCAAAAGTAGGACACCCAGATATTACGTGCCTCCCATAAAATGATATAATAAGTACGTAGCATCACCTTTGCAGTATTCTTGCCAAAATCATCACCATCATCATCATCATCATCACCAGCCAGAATCTAATGGAGCCTCTAGATCTAGCTATTAGTTTATAGGAAATAAAAAGGATAGAAGAACAGGTTAAATAACACCAGGAGGAAGCAATTACCTAAATCTATAATGTAGAAAATTTTATAGGATAAATGATCTGGTTTCAACAAATAAATGGCATTAAAAGGAGGGGAAATATATTAAAAGAGTCTTAAGAAACATATCAACCAACTGTAACATGTGAACTTTCTTTGGATCCTGATTCAAACAAATCAACTGTAAAAGGAGATTTTTTTTGTTTTTTAAGCATGAGTTTTAAAGCAGGGAGACCCTGGTTTGTTTGTTTGTTTGTTTGTTTGTTTGTTTGTTTTTGTCTGCATTGGGTCTTCGTTGCTGCGCGTGGGCTTTCTCTAGTTGCAGCAAGCGGGGGCTACTCTTTGTCGCGGTGCTCAGGCTTCTCATTGTGGTGGCTTCTCTTGTTGCAGAGCACGGGCTCTAGGTGCACAGGCTTCAGTAGTTGTGGCACATGGGCTCAGTAGTTGTGGCTTGCCAGCTCTAGAGCTCAGGTTCAGTAGTTGTGGCACATGGGCTTAGTTGCTCTGTGGCACGGGGGATCTTCCCGGACGAGGGCTCAAACCCATGTCCCCTGCATTGGCAGGAGGATTCTTAACCACTGTGCCACCAGGGAAGTCCCTAAAAGTAGATTTTTAAAAATTAGTTTCTGTCACTTACAACCAAGAGTCCTGACTGCTCCAAGCAGCACTAGGTCCTTGGTGCTGCACCAACATTCCATCACTGAAGAGTCTCAAGAGCTCTGTGAGGTGTTTTATTGTCCCTCTTTTACAGATGACCAAAACGAGGCTCACAGGCAGCAAATGACCTACCCACAGTCACACAAACTGGGATCCAAACACAAGTCTGCCTGACCCTTGAAACCCATGAGTCCATTCAAGGTGTCCAGTTGTTTTGCCGAAAGCCTGCTTTCAGTTTTAAGGTTCGTTGGGTTTGTTGACAAAATAACCACTCGTTTCACACAAATAAACAGCTTTAATCAATTCTTTAATGAAAGGTGATTTAACTTAATTTTAATATACAATCTTTAGAAGGAAAGGAACAAGAATATTAGAGAAACATAACAGGGTATATACATCACCGAATTGGGCCGACACCTACTTCCAGATCCAAATAACAGCTGGGAAGTCCCAAGTGACAGCAATCTGGAGCCCTAGTTGGGAAGGGTCCTGGGTGGTTCGTACACCCAACGGGTGAGACTTCAGATTGGAGTTCTGGGGGCTTCCATTTACAATTCCAGGCCGCAAACTGATATGATCAGTTTGCATGCAAAAATGCAACTCTGAGTTTACTTTAATAATGCTGTTGGTTTCACCATGTGGGTCACAAGATTTTCCAGACCCTGGGGGACTGGCCAGGTCCCCAGAGCTCAAGAAATTCCAAGACCCACTCCCTTTCTTATTGTAAGCACTGCTTGACTTGCTCGCAGCAATTGTTGAGTGTGCAAGCAGGCCCTCAGTCCAGGCAGGGTCACAGGTCGGTCAGAGGCCTGCTTCTGCCTCTGAAGCCTGAACAAGACTACTTTATTAATTTTCCCAACACCAGTCGACCTCTCGAAGCAGAGGGGGGCACAAAAGCCAAGAGCAGTGGGATCTGGAGGGCGAACGAGGATTGAAGCATGGTCCGTAGATGGTGGTGGAATGGGTGAATGAAATTACACTTATACTGGGTCTTGAATAAGAGTCTGCCAAGCAGAGAAGATAAGAGAGAGGAAGAAAAACAAGGAAGGGACAATGACATTTTAAGGGGATGGTGAGCTCTTCACCATGGCTGGAGCGCAGGTGCTTGGGATGAAGGGGAAAGTGGTGAAGCTGGGAAAATCCCCAGGAGGCAGCTCATGAGGGACCTCAAGCTGTGTCTTCTCAAGGAGTTTGCTCCTTATGCAAGTCTCTAAGTAAAGAAGTGACAGGGTGTCATTTGCAAGAAGTTACTCGGACAGCCTGGACCCTGCCCCTGTGGCCCCCAGGCCTTCTCACAGTGTGGTCCTCCATCCACCTTCAGGCTCCGCCCTGACCCACATTCAGGAACCATCCCGGCCTTAAGTGGGAGGCACATAAGCATGCCTTGTCCACAGGCTCAGGTCTAACCCCACCTTGCCGGCCACTTCTCGCCAGCCACCTACTCAGGCTGCCTTCCTCACCTTTATGAGATGATCACTGCTCCTATTTTATGGAGAAAAAAGGCAAGAATTCTTTCAACCCCTTTACTCCCAACAGCAACAATATCTCCAGCTCCTAGAAACAACCATAGACTGTCGTTACAGAGGAGGTGTCCTCGTGGGGCCCAAGGCTGATGCCTCCGTCTTGGGACACATTCCTTCCCACTTCCTCAGTGACCTCACTGCGTCGTTTAACCCCTTTCTCCTGCACTGCCAAGTTCTCCTCTCCACAGACCCTCTCTCTTCAGTATCTAAAAACAAGCTGAGGTCCCCTGTGTCTTTGGGGGAGCCTCTCTCAGCTTGGCAACCTCAAACCACTTCCCTATCTCTGTCTTACCGTTCACAATCAAGTTTCTTGAAAGAGTTGTTTACACTTATTGTCTTCAGTTCCTCATTTCCTACTTAGTCTCATGAGTCTGGCTTCTGTTCCCACCTTTCCGCACAGACGTGCCCTTGACTCAGCCACCAGTGATCTCCTGATCATCACGTCAAATGAGCACGTTCTGGTGATCATCTGATGCTACCTACCACTCCCTCCCTCTAGAATCTTTCCTTTCTTTTGTGTCTGGGCCCCACCATCTCCTGGTTCCCTTCTTTGCTTTGCAGTTTTCTCTCAGTCCCTTGCAGGGTGTCTCTCCCTTTGCTTAATACACTGTCTGTAGGATGCGCTCCAGGACACCACCTCTTCCAATGCACCCAATCTCCCCACACCATCTCTTCCACATCTGCAAGTTCAAACTTTGACAGTCCCCAGTCTGTCTCTGTGGCTCAGTCCTACTGCCTGTGCTCCCTAGTTCTGACTACCAACTCCATGGCTCGACAGGCATGTCCCATTAGGACCTCAGGGAGAGCCTCACAAGAGGAGAAAGTCTTGACCTTGAATCTCTCCCTTTCTCTCCATGCCCACCACCACCGCCTGAGCTGTGTTGCTTGGACCATTGCGCTAGCTCCCTGACCGATCGCCTTCTTCTGATTCATCTTCTACCAGGGACTGGTTTCATGGAAGACAATTTTTCCATGGACCGGGGCGGGAGGAGATGGTTTGGGGATGATTCAAGCACATTACATTTATTGTGCACTTTATTTCTATTATTTTAATTATTGTAATACATAATAAAATAATTATACAACTCACCATAATGCTGACAGGAGGCGGAGCTTAGGCGGTAATGCGAGCGATGGGGAGCGGCTGTAAATACAGATGAAACTTCACTCTCTCACCCTCCGCTCACCTCCTGCTGTGTGGCCTGGTTCCTAACAGGCCATGGACCGGTACCAGTCCGTGGCCCAGGGGTTGGGGACCCCTGTTCTACAGCATCTCTAGAGTCACCTCCCCAGTCATACTATACCTACCTTATAAAACTCTACCAGCTCCTGAACATTTCTGGGAAAACACTGAAACTCCCTCAGCATGGCATCAAAAGCCCTTCATGATCTTCCCCCATCCACCCTTCTGGCCTTGCTGTTCATCATCACCCAAGCTCAACATGCTGCCTCATTCCTCTGGTCCAGAGGCTGAGCCCTCAGATGTCTACAAGGGAAGGCGAGGACGTGGGTGTTCCAGTTACCTGTATGGAGTAAACCATTCCAAAACTTTGTGGCTTAAAATGACAACTGCTTTATTAGCTCTCATTATTCTAGGGTTTGGAAAGGGAGTGTCCCGAGAGAATGCTCCAAGAGGATAGGCCTGTGATTTGCATAGGGTTACTTCCACCACATTCTACTAGTTAAGCAGTTACAGGACCAGCCCAGATCCCAGGAGAGGGAAAATTTACTCCTCCTTTTGATGCAGAGAGTTACAGAGAATTTGCAGCCATCTTTAAGCCACCACGGGTAACACGAATCGCTGATGCAGGCCAGGTGAGTTCTAATAGGGACCGGAGGGACTGCAGCTGCTCTAGCCCTTTGTCAGTGGGCAAGAATGAGGGCACTGTGTAGCTAAACCTTCTGGTGCTTCTGGTTTTTCAAGACAAGTTAGAAATATGGATTTTTGAATGAAAGCTCCAGATCTTTATATATCGGCAACCAATTCAAAAATTTCTAAAAATGTTAGATGAGCAAAATTAAATATATCTTTGGGGCTTCCCTGGTGGCGCAGTGGTTAAAAATCTGCCTGCCAATGCAGGGGACACGGGTTCGAGCCCTGGTTTGGGAAGATCCCACATGCCGCGGAGCAACTAAGCCCGTGAGCCACAACTACTGAGCCTGTGCACCTAGAGCCCATGCTCCACAACAAGAGAAGCCACCGCAATGAGAAGCCCGCGCACTGCAACAGAGAGTAGCCCCAGCTCGCCACAACTAGAGGAGGCCCCCGTGCAGCAACCAAGACCCAACGCAGCCAAAAAATATATATATATATATATACATATATATATACATATCTTTCATTTGGATGTGGTTTTTCTGGCCAACAATATTTCTGGACTCTATTCTTTGCCTTTGGCGCAGGCCTGCAATGTCTTAGTCCTTGTTTGCTACCAAATTCTTATGTACCCTACTTATCCTTTAAGACTCAGGTCAGAATTTCCTTCTCTGTGAAGCCTTCCCTCATACCCCCCTCCCCCACACAGCCACTCCTCAAATGGTTTCTTTTCTCCCCTGTACTAGTGGCTCCTGATGCATCCCTCTCTCACAGTAATTAGTACATTGGATAGTAATTGTTTACAGGTCCAGCTCTTCCACCAGACTGCCAGGCACAGGGCCCAACACATAGTTGGCATTCGATAAACAACACTTCTTTCTTTCCCAATGCTGCTAATCAACCAGCAACTCTTTTTTTTTTTTTTAACATCTTTATTGGAGTATAATTGCTTTACAATGGTGTGTTAGTTTCTGCTTTACAACAAAGTGAATCAGCTATACATATACATATATCCCCATATCTCCTCCCTCTTGCGTCTCCCTCCCACCCTCCCTCAACCAGCAACTCTTTTTCTTTTTTTAAAGATTTTGTCCAAGTTTTAGAGATTTATGTTTTGATCTACACTTAGTTAATTCTTTTTTATTTATTTATTTATTTATTTATTTATTTATTTATTTATTTATTTTTGGCTGTGTTGGGTCTTCGTTTCTGTGCAAGGGCTTTCTCCAGTTGCGGAGAGCGGGGGCCACTCTTCATCGCGGTGCACAGGCCCCTCACTGTCGCGGCCTCCCTTGTTGCGGAGCACAGGCTCCAGATGCGCAGGCTCAGTAGTCGTGGCTAACGGGCCTAGTTGCTCCGTGGCATGTGGGATCCTCCCAGACCGGGCCTCGAACCCGTGTCCCCTGCATTGACAGGCAGATTCTCAACCACTGTGCCACCAGGGAAGCCCAACCAGCAACTCTTTTCCACTCTGCTGACACCAATTTCTTTCCTGACTGATCCATCCTCTGTCCCAACTGCTATTACAGTAAGTCCCCTACATATGAACCTTCAAGTTGTGAATTTTCAAAGATTCAAACATGTGTTTGCATGTCCAATCACATAAGTTAGTTCACGTGAAGTTGCAGCTTGCCCTCTGTCTCCTATTGCTGACAATCCTTCAGCTCTATCATCTCCCACCTCCTCTCCCTCCTCTAGTCAGTAACTCTTCTTGCCTGTTCACTTGATTCCAGCCCCTGTATACCAGCTGTTATACTGTACTACTGTACTTTTCAAGGTACTGTATTGTAATATTAAAAATGTTTTATTTTTTGTGTTTGTTTTTTGTGTATTGTTTGTGTTAAAAGTATTATAAAACTATTACAGTACAGTACCATATAGCCGATTGTGTTAGTTGGGTACATAAGGCTAACTTTGTTGGACTTACGAACACACTCTCGGAACAGAACTCGTTCCTATGTAGGGGACTTACTGTACTCTAGTTCAACCCCTCCTCACTTCTGCCCAGAATGATTCCAAGAGCCTCTAACAAGTCTCTCCAACTCCATCTCCTCTGTTGCCCCAATCCCTGCCCCTCAGCCAGACTCCTTCTCCCTAATGCACAGATCTGACCATTGCAACCCCCTACTCAAATGTTTTAAGATTCTTCCTTTGTTCCTCCGAATAAAATTCAAACTCTGTGGACAGGGTTAGTGGGTGGAGGTTTTGTGCCTCTTCAGCCCAGCTGGTTCAGGGGCAGAAGCAGGGCCATTTAATGTCTGCCTTGGGTCTTTTTCTGGAACTGCTGGTTGCCATTTCTGTCTCCATGTGGGGAAAGCCTTCCTGAGAATGAAGCTGACAGGCAAAAACCAAGTGGGAATGAGGAGTTGGGGAGAGAGAGACAGAGACAGAGAGAGACACAGAGGGGGAGAGAGAAGAGGAGAGGTTGATTTGACGACCTTGTTGAGCCCCTCGATCTAGTTTCGCATGATGCCAGGTTCATCCCAGGCTTTCCCAGTTCTCAGAGTCAAGGTGAGATCAACAGCCCGCTGGCTAGACTTGGGGGCCTGGTTTGACTGATCTGAAAAGCAGAATTCATACACACATAAAACAAGGACATTCATCAAAGAAGGCCCACATTGATTCATTTCAACCATGCTGCATTTTCAGAGAACCACACCCACCACTGATCCACTTCCATTTTGGAATTGACAAACAAAGCTCATCACAGGTGACCTCTAAGGAGAATTTTATCCCAAAGCCTCATCAACCCTAGGTAGGGTCTCTCCACGTGACACAAATTTCTCCTATAGCCTCCCTTGGGAGCTCTGCAATAGAATCTTGGGACATTAATACTGGAAGGGATCTTAGTCCAGCTGCCTCTTTTTACGGGTAATGAAACCAAGACCCAGAGACCACAGTTAATTAGACAGTCACAGAGTCTGAGCTGTGGGTGTGGATTCCCACACGTGGTACAATGTTACCAAGTTTGAGACAAGATCCTCCTCTCTTTTTCACACCCAGCTGCAGCTTAGACACAAAACAGACACCCAGTCTTCAGGCTTTTTCAAAGACCCATAAGGTGTCCTGCTTCCTTGCTTATGGTAAATAAAAACAAACAGGGAAAGAAAAGGGGGTGCACTAGCTATTGAGTAAACTATTTTTTTCACTTCATATGTGGCTATTTCTGAACCCATTTCCTTTTGTCTATGTCCAGATTTTACTCTCATATTTATACAGCATCAGAGCATCTATTTCAAACTGTAAGCAAGGAATTTGTCTTTATTAGCCAGGTCTCTTTGGGTTACAAGTTACAGAAACCCAGCTTAAATCAATATAAGCCAAAAAAAAAAAAAGAAGGAATTTAGGGGTTCACACAACTGGTAAGTCCAGAGACTGAATCCAGTTGCTCAAATGATGCTATCGAGATCATCAGGATTCTCTTTCTTCTTTCTTATGTGTTTAATTCTTGGGCAGGTTCTCTCCATTGATAGCAAAGACGACCACCAGAGCTCCAGGTTTATAACTTAACAGATGGGCAACCCTGGAAAAAGAGAGATTCTCTTTCCCAGCAAAAGTCATGAACAGACTCTCATGGGACCAACCTGGGTCACTTACCCATCCTTGAACCAACCCCTGTGGCCAGAGGGATGAAATAGACTGAGTGGCCAAGTCTCAGTCTCAGTGCCTACTTCTCAAGTTGGGACAGTGGAGTCAACAATGTTCAAAGCACTGGGACTGAGAATAAGGGCTTAGACCAGTCATTTAAAATAGAATGAATATTGGGAGGCAAGTATGACCACTACAGTTCCCCAAGTAAGATCAGGGCAGAAGAAAGACTAGCACTTAGCAGGCAAAAATACAGACTAAACTGCATGACTTAGGCAGCTTTTATTACTGAATCACCTATGTTTCTGATGATATAGGAGTCTTATAGTACATATATATCAGGGTAATAAGATTTTGAATGATAGTTACCAAGGTTGTTTTTATGTTCTTCTGTGAGTTGCAGAAAAACATGTGAGCTGTTTTCCATTGCTAGAAGGCAATATATATGCTAATTGCCGTATTTCAAAGCTGGAAGGAACCATTTTATTGGAAGAAACTAAGGGCCTGGGGAATTCCCTAGTGGTCCAGTGGTTAAGACTCCACGCTGCCACTGCAGGGGGCACAGTTTGATCCCTGGTCAGGGAAATAAGACCGCAAGTGGCACGAAGTGGCACCCAGTAATGTAGCGGCAGAGTCCAGTATCCAAGTTAATGGTTTTTCTCACCACATTCCAGCTGTTTCTGATGGTGAAGGAGATATCTGTTGTTTTTGCCTGATTGTCATCTATTCTCTATTCTATAATAAGAACTAGAATTTCCTTTGGAAGTCTGTGGTGATGATATGATCGTTGTCTACCTAACCTCCATTTCATTCCAATGACTAGTCTAACTCAATCAGGGAAATCCTATTCCTGTGCCAGTAACTGGTTCAGAGATGGACATTTGCCTCAAACTGGCCAATGAGACCAGAAGAAGTCATTAGCAGGTGCTTCATGTAAAGATTTCCTTGCTCATAAAAAAAGATACACTGGTGATCACTTCCTTCCAAAACTTGTGATTATCTAACTCTTTTATTATAGGCACCCTCCTGGATGCAAAATGGAATCTCTTTGTTCTTTTTATTTGCATTTCCTTAGTGACTAATGATTTTATCTTTCCACATGCTCATTGGCCATTTGTATATTTTCTTTGGAGGAATGTCTATTCAGATCCTTTGTCTACTTTCAGTTGGGTTGTCTTTTTAATACTGAATTATAGGGCTTCCCTGGTGGCGCAGTGGTTGAGAATCCGCCTGCCAATGCAGGGGACATGGGTTCGATCCCTGGTCCGGGAAGATCCCACATGCTGTAGAGCAGCTAAGCCCATGCGCCACAACTACTGAGCCTGTGCTCTACAGCCCGTGAGCCACAACTACTGAGCCCGCGTGCTGCAACTACTGAAGCCCACGCGCCTAGAGCCTGTGCTCCGCGAAGGGTGAAGCCACCACAATGAGAAGCCCGTGCACTACAATGAAGAGTAGCCCCTGCTCGCCGCAACTAGAGAAAGCCTGCGTGCAGCAATGAAGATCTAACACAACCAAAAATAAATAAATTAAATAAATAAATAAATAATACTGAATTGTATTATATATATAGTTCTTTATATTTTTTGGATATAATTCCTATATAAGATGTACAATTTGCAAATATTTTATTCTGTGAGTTGCTTTTCACTTTTTTTTTTTTAAGATTTTAATTAATTAATTTATTTATTTATGGCTGTGTTGGGTCTTCGTTTCTGTACGAGGGCTTTCTCCAGTTGCAGCGAGCGGGGGCCACTCTTCATCGCGGTGCGCGGGTCTCTCACTGTCGCGGCCTCTCTTGTTGCGGAGCACAGGCTCCAGACGTGCAGGCTCAGTAGTTGTGGCTCATGGACCCAGTTGCTCCGCGGTATATGGGATCTTCCCAAACCAGGGCGCGAACCCGCGTCCCCTGCATTGGCAGGCAGACTCTCAACCACTGTGCCACCAGGGAAGCCCTGTTTTTCACTTTCTTGATGGTAGTTTTTGTCTTTCTAGGACTTTGTCCATTCCATCTAAGCTATCTAATTTATTGGCATATAATTGTTCATAGTATTCCTTTATAATCCTTTTTATTTATGTAGTTGGTAGTAATGTCCCCCAAGGTATCTAATGAGAAATTGGCTTCAATTAAATGGAGGCTGAAATAAATCATTTGAACCTAAAATAACTTTTGAGGGGGTCAGATACTATGTTTTCAGTCTCTTTCATTTTGCTGACAAGAAAAGCTACCTGCAAAAGTGGAATCCAGAAATTAACTAATCGGGTTAAGCAAAACTTTACATGTGGCCTGTCCAGAAAAGGCAAATCCATAGAACAAAAATTGGATTAATGGTTGCCAGGGACATGGGGTCTGGGCAGGGGATGGAGAGTAACTCCTAATGAGTATAGATTTTTTTTTTTCTTGGAGATGAAAATGTTCTGGAATTAGTGGTGATTGATGCACAACTTTGTGAATATACTAAGGACTAAAACCACTGAATTGCATACTTTAAAAAGGTAAACTTTATATAATATATAGTATATTTCAATAATGCTGTTTTTTAAAAAAGATTATATGTGGCCTTACTCTAATTTTCCTAACGTTAAGGAATTAAATGCTGTATTTTTCTACCATTCAATGAAAAGAGATAAGGGCTTTTTGCTGGGCAAAAAAATAACTTATTTTATTGCCCTTCTAAAATATAAACCTTTTTTCAAACAAGAATTGTGAAATATATTTTAATAATTATGAGAAATTATTAATCACAGTTAGTGTAGGAGTTTAATGATATTTCATTAATTTTACTCCATCATGTCAGATGATCCTGATTTACCATGACATTTGTGAGACTTCCCATTCAAAACTTCTTTTGTTCCTTCAAACTGTAAAAAGCTGATACAGCTTTTAGTTTTTGAGATAGTCAACAAAATTTTCTATCTTCCTTCTGCAGAAGTTAGAAAAACAAGTTTAATTAAAACAACAAAAGGGGCTTCCCTGGTGGCGCAGTGGTTGAGAATCTGCCTGCCAATGCAGGAGACACGGGTTCGAGCTCTGGTCTGGGAGGATCCCACATGCCGCGGAGCAACTGGGCCCGTGAGCCACAACTACTGAGCCTGCGTGTCTGGAGCCTGTGCTCCGCAACAAGAGAGGCCGCGACAGTGAGAGGCCCGCGCACCGCGATGAAGAGCGGCCCCCGCTTGCCACAACTAGAGAAAGCCCTCGCACAGAAACGAAGACCCAACACAGCCAAAAATAAATAAATAAATTTTAAACAGATAAAAAAATAATGGGGTAGAGAAAATGTGTAACTCTTTTAAAAAAAAAAAAACAGTACCTATGACATTTTCTAGACCTAAACATATCTTAGAACTTTGTTAATATTTCACAACTACTGCATGGCACTATTTTGTATGGGCCTTGCCAACATTCCTAAAACTGGTTTTCTCCTGAAGTTTCTATCTCAAAGACTCAACTAAGAAAACAGAGTGTGTTCCCTGGGTCTGGCCTCGACCATCTGAGGGCCTGGATATGGACTAACGCCAGCTCACCTCCCCCTCAGGGTCAGGACGGTGACAAGGAGTCTGAGAAGTGGGGCCTTGGCGTCTGAGTCTGAAGGGTCTACCACAAAACACTCAGATGGTACCCCTGCTCCTTGGCATTTGAAGCACCTCTTTTAATATTCAGCCACAGAATAGTAAAGAATTACATATTTAATGTTTTCATAATTAAGCATTTTAATCTCAGTAGTAATACATGCTAATTGTATATTAAATTCCAAAAGATACATAAAGAAAAAGTCATTTCAACACTAACCCTCCATTCCCATTGCCCTCAGGTAAACTATGTCAACAATTTGATGTGTTTTCCTGCACACCTGGCAAAGAATACGCTAAGTGTGGCTATTTCCCAGAGAGCCAAGGAAAGTCTTGGATAACATAAGCATGCAAAGGAGCCTAGAAAAGAGAATAAAAAGGAACAGTCAGTGGACTGCAAACGGGCCTGAGAAATCTTTTGGGGGTGATGAAAACGGTCGAACGCCAGTTTGTGGTAATGAAACTGCACAACTTCATAAATTTACTAAAAGTCATTAAATTGTGCACATAAAATGGGTGAACGTAAATTATACCTCAATAAAGCTGGGATTTTTTTTTTGTTTTTTGTTTTTGTTTTGGCTGCCGTTTTGTTGTTGTCTTGTTTTTTAAATAGCCAGGAAGATAGGAAGAAAACCAGGGGCTGGTTTTCTCTGTGAGCAGAGGTCTGTGCCCTTTAGAACCTACCTAGACACCCATGGCAGGCAGAATAACGCTCCTGCAAGGATGTCCACACCTAATCCCTGGAACCTGTGATACGTTCCCTGACGTAGATAAAAGGACTTTGCAGGTGTGATTAAGTTTACAGACCTTAAAATAGGGGGAGTAACCTGGATTATTCAGGTGAACCCAATCGAATTACTTGATTCCTTAAAAGTGGTGAACTTTCTCCAGCTGGAGGCAATAGAGATGCTGCAGAAGAAGGTGGAGATTCGCCAGCCACTGCTGGCTCTGGGATGACCGGGCTCTGCGCACGCACTAGTGAGGCCCCTAAGGAGGCCAGGGCGGCCCCCAGGTGAAGCAGCAAGGAAGTGGGGACCCCAGTCCCACCTACAACCACAAGCAACTAGATTCCGCAACAGCCTGAATAAGTGGATTCTTCCCAGCGCCTCCTCGCCGGCATGCAGCCAGCCAGCACCTTGACTTCAGCCCATTGATCCCAGAGCAGAGAAACCAGCCGGGCCGACCTGGACTTCTGCACTACAGAACTGTGAGTCTGGAGATGTGGGTTGTCTTAAGTCTCTAAGTTTGTGGTCATTTGTTAGGGTAGCAATAGAAAACAAATACAATACCGAAACTATAAATCAGATGTCAGACCCCACTTCAAACCTTTTAATGACTTTTTGTTGCCTAAAACCAAATAGTCTAGACTCCTTAATGCAGAACATGTGGTCCTCCATGACCTGACCTTCATCCCACCCTGACTCACTCATTAGCTGGAGGCTAATCTCCCACCTGCACACACCCTGCTACCTCTCACCTCCCTTCCTCTCCATAGTAGGACCTTCTCATTCTCTTGGACTAAACCTAGGCATCACCTATTCCAGGAAGACTCTCTGATCTGTGTTCCATAGCACTTGCTGAATGGTTCCTTCATTATAATACAATATAATAATAATAATAATGACATACTTACAAAGTATTACAATGAACCATTTATGTGCATGGATCCCCGCTTAGGCTGTAACTTCATCCAGGGCAGGATCAAATCTTATTCATCTTTGCTTCCCGGGTGCCCTCTACGGTGGATGCTCCATAAATATTATTTACATGTCCCATTTTTTTACAATATTTATTTGGCTGTGCTGGGTCTTACTTGCGGCACGTGGGATCTTCGTTGCCGCATGCGGGATCTTCAGTTGTGGCATGCGGGATCTAGTTTCCTGACCAGGGATTGAACCTGGGCCCCCTGCTTTGGGAGCACAGAGTCTTAACCACTGGACCACTGAGAAAAAAGTTTGGTAACTAATAAAGAAGTTCATTAATCTACAAGGAGGTTAGATCATGAGGGCTGTTCCCATGTTCATTCATTTGTAAGGAAGTAAGCGGGAGTTCGGCTGTGTTCCCTAGTTTATTTCCATGACACAGGACTGTGTATCAGTCCTCAAACTTTCGAACAAGCTCCTTGATCCTCCTCGCAGCTAATGTTTTATAGATACTATTGTTGACATCCGTGGCAGAAGGAAACCTCCTTCCTTGATATTTCGGTGTTAGTGGGAAATCCTCGCAGCTACACATGTCCACATTTGCCACCTGGTTACTCACTTGGATGTTGGCTATGTCAGAAGGGCCTTGACGTATGAAACTACCAGAGTCAGGTGACTAAAGTTTCCGAACAGTACCTTCACTAACCTTTGCCTGTAAGTTTTCCTAGTGAATATCAGGATTATATTCACTAGGATTTCCTAGTGAATATCCTAGTGAATAGATCTTAGAGGCATTTGCCAATCACTTTTCCTCTTCCCTTGATGATAAATGTCAATGACACATTTTTGCACTTTGCATATTTGGATCTTTGTTCTTCAGAATGGGTTTCTCTTGGGGAAAAATTCATTCCATGTATGCAAGAACATTCACCATTTTTTTATGACCTATTTATTGCTACTACCACATTTTCTAACTAGGATTTTTTTTTTAATGTCACTGCCATTTTGTCTTTTTTTTAAATTAATTAACTTATTTATTTTGGCTGCATTGGGTCTTTGTTGCTGCGCACGAGCTTTCTCTAGTTGCGGCGAGCGGGGGCTACTCTTCGTTGCTGTGTGCGGGCTTCTCATTGCGGTGGCTTCTCTTGTTGCGGAGCACGGGCTCTAGGCATGCGGGCTTCAGTAGTTGTGGCACACAGGCTCAGTAGTTGTGGCTCACGGGCTCTAGAGCGCAGGCTTAGTAATTTAGGCACACGGGCTTAGTTGCTCCGCGGCATGTGGGATCTTCCCGGACTAGGGCTGGAACCCGTGTCCCCTGCATTGGCAGGTGGATTCTTAACCACTGCGCCACCAGGGCAGCCCTCTAACTAGGATATTAAACACTGATGAGGCATAGCAGGGTTAACAATGTTTGTAAAACACCTCAAAACCAAGCACAAACCCAGGAAACACACCAAAGATTAAGGGCTAATGCTGATGCTTAGTAATGCTAAAACGATTGCACACAACCACTAATTCCATCTGTTGGTTCAAGCAGAGTTGGCACACGCTTTTTCTTGGGTACAGCTTGGCTTTTCCTATAAAGGTGTACGAGTTGAATAAGTAGAGAAAATTGTGTCTTTGGACTTGAAATTAAAATTATGTTGTAATATTATAGCACACATATTTAGAGGCAAATGCTCAAAATGTTCACCATTAATTTCCAAAGATTGTTGAGAATGGTGACCCCTGAACTGACAAGTATTTAGTTTTCTATACTTTCTCTCACTGGTCCCCTCCTTTCATAAATGAGTACCTGATACGTTCTGCCTCAAATCTATCACATAACCTAAAAGTGGCTGCATGTGTTGGTAAATGAGTTTCATATTCATGTCTCCAGCATTGCTGAGGCCTTGAAACATCTTCCTTTTCCTTAAAATCCACTTAGGATGCTCAAACATCAGGTATAATCCTGACATCCTGAACCTCTACTTTTTCACCCATGCTGCAACTGGTATAATCAAATGACATCACTAACACCAACCTGGGAAACAGTACAAATTATCACATTTTATCCATATTTGTAAATGTCTTCATCAACACTGAGATGTGTAAATGTTTTTTTTGCAACCCTCTGAAGCTGAGTAACATGATAAAATGCTCTCTTCTAGCAGAAAATCCAACCTTCTGATCCTAGGCCTCAGAGTTTCTTTGTAACCTGCCCCTCATATTCCTCTCCACACAACTCTTATTCTTGACCTCTTCACTTCAGGCAAATTCATCTGGTATTCATCATCACTCCCTTTTACCTACCCAAACCCAGCCCATTTCCCTGAAGTTCCATTTTTTTCCATGAAGTTATTTTTTTTCTGAATTTCTAAATAATTTATTAGAAATCAAAACAATTCAGTCATAAACAAACTGGATGTCTGCATCTTATACTTCAAGAAAAGGTTTACTTTTTGTTTTGGCTACACTACACAGCTTGTGGGATCTTAGTTCCCTGACCAGGGATTGAACCCAGGCCACAGCAGTGAAAGCGTGGAGTCCTAACCACTGGACTGCCAGGGAATTCCCTTACTTTTTTTTCTTTCAGAGACATCAGTGGTTTAATGGATGGGGGAATCTTACATGTCTGAAACAAGGTGGAGTGACACCCCACCATGTACGGCAGATAGCGGGCATGACATGGAGGCAGTCTTCCCTCGAAAAGGTTTACTTTTAAAGATTGGAGGGCTTCCCTGGTGGCGCAGTGGTTGAGAATCTGCCTGCCAATGCAGGGGACACGGGTTCGAGCCCTGGTGTGGGAAGATCCCACATGCCGCGGAGCAGCTAGGCCCGTGAGCCACAACTACTGAGCCTGAGCATCTGGAGCCTGTGCTCCGCAACAAGAGAGGCCACGATAGTGAGAGGCCTGCGCACCGCAATGAAGAGTGGCCCCCGCTTGCCACAACTAGAGGAAGCCCTCGCACAGAAATGAAGACCCAACACAGCCAATAAATAAATTAATTAATTTAAAAAAAGAAAAATTGAAGCACTTCGGGGCTTCCCTGGTGGCACAGTGGTTGAGAATCCATCTGCCAATGCAGGGGACACAGATTCGAGCCCTGGTCCAGGAAGATCCCACATGCTGTGGAGCAACCAAGCCCATGCACCACAACTACTGAGCCCACGCACCACAGTTACTGAGCCCACGCACCACAACTACTGAGCCCACACGCCACAACTACTGAAACCCGCACGCCTAGAGCCCGTGCTCCGCAACGAGAAGCCCCCACAGTGAGAAGCCCGCGCATCACAACAAAGAGTAGCCCCTACTCGCCACAACTAGAGAAAGCCAGTGCACAGCAACAAAGACCCAACACAGCCAAAAAAAAAAAAAAAAAATTGGAGCACTTCAGGTTAAAGATGGTAGATTAAACACATGTATTTACCCCTCTTCCTGCCAGAACTATAATAAAATGACAGTAAGAAGATTTTTCTAATGCCACAAAATCACAAGAAGAATGAGAATGAGAGAAGGCCATAGAAACACAAATTTTATTGTTTTTTTTTTTTGAAATGTAGTTGATTTACAATGTTGTGTTAGTTTCTGGTGTACAGCAAAGTGATTCAGTTATACATATATACATATTTTTAAAGGTGATTTTTAAAAATATTATTTATCTATTTATTTGGCTGCGTCAGGTCTTAGTTGTGGCACATGGGATCTTTGTTGTGGCATGCGGGATCCTATTTTTTTTAATTTTTGGCTGCGTTGGGTCTTTGTTGCTGCATGTGGGCTTTTCTCTAGTTGCAGTGAGTGGGGGCTACTCTTCAGTTGCGGTGTGCAGGCTTCTCATTGGATGGCTTCTCTTGTTGTAGAGCATGGGCTCTAGGCACATGGGCTTCAGTAGTTATGGCACGCGGGCTCAGTAGTTGTGGCTCACCGGTTCTAGAGCGCAGGCTCAGTAGTTGTGGTGCACGGGCTTAGTTGCTCCACGGCAAGTGGGATCTTCCCGGACCAGGGATCAAACCTGTGTCCCCTGAATTGGCAGGCGGATTCTTAACCACTGTGCCACCAGGGAAGCCCCTATGTCTGCATTTTTATAAGAAGCATATATTTACTTTTTATGAAAAGCTGTTTTAATGGATCAAAAGAAGAAATTGGTTGAAAAGTATTTCTGGTCACTGGTTTGGCAACCTTCCAGCCAGGGACATATACTTCACCTTTATAAATGTAAATAATTATTTGTAAAGCTGAGGCAGTTTTAAAATATGGCCAAAAAATCTTTTTTTTTTAATGGCTTAAAGCAATATCCATTTTATTGAGCTTACAATTCTGTGGGTTGGTTGAACAGTTCTTCCGAGCCATAAACTCTTTGACACTCCTCCCATCAAGAGGTGGGGTCTGGGGGAGTTCTCTGGTGGCCTAGTGGTTAGAATTGCAGGCTTTCACTGCCGTAGCCCGGGTTCAATCCCTGGTCAGGGAACTGAGATCCCTCAAGTCGTGTGGCGCGGCCAAAAAAAAAGAGGTGGGATCTATGTCCCCTTCCCTTAATTAAGCCTGTCTGTGACTGCTTCAATAAAAAGTGTGGTGGAGGGCTTCCCTGGTGGCACAGTGGGTGGGAATCTGCCTGCTACTGCAGGGGACACGGGTTCGAGCCCTGGTCTGGGAGGATCCCACGTGCCGCGGAGCAACTGGGCCCGTGAGCCACAACTGCTGAGCCTGAGCGTCTGGAGCCTGTGCTCCGCAACGAGAGGCCGCGAGAGTGAGAGGCCCGCGCACCGCGATGAAGAGTGGCCCCCGTTTGCCACAACTGGAGAGAGCCCTCGCACAGAAACGAAGACCCAACACAACCAAAAATAAATAAATTAATTAATTAAAAAAAAAAAAAAAAGTGTGGTGGAAATGATGCTGGGTGACTTCCAAGGATGGGTCATGCAGTTTTCACCTTGCTCACTGAAACACTTGTTCCTGGAGTCTGGAACTCCCAGGTAAGAAGTCCAGTTACCCTGCCACAGTCATGCTGGTAAGGACACCCATAGGCACTGTGGTTGAGCCTGTCCTTCAGCCATCCCAGCCCAGGCCACAGTCATGTGAGTGAAGAAACCATCTTGGAAGTGGATCCCCCAGTCCCAGCTGTTCCAACCCCAGCCGTCAGAGTCACTCCCAGCTGTTCAGGTCATCCAAGCTGAGACTCAGACATCATGAAACTGAGTATAATGTATGCCTTTTCCAAACTACTGACCCACAGAGTCAGTGAGCATTTAAAAAAAATGTTTTATACCACTAAATATTGGAATGGTGTGTTACAGAGTAATAAATGAAACAAAAGCTAAGGGCAATAGCGGCAAGTAATTATGTATTAATGTACTCAGCATGAAGAAGACAATGTCTACAACCATTACAATGCTGAATTAATCACTGGGTGCTAAATTGATGCATAAATTAATCATTGGGTGCTTGGGTGCTAAATTAATGAACAATTATTTCATTGCATGTACTAAATAATTTTCTCTTTATGTTCCAATACTAAACTAATATGTGTAATTTTAATTATCACTTCAAGAACATCCAACCAAAAATAAACAAAGAAAAAAAAGTCATTCCTTCATCCCTTTTAGATCCTGATGATGAGGCAATGGGAGAACATTTAAAGGAACTAAATTGACTGCACAGGAAATTCTACAAGAGAAGATGGAAGACCTACCTACTCAGGGTTAAACGCACAAGACTGGTATAAACCTATAAGAATATTATCAGGATGGCTGAGACTGTGAAACATGCTATGACAACAAAAAGGGCTTTTAAAGCTATATTTGGAGCAAGAAGAAGAAAAAGGAAGAAATGGGCCCATTGCTTAGGGTAGATGGTGTAATATTAACAGATGACCAAGAGAAAGCAGAACCTCTCAACTTTCATTTGGTTTGTCTTCTATAAAGAAAATGATGCTCAAGATTTTAAAATGGTTTAAGGTTGTGGTTCAGAGGAAATTGAAGCCCCAAAAGTGAAGAATAATGATATGAGAACACTAACTCAATTAAAATGTTCAAGACCCCAGATTTGCATGCAGTCCATCCACAGTATGCTGAAGGAAACTGGAGATATGGTTTGGGAACCATGGTAGACAAACTCTGAGAAATTTTAGAAAATAGGAAAAGTACTGGAGATAGGCAAACACCATTCTTACTTTCAAGAAGTTTTAAAAAGTGATTTTTAAAACTATTCACCAATGACTTTGGTATTAGTCTCCCTGACAAGGTTCTAGATTCTATATTCTTCAGATAATTTGTGAGCACTATTTGTGAGCACTAAGTAGTGGGGACAGTGAGAACTAATGTTAAATAAACCTCATTTCCCTTTTTCATAGTGTTACGATAGGGTTACCCCACGATGAGACAGGGGAACCCTTAGGATTTTATTTGCTTTCTACCTTGATTTCAAGGAGGAAGCACAGTCTTTCAGGACATCCTTGCAGATCATATAAAAGAACGTGATCATGAGTTCAGGAATTTGGTGGGTCTGTAGTAGTTTGAATGTTAATATTAATTAAATGCTTATTTTGGTGATGTCAGAAAAATGACAGAGAAAGGACCTATGAAAATTCACTCCTACATAAGAGCAGTAAAGAACCCAGCAAAAATTGTCAGAATCAACTTTTTAAAAACTCTATAAATTAACCAAAGGCTAACAGCAACTTGAGGAATGTTTATTCAAGAAAAATTGCTGAATCTTGGTGAGAACACTGAGCTTTGTGACATTTTAACTTGCTTAAGTCCTGTCCTCTACTCTCCAGCTCTGTTGAAACCTTGAAAAATAGCCCACATTCCCAGTACAACCTGGCAGACACTGGAGGGAACAGAATGGAGCTGGAGCACTTTCCAAGTCTTTTTTTTTTTTTTTTAAATTGAAGTATAGTTGAATTACAATGTTGTGTTACTTACTGCTGTACAGCAAAGTGACTCAGTTATATATATTCTTTTTCATATTTTTTTCCATTATGGTTTATCACAGTTCTTTCCAAGTCTTATTTCCAAAGAATTGTCATTATTGGCACTGTCTTGTGGTTCCTTGGAAGACTCAGCTTACAAGGCTGTCTGTATTTGACTTCACTTGGAGCTTGCCCAGTGTGAGAAGTCCTCTTCCCAGGGGTCATTTGTCAAAAACATTTAAAGGCAAGTGTTTTAACTTTGCAGCTGCCTGAGGTAGTAGATAGCTGTTAGGGCAAACAATAGACTAACCAAAAAGCTTTAGAGGAAAAGCTAGGGGAGATCAAAGCTCTGAGATGACGGTGTGAGGATCTCTGCATTCCCATTCCCCAGAATAACAAGCAAAATTGATGAAAATTATTATTTTTTTTAATCTTAAAATTTCTGGAAGTTGTACTAATGGCACATAGCCAATGAAGAGACATTTACTCAGGAAAATCTACTAAAACTTGGTAAGACTAGGAGGAGTCTGTGGCATTTGAGCCAAAAGAATTCCCTCCCTCCCACCCTCCCCCCAGTTCATCTTAAAGGAAACTCTGCCCCAGGTAGGTGTGGCCAAGAAGACAGAGCTCCCTCTCCCCTCAGCTCCCAATCAAGCCTTACCATATCTCGCCATGAGGGACAGGCTGCCAGCATTTGTCATCCCCTCCAACTCCAAGCTGAAGAGGCTAAATTTCTGGTGAGTGTGGCAGAGAAGTAGGGGGTTCCCTTCCCCCATGCAGCCCCTACTCATAGGATGGAGGCTCTGTCCCTGGTGTGATGGTCTAAGAACATTGGGGCCCCAACCACCCTCATCCCAGCTTGCTTGTAGAGTAGAGATCCAGTGCTGGGAGAAGCAAGCCAAGAAGACCAGAAGCTACTGCCCTAGCCAGTGCCCAGAGTAGTAGTTGAGAGACTTTGCCCAGGGACAGACAGTCCATAGAAAAGAGACTTGAGGCTCTCCCCAAAGGAATTGACTTTATTTGAAATTTAGTATAGGAAAGCTCAAGCCTAAGGGCACTCTCAAAAAAAATTTAAAAATATCTCTTCTTAATTAAGAACCACAAGGCTAAACCATAAGCCACTTAATTCACCAGAGAGAACCAGTGAAAGAGACAGCTAAAAAGAGCCCTCCTGGGGTCAGAACAAACCTCAAAGACCAGCCTTAACACCTACCGCTGCCCAAATTTAATTGAATCAGACTGCTGAGCAATATATGCCCCAGGGCATTGTCAAAAACAATAGAGCAATCAGCCAGTAATTAGTGGAGCCTAATAGGCAGTGTGTAATATCAAATGAAGCAGACCACTTACCAGAGAAATCGGGAAAGAGACAAAGAGAGCCTGCTATAACCCCTGTCATCCCAAGGTGACAAGAGCTCAAACAGGAAGGCAGAGTCCAAGGCCATGCCCTTCAAGGAGCAAGACCAGAGCTTTCCTGGTGAGGGAACACTAACTAAAATAGCCTAGTCAAGTCACAAAACAAACAAGCCAACAACAACGAAAACAACCCCTAGGGAGGGAGAAGGGGAATCAGTATCCAGAGTTGCTATAGTGCCTAAAATGTCCAGTTTTCAACAAAAATTATGAGACACGTAAAGAAAAAGTGTAACCTATACACAGGCAAAAAAGCAGGCAACAGAAACTGCCTGCAAGAGGGACTAAATGTCCAATTTAACAGGCTTCAATGTAGCTATTATAAATACGTTCAAAGAATTAAAGGAAACCATGCTTAAAGAAATAAAGGAAGGTATGATGATGATGTCTCATCAAATAGAGACTAGAGACTATCAAATAGAGATAAAGGGGTGGAAATTATTTTTTTAAATAACCAAATAGAAATTCTGGAGTTGAAATGTACATTAACCAAAAGGAAAAATTCATTATAAGGGCTCAACAGTTGATTTGAACTGGCAAAAGAAAGAATCAACAAGCTTGAAGATAAATGGTTAGAGCTTATGGAATCCAAAGGACAGAGAGAAAATGGAATGAAGAAAAGTGAACAGAGCCTCAGAGAAATGTGGGATGCCTTTAAACACACCAACATATGTGCAATAAGAGTACCAGAGGAGAGGAGAAAGAGAAAGGAGAAAGGAAAAACATTTGAAGAAAATTTGGCTAAAGACTTCCCCAATTAGCTGGAAAATGTTAATCTATACCTCCAAGAAGCTCAACAAATCCCAAGTAGGATAAATGCAAAGAGATCCACATCCAGACATATCATAGTAAAAGTACTGAAAGATAAAGAGAAAATCTTGGAAACAGCAAGAGAAAAAAAAAGATTTATCACATGCAAGGGGGTTACAATAAGATAAACAGCTGGACCTAAATGTAAGAACTAAAACTATAAAACTCTTAGAGGAAAACATAGGCATAAATCTTCATGACCTTGGAATATACAACAGTTTCTTATCTAAGAAACCTATGTACAAGCAACAAGAGAAAAACTAGATAAATTGGAATTCATCAAAAGTAAAACATTTTGTGCTTAAAGAAAATGAAAAGAATCCATTGAATGGGAGAAAATATTTGTGAATCATTTATCTGATAAGGGTCTAATATTCCAGAATACATAAAGAACTTTTACAACTCAACAACAGAAAGACTAACATCCCAATTTTAAAATGGACAAAGGACTTGAATAGACATTTCTCCAGAGAAGATATACAAATGGCCAGTAAGCACAAAGCCTTCAGAAAAATGCAAATAAAAACTACGAGATACCATTTCACACTTGCTAGGATGGGTATTATTTAAAAAGACAGATAATAACAGTGTTGGCAAGGATGTAAAGAAATTGAAACCCTCATGCACTGCTGGTGGTAATGTTAAATGGTGCAGCCACCATGGAAAAGAGTTTGGCAGTTCCTCAAAAGGTTAAACAGAGTTACCATATGATGCAGCAATTCTACACCTAGATATATACCCAAGAGAACAGAAGACATATGTTCACACAAAAATTTGTACACAAAAGTTCATAGCAGCATTATGCATAATAGTCGAAAGTGGAAACAATCCAAACGTCCACCAACTGATGAATAGATCTATAAATGTGGTATCTGCATACAATGAAATATTATTAAGGCATAAAATAAGAATGAAGTACTGACATATGCCAAACCCTGGGTGAATCTTGAAAACATGCTAAGGAAAAGAAGCCAGATGCAAAAAGGCCGCATATTATATGGTTCTATGTGAAATGTTCAGAATAAGCAAATCCATAGAGACAGAAGGGATTAATTGTTGCCAGGCTGTAGGGTTGGGGGAATGGGACGTAACTACTAATGGGTATGGGCTTTCTTTGGGGGGTAATGAAAATGTTCTGGAATTAGATAGTGGTGATGGTAGCACAACCTTGTAAATATACTGAAAACCACTGAATTGTACACTTTAAAATAGTGAATTTTGTGAGTTCCCTGGTGGCCTAGTTGTTAGGATTCAGCGCTTTCACTGCCATGGCCTGGGGTTCAGTCCCTGGTCGGGGAACTGAGATCCTGCAAGCCGGGGCCAAAATTAAAAAAAAAAAAAAAGGTGAATTTTATGGTATATGAATTATATCTCAATTCAAAAGTTGAATATTAGTATGCACAACGTAATTTAATCTAAAAATATACTAAGCATGAGAAGTCAAACATAAACACTACTTTGTGATTCCATTTATATGAAATCCTAGAAAAGGCAAAACTAGAGTAACAGGGCTTCCCTGGTGGCGCAGTGGTTAAGAATCTGCCTGCCAATGCGGGGAACGCAGGTTCGAGCCCTAGTCTGGGAAGATCCCACATGCCGCGGAGCAACTAAGCCCGTGAGCCACAGCTACTGAGCCTGCGCGTCTGGAGCCTGTGCTCCGCAACGGGAGAGGCCGCGACACTGAGAGGCCCGCGCACCACGATGAAGGGTGGCCCCTGCTCGCCGCAACTGGAGAAAGCCCTCGCACAGAAATGAAGACCCAACACAGCCCAAAATAAAATATAATAAATAAATAAATTTAAAAAAGAAAAAAAACAAAAACAAAAAAAACTAGAGTACTAGAGTAACAGAAAGTAGATCAATCATTGCCTGGAAGAGCGAATCACTGGAAGGGGGCTTTTTTTTTTTTTTTTTAATCTTTTGGCCGCACCACGGGGCATATGGGATCTTATTACCCCACCAGGGGTCGAACCCGTGCCCCCTGCATTGGAAGCACGGAGTCTTAACCGCTGGACCGCCAGGGAAGTCCCTGGAAAGGAGCTTTTTAGTTTGAAGAAATTGTTCTATATCCTGATTGAGGTGACTGTTACATAATTGTATTGAATTACCAAAATTCATCAAGCTGTATATGTAAAATGGGTGGATTTTATTGATTATAATTAATATCTTAATTTTAAAAACAACAAAAATTTGATGTCAGCTTAGGGAGTTACCTCTTATGATAAGAGACATATAACATCTATATATCTTTTGCAGTTTTTAAGGCCTCCATATTTAAAAATCTGTAGGGGCTTCCCTGGTGGCACAGTGGTTGAGAATCTGCCTGCCAATGCCGCGGACACGGGTTCGATCCCTGGTCCGGGAAGATCCCACATGCCATGGAGCAGCTAAGCCTGTGTGCCACAACTACTGAGCCTGTGCTCTAGAGCCCGCGTGCCACAACTACTGCAGCCCGCATGCCTAGAGACCGTGCTCTGCAACAAGAGAAGCCACCACAATGAGAAGCCCGCACACTGCAACAAAGAGTAGCTCCTGCTTACCACAACTAGAGAAAACCTGCGCGCAGCAACGAAGACCCAACACAGCCAAAAATAAATAAATAAAATAAATTAATTTTTTAAAAAAATCTCTAAAACTTTACTGTACCTAACTTTGTGAAGTAGACAGAATCAATTTATGATCCCATATTTGGATTTGATTCAACTAAAGTTTAGAAAAGTTATGCCACCCACCCAGTTTCACATATTAAAAGCATTTAAATCTCAGAATCCCTATGAAGTACTATATCCTCTTTTTCAGATGAGAAAACTGAGGAAGAAGTTAAACAACTGATTAGTGGTGACAGGATTCAAACTCCAGCAGTTTGATTCCAGGACCTGAATTTTTGTTTTGCTTTGTTTTTTGATTTTTTTTAAATTAAAGGAAAGCAAAATGACATGAGTCAAGTAATATACATCTGCAGGCTGAATATGGCCTTGGGTTACCTGTTTACAGCCTCCAGTGAAGAATCAGATAGACAGCTGTTTGAGTCCCGGGCCTGACACTTATCACAGGTGTGGTCTCCAGCAAGTCACCCAAGCTTTCCGCCCCAGCTCTCCCATGTGTGAAAAGAAGATGACGTGTGTTTCACAAGACTTGTGTGAATATCAAATAAGATCATGTGCCCTCAAAAATCTAGCACTTGGGAGGCACTCAGTTTCCCCCTTCAATTTAGCCATTGCCTACCTGGCCCTAAGGTACTCAATTTCATTGTGTGTTGAAATAAAATAACCCGAGCCTCTGCAGTTAATAGGATTATAGCTCATCTCTCCACAGTTCTGGAAAGTGAATTCACGGAGGCAGAAAGCGAAGGGAACTTGCAGTCCCCACACTTCTAATTACTGTGTTCTACCACTTCACAAGTGAATCTTTGACAAACTGTGATAAGTCCCATGAAAGAAAAGAACACTGTGAGGAGGCATATGAGCTTCAGGGAAAGTCTCTGTGTGGAAGAGAATAAAATATTGGACCAATACAAGGGAAGCAATACTCCTACTATACTCCCACTGGTCAGACTACATAGAGAAAATGGTATTCTATTTTGGGTGCTGCATTTTTAACAGGAACACAGTCAACCCTGAGCTCATACAGAAAAGTGCATCCCAGCTGACAAAGGGTGTGGAGACCATTCCATAAATATTCAATTCTCTCTTTCAACAAATATTTATTGAGTGCAAAACACATCTTGGTACTGAAGAGGGTTGCAAAGTAAAGACACCATCATTACAGCCCTCAAGAAATTCTACCATCTAGTAGGAAGGGCAAGATGAGCACATAAATATAATACACATTTGACATTTGCTCTAAGACATAGAGCTGCAGATGTAGCACATGTAGCTGGAGGATACCAGGAAACACTTCATCCTGGAAATGGAAATGATTCCTTTTATTGAAAAACCTGCATAACGGTCATCCCAAATAACAGAAATTGCGTGAGCAAAGGTACAGAAGCAGGAATGTGTATGGTATGCAAGCCACTGAGAAATTCAGTTTTCCTAGAGAGAAATGTTCATCTAGGAAATGAGCCTGAGAAAGATAAGATTTGGATCAAAGTAAGTAGGGCCTTGGATGCTGGTAAGGAATTTGGACTTCATTTGGTAGTTAAAGGAGGAATGAAGAATCTCTAAAGAGAAACATTGTAATGACACTGTTATTTTGCCTGTCCAGCACTTTCTGAGGATAGCACACCAATTTTCATTGGGAAAACCATCCCTCCCCCAGACCAGTTCATGTCATGCAAGTAGAGATAACTAAATCCCCAGTTCTACATTGATAGGTTCAGGGATTTGCACAGGCTCCAAACAGAACCAATATCCAATGGGAGTCAAATCTGGCATTTTTGTTACAAGGAGACAGAAAGACAGAGATGAGCTTTTCCCCTGCTGGAGTTACTGGAAAAAACATCAGACATAAATCTGGACCTGCTGGCAGCCATCTTGCCACCATGAAAGGAACCACCAGAGAATGGAAACAATTCAGAAGAAAGCAGAGGTCAGAGGTGGGACCAAAGTCCTGATGACATTGTTTAGGTCCCTGGAGCCAACTGTGCCTTAACATCTACCTCTAAATTTTTCAGTAAGTAAACCCATACATTTCCTTTCTTGTTTAAGTGGGTTTGAGCTGGATCTTTAAGCACTTGTTACTGAAAGAGTCCTGCTTCATACACACCTTATAAGCTCTGTGTTTTAGGCATATCTGAGGAGGAAGAAGACTGAAGAAAAGGAGGCTAGTTAGTACAACAGTAGTAGCATCACACAATAGTAGAGGCGAAGTGAAAGGAGGAACCACAAGGAAACATCAGACACACTCTCCGAAAGTGTCAAGGTCAAGAAGGACCAAAAAAAAAAAAAACGACTAAGGAACTATTCCAGATTAAAGGAAATTGAGTGATAACAACTAAATGCAACATGTGATCCTGATTTGGATCCTGAACTAGAAAATGGACATTATGGGGACAGGTGGCTGAAAAAGACCTGTAGATTAACTCTGTTCACGTTAATGTCTTGATTTTAATTATTGTACTGTGTTTATTTAAAATGTTAACATTTAGGGAGTGTTGATGAAGGGTATACAGAAATGTTTTGAACTATTTCTGCAACTTTTTGGTAAGTTCTGAAGTTAGTTAAAGAGTTAGAAAGTAAAAGAATAAAAACATGAAATTAGGGTTTTTAAAATTATTTATTTGTTTATTTGGCTGCACCGGGTCTTAGTTGTGGCATGTGGGATCTGGTTCCCTGACCAGCAATGGAACCTTGGCCCGCTGCATTGGGAGCGTGGAGTCTTAGCCACTGGACCACCAGGGAAGTCCCTGAAATTAGGGTTTGATCAATGGTAGAAGAGATGGCTTTGGGAAATATTGTGATAATAAAATGACAAGGAGTTGGCTAGACGTGGAGAGAAATGGAAAATGAGAAAATAACAGGGTTCAACTCTGAGAGAATGGTGGTTGTCCTGAAACAGAGTCTGTAAGAGAAGCAGGTTTGGGAGTAAAAAGGATGACTTTCATTGGACATCCTGAATTTTCTATATCAGCTTGTCTCCAGGTGAATATGTCCATCAAACACTGAAATTTTAGAACTGGAACTTGGATGAAAGGCAGTGGCTAAGGAGAGATTTAACATAAAGGAAAAACTTGACATCACAGGAGTATGATATGACTAAGAGAGAGACATCAAGAAAGAAGGCTGGTGAGGACAGCCCAGGCAAGGAGCCCAGTGGGGGCAGGCAGAGCTGACCACAAAGATTTCAGAGAAGGGATCAGCTGAAGAATGCTTATACCAGGGGAGAGATGTTTAGACCCAGCTAATCTCTCATATATGAAGAAGCGTCACAAGAAAATTATAATGAGGGTTTTTTTGGATTTAAAAAAGAGATCAGTATTTAAATCTTAATAAATTATTCATTGTGTTCTGACCCCTATTCCTGTACATTTGCTCCTTTCTCGGTTTGTGCTGGTGAGCTGAGTTAGCTGAAATGGGATTGTTCATTTGTGTTCTTCCAATGTTACTGGCTTGTATTACCCTGAGCAAATTACCAACTGGCCTCTCTTGTGACCTTGACATCACAAAGAGATAAGAGCTGGTTTAAGACTTAGTCTGGGTTGGGACTTCCCTGGCGGACCAGTGGTTAAGGTTCCATGCTTCTACTGCAGGGGGCGAGGGTTCGATCCCTGGTAGGGAAAGTAAGATTCTGCATGCTGTGTGGTGTGGTCAAAAAAAAAAAAAAAAAGGACTTAAAAAGACTTAGTCTGGGTAGATCCAGAGGCTGTGGAGGTACTGCACTACCTGACAGAGGAAATGATTCTAAAGTTCCTTCCAACTCCGTAGTTCAGTGAGCTGCTGCTTATTTTTTTTCTGTTAAATGTTTATAGTATCTACTTCATATGGCTGCTATGAGGATGACAGGAGATAAAGTACATAAAAGTGCCTGGCACAGGGAATTCCCTGGCCATTCAGCGGGTAGGACTTGGTGCTCTCACTGCCAGGAACCCGGGTTTGATCCATGGTCGGGGAACTAAGATCATGCAAGCTGTGCAGCAAGCCAAAAAATAAAAATAAAAACAAAAACAAAAAAAGAAAAAAAAAGTGGCGTACTGAAGTCTCCAACTATTAAAAAAATAAGTGTCTGGCACAGAATAGATGTTCAGTCTGTATTAGTTGAATATGAATTTATGAAATAGACTAAGAAATCCCAATCCAATCTCCAAGGAAGGAGGAAGTACCAACCCCAGCCACTAGAGGGGACTCTCAGTCACACGCCTTTAAATGAGGCTCAGATACAGCTGAGGTGGCAGGCACCCCTCCGGATACACCAGCCTTTCCCATGCCGGGAAACTCACTCCTACTCAGGAAACCTGGCTCCACGCTCAACTCCATGGTGTTTTCTCTGAGTCACTATATTCTCCCATAGTTGCAAAATGATCTGGCAAAAGTCCCTGAAAGGCTTTTACTGCTTACTGAGTAATATCCAAACTCCTTGCCGGAATCGGAGGCCTTCCTCAACCCGGCCCCAACCTACCTCTCCAGCCTAAACTCCCCTTAACCCTTTATACTGCAGCCACGCGGGACAAATCATGCTCCTGCCTCTATGCGGTGGTTCATGCTGCTCCTTCTTCTTGATGCCTTTCCTCCATACTGTCCTTCTGAAACCCTACTTCTTTTTCAGAGATGCAGATGCTACCTCCCCCATTATTCCCTCCTCACTTCTCTAGAGTGATCTCACATCCATGTATCACATATATTACATCCATCTATCCTGTATTAAATTGATTTCTGTATGTGCATCTTTTCTCTTTTTTTAATTAATTAATTAATTTTATTTATTTATTTTTTGGCTGCATTGGGTCTTTGTTGCTGCGCATGGGTTTTCTCTAGTTGCCACGGGGCTCCTCTTCGTTGCGGTGTGCAGGCTTCTCATTGCAGTGGCTTCTCTTGCTGTGGAGCACGGGCTCTAGGCATGCTGGCTACAGTAGTTGTGGCACTCAGGCTCAGTAGTTGCAGCTCGAGGGCCCTAGAGCGCAGGCTCAGTAGTTTTGGTGCATGGGCTTAGTTGCTCCACGGCATGTGGGATCTTCCTGGAGGACCAGGGCTCGAACCCATGTCCCCTGCATTGGCAGGCGGATTCTTTTTTTTTTTTTCTTAACATCTTTATTGGAGTATAACTGCTTTTGGCAGGCGGATTCTTAACCACTGTGCCACTAGGGAAGTCCTATCATTTCTTTTTAAGATTAGAAACTCGATGAGTAGAGAGGCCAGTGTGTAATCTGTCCAGGATAACATAGCAAGTGGCAAAAATGGGATTCTAATCCAGGCAATCTGACACCACAGAGCTCTTGCTCTTAACCACTAATTCACACTATACAGTAATCTTTTATCAGCCCTAGTGCCTAGCTCAGAGCTTTGCACACAGTACCATTCAATAGCTTATCAAATGAATAACTAAAAAAAAAAAAAAAAGGATCTAATTAGCACCTCTTGTTTTTAAAATTAATTATTGATTTATTTTTGGCTGTGTTGGGTCTTCGTTACTGCACGCAGGCTTTCTCTTCTCTCCGTGCGGCGAGCGGGGGCTACTCTTCGTTGCGGTGCGCGGGCGTCTCATTGCGGTGGTTCTCCTGTTGCGGATCACGTGCTCTAGGCGTGCAGGCTTCAGTAGCTGTGGCGCATGGACTTCAGTAGCTGTGGCGCACGGCCTTCAGTAGCTGTGGCACATGGACTTAGTTGCTCCGCGGCATGTGGGATCTTCCCAGACCAGGGCTCGAACCAGTGTCCCCTGCATTGGCAGGCGAATTCTTAACCACTGCGCCACCAGGGAAGTCCTAATTAGCACCTCTTGAACCTTCGCTGACTTGTGGGTTATTGGGAACCAGCAACTTGGTCTCAGTCTGAATTAGAGCCTCACCATAGACCTAATTATGAGCAATTTCAGAATCATAATTACAGTTCCAGTTTGTCTCTTGATCTTTAATGCATACAAGGACCTACTCCCAGCTTCTAAGGAAGACAAAAACAAGATTACTTAAGCCTAGGAGGTGTGTTTCTGTGAAGGTCCCAGCTCACATTTTCACTGTGAAGTGAGGGAGATGCACTGGATGGTCTCTGAGGGCCCTCTCTTCAGTTTTAACAGACTATGATTCCGGGAGACAGAATGAAATTAAAAAGAGCCTCTACTTATGTGTCAGAAGATACCATGCTGAGTCTCAGCTCCCCAACTCTCAGGTTTCCCATTCTGTAAAAGTCGATTCATCCATTCAAATATTTTTGAGGGTATGAGTTTGAGTGTAGGGGTGAGGGGTGGGGGATACAGCGATGAATAAGACAGACATAGCTCCTGCTCATCCAGATCAGAAAAGCAGATGACATCTGCATTGTGGGGTTGTCCTAATTTAGAAACTGAAGTGGACCAAGTATTGTGTAAACTATAAAGTCTAGTACAGAATCAAAAGATGATGATCTTGACAGGATTGCCAAACCCAACTACAACAAAAACGTTAGCTATCTTGCTGTTTTTGAGAAAAGCCTAATAGTATATTTTCACCGAACCCAGTCAACGCAGCTCTCTCACCTCTCCCCTGCTCTCCATGCAAGGATAGGCTGGGAGTATCTGTCCTCAGGATACAGGCACAGCCTGGTTGCTGAGGCCAGGTCCCTAGCCCACTCCGATAGGCCTCCATCTGAAAGCCATTACGCTGGGAGTCTGGAAGCCTGGGTTTTCCAGCTCTCAAGTCACCTTGTCCAGCTCAGGTTTCAGTTTCCTCATCTGTGAAAAGCACGCCACGTCTGTGAGGCATCCATCTCCCACGGCCACTGTGAAATACGCATTGGATCACTTAGCATCGGGCCTGGCTCCGGGAGGCTTAACTCCAGAGGGATGGTGAGGGTTCCCTAAAGGTTCCATCTCGAGGCCCGGGCCACTCTTCTGGCTGAGTGGGGCTGGCGGGGGCAGCGGGACCACGTGGCCCGGTCTTGGTCCCCGGTCCAGCACTCATTTGCTGGGTAGCTCTGGGTGAGGTCACCGGGCGGCCCTACTGGTCTGCATTCGGGGGGAGTGTCTGGACAGTCTCAAGATGGTCCTGGGGAGCTTCTAGGTTGACTGGAGTAGACAGAGCCGACAGGTGCCAAGGACCAGGCTCCTTAAGCTGGGCGCGGGGCGGGGGTCACGTGACGGGGGCGGGCGGGGGCGGGGCCTGGCGCGCCAGGCTCCGCGGGTGACAGGGCGGGCGGGAAGGGGCGGGGCCTCGGGCGGGGCCGCCGGGGGGAGGCGGGCGGGCGGGAGGGGAGGAGTGGAGATGGCGGCGGCGGCGGCGGCTCAGGGGGGCGGGGGCGGGGAGCCCCGGGGAACTGATGGGGTCGGCCCGGGGGTCCCGGGGGAAGTAGAGATAGTAAAGGGGCAGCCGTTCGACGTGGGCCCGCGCTACACGCAGCTGCAGTACATCGGCGAGGGCGCGTATGGCATGGTCAGGTGAGGGGCGTTCTGGGGGAGGGGGCGTCTTTGGGGAGGGGGCTCCGAGGGAGGGGGCAGGGAGGGTTGCTGAGAGCTCTCTGGGCCTTGGGGACTCTGAGCATCCGGAAGAAGCTGAGGCTTCAGGAGGCTGGGGAGCGTCCCAGGGAGAGGGCCTTTGAGTGCTTTCTGGGGGAGGGGGCGCTGCGTAAAATCTAAGGAGAGGGGGCTTGGGAGCTTTGAACCCACCATTCTGTAATAAAGGGAGGGGCATCTGAGTATATGTGGGGGAGCTCTGGGGACCTTGGGGACCCTATAGACACGGGGTGAGGAGAAGAGAATAAGTCTTCTGGGGGAGGTAATATCCTTAGTGAAGCAGGAGTGAAGGACCCTTCACTGGGGAGAGGATGCCTTGGAATCCCCCCTCAATGAGGCTTGCCAAGGAGTTTGGGAGAAAAGAGCAGAGCTCAGGGCTAGACAGGGTGGGGTGGGGCTTTGGGCCTGGGGCCAGGGACCCAGTGAGCAATGAAGGGTCCAGGAATGCCTTCCTGCAACTTTTAGGAGGGGTCTGTGAGTTCGCCCAGCCCCACTGGGTGCTCTGGGCCTTTGTTCATCTGGGAATAACTCTGCTGCCCAGGAACCTCCCCCTGACACCCACCCCTGCCCTGCCTATCCCTTCTCTCCAGTCCCTCCTATGATTCCCTCCTTCTCACTGTATTTGCCTCACTGTACGTCCTCCACACCTCCCACCTCATGGACCTGCCTTGGGTTGAGGGAGCCCATCCTGGGAAGGGGAGGATGAGGGGTCAGGGCAACTAGAATGGAAAGGGTTGAGGAGAGGGGAAGTCAGTGATCGGTCAGTCTCTTCCTCTGTTTGTGAAGTCACTGAAGGGCTGCCTGGCTGGTCCCCAGCTTTCTCCCTGGAGATCCCAGGCCTTCACAGCAGGAAGGAACCAGCATTGTTTATGACTGGCCAGAGCCTCTCCTGCTCCCTCCCCTCCCTGCTAAGACCTGGGTGGGGCCACCGGGCCTGGACTCCCCCTTTCGTAAGGCCACGCCAACAACATCTGTGGCCCTCTCAGCTCAGCTTACGACCACGTGCGCAAGACTCGAGTGGCCATCAAGAAAATCAGCCCCTTTGAGCATCAGACCTACTGCCAGCGTACGTTGCGAGAGATCCAGATCTTGCTGCGCTTCCGCCATGAGAACGTCATTGGCATCCGAGACATTCTGCGGGCACCCACCCTGGAAGCCATGAGGGATGTGTATCCTTCACCTTGGCCAGATGGCTGGCCAGGCACAGCCTCAGAGCTGGGCTGGGAGAATGTTGGCTTGTTTTCTGTTTCCTTCTTCCCTACCACCCTCCAAAACAAACCCAGTAAAAGAAACTTTCCATCAGTAAAGAGGCCACAGAGTGTAAGAGGACGACGGGGAGGCCTCAGATGAATCCTGGCCTGCTGCAGCCAGACAGTATGGCCCTGGGCAAGTCTGTTCTCTGAGTTCTGCCTCAGTAGGGGGCTGGGCAAGATGGTCTCTATGGGAGCTTTGTCTTCTGACATCTGCAATTCTGTGATGAGATCCAGCCTCTGCCCACAGTCAGTTTTTTTGTTTAACAGACGGTGATTCTTTCTCCTCTGGGTCCTCAGACTGGAAGGAAGGCAGGAAGGAAGAAAACTGCCCTTTTTGGAGGGGCTACTATGAGTTTGGGGCAGTGCAAGCCGAGTGCTTTGACATTTCTTATTCTAACTCCCAACTGCCCTATGAGATGGGTCTCATCCACTCCATTTCAAAGATGAGGCAACTGAGACTCAGAAAGCCTCAATAAAATCAAGTGCTTCTGTTGCTACCTCCTCCTCTCCCCCAAATGAGAACCTGTCCTCTCTCTGGGACTTCCCGCTCAGAGCCCCACCCCAATCCCCTGCGGACTTGCACCTTGCCCCGGGAGGGACAGCCTTGCCTTTGTTGCCCTCCCCCCATATTGCTTTCCTAGTTTGTTGTCCACTTCCTGCCTGGCTCTGTGAGCAGCTTATAACACCATCACCTCTCCCCTGCCCCACCCACCCCAGCCAGTCCCAGTTCTCCACCCAAGAGTGAGGATTAGTACTGCACCGTCTGCAGCTTCCACCACAAACCGTGGGCAGGAAATCTCCACACTCACCCCCAGCTTGCCGTGTGACCTTAACCAGGTCACTGCATCGTGTTGGGCCTCCTCATCTTTAAAACAGCAGGGTTGGTCCAGGTGTTCTCAGAAGGCCCTTTGGAGGCTGATTCTGAAAGACAGCCCTAATTTAGTCTTCCAGAAACAAACCACATGACATTTATTTGTTTATTTATGTGTAGTCTTTTTATCTTAGAATATAAAAGGACATTTACTCCTCTGTCTTTGGATGTATGGCCAAGCACCCTGAGTAGGAGCGTGCAGTGGGGAGTTTCTCCTCATCGTCTTGCACAAACCATTCCCATAACGCAGGCATTTATTTTTAAGCAAACATTTATTGCATGCCAGATGGTGTTCATACATTATCTCATTTAACCTTCTCAAGAGCCATGCGGCTCAGGCTTTTATAACAGCAGTACTAGTTCATGTTTGCCGAGCACTTACAACATGCCAGGCACTGGGCTGGCTGCTCTACATGGGTCATCTCTCAGCTAATCTTCACAACCACTTTCTAAAGAACAATTTTTTTCCCTTACTTTACAGATGAGGAAATAGAGGCGCAGACAGGTTGAGGCCATAAAGCCAGTGAGCAGGGCAGTGGGGATTCAGACACTGGCAGGTGAACTCCAGAGTTACTGCTCTTAAATGGGACGTTCTGCTGCTTCCCACAGTTTATTAGCCCTGTTCTCCCAGTAGGGAAACTGAGGCCACAGAACTGAAGTGCTTTGGTCAGGGTCACTGGCTGAGATCCAGCAGAGGCCTTGAGCCCAACTGCTAAGTATGGGCCTTGCCCAGCTCATGATATGAGTTGGCAGATCTGTTGAGTCCCAGGGGCATCAGCTGGAGGGATATGAAGCCTGTTCACCAAAGGCTGTTCTTCTTAACCGAGTGCCTCTCGTTGTCCCCATCTGGGGGGTCTCTGGCACCAACCTCAGTTACATTGTGCAAGACCTGATGGAGACAGACCTGTACAAGTTGCTTAAAAGCCAGCAGCTGAGCAACGACCACATCTGCTACTTCCTCTACCAAATCCTGCGGGGCCTCAAGTATATCCACTCCGCCAATGTGCTCCACCGGGATTTAAAGCCCTCCAACCTGCTCATCAACACCACCTGCGACCTTAAGGTCAGAGGGTTGAGGGCCGGTCTCCTCCTACCCCTGGGGTCTCAGGCTTGCAGGTGCCCAGTACCACCACCCCCCCCCCGCCACCCATAGGTAGGAGAGTATCGCAAGCAAAGGGAATAGCATGGGCAGAGACGCGGTGATATGATTACTTGGGCCCAGGAGGCCTTGAGCACCGAGCTCAGTAGCCTGGGTTGCATTCTAGATCTGTGATTTTGGTCTTGCCCGGATCGCCGATCCTGAGCACGACCACACTGGCTTTCTGACGGAATACGTGGCCACACGCTGGTACCGGGCCCCAGAGATCATGCTTAACTCCAAGGTAGGGGGGCCACCCACCCCTGAAGGGAAGGGGCTGTGTCCCAGAAAGCCCTGGAGCCGCCTCTAAGCCAGGCACTGATCCCCGTGATGCAGGAAGTCTACCCCCAGGCCTTGTCACATTATTCTGGTCCTTGGGCTCTGGAAAGACACTGTGGATTAGCTCCTCTGGGCCTCTGCCCTCTGCCTCCCTGGCTGGCGTTGAACCTAGGTTGGGGGTTGTGGGTAGGCCCAAACATCAGGGTTGGCTCAACAACAGGTTGAGGCTGGCTCAGGAGCCCACCACTTTCTCCTCCTCCCCAGGGCTACACCAAGTCCATCGACATCTGGTCTGTGGGCTGCATTCTGGCTGAGATGCTCTCCAACCGGCCCATCTTCCCGGGCAAGCACTACCTGGACCAGCTCAACCACATTCTGGGTGAGGGGGGACTGGCCAGCTGAGTGGGAGGGAGATTTCACTTATTGGAGGTGAGATTTCTTTAGGGTCAGGGTCAGTGAGTCTGTGGGAGTCAGGTCAGGGGGACGACCGTGTGTGGGGCCCCTACAGCATTTCACAGTAGTTCACTGAGGTATAGATACTGTCCCCATTTGATAGATGGGAACAGTAAGGCTACATACACCCCACGCTTAGGAAGTGCTAGGGCCGGGATTTGAACCTAGGGCTGCCCGAATCCAGACCCCTTGCTCTTCACCACCATAGTACTGGCTGGTGGCCTGGAGCAGGTTGGTGGAGGCTCTTGTTCCTGGCGCCTTCTGTTCCCAGAAGGGAGAGATTGCTCACCAAGTCACCTGCTTTACCTACAGGTATCCTGGGCTCCCCCTCCCAGGAGGACCTGAATTGTATCATCAACATGAAGGCCCGAAACTACCTACAGTCTCTACCCTCCAAGACCAAGGTGGCCTGGGCCAAGCTTTTTCCCAAGTCGGACCCCAAAGGTGAGAGAGACTTGGGGGCTGGTGTGTGATAAAAACCGGGTGTAGAAGAAGGTACATGAGCCCAGCAGCTACCTGGGCCTCTGGACACAGAGAAGAAAAGCAATGCTTCTGGGAGCTCCTCTGACCATCCCTTTGACCCCTGACACCTGCGCTTCCCTAGCTCTTGACCTGCTTGACCGGATGTTGACCTTTAACCCCAACAAACGGATCACAGTGGAAGAAGCACTGGCTCACCCCTACCTGGAGCAGTACTACGACCCAACAGATGAGGTGGGCCAGCCACCAGCAGCAGGGCTGGCGGGTAGGTGGATGGGTGGGCATCCCTCAGTCCCTGTCCTGAGCCTCCCCACTTCTTTGCCACCCCAGCCAGTGGCCGAGGAACCTTTCACCTTCGACATGGAGCTGGATGATCTACCCAAGGAGCGGCTGAAGGAGCTCATCTTCCAGGAGACAGCCCGCTTCCAGCCTGGGGTGCTGGAGGCCCCCTAACCTGGACAGATGCCTCTGCTCCCTGGGGCCTGGTGAGTGCCCCCCACCACCCATGCACAGATTCACCCTGAGACCAGGGTGCCCAGCATGCCTCCACGCAGTCACAAGCTCACTCACGTCCATGAGCCACGTGTACGGTGGCAACAGAAGGGCCAGAGCCTGCCTCAGCCACAGACCTGTGGTCGCCCAGCCCCACATGTCTCCCACCTGTCAACACCCTGCACACTCCAGCCCCAGGTCACTGAGGGCCCCCTCTCACCCATCTGAGGAACGGAGCCAGGCTTTGGCTCCCCCAGGATGGGCAGAGAGGCAGGTGGGGCAGTAATTGCTTTGGGAGGAGCCGGCAGCACCCGGCCTGACCCGCATGCCAGGCTTTTTCACACCTGGTGTCCAGGTCAGCAGTTCCCATACCTTTGGGGGGCCCGGCTGGGGCTACCGCCACCCACACTGCTCTCCGTCCCTCCTCTAGTTTCCTCTCTGTCTCTGGCCAGCTGTGGCCTGATAGCAGCAAGGCAGACACACCTGGGTTCAAAGCCGGGCTCTGATACTCAATAAGGGCTGTGTGATATTGTGCAAGACACCTCACCTTTCTGCAGCTCAGTTTCCTGGACACAGTCCTGATAATGAGAGCAAACACCTCCCGAGCACCAAGCATTGTTGTAAGAGATTTGCATGTATTAACTCACTTAGTCCTTATAGCAGTACCTTGAAATGGGTACTAATGTCCTCCGCATTCACAGATAAGGAAACCCAGCCGCATCCCACTCAGCTGTGAGGACGAAATGAGGGAAGTGGAGGTCGGGGCTCTGGCAGGTCCGCTCAAGGGTGCTAATGGTTCCTTTCCTGCCTGCCTTTTTGTTTAGGCCCTGCCTCCTGCCTGCCCCTCCCCTGCCGGACTGTTAGAAAATGGACTCTGTGCCCAGCCCAGACCCCGACAGCCCAGGTCGAGGCAGAGGGCGGGCCTGGCCACCTCCCTTCGCTTTGCTCAGGCATCCTGCTTCAGGCAGGCCAACGCGCCCTCCCCCCTCACCTGAGGACCTGAGGGGCTCAGGTGGCCCCAAAGCAAATTCCCCTCTGCTGCTCTGCCACCGTCTGCCCGGCTCTCCCAGTCTCTGGTAGTTCTGGAATTCAAGGGCTCTGGCTGCCCCGGGACCTACTGAGGGGCAGTGGGGGAGGGACACGGAGGACACTGAGTGGGGACTCAGGGCCAGCCCTGCCCCACTCAGCTCATTAAAACCCCACCCCATTTTCCCTGAAGGAACATTCCTAAGGCTCAAGGACTAGTGTCCCTGAGGAGCAGACCTAAACCCTCCCCCACAAAGCTGCCACATCTAACGTCCCCGCTGCTTCTGTGTGTGGGTGAACAGAAGTGGAGGCGGGGGCACGTGGAGAGCCCAGTGCCCCTGCCCACCCCGTGCCTGTATCTAATATATAAATATAGAGGTGTGTCTATGGATGGCCCTGGCTCTGTCTGTGTTCGCCGATGCCCTGACCGTAACCCTTGCTGCTTTGAGGACCGATTCTCCAGCCCCGCTGCTTCCCACCTGTGGCTTTACCTGGAGCGGTGGCCTTTGGCTCCCCCGCTGGCCAGGGTTGAGGATGGGAGTGTAAGGAGTTCAGACTCCTAGACAGAGTGGGGTCAATTTCCCCCTTAGTCACTGTCCTGTCCCCGCTCTAATGGCTTCCTGTCTTAACTGGCTGGGGGTGATTCTGGAGTGACTCGGGGACACACTGTACACCCCCGGCTTCTCTGGAAATGGCAAGGGGTGGCATGTTATGTACCCTGGGCGCACATACCAGGGGGAAGGGGGAGTGTTGTAGCAGACCTGGTGGGGGGCGGGGGGGACTTGATTCCCCAGTGTGGCCACGGAGAGAGGGATTCTGGGGTGTGTGGAGGGCCTGGGGGTCCGCGGGCCAGAGCTGCCTGGCCTCTACTCCTGCCTCTACCCCAGCCCAGCTGAGCCCTGCAGTCTGGCCTCAGGCCAGAAGCAGGCTCAGCAGGTCCCAAGGGGTGTGGTGGCAGCCGGCGGTGGAGCCAGCCTACATCGGCCAGGCAGTCAGCGAGGCTACACAGTGCATCGGGAATGGCTCAGCTTGCGGCAGCCAGAGCCTGAAGAAGCAGCGCGGCCATGAGCCCTCTGCTGTACTACGCCCTTCCCGCCCTGAGCAGCTATGTCATGCTCTCCATCTTCTTCCTGCGCCGGCCTCGCCTGCTGCATACGCCATGGGTTTCAGCCTTCTGTCCCCGCCTGGGGGCCCACCGGGGAGGTGAGCTGGGCTGGGGTAGACGGGGGGTGGGGGCTCCTGAGGATGGAGTGAGGATAGCAAGGCAGGTGCCAGGGTGGACAGCAGAGAGGGGTAGGTCCAAAGGGCAGGATGTTAAAGGAGGGCAGAGTTCGAGGTGGGCGGAGAGCCGGGTGGCAGGGCAGGATGTGGAACAGGGAAGGAGAGGCTGCTCAACCTGGCCTGCCTGGGGGTGATGAGGCAGGGGGCGTGGCCAGGCCGCAGGAACCCACCCTAGCTGCCCCACACAGGATCTGGAGAGCGCCTGGAGAACACCATGGAGGCCATGGAGAAGTGAGTCCACCTGCCTGGCCAAGCTGCCGGGTAAGGTTGTGCCAGCTGTACGAGGCATGACGCTAAGGGGTGCCGTTCACTTCCTGCTCTGGGTGACTGGAGCCCCCTGGAGTTGTGCGATGCACAGCCTGCACATCCGGCCAGAACTGCCCCATGTTCCCCTAAACGTCCCCACCGCCCTGCTATCTGGCGCATCCCCCATCCCTCGGCCACTCACCTTCACTCCCATAGCGCCATGGCCCAGAAAGCCGACCTCCTGGAGCTCGACTGCCAGCTGACTCGGGACGGCGTGGTGGTGGTGTCACACGACAAGAACCTGTACCGCCAGTCAGGCGTGAATAGGGATGTGGGCAGCCTGGACTTTGAGGTGGGCCTTGCCCCAGCACCCCAACCGTGCCCAGAGAACCACCGTGCCTCCACGCGTGGCTCCTGGTGACATGCTCCCTGCTCTCCCTGTAGGAGCTGCCCCTCTACAAGGAAGAGCTGGAGGTTTACTTCTCGCCGGGTGAGTGTGGGCTGTCAGCGCCGGGCTGAGCCAGCTGGAGTGGGGTCACGGCCTCCTGCCCTCTTTTCTCCTCTGGGACCCACGCCCTCCCCCCGGGCTTGCACCCCGCCCCCCAACCCCAGCAATCCTTCTCTGATCCTTCTTCCCACAACCCCTCAGACCACTTTGCACACGGGTCAGACAGGCACATGGTGCGTCTGGAGGACGTGTTCCGGAGGTTCCCGTGGACGCCCATGAGCTTGGAAGTCAAAGAGCAAAATGAAGAGCTCATTCGCAAGGTGGTGCTGCGGGCAGGGCTGGGCGAGGGACCAGGGCTGGATGGAGGCCTGACTCCCCATCACCTCCTCCTCCTCCCAGATAGCGGGCCTGGTGAGGCACTATGAACGCGATGAAATCACCATCTGGGCCTCGGAGAAGAGCTCAGTCATGAAGAAGTGCAAGGCCGCTGTGAGTCCCTTATCCCTCCCTGCGCCCACTGCCCCTCCCAAACGGGCTTAGGCCAGAGGGGTCTGGGGGTTCTGCAGGAGCCCTGAGCAGGGTCTCCCGGGGTGGGATTTGGAGAGCAGGGGAGGTGGGGAAGGTGTGTGAGCAAAGGCATGCCAGAGGGACAGGGAGCGGGCTCTAGGCTTGGAATGCTGGGCCAAGATGTGGCTTTGATCCTGCAGGTGGTAGGGTTTCCTGAATGTTGAAAACTGTGCAGCCCAAGCCTCCTCTCTGCTTCCGCAGGAGCAGACTGATCCCCTTTCTCACTTCCCCTTGGCTTCCAGAACCCCGAGATGCCCACCGCCTTCACAATAAGCCGAGGATTCTGGGTGCTGCTGCTCTATTACCTGGGGCTGCTGCCCTTCATCTCGATCCCTGAGAGGTTCCTCATCTCTTTCCTGCCCACCATCATCAACAGGTACCTACAGGGTCCCCATCTCCCTTCCTCATTCTCCCCCAGGCTTCTGTCCTCAGAAAAACAACCCCCTCCTCCCTCCACCGGAAACTAACACAACATTGTTAACCAATTATGTTGCAATATAAAATTAAGAGTTTTTAAAAAATTTTAAAAGAAAACCAAAACCCTCCCGCCCACTTCAGACCCCATTGTGCAGGGTCCCGTGTGGAGCAGGAGATCCAGTGTCCCCAGCTCCCTGGCTACCCTCACGGATAATCTCCCATCCGGGGTCCTTTGAAGACAGTGGTCTCACCAAGCATTCATGAATACTAAGGGGGACACGAACCCCCTGACATCCTATGCAAATGTGCGTTGATGTGGATGGAGTTTTAGGATAAGGGTTCATTTGTTCATCCAGTCATCCAACAAAGAGTTATTGAATGCCTACTCTGTTTCAGGTGCACTTACACTAGTAAATAAGACCAATGTGGGTGGGGAGAGGCCCTCCATGAGCTTACAGTCTGGGTGGGAAGACAAATATTTATTAATTACAGCATCACCCTGATTCTCAAACAGAAAGGCAAGCATTTTCCTGCTTTGGGACAAGGATTAACAAAGTAACAGCTGGGCAAAGTATCAGGAATTTGGATACTTCACCAGCTCTCAGGCCGGGACCCTCCCTTTGCCTTCTGAGACCTCCTCTGTGGCGCCCCCAGTGCTTTCTGCTCCCCTCTGTCGTCCTGAGGGAAGCTCCCAGCCAACCCCCATCATCCCTTGCCACAAAGAGATCATTATACTACAAACTTGGTGTACCTAACTTTTTATACAGGGTTTGCAAGGTGTTTTCACATCCTTTAGTTTATCTGAGCCTTACCTTGCAGCACCCTCAGGAGATAACAGGAATCATGACCCCCATGGAGAATCTGAGGCTCAGAGAGGTTCTGTAATTTGCCCAAGGTCACACAACAGAGCCTGCCCTGGGACACTGTGAAAGCCTCTAAGGTCACCCTGGGGACTTCGCTGGAGGTCCAGTGGCTAGGACTCGACGCTTCCACTGCAGGGGGCACGGGTTCAATCCCTGGTCAAGGAACTAAGATGCCGCATGCCGCACAGCACAGCCAAACAAAACCAAACAAAACAAAAAATGACAATAACAACAACAACAACAAATTCATCATTAAAAAAAAAAAAAGTCACCCTGGAGTGGAACAATTAGGGGCAAGTAGCCGACCGATTAAAAGTGCTGTCTGGTCTCAGGAAGTTGGTCAGGCCTAACCAGGAGGACCTCCAACTGCGTATCCAGTTTGGGAATCAAGCTGGGTCCTGGCCCTGGCCCCACCATGGATTTGCTGTGTGACCTCGGGCAAGTCACTTTAGTTCTCCAAGACTCAGTTTCTTCTTCTGTAAAACGGTGAGGGGAGGGGCACCCCCTCAAAGCATGGAGTCAAGGACACCGGAGTAGGAAGTCACTGAGCAATGGGTGACTTGTTCCTCTGGGCAGCCGCAAAGGTTCTTCTAGAGGGAGTGGGGTTATACTGGTTGGGGGGGCAGTCACTACCACCCCCACCCCACCCCTGTGACACAGAGAGACCCAAGGGGCTGACCACGACACCACCTCTCCACAGGACCTACTTCCCATTTTCCTGCTCTGGGCTGAATCAGCTGGCGGCTGTGGTTTCCAAATGGTGAGGTGGGCGAGAAGGCTGGGTGGAGGGATCCCACAGAGACCCACCCTTCTCCTTAGTCCCCTCTCATCACAGCCTTTGCTACCCCGCCCCCCACCAGGCTTATCATGAGGAAAAGTCTGATCCAACACCTGGAGCAGCGAGGGGTGCAGGTGAGCAAGTGGGTTGTTCACAGCGTGGGCCCAGCATGGCATTCCAGTCACAGCTCTTTTATTAACTGGCTGGGTCACTTGGGCAGATCACCTTCTGAGTCTCGGTTTCTTCATCTGTAAAATGGGGATAATGATATATTTAACTCTTCTGGATATGTAGCCGATACTTAGTAAGGGCTTGATAAAGGCTAGCCGTTACGATGATGATGATGTATTGAACTGTCCTGATCCCTGATGAGGGGGGCTGGGAAGAGACCAGAGAAGGGGAAGACCAGCCCATGCCACACCCCTCTTCCAACCCGCCAAGCATCAGCTCTGACCAGGTCACTTAATTAGCAAACCTTTGTTGGGAACTGACTGTGTTGAGACCACAGTTCCAGGCACTGTGGTCCCGGGGAAGGAGCAGGGAGCTTACCATCAGGGGCAGAGGAGGAGGAAAAGCAGGCATCGCAGGGGCAGCCAGTGGACAGAAAGGAAGAAGAGTGCTGTGGTCTGTGGGGTCAGAGAAGACCTTCTAGAAGCAGTGAGGGGGCTGGCAGGGAGGGGAAAGGGAGAGCATCTCAGCAGGAGGCTCAGCATGTGGGAAGGCCATGAGAAGCAAGAGGCCAGCAGAGGAACTGAGAGGGGTCCCACCAGGCTGCAGTCTGGAGGAAGTGGCACCAGGGGAGCTGGAGAAGGCAGGAGAGGCTGCGGCAGGCAGCCTGTGAACCTCAGTAAGGAACCTGGACTTCAGCCCAAAGGGGAGGGAAGCTTTTGAGGGCCTTAAGCAGGGGAGAGACCTGATTCAATTAAGCCTTGTCGAGTGAGGGTCACTCTGGCCACCACGTGGAGAAGGGATTGTGGGGGCCAGTGTGGAAGCAGAGTCTCACTAGGCGCCTGATGCTGCCACTGACAGGACTGGGGCTTAGGTGGCAGCAGCGGGGATGGATGGAAGGGTTAAGTCACAGACAGGCCGGACTCAGCCACTGATTGGATGTTGGGGTGAGCAAGGCATGGGGATGACATAGCTCTTTCAGGTCAGGCCTCCTGCTCCACGGTCTTCACCATAACTCTGGGAGGTTAGACCATCACTCTCATTTGTGAAATTAAGAAACTGAGAGGTCCATCCAGTGACTTAGCCCAGGGTACAAATACCGGCTCCACCTACTGCAGTGCCCACAGGAGAGGACTCAGAAGGCAGGGAAGATGTAGAGCAGCAGGATATGGGCAGGCTGGGAGGCAGGCTGGGAAACATTCCACTACCAGCTGTCCCAGGGGGAAAGAAACCCCTTGATTTGAATATTAGGTAATTCCCCTGCTGTATATACTCCCACCTTGGCCAATTTCAGGCTACCAACATGAATTCACAGAACAGAGTTGGGAAGAGATGTGTGGTGTGGTAGCACACCATTATATACTATTTCCATCTTATACATTCGATAGATGTAGATAAGCTCCAGAACAGGGGTAACAGTAAAATGTGGTAAAATAATTAGGAAGTGATGAGTTTTGAGTATTTATTACCTTTGTTTTTAATATAATTTATTGAATTGTATGTTTATATAATGTAATGTATGTTTATATAACTTAATAATGGCTGTATTTAATAACCAGTTTGCAAAATTCCTGAAAATGTGACAGTCAGCTCCAGCATAGCACTGCTGGGAGGTCTCCACAGAGGAGGAGAGCTCCCAGCGTCTGGATAAAAGGGGAAGCACTAGGTAAAGTTGTTGGGAAACTACAAGCCCCTGCCTCCCCACTAGGTGGTATTTTGGTGCCTTAACGAAGAGTCAGATTTTGAAGTGGCCTTCCGCCTGGGGGCCACTGGCGTCATAACTGACTACCCGACAGCCCTGAGGCGCTACCTGGACCACCATGGACCACCTGCCCTGGCCTCCTAACCCAGAGGTGCTCACCCTCTCCTCTATTTCTCTTCCCCAATAAATGTATTCTCTTCAGTCATGTCTTTGTGCTTGGGGAGTGGGGGAAGGTGTGAGGGGTTATATCCTAGAAGACTGCAAAGATGGCAGCTTGTGGCAGAAGAGGCCAGCTGAGGGCCAGAGTCTGAGGCCCTAACCACCCTGACCCACTGGTTCTACCACATTCCAGACCCAGAGTAATGCCACACCCTGTGCCAACCTGGCCTCCACTCTCCTCAGGAATGTCCCTTGCAAGGCCCCCTGCCCCTTCAGAGCCACAGACAATGGTTCCATTCTCCTGAGGACATTAAGAGCCCCAAGCACACAGCAAGAGACTTGCCTTGCCCCTGGGAGCCACATCACCTGGCTTCAGAGGATGGGCATGGCTGGCCCATCTGCTACCTCAGCCATTCCAACCTTCCATTACCAGGTCTCCCACTCCAGAAGCTTCTCGAATTCCTCAGCCCTCGTTAGCCCTACTACCTTATTCATTTAATGAATCACATATTTCACAAAGAAGTTATTAACTATAGGCCAGGCTGGGTACTGGGGCCAGTGCAGGGAACAAGACAAGCCTAGCATGGCAGGCACATGTTTAAATGGACATTTTCATTTTCAACCCAGTTCAGAGGTGAGAGAGGGAAAGACACGTAACCCAGCCTGGATGGGCAGGACATCAGAGGAGACTGCCGGGAGGAGGTGATGCACAACAGTAGGAATCGGCTTGTTCTGAGGCTCTGGCTCCCAGGGTTCTAACACGGATGGATACCTTTAGCTCTTCCCATCCAAGAGCCTGGCCCTGATGCTGTGGCAAGAACCACGGAATCGGGCCAAAGTGAGAATCTCAGCTTTACCTCTTATCAGCTGGATAAGCTTTGGAGAGCTGCTAGACCTCTGTGGACCTCAGTTTCCTGGTAAAATGGGAACAATAGCAGAAGCTGCCTCCTAGGATTGCTGTGGGGATTAAGGGAGTGGGGCACGGGCGGTGGGTAAACGCAGATAATTATGACTATTAGTTCCCGGGGGCGGACGTCCAGACATCATCTCCTTCTTAACCCTACGTCAGGTCAGGTATCTCAGATCCTCGTCCCTTCGAGGACCGCGGGAGGAGAAGGGGGCTACCAGGCCCCGGCCGTGGGGCCGGCCGGCTGGGTTTCGGGCCGCAGCCGCATTTCCGGGCCAGCCTGATCCAGGAGCAGGGGGGAAGGGCAGCCCAGGCCTGCGCTGGCCGCTGTGTGACGCGCCCCCTCATTTGCATACTGCACGCCGATTGGCCACAGCGGCCGCCGGGACCAGAGGCTGTCCCCCTCCCCCTCCCGCCGCAGCGGCGGCAGCAGCTGGTCTCGGTGTAAACAAGTCGCGGAGGCTGCGAACCCGGGCCGCGGGGTGGGGGGGACGGCGCCCACCAGGAGCGCCCCCCACTCGCAGGCCAGGCCACCCCGGCGGACCGGAACCCCGCGCGCCCAGGCGAGGTGAGGCCCGCAAAGTCAGGGTTGCGCGTCGCCCCGCGCCCCCGCGGCGAGCACTGCCCCCTTCCCCCCGGCGCCCGCCCCTCGTCCCCGCGCCCCAGGTGAGCCCCAGGGTCTCAGGTAAGGCTCCGCGATGCAGGTAAGATCCCCTCGGCATAGACAAGGCCTCAGCGCCCCCAGGTAAGAGCCCGTCCCCTCCTAGGTGATCCTCCACCTTCACTGAGGCCTCCTGCCTTCTCCAGGAGGGTGAGGCATCCTCTCCCCAGGTGAACTCCCTGTGCCTCAAGTGAAGTCGTCCCCACCTCCGGCAGTTCAGCTGAGGTCCTAAGGACCATACAATTCCTAACCCCCTCCATGTTCCCCTTAAACGGAGAACTGACAGCTCATCCACTCTAGAGCCCCTTCCTCCGGCTTCAGTTGCCAGGTCAGCGGGGGTGAGGCTGAAAGCAGGTGGGTGACTCATCTTGGGCTCCTCCTAGCCTCAGTTTCCCCATTGATGCAACTTGAGGACTCCTCAGTGAGTCAAAACTCAGATAGCTCTGGCCCCTGGAGAGGCTGCTGGCTCTGGGGAGAGGAGACAGCAGCCAAGTGTGACAGAGAGAGTCCCCGCGGCCCAGGGCATGCCTGCATGTGTGTGGCCCTGGTCCTGACAGCCCACTCCCTCCGCTGCAGGCACTGGGCTCCCTCTGCTCCCCGTGGGCCGCTCCCCGCGTGGGGCCACTGCCCCCGGCCCCCGCCATGGTGCGGATTTCAAAGCCCAAGACGTTTCAGGCCTACTTGGATGATTGTCACCGGAGGTATAGCTGTGCCCACTGCCGTGCTCACCTGGCCAACCACGACGACCTCATCTCCAAGGTAACCAGGTCACAGCTGGGGCTGGACTGGGAGGCTAGAGGGGCTGCCTGGCAGCTCCCCACCAACAGCCCTGACATCCCCTCCTTTTTCCCTCCCACCCTTTAGTCCTTCCAGGGTAGTCAGGGGCGTGCCTACCTCTTCAACTCTGTGTGAGTATTCAATCTCCCTTTCTTTCCCTGACCTCTGTTGTGACTTGTGACCCCTGGCATCATACTGAGACTCTCAAGAGTCCCCTGGTTTGGGCAGGAAGCTTTGATCGCTTTTCTTTTGGATGCTAAGGACAGACACAGTAGGATACAAGCTAGAGGTGGGCTTTGTGATGGTGGGGACCCTCCCTGGGACTGCCCCCATGTCCCCACAGGGTGAACGTGGGCTGCGGGCCAGCCGAGGAGCGGGTGCTGCTGACAGGCCTCCATGCTGTTGCTGACATCCACTGCGAAAACTGCAAGACCACTTTGGGCTGGAAATATGTGAGTCAGTAACCTCTGACCCCAGGCTAGCCTTTGACCTGACCTCATATCACCTCCTCCTCAGAGCAGTCATCTGGTAATCTTTCAGGGTGTATAGGCCCAGTTCATCCAAGTCAACCTGTCTTTTCATCCCCTGACCATGTTCTCTCACATCCTGCAAGGGCTTTTCGAATTTTTCTCTTAACTCATCCTTCTCCTCACAGGCACAAACGTTCCCATTTTAGAGATGAGAATATATAATGAGAATTACCATTTACTGAATGCTTATTTGCCAGGCACTGTTATGTGCTTGGCATATCTTATCTCATTCACTCATTACAGCAATCCTGTAGGTAGTCTGTTATTATCTCCACTTTACAGAAGAAGAAAGGAAGGCCCAGAGATGTTAGGTAACTTCCCCAAGGTCACACAGCTGGTAAGTAACAGAATAGGGACCAGAATCCTCGTTTTGTCTTTTTTTTTTTTTAACTACAAACCCTTGACCCCCAGCTTCTGTTGCCATTCAGAGGATCAGAGAAGTTGCCCAAGACCCCACAGCAACATGGAGCTTGGGTCCGTGAGCCTCCTTTTCCACTGCCCTCATTGCCACTGCTGTTGTTCAGGGTCTGATTTCACCACCCTGAGCATCATTTCCTTATCTGGCAGTGGAGGATAAAGCCTCCACCTGGCACCCAAAATTGTTACGGGGATCAGATTAGATGCAGCAAAAGAAGATGCTCTTGGGAAACTGCAAGTGACAGGAATCCTCAGGCATCTCTTGGAGCTGTGGTGCCTCTGTGAGGTGGATGCCCCAGGCAGAGACAGAACCCTGACCTGAGTTCACCCCTGGCCCTGCCACAGATTTGCTTTGTGTCCCTGGACAGGTGGTTTGGCCTCTCTGGACCTCTGTAAAATAAAGAAGTAGCCTGATCCAGAGATCAAAAACTCAAGTGCTTGCAGGGCCAAGCAGATGCTGTGGAGCTGCAAAAGGGGCAACATAGATCTGGAGAGGGGGTCAGTCTGGCAAACTGGAATGAGCGTGGCCTGCCCCGTATTTCACCGTTTGAAAGTTACTTTTATTAAACTCTCTGTTGGCCAAACAAAACACATGTATAGGCCAAAATTGGCCCTCAGGCTACCAGTTTGTAATCCCTAGATCTTTTATTTTTTTACTTATTATTATTATTTTAATTGATTAATTAATTTATTTATTTTTGGCTGCATTGGGTCTTCGTTGCTGCGCACAGGCTTTTCTCTAGTTGCGGCGAGGGGGGTCCATTCTTTGTTGCAGTGCGTGGGCTTCTCATTGCGGTGGCTTCACTTGTTGCGGAGCAAGGGCTCTAGGCTCGCGGGCTCTAGAGCGCAGGCTCAGTAGTTGTGGCACACGGGCTTAGTTGCTCCGCGGCATGTGGGATCTTCCCGGACCAGGGCTCGAACCCGTGTCCCCTGCATTGGCAGGTGGATTCTTAACCACTGTGCCACCAGGGAAGTCCATCCCTGGATCTTTTAGAACCTTCCATATCCTCTCTGTTGGAGCCAACATTAGTACTTAAAAAGTACCTATGATTCAGAGAGTTCTCTCTATCCCCTATTAGTGAGAAACCTGGCCCTGCCATTTACCAGCTCTGTGTCTGTGGGCAGGTGGCTTGGTTTCTCTGGTTGACAGTTTCTTCGTATGTAAAATGAGGCCAATCATATCCACTCCCCAGCCCCTATCCCTTTTGGTAAGGCCCTAGCTCCAGGGATGACAGCCTCTCCCCTCCTTTCAGGAACAGGCCTTCGAGAGCAGCCAGAAGTACAAAGAGGGGAAGTACATCATTGAACTCAACCACATGATCAAAGACAATGGCTGGGACTGACCCCTGCTCCTGACGCATGTGGCTCCAGCCCGGCCTGGCCGCCAGGGGGCGCCACTGGCTTCCCTTCACCCGAACGGAGCTCTGGACCATCAGGGCCTCTGCAGAGGAAGGATCCAGCTCCTGTACATATATTTTATTGCATGCACTGTGACCTTGGGGGGAGATCAGAAGGTGGACAAGGTGGACGACACCCCCGCACCTCCCTGCGATCTGGCTGGCTTGGATCTCATTTTTAACCCCTTCCTGCCCCGCCTGCCCTATAGATATGGCCTGTGTGCTTCTCTCTTGGCCCCAGTGCACCAAATGCCCTGTGAAATTCTCCTCCCACCGGGCACCTCTTACCCCACACGTGTCTGCTCCCCTTGTTCTGTAGCGTTTGTACATAATAAAACAATGGAGTGGAGACAGCCCCAGGCTCACGTGGAATCCGGGAAGCGGGGGGGACTCACATGCAGATTCCTGCCTCTATAGACCTGTTCCCTTTTGAGTCCCGGAGACATGGGGTAGGCACGGCGGTCAAAGCTGGGAGCCTTCGCTCCTGGAGCTCAGCTACCTTCTCTAGCACCGGGGGCGGATCTCACTGCCGGTGGAGATTCCCGCGCCCACTCTAGCTCGCTAGGCCTTGACCTCAGCTGATCTGCATCTTCTCAGCCTAAATGTTTTGACGCCGCCTAGGGGCAGCTCTCCTGAGAGGCAACTGCGCCGCGGGTTTCACCGCCCCCCTCGTCCCAACTACAACTTCCAGCGGCCCCAGCGGCACCTGCCTGTCTCCTTCGCGCCAAACCTCGGCCCTGGGCCTGCTGGGAAGTGTAGTTCCGAGGGTTCCCCAACGCGGGACCTTCTGGGAAACCCGGGCGTCAGCGGTCAGAGACCGTCGAGCTGTCGGCGTCTCCAAACTTTTGAGACTAGGCCGAGGCTGGAGGTTTTTCAGAATGGGAACCGGGAAGGACTCCAGAGTTCAGGCCTCAGCTGCGGACTCCTCGAGGTCCCCGGTGCCCCGCATTAACAATAAGCTCTGGTCGCGTCCCTCCAGCCCTGCTCCTTCCCTCCCGTCATGCTTCGTCCCTCCAAGTCTCATCCTCCAAGTGAAGGGGGCGGGGGTCACCTGCCAGAAAAGTCTGGGGCGCCAAGGTCTGCCCCAGGACTCCAGGCTCCATCCCAGGGTCCAGGCCCCGCCCCTCAGTAGCTTATCCCTAGCCGGGGCTCCCCCCGTGGGAACGGGGACCAGCTGGCCGGAAGCGCCAAACTGCGTCCCTGTCGAGCCCCGGGGATCAATCAGGCCGAGGAGTTAATTATGTAATGAGGGGGCAGGGGGTCGGGGCTAATGAAGCCTGGGGGGGAGGGGAGGAGGGAGGGTACCCAGGTATCCGGCCCCCTCTCGGACCCCTTCCAGGCCCCAGGGGTCTCCACCCCAGCCTAACTCCAGGGCCCCAAAGAGGGGAGGGGCTGTGATCCTGGGTCTGGAAGGGGCTGAGCTGTGAGCTATAAAGGGGGCATCTCTCAGCACTGGGGCACTCTAGGCAGCGTGACCTGAGGCCAGACAGGACTACTCCATGTACCATCCACGAGAGTTGTACCCCTCCCTGGGGACCGGCTACCGGCTAGGGCCTCCCCAGCCCGGAGCAGATTCCAGCTTCCCGCCTGCCCTGGCAGAGGGCTACCGCTACCCCGGTGAGCAGTGGGGGCAGCTCCTGTGTAGGAATTGGGGTGGAGGCTGTGGCCCTCGGCTGGCTCCTCATTCTCCTCCCATCTCCAGATCTGGACACGCCCAAACTGGATTGCTTCCTCTCCGGGATTGAGGCTGCTCCCCGAACTCTGGCCGCTCCCCCACCTCTACCCCCGCTGCCCCCAACCCTGGGCACTGAGCCGCCCCCTCCAGCCCCAGAGGGCCTTCATCCACTCCCTGGAGTCAGCCTGGGCCTGGAGAACCGGGAGTTGTGGAAAGAGTTCAACTCCGTGGGAACAGAGATGATCATCACCAAAGCTGGGAGGTGAGGGGGCTGGGCCAGGGTCCGAAGACCCAGTGTGTTCCTGGTGGGGGTCTCTTGGGAAAGGCAGAGTCCCCGGTGATGGGGCTTGGTGTGGGGATTCCTAGGGAGGCTAGAGCTCTGCCTGAGTTCAGAGCGTGACTGTGGCTTGGGTCAGGGATTCTTCTGTGGCTGGACCAGGGGTCATTCTGTGGCAAGTGTCAAGGGTCAGTCTGTGGAGTCTGTGGCTGGTTTAGGGACTGACCTATGGCAAGGGTCCTAGGTCAGTCTGGGCCCGGGGCAGAAAGTCGGGCTGGGTTATAAGTTAGTACGTGGCCTAGATCAGGGGTCAGTCTGTGCGTAGAGTCAGCATTCAGCCTATGACTGGGGTCATGGGCCAGCCACTGACCAGCATCAGGGAAGTCTGGCCAGGATCAGGGGTCACCTTGGAGGCAGGGATATGGTCAGTGTGCGGTCTTTATCTAGGCCAGGAGCTCAGTCACTAGCGCGGTGAGTCCCCTTTTTATTTTCTCTGAAGCACGTTTGTCCAGCAGCTGTAGATTCTGGTGCTGGAGATCAAGCGAGGAGACGAGGGTGGGGAGCAGAAGGCTCCTGGCAAGATTTCCAGAAGGAAGGTGTGTCACTCCTGCTTCCGCAAATGGAGTTTGAGGGGCCAGGGGTCAGGAGTCCAGACTCTGCTCCTAACCTGCTGTGTGACTCTGGTCAGATCACCTGACCCGTCGGTCCTGTTTCTCATCTGTAAAATGGGATGAGACAAGCTTATAGCTCTAAGATCCTGCCCTCTGAGTTCTGATTCCACATCCCTCGATTTTATGTGACAACTGCGTGAGCCAGTGGCTATGCCCCCATGCGGGTGCTGTGCTCACCCCGGGCCACTGGGTAGCTCCAGGCCTCTCCCCTCCCTTCCCCTGTCCAGGCGCATGTTCCCTGCTTGCCGAGTATCAGTCACTGGCCTGGACCCCGAGGCCCGCTACCTGTTTCTTCTGGATGTGGTTCCGGTGGACGGGGCTCGCTACCGCTGGCAGGGCCGGCGCTGGGAGCCCAGCGGCAAGGCAGAGCCCCGCCTGCCTGACCGCGTTTACATTCATCCTGACTCCCCTGCCACCGGTGCCCACTGGATGCGGCAGCCTGTGTCTTTCCATCGTGTCAAGCTCACCAACAGCACACTGGACCCCCATGGCCACGTGAGGCCCAGGCTGGGACCCCCCGGATAAGGGTTGGGGGTGGGACCAGGGTAGGGGGTCATTCCTGTTTCTTCCCTCCCAGCTGATCTTGCACTCCATGCATAAGTATCAGCCCCGCATACACCTGGTGCGGGCCGCCCAGCTTTGCAGCCAACACTGGGGGGGCGTTGCCTCCTTCCGCTTCCCCGAGACCATGTTCATCTCCGTGACAGCCTACCAGAACCCACGGGTGAGTGACCCTGCTTGAGGGGGTGGCGTGCCCTGCCCAGGCTGTGGGAGTTTTGACTCTGGATGTGCACCCCCAGATCACACAACTGAAGATTGCAGCCAACCCCTTTGCCAAGGGCTTCCGGGAGAATGGCAGAAACTGTAAGAGGTGGGCATCATTCATTCATTCACTCGTTCATTCATCAAATGTTTATTAATCGTCCACTGTGTGCCAGGCACTGTGCTGGATGCCAGGAACACAATGTAAGTAAAAACCTGTATTCACTCACTGATTTGACAAATACTTATTTAGCACCAGCTTATGTGCCAGGCACAGTTCTAGGCAGTGAGGATGCAACAGTGAACAAACCAAAGCCCCTGCCCTCATGGAACTGATGATACTCTAGTGGGCGGAGTAGACAAGTAGACAAGAGAAATAAATATTATGTAACATGTTAGGGATACGTTCTAAAGAGAAAAGAAAGCAAGCAAGGAAGATCAGAAGGACTGGAGAGAGGTATTTATTAGATAAGAGGCCTGGAAATGCCTCACTAAGAGGACATTTGAGAAAAGACTTGGAGGAAGTATGGGAGGGAGCCAGGTGGATATCTGGGAACATGCCAGGGCCCTGAGGTGGGAGCATGCCTGCGGTATGGCGGGTGTGGAGTGAGAGAGGTGATGGGTAGCCAGGTTATGGTGGGCTGTAAAGGTTTCGTTAGGACACTGGCTTCTAACTGACCCCTTCAGAGCTGGCCCTTGCCCTCAAGACACTTAGAGTCAGGCAGAAGAGATACTAATTCAAGGATCACCCTAACAAATGTAACAGTATCACTCGACAGAGGTTATCAGGGAGGGCGTGTGGTGCTGTGGGAAGTCAGGAGGCCTCCTTTGAGGAAGTTATGCTTGAACTGAGACAAGAAGGAGGAGTAAAGCAGGTGAAGAGGGGACAGACGGGGGATTCCAGAGTGTGGCTGAAAGGCAGCTAGTGGAGATGGGCAGAGTGAACAAGGTGGCATGAGCTGGGATCAGACCATGCCCTGGCCTTGTTGCTTGGGAAGGAGTTTCCATGGATTCTAAATGCAATAGGAAACCATTAGAAAGTTGTAAGTGGGGAATAAATCCCAGCTTTGCTATTTCCTAGTCATTTAATTCTCTGGCCTTCCATTTCTTCTTCTGTAAAATGGGTATAATAATGGCACCTACCTGATAGGGTCCCTGGGTGAAATGCCTGGCACCTGGTAAGTGCTCTTATTACCATCATCACCATCACCATTATTATCATCATCATCATCATCATCATCATCATCATCATCATCATCATCATCATCATCATCATCACTATTCCCCAGGGAGCGAGACGCCCGTGTGAAGAGGAAACTGCGGGGCCCAGAGCCAGTAGCCACAGCGACCTACGGGAGTGGAGGTGAGTGTAGTCCCAGTGGTGATGGGGACAGGCCTGAGATGCTGGTCCTCCTTAGCCCACAATGTCCCTTCTGTCTCCCCAGATGCACCAGGTGGTCCCTGTGATTCCACACTGGGTGGGGACGTTCGTGAGTCAGATCCAGAGCAGGCCCCAGCGCCCGGGGAAGCTGCCCCAGCCCCAGCTCCTCCCTGTGGTGGCCCCAGTGCTGAGGCCTACCTTCTGCACCCTGCAGCTTTCCATGGGGCCCCTGGTCACCTTCCAACCAGGTGAGTGGGACAAGGGCACAGGGCTGGGCTGTTCCAGGCTGGGGATCCCTCTCCCCTGTTCTGATGCCTCTCTGCACTTCAGGAACCCCAGCTTCCCCGAGGCTCCAGACTCTGGGCGCCCAGCCCCCTACTCAGCCGCCTTCCTGGAGCTGCAGCCCGGGCCAGCAGGCTCAGGATACCCAGCAGCGGCACCCTCAGCGTCCTTTGCCTCGCACTTCCTCCAAGGGGGCCCCTTCCCTCTGCCCTACCCTGGGCCTGGGGCTTACCTGGATGTGGGCTCCAAACCAATGTACTGAGCCTTTGCTAAGCCCCTCTGCCTCCCTCCTCGTCTTCCATCACAAACCTCCAGTTCCCCTCCCCCAGGCCTGTTGCCCCCTCACTTCCACTGGCCCCATCCCCCACACCAAATGGCTGCCTCGGGCCTCCCCCACCCCACTTCACACTTTGATTTCACTCCCACCCCCCTCTGGCTTCAAAGCTCTGGCTAAGCCGCTGGGAGTCCAGCTGGGGCCAGCTTCCCCTTCCCGGCTCTCACCTCAGTGTGAATGGAGGGAGGCTCTGCCTGGCCAAATGGGACCTGGGACCAGCACTCCCACCTCCCAGCCTCACCCTTGGGCCCGGCAAGTTCTACCCCGTCGCCCCAGTGCAAGCCACGCCAGTCTCTTCTCAGGACTAGAGTATTTTTTGTTAATAAAACTCGGAAGACAGACATCAGTGTTCTGGAAACATTGGGCTAATGGTGTTCGGCCCCGAGTGGGGCTGTGTGAGCACAGGTTCTGTGAGGAGACCCAGGCCCCCAATCTAGACTTGTCATTTCCAGCTGCTTGACCTTGTGCGTGTAAATCAACACTCTGGGCCTGTTTCCTCTTCAGAAAAATGGGGGAATCAGTGTCTTGACACTCAATGTTCTGAGAATTAAATAGGGCTGCCTGAGAACCCGCCCCTCTACCTAGCCCTCAGGAGCGGTCACTGTCACTGGATGGGGACCAGGAGGCTCTGGGCAAGTTGACTGGCCTGAGCCGCACCTTGCTGGCAGGACCGGGGTTCCAGGGCAGTCAATGTCCTGACATCTACCAGGCTGCGCTGGCACCACTGCTCATCCCCAATCAATTCTGACACAAACCCAAAGACCATTTTTCTTCTTTTATTAGATTTTTTTTCTTTTTTTTTTTCTTCTCAAAATTTTTATCTAAAAACAAACAAACAAAAAAAAAAAAAGGAAAAAAAAGAAAAACAAAATTATTGGAAACTTCACGGTTCAAGTGGGGAGACGGGGGAGGAGGAGCATGGAGCCAAGGCTCCAAGCCTCTCCAGAAAAGTCCTCACCCACAAAGTGCCCTCTTTTGGGGAGACAGCATAGCCGGGGACAGCCCCCCAGCCTTCGTCTGAAGAGGGCAGAGTCACAGTGGTCCAGGGGCCAGAGGGGCTGGAGGAGGCAGGGGCCAAAGGGGTCACAGGAAGTAGTCAGCCACGGGCTTTTTGGAGGGGATGCCCCGTGTCTCTTGGGGAGCGGCCTCAAAGATGATGAAATCTTTCTGGAGATGCTCGTCCAGCTCCAAGATGGCTGCCACATTCCCACAGCTGGAAGTCGGAGGGCAGCAGGGTTAAAGAAGCGGGTCAGCCTAGATCCCCACCTCGACCTCCCGGCCCAGGCAGCTCACCGGTAGCAGTAGTTGGGTGCCGACCACACAGTGAGTACAGTCTCGTTGAAGTGCCACTTATAACCTTCCATCACCAGTTGGTGGGCACGGCAGATCATGTCAATGTCGTTGGCTGCATTGAACTGGGCCACCACGTCACTGCCAAATAGGTAGCCAGCCCCACGGGGGCTCACGCCCCAGCCTGTTGTGTCTGAGGCAGATGAGGGTAGGGATGCCGAGAGGGTGTCTTCAGGGCATCAGTGGTTATCCGTGGCCCTTTGCAGGAGAGTACCCTGCCCCTCCCCCAGTTAGGCCTGTGCAGCAGGAGCACAGGGCCCGAATGCGTTCTGAGGGAGCCTGGGGGCAGGACAGCAAATGCTGAAGCAGATAAGCTCCAAAGAAGAAAGAATTTCCTGATAGTTGAGCCACCTCACCATCAGGGTGACCATGTAATTTACTGTCCAAACAGGTACACACAAGAGCGAAAGGAGGTGCTGACAGTAACCAGGCCAGGACAGCACCTGTGACCCCGGGCTGCCCAGCCGGCGGGGAGGTAGTAACAGGGCAGCGAGGGAGTGGAGGCTGCTGTTACAGCACAAGAGCCCTAGACAGGGATCAGGAGGCTTGGCTTTCATCTCGGCTCTGCTCCATCTAGCTGAGGAGGCCCACAAAATGAGGGGTCCTCAGGGGGCCACCATTCTGGGAGTCTGACCTCTGCAGAAGCCCCTTCACATTCAGGGAGCTGATGATTTTGTCCTCAACAAGCCCCTGAGCAATGACATACATCCCCCCCAATCCCCCAGCTCAAAGCACCCAGCTCCCCATGTTCTCCTCCTCATCAAGGGTGCCAGCCAGTTGGCAGTCAAGCACGGACGCCAGTGAGGACCGGCCCCGCTCTGCTGTGTCCCAAACTCACCAGCTCGGGCTTAGCCTTCAAGGCACCTGCTTTAACCACAGGATCCCCTCAGTCACTCACCAAACTACGAGTAGAGCTCCTGCCCTCACCTTCAGGGTCGGACCAGAGCAGGTCACACATGGGCCCGTCATGAGGCACCTCTTGCTTTCGGTCAATTGTCCGGATCTGGTCCAGTGTCTGGATGGAGGGGGAAAGGCCCCCGTGCACACAGAAGATCTACAGGGGAGAGTGAGACAGGCGGGAAGGGAGGCTGAGGCCCAGCGCCTCTTCCATCTCTCCCATCCCCGGGAGGCCCAGGCGGGCCTACCTTGCCATCGATGATGGCCGACAGGCTGAGGTAGTCAAAGATCTCAGTGCAGTAGCGCCACACGGTCACCGAGCCGTACTTGCGCAGACACTCGTCATAGAAGCCGTAGACCTGGGTGATCTGACGGCTTTCGTGGTTGCCCCGGATCAGGGTGATGCGGTCAGGATAGCGAACCTGGAGGTAGGCACCACGCCAGGCCTGGGGTCGAGGCTCTGTCTCGTGCTCCTAGATGTCCTCACATCTGCCAGCCCCGCTGCATCCTCATCACTACTGCCGTGGCCCAGATTCATGTCACCTCTGCCTGAACGGTGTTCCATCCACCTCACACGCTCCCAGTCCCTCCTCCAGAGGAGGCAAAGCTGAATCCTCTCCCACCTCCTGCCCACCTCACAACTACAAACCTAATGGCCCCTCCTTCATCCACCAGGTACAGACCAAGCCCTTAGCAAGACACTTAGAGCACTTTGTCATCTGGTCCCTTACAGCCTCTCTCCCCCCAGTGGATAATGTACCCAGCTGAACTCAACTCCTTGCCACTTTCTGAACTGGATGAGCCTCTATTTCCTCCCCTACAATGCCGTCCCTCTGACCTCATCCTCCAGGGGCCCAATCAGATGTCCCCAAGTCAAGGAAAGCTTCTCTGACCACCCAAGCAGAATCTGTCCGTCACCAGCAGCACAGCTCAAGAGTTGGGGGTGGATGGAGCAGGAGATGAGGGCCGAAAGGATGCAGACAGGTCAGGCCTGAGGTGGCCCAGGTCTGGGGTCCAGAAGTCAGGGGGTCCCACCTTAAGTGCCAGCAGCAGGAGGAACGTTTCGACGCTGTAGAAACCACGATCCACAAAGTCCCCCATGAAGAGGTAGTTAGTCTCAGGGACGTCGCCTCCCACCTGAGGAGGGAGGAAGAAGGTTCCGCTTGGTCCTAAACTGTCCCCGACCCACTGTGGTGGCCCATTTCCAGTCAAGTTGAGGCCCTTCTTTCACAATGGGCCCACCTGACTAGGGGCCTCTGGCCTCCACTCCACTCACCAAACTCAAAAGTTTCCACTCTCAGTTAAAGGGGTCTTCCAGTCATCCCCCAGGTCACCTTTCCCATTGTTTCCCCACACTCACTCTGAACAGCTCCTTGAGGTCATAGAATTGTCCATGGATGTCACCGCATACCTGGAAGTGAGAAAGCAGATCGGAACTCAACAGTCCGAAAGCCTCTGCTACCAGGGGCTGTCCTTCAAAACACCCACTGCTTGAGAAGATCCTTATCACTCTCGGCTAAGCCTCTGCTTCTCAGGGCCAAAAATCTACTCTCCCACCCCAATCTCCCCATCCCACACTGAGTGCCAACTATTCTGGGGGCAAGAGCTAGAGCCAATTCTTTCCAGCTAGACCTGCAGCTCCCAGAGGACCTGGCCCCCTCCTCTCCCTACTCCCCACCAGGCACCCAGAATAAAGTCACTAGTAACACACAGGAACACGTGGAGTCATCACTCACCGAACTGAGTTCTTCTGCCCTGGTCAAGAGCATCCCTCCAATGACTCCAAAGACCCTGCCCATAACAGCCAATTCTTCTAGCAAAGCTCCCTTGAAGATGGGGCTCTCAGGGATGAGGGGTAGACCTCGGAGCCCACAAGATTAAGGGGAATGACCACGTGCCTAAAAGACCAAGCCAGGCTGTGGAGGGATGGCGGGTACTCACTGTGACTGGCGAGTCCACCCTCTGCACGTTGCTCTCCTCCACCAAGATCTCTCTGGAGACAGGAGAAGACCAGGGTCACCAAAGCCGAGCGAGCCCAACCCTATTCCTGACCTTTTCTGCGGGGGAGGGGAGGATATGAGGCTGTCCTTGCATCTCTAGGGGGCAGGTCAGAGGTGTGCAATTTCCCCAGGATAGCCTGACCACAGCCCCACTGCTCGAGACCCTTCTGTGCGTGGCTCCCTGCTGCCAACAGGCCAAAGCCCAAGCTCTTGTTCAGCCTTTGCAAGGAGTCTGGGACTTTCCCGGCCTTGACCCTCCACGCTGCTCCCTTTCACACAGCCAGCACTTACTCCCAGAAAACAGATGTCCTCCTCCTCCTCTCCACGGAGCCCTCTGCTCAGAGACCGTGCCCTCGGCCGAGCTCTTACAGCCCCTCTCTCCCCACCACAGCGGCCTCCTCCTGGACTGTCCCATGTCATGGGGATGGTGCCCTGGGCAGGCTGGCCATCGGAGGCACCTTCAAAGTGATACGCTGTTGACGCTTTTCTATTATTTATTTAGAGCAAGTGAGGACCTGGTCCTCCCCTTCTCCTTGCAGTGCAGTCTACTTCTGCCTGAGTGAGCTTGACATGAAATTGCTTTGTCCGTTACAGACACCTGATCGTAAGTAATGCCGTGTCTCTAGACTTTGTCCTTGATGATCACGGCAGCCGTGAACACTTCCGTTCACACCACGTGCCAGGACGGCAGTGAGAGCTCTGCGTGGATGATGCAGGCAGTCAAACCACCACCCTCAAAGGCAGGCACTGTGATGATTCCTATGGCTCAGATGAAGAAAGCGGCCAGTCACACAGGCAGAAACTGAACCAAGGCAGCCTGCTCCAGAGTGTGGCCCTTACCAAGCTAGTCTGACGTGGGAGGCACTTGCTCAGCCCTCTCTCTGCCAGTCCCCTCCCACAAGACCAGGAGTTCCTTAGGCTTAGGGCGCTCTGTACGACTAAGGTGGCTCCAGGGAGGTGTGCCTCGGTTTCCAGGAACGGCAGGAGGCGCTGGCAGTGGTCCAAGGGGCCAGACAGCAGCTAGGCTCTCCCACCTGTACTGCATCTTGTGCCAAACATCCGCCACATGACTGCTTATAATGACCTTTCCAACTGACTTGGGAGGTGCTTTCCATCCTCATCTGACAAAGAAACTGAGGCTTTAGAGAAAAAAGGGGCAGAATCAAGGTCACAAAGCTGGAGAGTGGCTGAATTGGAACCTCAGGGGTCCAATTTCCTGAGATTTTATACCAGCCCCTTCCACAGACTCTGGGTCGCAACCTACCTCAGTGCCAGCAAGGCCTCAGCACAGCGTGGGAACCAGGCCCCAGCTCTGTCACCTGCAGCACATCACCAGCCCTCTCAGGGCTCACACCTGCTCACCTTCACTTCCACAACGAACAATGCCGACCAAAGCGCCAGACCCTGTCCCTGGATATGAAGAATCTCATGCATGCTCCATAAGGATTTCAAAGACTTGGAGATGTAGAGTGACTTGACCAGGGTCACACTGTTTATAGGTGACAAAGCTATACTTCATACTGAAGACCACCCGATTCAAAACCCTCGGCCGTTCTAATGTGCTGATGTTTTTCACAAGAGCAAATTCAGCTCCCAGGCCTCTGTAGTTCCAAGGTTTTGAGCCTCCGTACCCTCTGAGCAAGCAAAAGCTCTTGACACGACCAGCCTCAGCCTGGGCCCCTGGTGGGTCCTCAGGAGGCCACGGCCAGGTGCTAGAGTTGGTCCTCCTCCAGATTGGGCCTGGGATAACAATGGCCACCTCAGGCCTGAGCCTAGTACCTCCAAGCTCCATCGTAGGAGCTGGGCAGGACCCTTCCACTCCTCAGTAGCCCCCTGCTGCCTCTCACAGAGTCTAAATGTCTGTCTGCCTGGCTGTCAGTGAGCGTGGAGTATGGTCAAAGACCTGGATCCAAAACCAGGCTCCCCTCTGATCAGCTGTGAGACGAGGGGTAAGACATTATCTTCTCCGAGGCTCAGTGTCCTCTTTGTGAAATACTCACCCCATGCCCTGCCTATTCCACAGCGCTGCAAAGAGCAATGAAGACTGAACACATGAAGAGCCACAGACGAGCATTTAAAAGCAGGCCCTGCCTGTTCACCAAATCCATGCAGGCCCTGTCTGGCTGTTACAGGTTTGTGTGGGGCAAAGCCAAGCAAAGAGCCCGACGGCCACTTTCTCTCTGGATGGCCTTGGTCAAATCACTAGGCTTCAAGGAGTCACAGCTTCCTGTTCTGTAAAATGGGGCTAATAATTCCAACCTCACAGGATGGCTGTGGGAAGGAAATGGATATAAGTTCTTTGCCAGTACAAGGCCAGGCTAACAGTGGGCCTGTTGTTCCATCAATGTGGGGTAATTCTGCTGGCACTTTCCCCACAATTCTCCAGCATGGTGGAAGCCATGGAAAGTTCCGCAGGAGGCAGGTAACTGGTCTCCTCACCGCTGCCCACACATCTCAGGGCTCCACTCCTATTCTCATCCTGCTAGGAATGCCCTTCCTTACTGGGCCTGCCCCCATCAGCTATCCAAATTATTTTCATCTTTCAAGGCCACCTTCTCTTATAATCCTTCTCTAATAACTGCTGTCCATATCAGCATTGCCCTCTTCCTACAAAATAATTTCAGTAACACCCAACGTTTGTCCGGCAGTTACATTTTACCAAAGCCTATGCTAAGCACATCCCAAGCACCAACCATCTTATTAAGTACTATTATCCCCACATGAAGAAACGGAGTCTCAGAGACCTCAACATCACCAACACAGCGAGGAAGTTGGCAGAGCTGATTCCAACCTAGTGCCATCATATTCCAAAACCTGGTTCTTAATCACTACATCACCCTACTTCCCACAGAACTGAGTTGGGCCTCCCTCCACACCTTGCTTAATTCTACTCTGGCTTATTGGCTACTATTTCCTAGGCTCCCACAATGAATATGAGGGTGATCCAACTCCACTTTCTTGCATTATGGCCCGAAAAGGGACAGGACATGGAGAACTGGCTTCACGATCCATCACTTAATTGTTGAATGAGAGTCCTCACCTGTAAGATGGGATCAATTCCATCCACCTTTTAGGGTTGTTATTGGAATTAAAAGAACACTGTAAACCACAGAGTCTTTAGCGTTTCTGCCTTGAACTCCTGTTCTTGCTGACACTCCCTTTTATCATCTTATTCTTCGAGGTCTATCCCAAAGTTCCGCCAAGAAATGTTCTCTGTTCCCCCCAGACAGATAGGGTTGTTTCCCTGAGCTTCCTAAGTACTTTCTGTAACTAACTCCACTGAAAACACATCATCTAACACTTCAAGTATCTTCATCCAGGTCTGTCTTCCCCCAACAGGCTGGCTGCTCCTCGAGGGAAGAGGCCCTATTCCGCTCCTCTCCGGGAAAGCTTCCAGGATGAGCCAGGCCCAAAGTTCTCAGCTGGGTTTGCCCCGGGCCGGAACCCCAAGCCTCTCTTCCCCGGAGCCACAGGGCTCACCTAGCCTTAGCGCACAGGGCCTTGACTTCGCTCTCTTTGATGAGCTCGCAGCGCCGCAGCTGCTCGATCTGCCGGTCCAGGTCGCTGATCTCCGCCATGGCCCACCCCCCCGGCGCGGGTCAGAGCCGGGGCCGCCGCCCCCTCCGCACCGCACAGGGGTCTCCTGGGAAAGGCGAAGACAAGCCCGCGGATCAGAGTGTCCCTAGGGGGCGCCGGGTCGGGGTCGGGGACAACTCGATTCTGGAGCTGGCCCGGCCTCCCCACTCCCGCCTCCCCTCACATCGGCCCCCGGGCCCCCAGCGTCCCACAGGCCGGGCCGCACCCCCGCTAACTCCCGTCGAGCCCCGCGGGCCCGCGCTGGGGACGGCGGCCTAGAGGGGTCTCAGACTATTACCGCCGCTGCGACTCCGGCTCCGGCTCCCGGGGTCCCTGTCTTCCTCCTTCCCTCCGCTTTGGGCCGCCGCCACCACCGTTTCTACTTCCGGCCCCGCCGCGGAAGCAGAGGAAGAGCAGTTCCGCCGCGCGCCGGACGTGGCGTCATACACACACTCCCCCTCCCACGCCGCGCCCTTACCCCACCCCCTCAAGCCTGAGAGTGGAAATGAGCCCAAGGAACCGGATGTCGGCAACAAGCGGACGGAAGTGATTGTGGGCTAAGCCGGTTGGCGCTGCGAGGGATGTTAGGGACGTCAGTCCAGTCTCCTCATCTCAGTGAGGGAAACTGGAGCTGAGCCGGGGCTCCGACCTGTAACTTTAAGTTACACGTTTTTGTTTACCTGTTTTAGCAGACCTCCCCCATTACAATCCCTGAGGGATGGAACTTTGCCCTGTTTACACTTGCAGCCCCAGTGCTTACTTTGAACAAGGCCTGGAACAGTTGGCATACAGAAGTATTCGTTCAATGCTGAAGGAATTCCAGTCCGGATCTCTTTCCAGGGCCCCAGAGAAATCTCGGCTGTGGAGGACCTCCGAAATTAGAAGTGGAAAAGAGTCCACCTTCCCCACACCAAGTCTATACCTCAGCTAGCATGACCTCCCCGATTCCAGAATGATCCCTTTGACACCCCTCAGCTGCTTATTGTCTGCAGTTTTACTTTTTTTTTAGAGGAGGAAGCTGGCTAAAAAACGTTAAGTAACTTGTTCATGGTTGCATAGCTAAGAACTTTGGGTTTGAATCGAAGTTGAAGTTTTTGTTTGTTTGACTGCGTTGGGTCTTCGTTGCTGCCGGCAGGCTTTCTCTAGTTGCGGCGAGCAGGGGCTACTCTTCATTGCAGTGCGCGGGCTTCTCATTGCGCTGGCTTCTCTTGTGGAGCACAGCACGCAGGCTTCAGTAGTTGTGGCGCGTGGGCTCAGTAGTTGTGGCTCATGGGCTCTAGGGCGCACGCAGGCTCAGCAGTTGTGGTGCACGGGCTTAGTTGCTCCGTGGCATGTGGAATCTTCCCGGACCAGGGCTCGAACCCGTGTCCCCTGCATTGGCAGGCGGATTCTTAACCACTGCACCACCAGGGAAGTCCCCAAAGTTGAAATCTGAACCCAGGAAAGCTGTGTCCTCAGTTCTAGTTTCTTCTTCTGTCACTTACTCTTTCTGGCGCTTTGTCGTTAGAAACTTTATAAAACATCCCAAACTGACATTTGAAGTCCTCTGCTTCCCTAGTCTCTTGCTGCATGCAGAGGAAGTGATTGGTCTTTAAACAAACTTCTTGGTGTCAGAGCCCTTTTGGAATGTCCTTTTGCTATCTTCTATGGACCCTCAATTTCTAGTTGCTTTACTTCAGACTTTGTTTCACAGAGAGCTGAGTGAAGCTAGGCACAGAAGTGAGGCCACAGTTTGAAGGTGCACTAGACACCAGTTCTGTTTTGGATGTAGGCAACAGATGCAAATGTGCAGAGAAAGGTAAAGGACTAAGTTCTTAAATTCCTAGAAGGTACTAAGTTTCTATGCAGATGACTATAGGGATTCAGTAGGTCCAGAGATCAGAAAGGTGAGGATTTTTTTTTTCCCCTCTAGAGGAGAGCTCAGACAGGAAATGGTCCACATCATGAAATTTGGGAAGTGGCAGGACTAACTATGTTGTTGGTTATGACCAAGATCTTTAATACCCAAAAAGATCTGATATAGTTACTATTACACCCCAGCCTGGGTGAACAGAGAAGGGTTCAAAGCACGGTATAGGGGAAGTGCAGGGCCCTCATTCTGGCTTCATGGAATGCAGAAGCCACAGAGCTTCAGTTCTTAACCTGGAACCTGAGCTCCACAGTTCTGTGTGTGTGTGTGTGTGTGTGTGTGTGTGTGTGTGTGTGTGTGTGTGTGTGTGTTGTTGAAGTGGATGTCAGAGAGGATTCCAGGTTCTTCAAGGGGTTCCACAGCCCAGAGTCTAAGAAGTCAGTTCTAATCCCATCTCCTTTTAAGATGGGAAAACAAACAAGCTCAACAGTGCAGATTAAGAAGACATGCATTAATGATCTTGTTTCAACCAAGAAACAGTGAGGCAAGATCGCCTTAAGGACAAATTGGGAATAACAGTACCTACTCCTGTAGAATACTTATCATGTTGTATGGCTTATAGATTCAGGAAATCTTAGTTTCTGTCAGTGGCTGTTTTTTTGTGACAGGGGCCTTCTACACCTATGAGTTCTGGGCCTAAAACTGAGGCTGAGGCTGCAGCCTCCTAAGACCAGCAGTTACACATGCACTCCCCCACTGTAAGCCTTATCAGATGCTGCTGGTAGAAGGAAGAGAACACTGGGTGGTTGGAAGAAAATTCACAAGCTCTTCTCTTGAAGCCCTGGGCAAGTATTAAACAAAGTATTAAACCAATTCATCTCCTTCACCTATTTTTCTGCTCAAGAAGGAAGAACATAATGCAAGGGCGCTTTCTTCTCCGGGCTCTGCCCCCTCCCCCAGCACCCCCCTGCCCTAGACACCACAGACGTGGACAACAGACTCCCCCTTAAATAGCTGTTTATTGGCAGTAGGCTGGAAATGGTGGAGTCAGCGTACACAGACAACACCAGGCATCAATGTCACGAGGGAGGCAAGAGTGACGGGAAAGAGCAGCCTGGAGCCCCGGTTGAGGCCCCCTCTCTTCAAGAGTGAGTGTGGGAGGGGGCAGGGCCTGGAGTGTTGAGGGGGCAGTCTTAGAACACCTCCGCTTAGTAGGCATGGTTAGAGATGAAGAGGGACTCACTGGCTGCAGCCCCTGCCTTACCACTTGGGGTGTACTTTCCTTGGCAGGCAAGGCTGTTGGCCTAAAAGGGGAGAGAAGCCAGAGTGAGAAGGTTCCTTCTCAGATCCCATCCACCCCAGCACCCTGCCCACCTCCTGCCCCATCCTTACCAGGGCTCGCTTGATGTATTCTTCCTGGGCAGCCTTCAGGTTCTCCTTCTTTCCACCCCAGGCCTTCAGGGCAGAGGCCTGCAGGGCTCGGCCATAAGAGAAGGTCAGGGCCCACGGCTTCAGCAGGTGGCACTTGTTGATGGCGCTGAGGTTGATGGATGCCTCCTCCTCACTCTGGCCTCCAGATAGGAAGGTGATCCCTGTAGAACAAGGGGGTGAAATGGGGGGAGGGGTTGTAGTCAGAGACCCGGGGGACTGGTAGGAGGCCCTAGAAGCTGACCTGGAAATCAGAGCACATGGGCACAAGGTTTATGGGTACAGTTCGTCTACCTCCCAGAGGTCAAGATGAGGGTGTGGGTCTCACCAGGGACAGCGGGGGGCACTGTGCGACGCAGCGCTGTGACAGTTGCCATGGCAATCTCCTCATGAGAATATTTATGGGTGCAGGCGTGGCCTGGGGTTACCATATTGGGCTTCAGCAAGGTGCCTTCCAGGTAGACGTGGTGGGCACTCAGAGCCTTGTAGACAGCAGCCAGCACCTACAGCAGGGCGGGACCAAAGTGGGGTAGGGTGGAGCAGGGAGGGGGACGGGGGTCAGCCCCAGGGCCCCCAGCCCAGCTCTCTAGCCCACCTCACTGCCCAGGGAGGCAACCTACCTTCTCGGTTACATGCTGACAGCGTTTCAAGTCATGGTCCCCATCAGGGAGGATCTCAGGCTCCACGATGGGCACAATGCCATTCTGTGGGGTGAGGGACAGGGCAGCCGTGAGGCCTCCTAACCCAGAGCCCCACCTACGGCTCTTCACAGCCACTGACCAAGATCTTATCTCCATGACAACAGAGACCCCTGGCTTCACAGCCCTTGGCAGATTGCAGGAGATCAGCCATCTCCCCAGATCCACCTGCACAACCCCTATTCTGCTCTTCTGCTTGCAGAGCCCTCCACGGGCCCAAGCCTGGTGCTTGGTGAGGATCCAGAGCAGTTGCCTTGGGGAAGGTAGGTAGCCTGGCAGATGGGTGGCAGGCTAGCTGACACGCTGGAATGGAAAGAGGTGGGAAGTGGCCTCTTGGGGACCTACAGGCCCACCTGCTGGCAGATGCTGGCATAACGGGCCAGGACGTTGGCGTTTTCCATGATGGCGAGGGTGGAGGGGGTGTGTTCCCCTATCTTCAGCACACAGCGCCACTTGGCAAAGTCAGCTCCGTCCTTCTTGTACTGGGCACAGCGCTCCGACAGCCCATCCAGCCCTGTAGAGGGGACGGAGGAATCAAAGCATGGCAGAGGAGGGGGCACGTGGCTCCCACACACCCTGGGCACCCAGAGGGGTACCGAGCTGGGTGGGCTGGTCGGTAGGGCCGGGAGCTAAACAGTTCTCACCTTGGGTGGTTGTCTCGCCGTTTGTTCCTGCCAGGGGTACTACACCCTTGTCTACCTGTTGGAGTGGGGCAACAACACAGGACAGGGAAGTGATCTCTAGTGCCATTTTCTCCTCTGTAGCCCCGCCCTGTCCCGGCTTTACTTCATCTCTCAAGTATCTTTCCTGTTTTGCAAATGTTTCACGTAGTCATGTTATCTGATCCTATAGAGCAGGACACACACAGAGAGCCTGGGCTCCTACCACTTACTAACCCTATGAGCAAAACACTTCATGGCCTTGAGCATCTGGTTTTTCAATTGTATAATAAGCGTAACACCTGCCTCTCACAATTGCAAGGATTAAAAATGCCAAGCAGTTCCCATATGTTTCTAGCTTTTTTACACACGATTTGGAGGTGATCTGGGGCAGACTCCACCCAAGTCTCCAGGCTCCCGACCCGAAGTTCATCCCCCAGCCTGCTACTCTGGATTTCTTTCCCCCAGATCCATCTTACATCTCACACCCTGAGGTCTAGCCCCCTCACCTTGATGCCCACAACACCGCCCTTGGCTTTGATAACTTGCGGGAAGGGACGCCCATCATCTGTCTTCTGGTAGAGCGTCTCATGAAAGAGGATGACGCCCCCAATGCAGGGATTCACGCGGTCGTCGGCAGTCAGCAGCAGTTGGCGGTAGAAGCGCCGGTTCTCCTCGGTGTTCTCAGTGCCAATGGACTGCAGTCGCTTGGCAATGCTCCCTGTAGGGAAGCATCACATGGGAATAAAGGGGATCAACCTATCACCCCCAACCTGGGGCCCTCCTCCCACTGTGTCCTGCCCGCACCGGTGGACTCATCTGCAGCCAGGATGCCCTTGCCCGGAGCCACGATCCGGTGAGCGATGTCAGAGAGCTCCTTCTTCTGCTCCGGGGTCAGTGCTGGGTGTTGGTGGGGCATGGTGCCTGTCAGTTCCTGGGCAAGAGACAGACCAGGGAGGGCTAGTTAGCAGGGTCTCCCAACAAGCAAGGCCCCTTGCCTGGAGGTCAGGGCAAAGGTTCCCTACCTCCCCTGCCCCACAACTGGCAGGTCTTGGGGCACTTCCTGTCCCCAGCTCTCCCCTCCACCCGACTTCCCTATACTAGGCCTGCCTCCTGTACCTTTCCTAACTCTGTTTGTTGCTGGGTGTTGCCCAGCTGAGGGTGGGGCTGTATACTGGCATCTGGGGTAAAGGGAATAGGCCAGAGCCATGGACAGGCAAGTCACATGGAAGCCGGACCCTCCTGGCTTGCGCTCTGCCATGGGGTCACCTTGCCTGGAAGCAAAACCGAACCAGAGTATTTTGGAATTAGAGGTTGTGCAGAAGGCAGAAGGCCCGACCTCCTCATCTGAAAGGAGCCAGAGAAGGGAAAAGGTCTGTGTTTCAAGCCACACAGCAACCCTAGAGCCAAATCTGAGAGTAGAACCCAGATCTTCTGACTGTTACACGAGTGTTCCTTGCAGTCCACTCGAGATCCCAGGGCTGGCTCAGGCTCCATGGCCTCAAGGACACCCCAAGGTCAGGCTTCTCCGCCCACGGTGTGGGGAGGTTGTTAGAAAAAGGATGTTAGGAAGAAGGCAGGAGGGTCATCAGAAGCCCAGAAAAGGGCCGCAGAGGAAGCCTAGCCCGAGGTGGAGAAAAGGGGTGAGGTCTGTCGTCCTCACTGCTCATACAGGGTGAGAGAACGTGGAGGAGAGGCAAGCGCCCACCCCTTCCCCTGAAAAATGCTCATGTCTGCTCTGCGGCTGCAGCTGTTCCAGGCTCAGAATCAAGGTCACCCGATAAGGAAAAATAGGGAAAGTGTTCATGGGGCATCAGAAGTTGCCGAGGGGTTTCCCCTCCTCGGCGGGGGCACCCGTCTCCCAGGACAGGGCCAACCACCCGCTTTCGGGAACCCTGAGGCAGTGTATGAGCTGGCCCCCACCCCTTGCGGCATCCTAGGATCCCTGCAGAGGCAAAGGGGCCGTAATACTTGCACCAAGAGTCCTAACAAGAAAAGGGGAGGGGGAAATGGCACTTCATCTCGCCCTGCTTCCTTCCTCCCTGCTGTGACTCAGCGCGGAGCGGCCCTTGGACTGCGCAGCAAACCGCGGGAGCTCAAGCTGGCAGAGTTGGGGAGTCTGGGCTACGAGCACAGGTGTGGGTGGTGGTGGAGGAGGGGAGATGCTGGGCCCGGGTGGGGGGCTCCGCGCGGACGCCCGACCCGCCACTACACCTCGGATCCTTCTCCACGACCCTCTCCCTGATCTTCGCACGTGGCGAGGGGCGCTCACCTGGCACAGGAGAGGGGAGGATTGGCAGGGTGCAGCGGTGGAGGGCCGCGGGCTGGCGAGTGGACTGAGGGAGCGAACGCGGCAGTCGTCACCGGGACTCTGGTTCTGCGGCGCGTTCCAAGGGGAACGCAGCCTACTCAGTTCCCGAGGGGGGCGCGCGGGGGCGGGCAGGCAGGAGGCGGTGCCGCGCCTTATAAAGGCACCGCTCCACCCTCCGAGGGGTTTTTCCCTTTGCCGGGGGCCGGAGGCGCCCCGGCGTCCAATTGCAGGCGAGGGACTGTGCGAGAGTCCGCCCCCCGAAAGGCGAAGCCCGGAGGCGGCGCTTGGGCGAGGACCGTGCGGCGAGAACACGATCCCTTCCCCCACCCCGTCCCCCTCGGACGTGACTCGGGCCACATCCCGCGGGTCGCGGGGGCCTTCCCCTCCCTCTCCCTTCTCCTCCCCCAACCCCCCTGCTTTGCGTGCTTTGGGGCGCTGTTACTCAGCCGATTTGGGGCACCGGCAGAGATGGGGATGGGGTGGGGTCGGGTCGGGGAAAAGCGGGTGGCAGAGCCCGAGAAGACTGAGGCTCAGCTTCCCCCGCCGCGGGCCCAGTCCAGCGGCCCGCGGCAGCCCCAGCTTCCGGCTGCGCTGAGGCAGCGTGCGTCGCGTTGTAACCGAATCCAGAGGTCAAGCGACTGCGAGCCCCGGCGGAAGAGAGGGCGGCGAGGGCACGCACGGGGAGCGCGAGGAGACGGCGGGGGCTGGCAAGGGGCGGAGGCGAGGCGGCAGCGGTTCCGGGTGTTCCGCGGGGAGAGTGCCTCCGCCGCATCTGCGCCCCATTCCGGCGGGTCTGGCTCCCGGGACCGGGAGGGCGTACGCGCCCGCCGCCTGGGCCGACCCCCGAAAGCCAGACCCAGCGGAAACCCGCCGGCTACCGCTCTGCCCAAGCAAGTCTGGGGATGCGGGGCCAGAGTCCCTGCGAAACTTCTCCCTGGCACTGACTTTCTTCTCCAAAATAAAATCCGTCCCCCAGCTGTCAGCCTCCCAGATATTCTTCTAGCCTCCCCATCCTACCCGCCAGGTCTCCCCTCTTAACCCTCTTAATCCCGACGCCTCCAGCCCAGCCCCACCCCCGCTCCGTCCTGCTGGTGCCCACCTGCGAGGAGGAGGCCGAAGGAGCGGGCAGAGCCTGGTCAGCAGCGAGTGAGTCAGGCCACACCCGGGCTGGGTTATAAGGCTGCTCCTGCCCTACCCCCAACCAATGTCCCCGACCTTCTCCGGTGACCCTTGCCCTTCCCTCGCCACAGATCCCCTGGTAGGGGATCTATATTTAGGGAAACCTGAAGCTCCTGACATTCATGCCAGCTGGGGGCCTAAAGTGAAGGATGGGAAGGAAGCTGTGGGCCTGCCTCTTTGGGGGTGGGGGGAGGGTCCCCTGCCCACTCACCAGTACTTCAGAGGAAATTTCTTCCTTGGAAATCCAGACTGAGGCCCTCAAAAGGTGGTCAAGAGAAATCTTTGGACAGGGATCTGTGGGGAGGGAAGGAGGGTAGGGACTCAGATCCACGGCCTTCCCTGCCTCCTCCTCTGCTCCCCTGACTCGGGGCCTCTCCCTGGCTGCTGTGATTCTCTGGAGCCTGTTTCTTTAGAGGGAGAGCACATGCAGGCACTACACTCACACCTCAGAATAACCAAGAGTCCATGGACAGGGTGTGCCTGGGGTACCCCTACACCCTGATATTCAAGGCCCAAGTTTGTCCCATAATGCTCACTGTGGTGAGCCGTGTCCCCCACCTTCACCTTCAAATACGATCATTTACTTGGGGAGGGGGAGAGGAGGGCAGGGGCACCTGCCAGAGCACCAGCCACTCTCTCTTCTGGCCCTCCAAAGGGGCTGCCATCCAGCTGGCGGAGGGCTCCTTGAGTCCCACTCTGCAGGGAGCCAGGCTCTCCACTGCTGGTTCCCAGGCTGGTGAGCTGGGTAGGCCATTTGTGGTTCCAATAGCCTGGAGAAAGGTGTCCTGAGGCCCCTCAGGGAACAGGGCATGTGGGCCCTGGGAGCTGGCCGCTCCCCAAAGGGCAGGGACCCTGGGTCTTGTCATCGGAGCTTGATCTCAAAGCAGAGACAGTTGAGGCTCTGGCAGTCAGGAAGCTGGCACGCACAGGCACAGTCACAGAGCGGGCAGCAGCGAGGGCAGTGAGGGGCCCAATCCTGAGGGAGAGGAGAACGGGGTGAGGGAGTTGAGCAGGAGGAAGGGGGACCAGAGCCTGAAGCTGTCTCCTTCTCAGGGGAGAAGGGAACAGAGTGGCCTGGAAAGTCCCATTTGCCCAGTGGATCAGAGGGTACCAGCCACCATTCTTGGGAACAAGTCAATTCTTTGTGCTGTTGAGAAATCAGCAAGGAGGCAGTGTTCCTAACAACTGGGTTCAGGAGCTGGAAGAAATCATTCGGTGGGGTGGGGGTGGGGGTGGGGTCCTTTCTTTCTTCCCATCTTATGGATGAGGAGACTGAGGACCAGAGGTCAACTGGACCCACGCTTAGGTCACAACGTTCAGCTCAGAGATGGTTCTCCTATATCACGCAATTGAAAGTCGTTAGACTGGGAACACACACAGTCTATGATGAAAACCACTTGTTGGTTTTGTGGATTTCTTCCTTGGCCTGAGACCAAGCTGGATCTCATTCATCCTCTATTTCTGAGCACCTACTCTGTGCCAGGCACAGACTATGTTCATGAATGATTTTTAAAATCTAGTTTTCCTTAAAAATGGTAATTTGCAGATTTAATTTTTTAATGTTTAAAAGGAGTTACATCTCTTTTATTTATCAGAACCTTGAGTAGAGGGCCTCTTTACAAAAGAGGAAACGGAGGTTCAGAGAGGGGAGTGATTGTGCAAAGGAATACAACGAAGGAATGGGGCTGGGATGGGTCTGGGCCTGCCTGCTTCCAGTCCTGAGATCCCCCTTGACCAACTGCTTCCCAGGGCCATGAATAGCAGCTTCTTTCAGGGTCTGCTAAGGCAGGGACAGTTCATCTCCTGTCTCCACTGAGCTACCAGGGGACTCAGGCTCAGCAGGTGTCTGAGATACAGATGAATGTTGAATGAATGAATCAATCAAAGCATATCATTTTTCCCTCTTTAGGCAAAGAAGAAAGTAGAGGGCTTCTCAGCTCCTAGGGGAGACAGAAGGTCTGCCTCTTGGGGAATAGGAACAGCAAGTCCTTAGAGACAGGAAGGGAGAACCGGTCCACTCCGACCCACTCCTCTTCTGCCCTGGGACACGGATGATCTGTCACCACTGCAGGCAGGGACTGGAGTCAGGCCAAGTGGCTGGAATAGGACCCACCCAGGATGTGTGACAAGGTTGGCTCCTTGAGGCCTGAGGCAGAGTTAGTGACAGTCACAGTTGCACAGCTCAATCAGACACCAGGCCAAGCCAGGAATAGGGGAATGACCTTTAGAAGAGCTGAGGTTTCGGGGTGCGGTGTCCGATGACTGGTGAGATCAGATATCACCAGGGGCTCCGGTGAGGGGAGGGCATCTGTTCCTGCTAAAAGAATTGTCTCTCTAGAAAGAGGTAGAAGTATATCATGGTGGAGGGGAGAGAGCGAGGTGGCTTCCTTGTATTTGATGGGGGTGTGGTTTGGGGTGTCTCTGGGGAGTCCCAGTCTGGGCTGAAGTCAACTCTGCGGGTTTCTGGAGGACCGCACCGTCATTCTGTGCGCAGAATTGGGGGCTGAGAGAGGTCCCACTGCTCTCGCTTCAGAGAAGAGGGTATTAAAAGCATTTCTTGGCTCTGCCCCCTGGAAGGGTTTGGCTCTAGTCGTTAATAACTAGCTAATGGATATCTCGACTCTCACAGGCAGCCTTGTGGCTTCTGGAAGGAATCTGCTTTTTAAGTACATTAAACAAGGGCTCCACATGACTGTTAACCCCCATGCTTCTCTAGGCCCGTAGTTTTTCACTCTGATTTCTTTCACTTTGAGGTTGTGAAGGCCAGCCATCGTTACTGTTTGGAGCTCAGGGTTTGAATCTAATTCAGGCCCAGGTGTGGCTAATTCATGATTTGCACCTCAGTTTCCTAATCTCTGAAATATATTTTAAATATAACACCTACTTCACAGGGTCACTGTGGGGAATCAGTGGAAGGCACGAAGCCCGGTGCCTGGTAGGGAGGGAGCTCTCAGCAAAAGGGAGCTCTTCTGTCACAGCGCTTTTCCCTTAGCAGTAGCTCTTAACCCTGGTGGTATGTGTCAGTCGTGTAAGAACTTGTTAAAGATTTGCAAATTCCGATCCCATTCCAGATCTACTGGGCATGGGGCCTGGTTGCCTGGCTTTCCATTTACGCCTCCTCCCAGCTTCTGATCACACAAGGGGCTGAGAACCAACCACTGCCCTGGATTGCATCATTTCTCACCCTCGATTCAGAATGTGAGGCAATTTCTCACATTGCCTACTTATTTCTCTCTGTCCTTCGTGGGAATGTAAGCCCCGTGGCCGTGTCTACCTTGTTTCCACTGCACCCCCAAGGCTCAGCACAGTGCCTCAACAGTGACTCCATAAATCTTCCGTAAGTGAATAAATAAATGAATGAATTAGGTCCTCACGACATACCTGTGAAAGAAGTAACATAGGCAGGTTTCTCCCTGAGAGAAAGAGAAACCTGGGTTTGTGTCTCCACCCAGGCTTTAGGCCTCTGTAAGCCTCAGTTTCTACAGCTGTGAAGGAGCCAAGAGCTTTGGAATATTTTTCGTGGCTATTGTTACTGTAAGGAAACTGAAGAACACAGAGGCCTTACTGTGGTTTGTGGAAAGATAGCTCAAGGAGAGAATGACCATTCGTCATTCTAGAATCCTTCCTGGCTCCGGCAGAAGCCGGGTAGGATCAGGACCTGAGGTCTCCAGCTTGGACGCCCTGCAGCCCTGGAGGGGGCAGTGGGAGGGGCCAGTCCCTCCTGACAGCGCACCTCACTCTCAAGGAGGAAGAGAGGCCTCTGACTCTTCCCTCCCCGCGGACACAAGGCAAAGGGAGTGGTGTCCCAGGACAGGGGGCCAGAAATTACTGTGCAATTGAGCATTTCTTATAGGAGGTTTGAGGACCCAGGGTCTTCTCCTTTTTCCCCTTTGTCCCCCCTAGCCCCAGCCCTGGGCCCCGTCTCCGGGCTACCCCTGGGAAACCAGATGCAGATTATCTGAAAGAGGAGAACTCCTTGGCCCATAATTTATTTTGAAACTCAAAACATCTTGCAGGGATTTGCAACTGCAGTCTGCCCGAGTTATGAATTTGCTTGGTCTTTTCCCCTCACTTTTCCCTCCCCAGGGAAGGTCCCCACTTCAAGGGCAGGAGCTTTGCTGTCTACATGTCTGAGCCCAAAATAATCAGAGCCTAGGAAGGTGGTCAATTACACTTAATATCTTTAAAGCCACAAATGCAAAAATGGCCTGTCCTCTGTGAGCCAGGCTTCTCCCTGAGGGTTCTGTTTCAACACATGATGGAGCAATTTGCTGTGCAAGACTCTACTGTGGAATGCTGGAAAAGTGACTAAATTTCCCTGGGCCAATTTATTCCCCTGCAAAAGGAGGATAAAAACATGGATAGGTAGCCAAGGTGTGATGTCATGTTAAAAAGGGCAAGTGGCAGATGTGAGGAAATAGTCTGTGTGGTATATGTGGTATGACTACATTTTTACCAACAGTAAAATACAACAGTGATAGTACTGTATGTGTATTAGTATATGAGGGACACACACCAATGTAGCAACCTTGGTTAGAGAGCTAGTTTATAAAGTGACTTGTACTTTCTATGTATTTCTACATGCACACTTTGTAATTAAAAAAAATACATATAGATAGGTTTTTTAAAATATCCAGCTCTCGGGATTGTTAATAAAGTAGCACAGCATCTAGAACATCGTATTTACTCTGCAAACAGAAGGAGCTCTGTGAGGGGCTGTCTTTTCTTTTAACTACCACTTTCAGAAGTAGAAATGTGCCCTACATGTTACACACATTACCTTTCTCCAACTGCTGCCCTATTTTCCTTTCTCCAAGTAGCTTTCATTACCAGAAAATATCTGATATGTTGCTTTTGGCTGTCTCCACCTGACCCAGTACCTGGAACTGTGCCTGGCCTAGAATAGGTACTCAGTAATAAATTTTGTTGAACCAAAAAATGAATGCACAGAGAGTACCGAGATCAGAACTCAGGGGCCAGGGGCCAGGAAGAGAACTCACAGATTCGGCGGGCTGGGGGCAGCAGGCATCCAGGTAGTGGGCTGGGCTGGGCAGAGGGAAGTCACAGGCTTCTGCACAGGTCCAGCAACAGTCTTGGGGCCTGGAGGCGCCTTGCTTCCTGCAGGGGGAGCTGCAGTCTGTGCAGCAGCCCTGGGCCTAAGAGAAGGCAGGGCTCAAGATCTGGGCCAGGCAGCAGGTAGGGAGGGAGAGCCAAGACTCAGTTTTGGGGAGAAGGGCAGGAGAAGGTTCAGCTGAGGACGAGAAGAGGATCTCCTGGTCCCACGAAAGGGACAGATGCGGGGACTAAATGGCAAAGGTGTCTCAGGGTAAGGGCCTACGAATGAGGGGAAAAATTGACCAGGTTCCTCCTCCCCCAGGCCCACCCTTCAGCCCCCACCAGGCCCCTCACCAGCAGGCAGTGCCTCGTCAGCAGCACTAGGCCCAGCAGCAACAAATAGATGCCCACAGCGAGGACGACAATGGCAGGGATGGGGAGCAGCAGGGAGGGGCTGCTGACGGGAGCCGGGGTTGGATTCCACGGGCTAGAGGAGGCCTGGACAGCACAGGAGGAAGGGGTGATGAGGAGATGTGGAGGGGCTGCAGGGACACAGAAATACCAGGAGGGACACGGGCGGTGGCTGGGAAAAGGGGAGGAACAGCCACCAGGTGGTGGGGAGAGAGTCAATAGGACTACACTGTCTTGTCCCCAAACCTGCCTTTTCTCTTGTCATCCCCATTTCAGCACCATCGAGGACCTGTTGGTCATTCTAGACTTTTCCAAGATTTATTGCTTTTGCTTTCAGAATGCCTCTCCAAACAGATCTATTGTCTCTGCTTCCACTGCGTTACTTTACCATCCCTCAGCCCACAGTGCTGGCCTCTAACTGTCTTGCAACCTGCAGTTGTGCCCCTTTCCACACCAGCTGTCCTGCATATCCTTCCCTCCCTTGCGGTCCATCAATGGCTCCCACCGACTCAGTCCAAACTTCTTATCTCAGCGACAAAGGCCTCAATCTGGCCCTGCCTACCTCTCCCTCTCCCCCATTACACTCCAGCCATACTGAAGTCCTAGCAGTTCCCCAAATGCCCTGGCCTCTCTCTCACGCCCTCGTCTCTGCCCATGCTGTTCCTTCTGCCTGGGATGCCTTTTCTTCTCTGTTGCTTGGCTAGCTCCTCATCTTGCCAGAGTGGGATGTGCCCTTCCATGGGAAGGCCGTCCCTGCAACTCTCTTTCTGTCTCACAGCTCTTGTCCTGAGCTGGAAGGGTCTATGTTGGGTAAAGAGTCCCCTCTCCAGTCCAGGCTCCAAGGCAGGCAAAGTCAGGGTGAGTGGAGGGCGCTGAGGGGGCCGCTCCAGAGAGGGGTAGGACTCACGTCCATTGGGCAGGACAGCGCCGGTCAGTCCAGGAGCTGCAGAGGAGAGAAAGTCCTGGGCCTCAGACACTGAGAGGGGCCATTGGGCTGGGATGCCCATTCTCCTCCTCCCATTTCCCGTCTGGGGAAACTGAGGCCCAACGACGGTCCCTGGTCCGGACAGCGAGGATGGGGGTTCGGGGATTCGGGGCAGCGCCTCGTTCGAAGGCCCCAGCCCGACCCTGGCCACACCCTACCGTTGTCCCCAAACGGGCTCCCTCCATCGACCTATCCCCATCACCTGCGCCCTCGGGGCCGCGGGCAGTTTACGGATTCCGCGCCTTGTTTGCTCCAATCGGCCGCAGCTGCTGCACCGCCCAGAAGCCTCCCGCTGCTTCTCGCCGTTGTCAAGGGGATCAGAGCGCCGCTACTACGGCGGCCGCCCAGACCCAAAACTCTTCTACGCGCCTCGCTTCCCTTTTCCCGTCTGTGGACGCCCGCTCTTGTTTTCAGTCCCTGTCCGCTAGGTTTTCCGGCAGTTACCGAGTAGAAATGGCGAGAGTTCCCGCCGCTACCCGCCTGGCTCGGATCCTCATCGTGTGCTGGGTCCTGCGGCGCTGCAGAAGCAAGACTGAACCCCCGGGCTACACCGCCAACTGGCTGTGTGACTTCGGCCAAGTCACTGCGCCTCACTGAGTCCATTTTCCCCTCTGTAAAACGGGAAAACGCCTGCCTCCCAGGGATATTGTAAAACTCAGAGCCACTTCTTAATTGTATAGAATTATCCTCAATAATTTTTCAACCTGACCCCCCACTCATTTTTATTGACAGTGCCCAAATTTAAGAGCCATCATCTGGTCTCTTCAACCTTCACATCATTATCAAAGTGATTTCCTCCCACCCACGTCAGATCTTGTGCCTTTTCTTTTCTTTTTTTAAAAATAAATTTGTTTATTTTATTTATTTATTTTTGGCTGCATTGGGTCTTCGTTGCTGCGCGTGGGCTTCCTCTGGTTGCAGTGAGCGGGGGCTACTCTTCGTTGCGCTGCGCGGGCTTCTCATTGCGGTGGCTTCTCTTGTTGCAGAGCACGGGCTCTAGGCATGCGGGCTTCAGTAGTTGTGGCACACAGGCTCAGTAGTTGTGGCTCGTGGGCTCTAGAGCGCAGGCTCAGTAGCTGTGGTGCACGGGCTTAGTTGCTCCGCGGCATGTGGGTTCTTCCCGGACCAGAGCTCGAACCCGTGTCCCCTGCATTGGCAGGCGGATTATTATTATTTTTTTGAATTTTATTTTATTTATTTTTTTATACAGCAGGTTCTTATCAGTCATCAATTTTATACACATCAGTGTATACATGTCAATCCCAATCGCCCAATTCAGCGCACCACCATCCCCACCCCACCCCCACGGCTTTCCCCCCTTGGTGTCCATACGTTTGTTCTCTACATCTGTGTCTCAACTTCTGCCCTGCAAACCGGTTCATCTGTACCATTTTTCTAGGTTCCACATACATGCGTTAATATACGATATTTGTTTTTCTCTTTCTGACTTACTTCACTCTGTATGACAGTCTCTAGATCCATCCACGTCTCAACAAATGACTCAATTTCGTTCCTTTCTATGGCTGAGTAATATTCCATTGTATATATGTACCACATCTTTATCCATTCATCTGTCGATGGGCATTTAGGCTGCTTCCATGACCTGGCTATTGTAAATAGTGCTGCAATGAACATTGGGGTGCATGTGTCTTTTTGAATTATGGTTTTCTCTGGTTATATGCCCAGTAGTGGGGTTGCTGGATCATATGGTAATTCTATTTTTAGTTTTTTAAGGAACCTCCATACTGTTCTCCATAGTGGCTGTATCAATTTACATTCCCACCAACAGTGCAAGAGGGTTCCCTCTTCTCCACACCCTCTCCAGCATTTGTTGTTTGTAGATTTTCTGATGATGCCCATTCTAACTGGTGTGAGGTGATACCTCATTGTAGTTTTGATTTGCATTTCTCTAATAATTAGTGATGTTGAGCAGCTTTTCATGTGCTTCTTGGCCATCTGTATGTCTTCTTTGGAGAAATGTCTATTTAGGTCTTCTGCCCATTTTTGGATTGGGTTGTTTGTTTCTTTACTATTGAGCTGCATGAGCTGTTTATATATTTTGGAGATTAATCCTTTGTCCATTGATTCGTTTGCAAATATTTTCTCCCACTCTGAGGGTTGTCTTTTCGTCTTATGGTTTCCTTTGCTATGCAAAAGCTTTTAAGTTTCATTAGGTCCCATTTGTTTATTTTTGTTTTTATTTCCATTACTCTAGGAGGTGGATCAAAAAAGATCTTGCTGCGATTTATGTCAAAGAGTGTTCTTCCTATGTTTTCCTCTAAGAATTTTATAGTGTCTGGTCTTACGTTTAGGTCTCAAATCCATTTTGAGTTTATTTTTGTGTATGGTGTTAGGGAATGTTCTAATTTCATTCTTTTACATGTAGCTGTCCAGTTTTCCCAGCACCACTTATTGAAGAGGCTGTCTTTTCTCCATTGTATATCCTTGCCTCCTTTGTCATAGATTAGTTGACCATAGGCGCGTGGGTTTATCTCTGGGCTTTCTATCTTGTTCCATTGATCTATGTTTCTGTTTTTGTGCCAGTACCATATTGTCTTGATTACTGTAGCTTTGTAGTATAGTCTGAAGTCAGGGAGTCTGATTCCTCCAGCTCCGTTTTTTTCCGTCCAGACTGCTTTGGCTATTTGGGGTCTTTTGTGTCTCCATACAAATTTTAAGATTTTTTTGTTCTAGTTCCGTAAAAAATGCCATTGGTAATTTGATAGGGATTGCATTGAATCTGTAGATTGCTTTGGGTAGTATAGTCATTTTCACAATATTAATTCTTCCAATCTAAGAACATGGTGTATCTCTCCATCTGTTGGTATCATCTTTAATTTCTTTCATCAGTGTCTTATAGTTTTCTGCATACAGTTCTCTTGTCTCCCTAGGTAGGTTTATTCCTAGGTATTTTATTCTTTTTTGTTGCAATGGTAAATGGGAGTGTTTCCTTTATTTCTCTTTCCGATCTTTTGTTGTTAGTGTATAGGAATGCAAGAGATTTCTGTGCATTAATTTTGTATCCTGCAACTTTACCAAATTCATTGATTAGCACTAGTAGTTTTCTGGTGGCATTTTTAGGATTCTCTATGTATAGTATCATGTCATCTGCAAACAGTGACAGTTTTACTTCTTCTTTTCCAATTTGTATTCCTTTTATTTCTTTTTCTTCTCTGATTGCCGTGGCTAGGACTTCCAAAACTATGTTGAATAATAGTGGTGAGAGTGGACATCCTTGTCTCGTTCCTGATCTTAGAGGAAATGCTTTCAGTTTTTCACCATTGAGAATGATGTTTGCTGTGGGTTTGTCGTATATGGCCTTTATTATGTTGAGGTAGCTTCCCTCTATGCCCACTTTCTGAAGAGTTTTTATCATAAATGGGTGTTGAATTTTGTCAAAAGCTTTTTCTGCATCTATTGAAATGATCATATGGTTTTTATTCTTCCATTTGTTAATATGGTGTATCACATTGATTGATTTGCATATATTGAAGAATCCTTGCATCCCTGGGATAAATCCCACTTGATCGTGGTGTATGATCCTTTTAATGTGTTGTTGGATTCTGTTTGCTAGTATTTTGTTGAGGATTTTTGCATCTATATTCATCAGTGATATTGGTCTGTAATTTTCTTTTTTTGTAGTATCTTTGTCTGGTTTTGGTATCAGGGTGATGGTTGCCTCATAGAATGAGTTTGGGAGTGTTCCTTCCTCTGCAATTTTTTGGAAGAGTTTGAGAAGGATGGGCAGGCGGATTCTTAACTACTGCGCCACCAGGGAAGCCCAGATCTCGTGCCCTTTCAATTTTTCACCCCCCGCAAAGGGCTCCCCGCTGACTCCAGGATAAAGCCCAAATGCTTTAGTTGACTGTCCACACCATCCACCCTAGGCCTATCTTTGGTTTATTCATTCACAATGTATCCCACAGCGTGTCAAGCATTGCTCTAGGCTCTGGGACTCTAGCAGAGACTAAGGCAGACAAATTTCCTGCCCTCGTGTTGCTTATATTCCACTGGGGGAAGAGGATCGATAATATGTAAACAGATAAGATCCTTTTGTGCCCCATCAGCTCATTCAAGTTTCCACCGTAGGATCTGTTCAAGGTTCCTGAACCAGTGCATAGGGTTTCACAGCTGCTGTTCCCTCTGAGTAGAACACCCTTCCCCTATCTCTCCCCACTGCCTCCACCCCAACTAACACCTTCCTCATCCTTTGAGCCACTGCTCAGTTTTGCCTCAGGGTGGTATTCCTGCCTGCCTTAGGCAGAGGTGACTGCTTTGGGCACCATATACATACAGCTGTTCTAGCACTTCTCACAAGGTAGTTAAATTCTCCATTTCACTGCCTGGCTCCCCAATTAGACCACAAGTGCCTGGGTCTAAATCGTCTCCATATCCCAAGCCCTAGCAGTTAGCCTGGCCTTGAGGGGGCCTCCACTGAGTACTTACTGATTCTATGAATGAATAGAATCCAACCAATGAAGTAATGTTATCCAGATGCCCTGGTTCCCTTGGCTCTTAAGGCACTCCGACCTCCCACTTTCATTCCTGACCTGTTTGGTTCTCCACACCCATGCTTGTACACACGATTGTGCACACGCACGCACACACACGCACACTCAAGTAAGCACACCTCCCCCACAGATGCCTCAGACTTCATCCATGACTTCTGCATTCTGGCATGTTCCCCTGAAAGCAACACTGTACACCTGCTTCTGTCCACATTCTCCACCCCGATGTACCTCACCACAGCTGCTTCCCCAGGGATTTTCTGCACCATGAGGCAGCCACAGAAACTGCCAAGGTCTGTGTCCCTGGTTCCCAAATCTCTCCTCTCCCCTTCAGCCACACTGAGAGGGTCCCAGCCACATTCTCTGCCACCCCAGCCCTCTCAGAGGGGGCTTCAAGCCCAGAAAACAGGAGTCTAGCTGTCCCCAGTGACACCTCTGTTGAGTCTAAGTCTGGGTCAGACTGCCTGCTTAGGGCTGTCCTGTTGTCTGCCCCTATCGTCGCAGAATCCTGAGACCCAAGATGACACCAGTTCCCACCTCAGCCCCAGGAAAGGCTTCAAGTGACACATGGCCCCTCCCTCTCTTCAGCTCCTGCCAACGGAGAGACATCAGCCTTGGCAAGACCTCTGGACACGTCCAGGGCCTGCAGTGGCCAGACTCACCACAGGTGGTATTCTGTTCCTGCCACGGGTGCATACATTATGCAGGAGGGTGGACAGGGCACCAGGTCTGCTCACTGCAAGGCAAGCCAGTAGGAGGGGTGATGTATGCGCCCCACTTTGCCAGGGCCCCACTTCTACCCACATCACACCATTTGTTGGAGGCAGGGAGAAACTGACTTCACAATAGCTGAATAGCCATAAGATCTCCCTTTTTCTAAAGTTCAAAGCTGGTGATGTCAGATATTCTCACCTGTAGTTTTACACTGCCCCTGGGAAAGAGAGTAAAAGATGATGTCCTAATCGTCATGGGGTGGGTGGGAGGCCTGAGATGCAGAGAAAACCAAGAAGATGCAAGACACCTCTGCAGACCTGGGCTTGGATGTGGGAAGGCAACCTGGCAGTTCTGATTTTGATCTGACACTTTCAACCCCCTCCCATGGACATCAGATAATATTGCCTCCCAGAGACAATGAGGGGTTCACCAGCCTCCTTATTATGAAAATGACAGGCCTAGGCTTAGATAATTACTTCTTATCCCTGGGGGAATAAGAAGCTGAGCTGAGATGAGCATCAGTAGAAGCCTCTTCACCGACTTTATCTTTTTTTTTTTTTAACATCTTTATTGGAGTATAATTGCTCTACAATGTTGTGTTAGTTTCTGCTTTATAACAAAGTGAATTAGCTATACATATACATATATCCCCATATCTCCTCCCTCTTGCGTCTGCCTCCCACCCTCCCTATCCCACCCCTCTAGTTGGTCACAAAGCACCGAGCTGATCTCCCTGTCCCATGCAGCTGCTTTCCACTAGCTATCTATTTTACATTTGGTAGTGTATATATGTCCATGCCACTCTCTCACTTAGTCCCAGCTTCCCCTTCCCCCTCCCTGTGTCCTCAAGTCCATTCTCTACATCTGCGTCTTTATTCCTGTCCTGCCCCTAGGTTCTTCAGAACCTTTTTTTTTTTTTTTTTGGATTCCATATATACGTGTTAGCATATGGTATTTGTTTTTCTCTTTCTGACTTACTTCACTCTGTATGACAGACTCTAGGTCCATCCACCTCACTACAAATAACTCAGTTTTGTTTCTTTTTATGGCGGAGTAATATTCCATTGTATATATGTGCCACATCTTCTTTATCCATTCATCTGTCGATGGACACTTAGGTTGCTTCCTTGTCCTGGCTACTGTAAATAGTGCTGCAATGAGCATTGTGGTACATGACTCTTTTTGAATTATGGTTTTCTCAGGGTACATGCCCAGTAGTGGGACTGCTGGGTCTTATGGTAGTTCTATTTTTAGTTTTTTAAGGAACCTCCATACTGTTCTCCATAGTGGCTGTATCAATTCACATTCCCACCAACAGTGCAAGAGGATTCCCTTTTCTCCACACCCTCTCCAGCATTTATTGTTTGTAGATTTTTTGATGATGGCCATTCTGACCAGTGTGAGGTGATACCTCATTGTAGTTTTGATTTGCATTTCTCTAATGATTAGTGATGTTGAGCATCCTTTCATGTGTTTGTTGGCAATCTGTATATCTTCTTTGGAGAAATGTCTATTTAGGTCTTCTGCCCATTTTTGGATTGGGTTGTTTGTTTTTTTGATATTGAGCTGCATGAACTGCTTGTATATTTTGGAGATTAATCCTTTGTCAGTTGCTTCATTTGCAAATATTTTCTCCCATTCTGAGGGTTGTCTTTTCGTCTTATGGTTTCTTTTGCTGTGCAAAAGCTTTTAAGTTTCATTAGGTCCCACTTGTTTATTTTTGCTTTTATTTCCATTTCTCTAGGAGGTGGGTCAAAAAGGGCCTTGCTGTGATTTATGTCATAGAGTGTTCTGCCTATGTTTTCCTCTAAGAGTTTTATAGTGTCTGGCCTTACATTTAGGTCTTTAATCCATTTTGAATTTATTTTTGTGTATGGTGTTAGGGAGTGTTCTAATTTCATTCTTTTACATGTAGCTGTCCAGTTTTCCCAGCACCACTTATTGAAGAGGCTGTCTTTTCTCCACTGTATATTCTTGCCTCCTTTATCAAAGATAAGGTGACCATATGTGCATGGGTTTATCTCTGGGCTTTCTATCCTGTTCCATTGATCTATATTTCTGCTTTTTTGCCAGTACCATACTGTATTGATTACTGTAGCTTTGTAGTATAGTCTGAAGTCAGGGAGCCTGATTCCTCCAGCTCTGTTTTTCTTTCTCAAGATTTCTTTGGCTATTCGGGGTCTTTTGTGTTTCCATACAAATTGTGAAATTTTTTGTTCTAGTTCTGTGAAAAATGCCATTGGTAGTTTGATAAGGATTGCATTGAATCTGTAGATTGCTTTGGGTAGTATAGTCATTTTCACAATGTTGATTCTTCCAATCCAAGAACATGGTATATCTCTCCATCTGTTTGTATCATCTTTAATTTCTTTCATCAGTGCACAGACTTTATCTTATTTCATCCTAACAGTAGACCTCAGTGGCAGAAACCATCATTTTCACTTTACAGATAGAAATGAATTAGGACCTCATTGAAAAGGAATTTTAGAACCAGGCAAGATCTAGGTTTGAATTCTAGTTCTGCCACCGTGTGTCTGTGTGACCTTGGGCAAGTCGGCTGACCTCCCTGAACCTAAGTTTTCACCTGGAAAGTAAGGATTACATAAGAGACTGGCAGGGCTCATTGTGATGATTAGAGGAAATGTATGTAGAGCAGTTGGCACAGAACGGGGGTCATTAAAAAATAGAACAACATGGGACGTCCCTGGTGGTCCAGTGGCTGACTCCACACTCCCAATGCAGGGGGTCCGGGTTTGATCCCTGGTCAGGGAACTAGATCCCATATGCCACAACTAAGAGTTCGCATGCCGCAACTAAAGATCCTGCATGCTGCAGCTAAAGAGACCACATGCCACAATGAAGATCCCACGAGCTGCAACTAAGACCCAGTGCAGAAAAATAAATAAATATTTTTAAAAAATAAAATATAGGACAACAAGAACTATTAATGACTGTCACAATGAATATTTACAATGTGCCACATAGGAACTGTGTTCACATACATCTCATTCAGTCATCCCACAGTCCTATGTAGAGGTACTGCTTTTGTCCCTATTTTATAGATAAGAAGCCTGAGGCTCAGAGGAGCTAAATTACTCGCACAAATTCTTCTGGCTAATGAGTAACAGAACTAAGATTTAAGTCCAGGCAATGGGACTTTGTGTGTATTCAGCTGAAGCTCAGAGAGGTTCTGACACTTGATCAAGGTCACACAGACAACGTATGGGAGAAAAAGGGTCTGGACGCTTCGTTTTCTCACTCCAACTCACCTGTTGTGCCCCCTCGCCCTTTTCTATTGTAGAGATGAAGGGTGCGACTGAACTTGCCTGGAACCTAACACTAAATAATAAATGATCTGGCGCACTGTCCAGGACACACCCCAGAGCACGGGGAGGGGGAATTGGACCCTTCCCTGGGTATCATGTGGGAAACAGGCCACTTCTGGCTGTTTATCGTTTACTTATTCACAGGCTTCGATGATATCACACCTGCACACCTCCGCAGGGCCGCGGCGGCACAGCACACAGGTAAAGAGGATGCGCAAGATAGCATTTGGACCTAACGGAGGCTGAAGGAGCAGGAAAGGTAAACTCCAGGCCCGGGGTGAATTGTGTGACAGGTCTGTGAGGTCCACTTGGGGGTGAGAGACCCACCTGGGAAGCCAGGCTGGAGCGGGAAAGCAGCGGCCGAAGTCGTGGGAGCTTGGACGGGCACTGGGGCAGCACCACCCCACGCTGCCCATCTCCACGCGGGCGCTGCCGGCTGCCTTCCAGAGGCGCGTGTAGCCAGGGGCTGCACCCACACGCCAGAACTGGCTGGCATCTCCCTTCCTCCGCGGGATGTTCAGACACTCCTAGAACGCCCAGACAAGGGACCACGGTGTGTGGAATGCATCCCATCTTGGGTTTATTTTAGGTGGTACAGCCATTAGCAAGAAAGCGCTGCGCGCGCACGCGCATGGACACACACACACACACACACACACACACACACACACACACACACCCCTGAAAGCCAGTCTCTTTCCAATTCCCTTTCAACGCTTCTGATTATTCCAGGACAAAGTCTCATTGCGCTGCCAGAAGCCCTTTGACACCTCTCTATCCATGCTTCTCTTGTCTTGTCTTTAACAAAGAGAGAGAGGGCGGCCTCCAGCTCAGAATTCCGAGCACATGCTAATATCTAGTGAGAATGTAAGAACAAGTTTTTTTCATTTTATTTTTTGTTACCTTCTATTTACAACAAATGATACTGGTTTTCTATTTTCCGTACTGATAAAAAGTTTCCTTTTTACATGGTTAAAAGCACGTACTCTGGAACTCATACTATTAGGTTCAAATCCCAGCTCTGCCACTTACTACCCGTATGACCTTGGGCAAGTCACACAACCTCTCTGTGCCTCGATTCCCTCAACCGGAAAGAGAAAGTAATAATAGCATCTCCCTCTTGGGTTATTGTGAGGATTACATTAATTAATGTATGTGAGAAGGGTAGATTGGTGCCTGACACCTAGTATATGCTGTAAAAATGTCTCCTATTATCAGCTCAAATAGGGGGGAAAAAAACCCTGAGGTTTAGAGAACACTTCTTTGGACCAATTCCGCCATTTTCCATGTGAGGGAACGAAACTTTGGAGAAGATAATTAAGCAGCTGAGCTAGGATCTGGTAGGTCTCTGGATTTCCAATCCATTTACCAGCCATTTCAATCTTCAGTAATTAATATAACCTCTCAACCTCAGCTTATTCATTGCAGAATGGGACTAATACTATTTCATTGGATGTTGGGATGCTGTGTGTAAAGGTGGCTCAGAAAATGAGTTGGTATGATGTCTCCCGTGCATTCTCAACAGGGGTAATAGCACCCCCCAGGAGGGCAGAAATTGGTTCTTGGCGGGTGAAAAATATCTTTTAGATATACAAAGCACAGACATATAGTATATAAGTTCATGAGAAATGGTGATTAGGAAACAAAATGTCTAAGAAAGGCTTGGGGAGCAATAGTTAAAAAGAAGTTGAGGGACTTCCCTGGTGGCGTAGTGGTTAAGAATCCGCCTGCCAATGCAGGGGACACGGGTTCGAGCCCTGGTCCGGGAAGATCCCACATGCCGCGGAGCAACTAAGCCCGTGCGCCACAACTACTGAGCCTGCGCTCTAAAGCCCACGTGCCACAACTACTGAAGCCCGTCCGCCCAGAGCCCGTGCTCCTCAACAAGAGAAGCCACCGCAATGAGAAGCCCGTGCACCACAAAGGAGAGTAGCCCCCGCTCGCCGCAACTAGAGAAAGCCCGCGCGCAGCAACGAAGACCCAACGCAGCCAAATACAAATAAATAAAATAAATTTATTAAAAAAATAAAGAAGTTGAGAAATACTGCTCTTAACCAAGATTTTTCCAACTTGGGTTGATACTCATAAGTGGATTATGAAATCGGCTTAATGGGTCATGATAAGCATTTGGGGAGGAAAAATGATAAAGGGGAACAACGATATAGTACGGTGTGCGCTGCACAAAATCAGGATCAGAAAGTATCGTGAGAAAGTTTCAGTTCAGTTTGGCATGTGCATGCCTGTGCTGAGTCATGAAATAAAAGTCTCTCTTGAGGCTCACTGTAAAAAAATGGTGCAAGCCATTTCTCTAAACCACAATTTTCTTTTTCTCCCCTCATTATTTATCTCTCAGACAAGCCCATGCAGCCTCAAACTATTTTACTCTGAACAGGAAGAACCTGATAAGGAAAGAAAGAAATGTAGAAGAGAGTGTCCAGATTCCAGTAAAACTAGGGCCTGACCTTCACCAGCTCATGGCCAAGGACTCTTCCCTTCCTCATTCTCTGTTCCAGGGTAAGCCACAGCTACAGAGGAAAATGACTGACCCTCAGCACCAGAGGGACCTCCCCTCTTATTCCTCCCTCTTCCTCCCCTTTCCTCCCCTCCTCTCTGCTCCCAACGTGAAAGGCAGCAGTCATGTTGACCCGAGTCTGAGTCCTAGCTCTGCCATTTACTCTGCAATCCCAGGACAAGTCATTTAATTTCTCTGATCCTCAGTCTTCTCAGCTATGAAGTGAGGAACTTATTCGTAAGATTGCAGTGGTGCTTAAATGAGAGAAGGTAGAGAAAGTATATTAGTATTTTAGTGCCTTGTATACTGCAGGTGCTCATGATAATAGCAGCTAACAGGGCCTGAACGCTGTGTGAAGAAGTTTATCCATGTTATCTCTATTTCATCCTCTAAATGAGCTTACACAGGAGTAGGGAAGGTAACAGGGCAGACTCCAGTCAGGCTGCCTAGTTTCAAACCTCAGTTCAGTATCTTTTCACATGTTTAAGGGCTGTCTATAGTTCTTTCTTTCTGACTGCATTGTCTGCGTTTTAAAAAGGTGCTTTCCGGGCTTCCCTGGTGGTGCAGTGGTTGAGAATCTGCCTGCCAATGCAGGGGACACGGGTTCAAGCCCTGGTCTGGGAAGATCCCACATGCCACGGAGCAACTGGGCCCGTGAGCCACAGTTACTGAGCCTGCGCGTCTGGAGCCTGTGCTCCGCAACAAGAGAGGCCGCGATGGTGAGAGGCCCACGCACCGCGATGAAGAGTGGTCCCCACTTGCCGCAACTAGAGAAAGCCCTCGCACAGAAACAAAGACCCAACAGTCATAAATAAATAAATAAATAAAAGACCGTGAATTTCAAAAAAAAAAATTAAAAAAAAAAAAAGGTGCTTTCCTCGTAACCCCACATAATGACTTCGGCTTACATCATATTGGCCACACCTCTAACTACCAGGGAGGCTGGGAAATATAGTTTTTTAAGTAGGCGCATTTCAGTCTCCAGCAAAATAAAGAAGGTGATAAGGACGATACTGGTTAGGCAACCAGAGTCCTCGTCTTCAACAGTCTTATCTCGCTCTTGATTTAACCTTGAATTTAATTTTCAAAGGCCTATCCAGAGGGGGGAAAATGGAGGAAACAAGTAAGAACAGTTAACAGAGATAAGCTCTGAAAATGTGGCTGACGTGTCTAAATTGTAGTCAATAATGTTTCGTTTCTTTTTTTTTTTCTGAACCATTCAGTTTCTTTAGGAAATGAGTTTATGAGTTTTCTATATCTGTTTAATATTAGAGAGACCAATACAGTCAGAAAATAGGGTTGAAAAAAATCCCACCTCATTAATTCCCTGACTGTGTAACCTTGGACAAGGTACCAAACGTCTCCGTGCCTCTGTTTTCTCATCTGTAAAATGGGTACAATAATAATCCCCATTAACAAAGTTGTTTTGAGGAAATGACGATATTTTTGAGCCCTCGTATCAGTGTCCGGCCCATAGTAAATGCTATATAGTTAGCATTTAATGAGTTGGCATTATTATTATCCCAACTTCACAGATGAAAGAATTGAGGCCCACAGAGACTGGCCAACCATCGCTCAGGGAATGGAAGAGCCTAAGATGGTTTAGCATTTAAAAAATTCCAGGGCAGGGGCTTCCCTGGTGGCGCAGTGGTTGAGAATCTGCCTGCTAATGCAGGGGACATGGGTTCGAGCCCTGGTCTGGGAAGATCCCACATGCCGCGGAGCAACTAGGCCCGTGAGCCACAATTACTGAGCCTGTGCGTCTGGAGCCTGTGCTCCGCAACAAGAGAGGCCGCCACAGTGAGAGGCCCGCGCACCGCGATGAAGAGTGGCCCCCGCTTGCCGCAACTGGAGAAAGCCCTCACACAGAAACGAAGACCCAACACAGCCATAAATTAATTAATTAATTAATTAATTTAAAAAATTCCAGGGCAGGGCCTTCCCTGGTGGCGCAGTGGTTGAGAATCTGCCGGCTAATGCAGGGGACACGGGTTCGAGCCCTGGTCTGGGAAGATCCCACATGCCGCAGAGCAGCTGGGCCCATGAGCCACAATTACTGAACCTGCGCGTCTGGAGCCTGTGCTCCGCAACAAGAGAGGCCGCGATAGTGAGAGGCCCGCGCACCGCGATGAAGAGTGGCCCCCCCCCTGCCACAACTAGAGAAAGCCCTCGCACAGAAACGAAGACCCAACACAGCCAAAAATAAATAAATTAATTAATTAAAAAAAAAAATTCCGACTGAGCTCTGACCGCCACAGCAACAGTCAGCTCTACCCACCACCAGAGCCTCCCATCAAGCCTCTTAGATAGCCTCAACCACCAGAGGGCAGACAACAGAAGCAAGAAAAACTATAATCCTGCAGCCTGTGGACCAAAAACCACAGTTACAGAAAGATAGAGAAGATGAAAAGGCAGAGGGCTATGTACCAGATGAAGGAACAAGAAAAAACCCCAGAAAAACAACTAAATGAAGTGGAGATAGGCAACCTTCCAGAAAAAGAATTCAGAATAATGATAGTGAAGATGATCCAGGACCTTGAAATAAGAATGGAGGCAAAGATTGAGAAGATGCAAGAAATGATTAACAAAGACCTAGAAGAATTAAAGAACAAACAAACAGAGATGACCAATACAATAACTGAAATGAAAACTACACTAGAAGGAATCAATAGCAGAATAACTGAGGCAGAAGAACGGATAAGTGACCTGGAAGACAGAATGATGGAATTCACTGCTGCGGAACAGACTAAAGAAAAAAGAATGAAAAGAAATGAAGACAGCCTAAGAGACCTCTGGGACAACATTAAACGCAACAACATTCGCATTATAGGGGTCCCAGAAGGAGAAGAGAGAGAGAAAGGACCAGAGAAAATATTTGAAGAGATTATAGTCGAAAACTTCCCTAACATGGGAAAGGAAATAGCCACCCAAGTCCAGGAAGCGCAGAGAGTCCCATACAGGATAAACCCAAGGAGAAACACGCCGAGACACATAGTAATCAAAGTGGCAAAAATTAAAGACAAAGAAAACTTATTGAAAGCAGCAAGGGAAAAACGACAAATAACATACAAGGGAACTCCCATAAGGTTAACAGCTGATTTCTCAGCAGAAACTCTACAAGCCAGAAGGGAGTGGCATGATATACTTAAAGTGATGAAAGGGAAGAACCTACAACCAAGATTACTCTACCCGGCAAGGATCTCATTTAGATTTGATGGAGAAATCAAAAGCTTTACAGACAAGCAAAAGCTAAGAGAATTCAGCACCACCAAACCAGCTCTACAACAAATGCTAAAGGAACTTCTCTAAGTGGGAAACACAAGAGAAGAAAAGGACCTACAAAAACAAACCCAAAACAATTAAGAAAATGGTCATAGGAACATACATATCGATTATTACCTTAAACGTGAATGGATTAAATGCCCCAACCAAAAGACATAGACTGGCTGAATGGATACAAAAACAAGACCCATATATATGCTGTCTACAAGAGACCCACTTTAGACCTAGGGACACATACAGACTGAAAGTGAGGGGATGGAAAAAGATATTCCATGCAAATGGAAATCAAAAGAAAGCTGGAGTAGCTATACTCATATCAGATAAAATAGACTTTAAAATAAAGAATGTTACAAGAGACAAGGAAGGACACTACATAATGATCCAGGGATCAATCCAAGAAGAAGATATAACAATTATAAATATATATGCACCCAACATAGGAGCACCTCAATACATAAGGCAACTGCTAACAGCTATAAAAGAGGAAATCGACAGTAACACAATAATAGTGGGGGACTTTAACACCTCACTTACACCAATGGACAGATCATCCAAAATGAAAATAAATAAGGAAACAGAAGCTTTAAATGACACAATAGACCAGATAGATTTAATTGATATATATCGGACATTCCATCCAAAAACAGCAGATTACACGTTCTTCTCAAGTGCGCACGGAACATTCTCCAAGATAGATCACATCTTGGGTCACAAATCAAGCCTCAGTAAATTTAAGAAAATTGAAATCATATCAAGCATCTTTTCTGACCACAACGCTATGAGATTAGAAATGAATTACAGGGAAAAAAACGTAAAAAGGACAAACACATGGAGGCTAAACAATACGTTACTAAATAACCAAGAGATCACTGAAGAAATCAAAGAGGAAATCAAAAAATACCTAGAGACAAATGACAATGAAAACACGACGACCCAAAACCTATGGGATGCAGCGAAAGCAGTTCTAAGAGGGAAGTTTATAGCTATACAAGCCTACCTAAAGAAACAAGAAAAAGCTCAAGTAAACAATCTAACCCTACACCTCAAGAAACTAGAGAAAGAAGAACAAACAAAACCCAAAGTTAGCAGAAGGAAAGAAATCATAAAGATCAGAGCAGAAATAAATGAAATAGAAACAAAGAAAACAATAGCAAAGATCAATAAAACTAAAAGTTGGTTCTTTGAGAAGATAAACAAAATTGATAAGCCATTAGCCAGACTCATCAAGAAAAAGAGGGAGAGGACTCAAATCAATAAAATCAGAAATGAAAAAGGAGAAGTTACAACAGACACCGCAGAAATACAAAGCATCCTAAGAGACTACTACAAGCAACTTTATGCCAATAAAATGGACAACCTGGAAGAAATGGACAAATTCTTAGAAAGGTATAACCTTCCAAGACTGAACCAGGAAGAAATAGAAAATATGAACAGACCAATCACAAGTAATGAAATTGAAACTGTGATTAAAAATCTTCCAACAAACAAAAGTCCAGGACCAGATGGCTTCACAGGTGAATTCTATCAAACATTTAGAGAAGAGCTAACACCCATCCTTCTCAAACTCTTCCAAAAAATTGCAGAGGAAGGAACACTCCCAAACTCATTCTATGAGGCCACCATCACCCTGATACCAAAACCAGACAAAGACACTACAAAAAAAGAAAATTACAGACCAATATCACTGATGAATTTAGATGCAAAAATCCTCAACAAAATACTAGCAAACAGAATCCAACAACACATTAAAAGGATCATACACCACGATCAAGTGGGATTTATCCCAGGGATGCAAGGATTCTTCAATATACGCAAATCAATCAATGTGATACACCATATTAACAAATGGAAGAATAAAAACCATATGATCATCTCAATAGATGCAGAAAAAGCTTTTGACAAAATTCAACACCCATTTCTGATAAAAACTCTCCAGAAAGTGGGCATAGAGGGAACCTACCTCAACATAATAAAGGCCATATATGACAAACCCACAGCAAACATCATTCTCAATGGTGAAAAACTGAAAGCATTTCCTCTAAGATCAGGAACGAGACAAGGATGTCCACTCTCACCACTATTATTCAACATAGTTTTGGAAGTCCTAGCCACGGCAATCAGAGAAGAAAAAGAAATAAAAGGAATACAAATTGGAAAAGAAGAAGTAAAACTGTCACTGTTTGCGGATGACATGATACTATACATAGAGAATCCTAAAACTGCCACCAGAAAACTGCTAGAGCTAATTAATGAATATGGTAAAGTTGCAGGATACAAAATTAATGCACAGAAATCTCTTGCATTCCTATACACTAATGATGAAAAATCTGAAAGAGAAATTATGGAAACACTCCCATTTACCATTACAACAAAAAGAATAAAATACCTAGGAATAAACCTACCTAGGGAGACAAAAGACCTGTATGCAGAAAACTATAAGACACTGATGAAAGAAATTAAAGATGATACCAACAGATGGAGAGATATACCATGTTCTTGGATTGGAAGAATCAACATTGTGAAAATGAGTATACTACCCAAAGCAATCTACAGATTCAATGCAATCCCTATCAAATTACCAATGGCATTTTTTACGGAGCTAGAACAAATCATCTTAAAATTTGTATGGAGACACAAAAGACCCCGAATAGGCAAAGCAGTCTTGAGGCAAAAAAGTGGAGCTGGAGGAATCAGACTCCCTGACTTCAGACTATACTACAAAGCTACAGTAATCAAGACAATATGGTACTGGCACAAAAACAGAAACATAGATCAATGGAACAAGATAGAAAGCCCAGAGATTAACCCACGCACCTATGGTCAACTAATCTATGACAAAGGAGGCAAAGATATACAATGGAGAAAAGACAGTCTCTTCAATAAGTGGTGCTGGGAAAACTGGACAGCTACATGTAAAAGAATGAAATTAGAATACTCCCTAACACCATACACAAAAATAAACTCAAAATGGATTAGAGACCTAAATATAAGACTGGACACTATAAAACTCTTAGAGGAAAACATAGGAAGAACACTCTTTGACATAAATCACAGCAAGATCTTTTTTGATCCACCTCCTAGAGTAATGGAAATAAAAACAAAAATAAACAAGTGGGACCTAATGAAACTTCAAAGCTTTTGCACAGCAAAGGAAACCATAAACAAGACGAAAAGACAACCCTCAGAATGGGAGAAAATATTTGCAAATGAATCAACGGACAAAGGATTAATCTCCAAAATATATAAACAGCTCATTCAGCTCAATATCAAAGAAACAAACACCCCAATCCAAAAATGGGCAGAAGACCTAAATAGACATTTCTCCAAAGAAGACATACAGACGGCCACGAAGCACATGAAAAGATGCTCAACATCACTAATTATTAGAGAAATGCAAATCAAAACTACAATGAGGTATCACCTCACTCCTGTTAGAATGGGCATCATCAGAAAATCTACAAACAACAAATGCTGGAGAGGGTGTGGTGAAAAGGGAACCCTCTTGCACTGTTGGTGGGAATGGAAATTGATACAGCCACTATGGAGAACAATATGGAGGTTCCTTAAAAAACTAAAAATAGAATTACCATATGACCCAGCAATCCCACTACTGGGCATATACCCAGAGAAAACCGTAATTCAAAAAGACACATGCACCCGAATGTTCATTGCAGCACTATTTACAATAGCCAGGTCATGGAAGCAACCTAAATGCCCATCAACAGACGAATGGATAAAGAAGTTGTGGTACATATATACAATGGAATATTACTCAGCCATAAAAAGGAACGAAATTGAGTCATTTGTTGAGACGTGGATGGATCTAGAGACTATCATACAGAGTGAAGTAAGTCAGAAAGAGAAAAACAAATATCGTATATTAATGCATGTATGCGGAACCTAGAAAAATGGTACAGATGAACCGGTTTGCAGGGCAGAAGTTGAGACACAGATGTAGAGAACAAACGTATGGACACCAAGGGGGGAAAGCCGTGGGGGTGGGGTGGGGATGGTGGTGTGCTGAATTGGGCGATTGGGATTGACATGTATACACTGATGTGTATAAAACTGATGCCTAATAAGAACCTGCAGTATAAAAAAACAAACAAAACAACTAATACTAAACTTTCATTGGGTTATTTGTATGGAAATATGTTAATATAAATGTTTCAGACATTACATGAAATTTCTAAAAATCTTATATTTGTATTTGTATGGAAATATGTATGGAAATATGTCAATATAAATGTTTCAGACATTACATGAAATTTCTAAAAATCATATTTGTATTTGTATGGAAATATGTATGGAAATATGTTAATATAAATGTTTCAGACATTACATGAAATTTCTAAAAATCATATTTGTATTTGTATGGAAATATGTATGGAAATATGTTAATATAAATGTTTCAGACATTACATGAAATTTCTAAAAATCTTATATGTTCTGGTATAATGTTATAAGTAATAATCCTAGTTATTACTTTAAAATGTATATCTCAGAAATAACTAATTTTCTTGTCAACTGCATTATTATGAACTGTCATCAAATCTTTAACCGTGGTCATTTTTAAGTCTTTTGTCATTTACAGACAGTTCTGGGTGTACTCTAAAAAAAAAAAAAAAAAAAAAAAAAAAATTCCAGGGCATCCCCTAGCGGTCCAGTGGTTAAGACGCCGCACTTCCACACATTAGAAGAGTATGCCTGGAGGACGCGTACCTGTGTAAATGCCCATGATCCATATAAGGGCATTCCCAACCCCTCAGAAGGCTCCCTGGGGTCTCCTCTCCGTCAACACCTCCTCCAAGTTAAATGCTGTTCTGATTTTTCACAGAAGATATTTTGCCTGTTTTGAACGTCGTCCAAATGGAGCCATACAGTATGTTTCTTTTATTATCCGTGGAGTTTGAAGTCCAGATGGTCCCACCCTAGGAACTGCCATCTTAACTATTATACTGTACTGCCTTTTAAAGCAATGACTGCTTAGGCTGCTCTCATTTTCCCCACCTCCTCATCCGGTCCCCTTTCAGCTCCACCCCTGAATCCTAGCTGTGCTTCAAGCCATCAATGAACGCTAATTAGTCAATTCTGTGTTAGAAGGTACCCCTCCCCCCCGCCCCGCCCCAGCAGGCCCCTCTGCCAGGAAGCATATGATAGGGCACATGTTGTCAAGAAGTGGGCCAATGGGAAGATGGCATATTCCAAACCGTCCACCATTCCACCAATAGGAAGGTGATGTTCCCGCCCCCTCCAACTGCCTCTGTAGAGCTGCCTCCGCCTCGTGCCCTTGCAGTTTGACGCCTTCCTTGTATCCTGAGAAGGTCCCCTCAAAGCTGCTTAAGGGGTGCAGGATGGCAGGCCCTGACTCCCTACATCTCTCCTGGGCCTTCTCCACACCTCCCCTCCCTGGAGTGGATGGGAGGGGAGGCTTTTCCAGACAAAAATAACATATATGTAAATATATATGTTTTCAGAGGTTTTCCCATGTTTTGTTTGTTTCTTTAATGGGATAATGCTTTGAGTTTTCTTTTTCTTTTTAAAGAAATATTATTTTAAAAATTTCAGTTATCTTTACAATTTGAACACCCCTCCTTCCTTTTTTTCTGAGTTCTGGGCGCTGATGAGAGCCATCAGCCTCCGTCTCTAGCCTCCACCTTGCCCCTCCGAGGTGAGGACCTAGGAGAGGGGAGAGGTGACACAAAGAGCTTGGGGTGGGGGGACAGAGGATGGGATGGGGTGAGTTAAGAAAGAGCAGGCACATACTTAAGAGTTGAAAGAGAAAGAAGGAATTTTAAGGTGTGAGATGGACTGGGAGGTGTAGACCAGCTTCAGGAATTACAGGGAAAATGAATACAAGTGTAGGAAATGGATTGATAACCAAAAATTAGGATGTCCAGTTGCTCTGGATGAGGCATATTTAAAGTGCATTAAGGATCTCGAAGAGATTGGGGAAGAGCTACGCCTGATGGCTTTTGATGGTTATGAAAGATGGATCCCATAGGCCTTGAGTTTTTGGGGTGAAGGGAGGGTCTGAGGGACACTGTGTTGAGGTGTTCTCACAGTCATCTTTTCTCACCTTCTCTACCCCAAACAGGCATGACCCTGCTCTTTGTACTGGGCTGCATCTTCTTCCCGCTGAGCTTTGCTCTCCTCTGCTGGGGTCTGCAGAACCACTCCAACCTGCAGATGGAGAGACCAGAGGCCGTTCTGGTGGCATCCAAGTAAGAGGACAGGGTGAGGGCATCCTTCCTGGGGCCAGGGCTGGTGGAGCTGATCTCCTACTTTCAGGAAGAGTTAGTGATAAGAGCAGAAGCGAACTATGTGTGTATGTGAGCGTGGGTGGGTGGGTTGGAAATATAGAATCAAAAGACACTGTCTATGAGATCTCTTGCAAGTCATTTAACCTCTCTGAACTTCAGAGCCCCCATTTGTTTAATAAGAATACTCACCTTCCATTCTTCGTGGAGATGTTGTGTGAGGGTCAGGTGAATTCACATCTGTAGAATAGGGGTAGGGAATTCCCTGGCAGTCCAGTGGTTAGGGCTCAGTGCTCTCACTGCCAGGGGCCCGGGTTCAATCCCTGGTCGGAGAACTAAGATCCCACAAGCCGTGTGGCCAAAATAAAATAGGGGTTGCAAACTCCCGCAAGTGACATGAGAGATGTAAGCTCTGTGGGGACTGTGTGAGCTGGAAGACTACTTTCATCCCATCCAGTGGGGGCAGCAGCTGCTCGGCTCCAGCCAGACATCATGGAGTTAAGAGTGTGGGCCCAATGTTGTCTGACCTGATTTTTTTCTTAAAAGAAGTTGAACTTTTATGTGAAATCTAATTTTTAAACACTGACAAATAACTTAGAATTTAAGAAAATACTATACTGGCAACACCATACTGGCCAAACGAAACATGTTTATGGGCTGGCCTGGGCCCTTGTGCTGCAAATCTATGGCCTGTTTGACAACGATTAGTAAAATACCTGTGAGTTATCACCAAACCTTAGGGAGGAGAGGGAGCCGGCAGAAGGCAGAACTTACTTGGGTGTCTGGAAGACAAAAAACCCATCTCTATCTGCTTTAATGCCCACTATCCAAAATGAAGCCACAGCTCCTTCACCAGGTCTGTGGCCCTCCCCACAACTCAGCACCACCCTGCGGCCTTGCTCATCTTTGGCTCTGGAGCTATGCAAACATGGTTTTGAAAGCCAGCTTTGCCAATTCTCATAGCTAGGTTATCTTGGGCAAGTTTTTTGTCTTTTTTTTTTTTTTTTAATCTCTAAGCCTCAGGTTCCTGTCTATAAAACAAAGATACTACCATCTGGGAAGATTAAATAAGAATGAAATAAACCACCTCACCCCGTCCCCAGCACATAGTAAACACTCAGGAAGTTGGGTCCCTTTTCCGCTTAAGTGAAGCGCTGAGGTCAGGAAGCTAGGTCCACTATTGTCTCTAAAATTGTGCCCCACTCCTGCTGCCTAAAGCCAGAGACCTCTCAGGGTCTGTTCCTGCAGTATGCCACTAGAGGGCAGCACAAAACTGCAAATCCCAGTCCTTTGGGGAGGTGATGGCATGGGCTTTGGACAGGCAAAGGCAAATCGTAGGGTTACTATTGAGGCGTATCTTAGGACAGGCTTGGAAACCAAAGTATGGTTTGGGTAGCAGGGCCCCACGTCATGCAGAAGTCTACAGGGCAGTTGGTTTCAGGACGAGAAGGCCAAATTCCAGGGAGGCAGCATGAAAGGGTGAGAAGCAGCTCAGAGGCCAGCGTGGTTCTGGCGGGGCCTCTGACCTGCAGCGGGACTCTGGTCAAGTCACTGGGCCTTGGTTTCCTTGCAGTGGAATGAAGGGCTTGAATCAGCCAATCCCCAGGGTCCTTTCCCACATGGAAACTGGGCTGTGAAGTTGCAGAGGAAGGGGAGCCAGGAGCATAATAAACCTGAAGAAAAAGAGAGTGACCAGGGCTCAGGGGAGGCCGGGCAGCCTGGAGGACACGGGCAGCGGCATCATCGGGCTTGAAGTGGGTTTTCAGAGAGGCAGCACTTCCCCACCCTCTTCAAACCCTGGCGCCTAGTATGAGTGGTCTCTTGCGTTTTCTGAATTATGTGACCTTGGGGAGGGTCACTGAAGGCCTCAGGACCATTTCTTGACCTGTAAAAAGGGGACACATGTCGTTACCTCAGTGCTGTTACAATAGTTAGAGGAGATCATAGGACAGTCTTGCAGCGGAGTTGGGACCAGAGGCACCTCATGCATATATACCTCAGAGTTTCCCTCCCTCCCATTAGGGTGAAGGACGTGGGGGTCTCTGAGCCCAAAGGATACTGTGTTGAGGTGTTTTTATTCCCATCTGTTCCTTAAACTCATCCTTCAGAGACAGCAAGATGCGCCAACTTCTCCCGCTCCCCCCTCCAGGGAATCCTCTTTCTCTCTGCCAGAGTGGGTGCCCCTAAGCTGGGACCCCAAGGCCGCTGAGGGACATGTGTTGAGAGGCCTTGGCAGAGGAGGAAATGGCAGGCATTTGCAAAGTACTGGTGGGAAATGGGGTCAGGCCCATCTGGAGGCCCAGGGCCTCCTCCCAGCTGGCCAAGGAGCCCCAGGCCACCTCCCTCCCCAAGAGGAGAGCCGACCCTCCCCTGGCCCTCCCAGGCCGACCCTCCCAGGCAGTCCCCTGTGCCTGCCGCAGCGGCTGTCTCTTTAAGGGCCTCCCCCTCCCTCTTTCTCTGCTCCCCCCCACCTCTGTCGCAGCCGCTGCTGTGGTTCAGAGCTGCATGGGGAGATGCTGCTGCAGGTCCGGTTTCTTGGTGTCTGGTCGGTGCCATCATTTCCCTCCCCCTCCCCCGCCCGCCCCAAGCTGGTGACTTCCCGTCCCCCTCCCCCTCCCCACCGAGGGGGCAGGGGGCTGGGCATGAACTCTCCATAATGCCCCGTACAGCCTCCGGGCCGGGCCTCGGGGACTGTGGCGGCAGCGAGAGGCGGGAGAGCCGTGCTGACCGCTGACCACTTGCCCAGCTGCTCCTGTCTCCCCTCCCTCCCTTTCAGAGCTGGCACCACAGGCCCACCCCCCACCTCCCACCCCGCCTCCTCGGGCCCTCCCAGCCTCTCCACGTAAGCCCCCCCCCCACCTGCCTCTGTCCCTCCCCTCCCCCATCCGCATCCTCCTCGTCCTGTACCCCCTCCCTCTGTCCTCTCACCCGGTCCTCCCCTCCCCGGCTCTCTCCCAGCCCTCTGGCTGGCTTTCTCCTGCTCCCTTTCTCGGATCCTCCCTGTCCCCGTCTCTCCCCATTTCTCCAGTCTCATCTAACTCCCTTTCTCGGGTCCTCTGGTCTGACTCCCCAGCCCCATCCCGTCCCTGCCCTGTCCCCTTTGTGCCCCTTTCTCTTTCTCTCTCTCCTTCCCCGGCTTGGCGTCCCTTCTCCACCTCTAACTCCCTTCAGCTCGGCCTCCCTGTCCCTTCCCGGCCGCTCGCTCGGCTCCCTGCCGGAGGCCTGAGCACCATGCTGACCCCAATGGTGGCCGGAGGGGTGGTGTTCCCCGGACTCTTCCTGCTCTCCAAGAACACGCTCCAGCGGCTGCCCCAGCTGCGCTGGGGGGAGGCCGACGCGGTCATTGTCTCAGCCAGGTAAACTGCATCCCTTCCCCGCTGCCCCAGGCTCTATGGGGATGGAAGGGACCCTTGGCCCGGTGGGGACCGGGGGCTCCTGAAGTGGTCGGTGGGCTCTACCTCCAAGCTTCCCTCTCTCCTCGCTGCCTTACTCGCTGTCCCAGGAGACCTCATCCAAACCCAGCCATCTGGTCTACTAGTATTCAGACTGCTCTTCCTCCCTTTCCCATTCACCCTCCCACCCTCCAAAACAGGTCCGGCCTGTGACTAAAACATCCCTATAGGATATTAGAGAGCAAGGCAAGGGGCACAGAGCTGTGTATTATTCGGGGCATGTGTTTGGGGGAATGAGGGACAGAGGAGTGAACAGTGGAACTCTGCATGACCCTGGAATCCGGGCCAGAGTTGGGGAGGGGAGCGTGGTGGCAGGCAAGGAGAGAGCGGGAAAGTGACCAGGGGGAATCAGGGGCAACCGAGGGGCCGTGGGATAACCGGCACGATGACTGGGCAGCTAAGTGGTGCCAGAACAGGCCCGGGGGCTTCCCCCTGCCATCCTGTGCTGTGCACCCCCCCTTCCCTGGAAGGGACACCTTGTCATCAGCCACTCGTGCTCAGCAGCGTCTCACCTCACGATGACCTCCCTGGTGTCCTCCTGAGAGGAAGGCGACTCAGTGTCCAGTGAGGAACGGGTGAACCGAGTAGTAGCAGCCGGGCCAGTCCAGGAGCCTGAGGTGGTGTGGCTGAGTCCCGGGCAAGGCAGCCTTGGGGAAAGATGGGCAGGGAGCACCCAAGAAGTGCAGAAACTGGTCGGTAAGGAGGAGAAACCAAGGGGCGCGTCTCCTCCCTCTACAGCTTCTCCCTCTTCCTCCCTAGGCTAGTGTCCTCTGTCCAAGCCGTCATGGCCTCCACAGCTGGCTACATCGTCTCCACCTCCTGCAAGCACATCATAGATGACCAGTAAGTGCCATGAGACCACCTTAGCCCCCATTCCAGCAGCCTGTGTGTATGTGTGACCCCTGAGCATCCCAGATCGTCTAGGGGGCTCCTTCAGTGGTCCCCAAGCCCTTAACTTGAGCCTGAGCAAGTCAACTGCAGTAGCTGCAACTCAACACCCAGGGATAAATTTATCCACATCCTGTCCTTAAAGGTCAGAACCAGGAGGAGAAGGAGCGGGGAGCAAAAAGGATTCTCAAAGCAGGTCCTAGGTTTCCCGGCCTCTAGGATCATAGTAGGTTCTGAATGTTGTTTCCTCCCGTACCCCCTCCCACCCTTTCACCCCTCGGACCCCATTTCCAACCAGCACCCAACTGGGGTGCTTCTCTACTCATGCCAGGCTCACCCCTCTCCTCCTCCCAGAATCCAGGTGTCCAGCCCCAGCTCTATGCATGAGAGGGACAGATGACACAAACAAGGCCACCAATGGTTAGGCGGTGGGGTGGAGAGTGGAGGGTGAAGAGGCCAAAAATTTGGCACTGGGAGCTGCTGCAGTGCCTGGTGCTTGCCAAAAACACCCCAGGCCTGAGAGGTGGAGCAGGAGGAGGGAGGAGAGGGGCCCTGTCCGTGGTGCTGACGGGCCAGCTCTAGGTTGACCCACGGGCCGCCACTGCAGAGTTGCCGGTGAGGGTGCTGATGACGCCCCACGCTTAACTCCTGGTCCTGTTCCCCTCCTCTGGTGGCTGCTGAGCCCCAGGGACATTGTCTGGATGCCCCAACCTAGAGACATTCCCTCTTTCCCTCGAGTTCCTTCATCTGTGGAGTGAGGTCCATCCCTACCTGGAAGGGCTGCTGCAAGGAGGAATTGACTTGTGTGTGTCTAATGCCTAGAGCAGTTCTGGCCACACAGAGTGGATGCTAAACTCTTTCTTCAGACCCCCACCCCGGGGACTTGGCTTCCTCTTGTCCTCTCCCCCCATTCCCACCCCTGGGTCCAAGATGAGCCTGGATCCCCACACATTCCCTTCTCTCGCCTTCTTACAGAGGTCACTTTTCAGTTCTTACATTTTCTCCCCCACCCCACCCAGTCTGTTCTTGTCCCTCCCCGCTTAATCCTCAGGTGGGTGGGAAGGATCAGGGTTAATCCAGGGGCGACAGCTGTTCCTACCTCTGAGCACCTAATTGCTGAAGAGGGTGGGAATGGGTTTAACCCTGCACACTGAAGCCCAGGGCCTGGAGGTCCTGGAGCCCCATGAGCTAGTGGTGTCACCGTGTCTGCTGTGGCTGACTCTCCAGGCCACTCTCTGCTCTAACTTCTCTTGGGCCAGTTGGACCCCTTTCCGCCTTCCTGCCCTTCATCTCTAACCTGGGCCACTGCTTCCTCTCCTCTCTCTCTCCCTCCTGGTCACACACTCCAGCATGGGTCTCTGCTTCTCTTTTCCTGAAATCATCCCTGCTAGAGTGGGCTGCCTGTCCCCTTCCAGGCCAGCCTTCCCCAGGGTTCACCTTCTGTTTCCATCTCACCCCTGGTCCTCAGCTGGCCTGCCCTCAGGTCTCACTCCACTTCTCCCTTCAGCAGCTGCTCTTATTTTGTCCTCATATTTGCGTCCCTTCTGGCTGACTTTGCTTTCATCCCTCCACCGAGCTGGGCGAGTTCCCCTGGGCCTGCCTCTTCGACCTCCCACCCCACCTCGGACCTGTCACAGGACTACAGATTTAAGAGAAGGTGCTTCATGTGCTGACTCGAGAAGAAAAATGCAATGTTGCATATTCATGCACTTTTCATTTTTGTTTACTCTCTAAGTGCATGGAACTTTCTCTGCTCTTGACTCCTTTTGCTCAGCGTTTTCTCCTTAATGCTTGGCTGTACCTGAAAAAACAAGAGATGGGGCCACATTCAAGCAGAGCAAGCACCGCTGACAGCACCACCAACTCCCCAATGGGGCCTGTCTGTGACCCCTGTCTCGAATCTTCTAGGGGACAGCAGGGCTGAGAGGGAGGGCTATGGAGCCAGACGTCTCATGTTTATTCCTTGGTCAGGTTACCTAGCCTCTCTCACCTGTAAAATGGGGTGACAACCATACCTACTTTTTATAGGCTTTCTTTTTTTTTTTTATTTTTATTTATTTATTTATTTATTTTTGGCTGTGTTGGGTCTTCGTTTCTGTGCGAGGGCTTTCTCTAGTTGCGGCGAGCGGGGGCCACTCTTCATCACGGTGCACGGGCCTCTCACTATCGCGGCCTCTCTTGTTGCGGAGCACAGGCTCCAGACGCGCAGGCTCAGTAGTTGTGGCTCACGGGCCCAGTTGCTCCGCGGCATGTGGGATCTTCCCAGACCAGGGCTCGAACCCGTGTCCCCTGCATTAGCAGGGAGATTCTCAACTACTGCGTTACCAGGGAAGCCCTTATAGGCTTTCTGTGGGGAGTAAATAAGTTTGTGCGTGTAAAAGATTTAGAATATTAGAATAGTGCCCGCATGTAATAAGCAGTCAATTAATATCAGCCAATATGCTCTCTCCCCACCACTCCCAGAATTACTATTCTGCTGTAATTCGTCCTGATCTCAGCTGTTTCTCAGATCTGGTCTGACTTGTTTTCTCACTCTATCTCGGCCCTCAGGTCTGTGGCTGTCTTCTGGTCTCTCTTCCTTTTTCTCCCACCATATTGCAGAGAGAGAGAGAGAGAGAGAGGGAGAATATGAGTGAATGAATATGAAGAATGGGTGGGTCCTGAGGTCAGTCGGTGTTTGAATCCCAGCCCTACTACTTACCAGCTGTGTGATAGTGTGACCTTGGGCAAGTTTTTCACTCTCTACCCTTGTAACTTGAGAGTCCACTTCTGTCTCAGGGTTGTTACGAATATCACTTGAGATCTGACTCCCGTGCTGCATCCAGCATGGACCCCGGCACCTGGCAGCTGCCCTGTCCATCCCCTTTCCTCCTTGACCCACCTTTCTCTCTGTCCGACAGACACTGGCTTTCCTCTGCCTACACGCAATTTGCAGTGCCCTACTTCATCTATGACATCTACGCCATGTTCCTCTGTCACTGGCACAAGCACCAGGTCAAGGGGCACGGAGGGGACGAAGGGGGGACCAGAGCCCCGGGCAGCACCTGGGCCGTGGCACGCGGCTACCTGCACAAGGAGTTCCTCATGGTGCTCCACCATGCCGTCATGGTGCTCGTGTGCTTCCCACTGTCGGTGGTGAGTGGGGCTGCTGAGAGCCAGGGCCCCGTGTCCTGTTCATGCCAGCACTGCAGGAGCCTAGGAAGCCCTGGGTCCAGGTCCCAGCAGCAGGGCAGGCCCAGGATGGAGGGCCCCATGGAGGGTTTAATGAGCTCCAGCCCAGCCCCAAACAGCAAGAGGGTGGATCGCACTCAGCTGTGGTGCTTTGGAGCTGCAGTTACACGCCACTGCCTCTGAGACTCAGTTTCCTCATCTGTAGTATCAGGGATACCATCTCACCTGCAGGATGGTTGGAGGGTTACGGTGAGTTACTGCTCCCAGCTTAGCTACTGTTCACCTGTGCTCAGACTTTCAGAGTGAAGCATCCCCAAAAGTGACGGGGGTGGGGGTGGGGGAGCGGGGCAGGTGCTGCCCAGGAATCCAGGCTCAGGCCAGGCTGTTTCCTTCCTCTCAGGTGTGGCGTCAAGGCAAGGGAGATTTCTTTCTAGGCTGCTTGCTGATGGCAGAGGTCAGCACCCCCTTCGTCTGCCTTGGCAAGATCCTCATCCAGGTGAGAGGGGCAATGAGGGTTTTGAGCGTGACAGGAGGACCGGGGAAGGGCGGGCACTTTTAGGGACCGATTGGAGATGCTTTAAAGGACAGGTGAAGAGTCGGGGCTATAAGGTGGGGTATAGGGGAGGCGTCAGGGCGGAGGGGGGCGGGTGGAGGGGAGCGGGGCCTGGGGCCCCCTAACCTGGCCCCTGTCCGAGGGAGGCAAGGCAGGGAGGTGGGCCGAGGGGGAGGTGGCCCGGGGGCTGAGCCGGGGGCGTGGCCGGAGGCGCCCCGCCCCTCACCCCGCCCCTGTCTGCCCGCCCCGCCCGCAGTACAAGCGGCAGCACACGCTGCTGCACAAGGTGAACGGGGCCCTGATGCTGCTCAGCTTCCTCTGCTGCCGGGTGCTGCTCTTCCCCTACCTGTACTGGGCCTACGGGCGGCACGCGGGCCTGCCCCTGCTCGCCGTGCCGCTCGCCATCCCGGCCCACGTCAACCTGGGCGCCGCGCTGCTCCTAGCCCCGCAGCTCTACTGGTTCTTCCTCATCTGCCGCGGGGCCTGCCGCCTCTTCCGGCCCCGGGGCTCCCGGCCGCCCTCCCCCTGTCAGACCCAGGACTGAGGGTGGGACCGGGGGCCCTCCCCACCCCGCCCCTGCGCCGTGGGGACAGGGCTCTGGGGCTGCTGGGTGGGGGGCGGAGCCAGGGGCCTCTTGCCCTGACAGCCCCCGGGAACTGACAGATGGACTCCGAAGGGGTGGGGACACATCCCCTCAGGGGCTGAGGGCTGGGACCAGGTGAGTTGGAAGGCAGGGAGAGGGGACCTCTCCCTCCTTCCTAGCCCCTGTCTCCATCACCTCGCCTGGGCCCTGGAGAAGCGAAGGAAGAGGAAGAAGGCCCACCCCTTCCCAACCGCTAGGGCTCGAGGCTGTGGGGAGCCTGAGGGGACCAGGACTCACAGAATTGTCGGGGAGGCCCTGCTGCCAAGGCCATGCCAGCCCCCCTGCTGCAAACTCCTCTCAGCTCCCTGTCACCTGGGAGGGAGGGGACACCCTATCTAACGCCCGTGGGCTCACTCAGGGCTGGCCGTCCCCACTGCTCCTCTCCAGGGGAGGCAGGCCTGAGGAATCTTATTTATTTTATTAATTCGTCCGAATGCAAACTCGTTTGTGGGTGTTGGGGGAGGGAGGCGGTGGCTGCCCCCCAGCCTTCCCAGTGCTGAGCGACCCCGGGGCAGGTGGGGGGCCCCCGGTCCCTTCCCCCTTAGGCTGCACATCTTGCCCTCGGGCCCTGGCATGTCCCTGGTGCTACAGACCTCTCAAGGCTTCCTCCAGTCTGGGGTCGGGGGACCCTGGGAGGTGCTTTACAGACCGCTAATAAAGACGATCTGCGTGAACGCCACCAAGGCCCTCGTCACCCAGTTCTTTGGGGCTGGGAAGGGAGCAGGCGCCTGGGGAGAGAAAGCACGATGACTGGTTGACCGCAGGACAGGGCAGGACCCCCGGGCTGGTCGCTGAGCAGTCAGGGAGAAAGAAGCGAGGACTTTTATTCATCAGCAGGAGAGGAGGGCGGGTATGGGCACTCAGGGCAGAGTCCAGGGCACTCGTCCGGCTTTTTAGGCCCCTTTCTCACAGCTCCTATGGGGTGTGGAGATCAGAGGTGGGAGGTCACACCGCCGCCTCCCTGGACTTTGGGTCCTTCAGCCTCTCCCAAGGAAGGTTGAGGTGGGCGGGGCTTGGGGAGGGGGACAGGCCTTACATGTGTGTGCAGAACTGGAAAAGCAGGAAGAAGAAGGCCACCACCAGAGCGCCCACCAGGATGTGATGGAAGAGCCTGGAGTCGGAACCTGCTAGACAGTGAGGTTGAGACAGGGGCCCTGGACTCACCTCCAACCGAAGGGCCAAGGGCAGCTGTCCTCCAGGCCCCGGCAAGGAGAGCAGCCCCTTCTCAAGCTGGGTCATACCTGAGTTAACAAAGATGACAGGTCTCTCTCCAATGAACTGGGCCAGGGCCTGGAGCCTGGCTTGGTCCGAGTCTGGGTAATCAAAGAAGTCAGGTCTGTCTAGGAAGAGTGGAGACTCTGCTCCCCGGGTCAAGGCCTTGGCACTCTCCAGGCTGGGAGCTGGGGACCCAGAGCAAAGTCTGTGAAAGAGCCAAACAGACCCGTGCCCCCCACCCAAGAGGCTGAGGCAGACCCAGGGCCTGGCCAGGCCACAGAGCCCTAGTACAGCTGTGGAGGGCCTTGATTTTGTTCCAGGAACTTCTTGAGGGTCAGCTGAGCTCTCCATGAGAGAACCCACGCCAGGCAGGGAGGATGGGAGAGAAGGCATGGAGAGCAAAGAGAAAAGCCCAGGCTTGGCCTCCCAGCCTCTCAGGGGCAGGCACCCCACACCCCAGCCTTCCTCCTTCCCACTGTTCCCAGGACAGCTTCCCACCTGATTCTATGGTCCCCAGCCCAGCCAGCCACATCCACACCTGCGCCCACTGCCACGGCCTCATCGCCCTTCCACTCCGGTGATGGGGTGACAGCTCTGTGATGTCACCGCCCAGAGCCATTCTGATCACACCCTCTAGGGTGAGGGGAGAGAGAAAGTGCTAGGATCTGGAATCCTTCCCCCCAAGCCTCCGAATCCAAAGGGAAGGGATTGGGACCCACAGAGCCTTTGGATTGATGCTGATGATAGAGCAATAACAGTGGAAGCCCCAGGATTTACAGATAGGGGGACTTGGTTGGGCAATCTTGCTGAAAGCCGGGACTAAGGAAAGCTGCATTCGTATAGCAGGCATAGTGGATTTGCGGGGGGAGGGGGGCCAGGGCTAAACATCTCCACTTACCCCTTGGATTGACCACAGATAGCATTTATTGAGCACTTGCTACTATGCCAAGTACTTTAAATGGACTGACTCATTTAACCATCATAAAATCCTATGAGGTAGGTACTGCTGCCCTTATCTTATAGAAGAGGGAGACAAGGCATAGATGGGCAAAGTGATGTGGGCAACACACTTCCCAATGGCATGTATTTTCCTCCCTGAGCCTACCCCCTGCCTCGTGTCCTCAAATGCAGGGGCACAGGGGTCTCCCCCATGCCCAAACTCTGTCTCTTAGTGCTCAGCTGAGGACAGCCCTAGGGTTAGCAACCTAGACAAATAACAGGCATTTCCACTAGGTGGCAGCAGTGTCCATGCCTGCCTGATTGTTTCCCTGTTCTTGCCCAAGGAAGGCACAGCTCCCAGGCTCCAGGCCCTCCCGCCTCATCCCATCAGGTTGCATCAGGTGCTGCAGGGAAAGGTATTGCAGGCATGGGGGTTGTCAGAGGAAGTCCCCTGGCCCATCTCGGGGCAGGTCTCTTGGTCATGCACAGAGCCTTCACAGGCTCCCCCTCTCTGGGTGGGCTCCCCCAAGCGCCATCCCATTTCCCCTTTCTAGTTTCTGCTTTTCCCTTATTTGTCACTTCCCAACAGCCACTTTCACTCCTCTTGCCCCCCCCCCACAACCAGTGGCTAAGAATTAGCTCCCTTCTGATTGGCAGGTGGACCTGTCTGTCACACATGTGTCCCACCCCACCCAAGCCCAAGGACACTTCAGGGTCTCCTTGGTTTTATTACACAGTTGCCTGTTCAGCAGCTTCTGACAGTCCCAGTTCCATGATATGCCCCACGCCAGGCCTGTGTCTGTGGCGTGTATGAGGTCCTCTGTCCTATGGAAGGAGGCTCCTTCCTCCACTGGATTCATACCCCTCATCTTTCCAATCCTCAGGGACTACCCAACCATTCTCCTAACAACAACGCTGAGAGGTACTTGTCAGGGTCAGCTTCTACTTCCTAAACAAGGAAAAGGCGCAGAGAGAAAAAAAAGGGGGGGAAAGAGGAGACAGACTAACAGCTATGGGGCCTCCTGCAGGACTGGCTCTTGTGGGCGTCTTTTCCCTACTCTTATCTCTTCTAAGAAAGAGGAAGTGATTTACCCAATGACACAGGCATGTGAGGGGCAGCAGGGACTCAACCTGGTTCCAGGCTCTGGCCCAAGGCTCCCTCCCCAAGTCTGCATGCAGCTGCCCTTGGGGGCTTAGCTGGGAGACGGGGTCCTGGGAGAAGGGGTCCAGATCCCTTAGCCTTTGGAGTGGATTTGGCAGTTTCCTCCATTGCCTCAAAAGAACACTGCTGTCCTCTCTACCAGAAAAGGCCCTTTGGACACAAGCAGTGAATTATCCATTCATTTATTCATCCAACCATTAAATAAATGTATTGAGCTCCTGTTATGTGCTGGGCTCCATTTATGGCTTAGATAGAAATCACCAGGGCATGGTCTCTGCCCGCGGGGACCACAGGGGAGAGAACTCAGGGATGCACATCGTTAAGAGTATAGACAGACAATCCCTAAGGGGCTGTCTACACTTGCTGTCATCGCTCCCTCACCTTTAGTGTATTCTTCAAACCCTTCAGACCTGGCTTTGTCCCTCCCACTCCACTGAAGCCACTTTGGCCAGGTCTGCCAATGACCCCATAACTCGCCACATCTAACGATTATTCTGTCTTTTTACTTCTGTCATCTAATGGTTGGTTCTGTCTCTCAGAATCCCTGCCTCCAGGCATGGGGGCCACACTCACCAGTTTTCTCGACTGCTCCTCCTCTGAGCTGCTCAGGCTTGGACCTTCTCTTTTCTATCTATACCCTCTCTCCCTAAGTGATCTCATCCAGTCTCATGGCTTTAAATACCATCTATATGCTGGTGACTCACAAATGTATATTTCCAGCCCAGCCCTCTCCTCTCCTCCAGACTCCCCTACCCAGCTTCCTGCTTCATGGCTCTGTATGTCCAAAAACATCTCAAACTCAATAGATCCCAAGTGGAGCTCTTGATTCTCCTATCTCAAACCTACGCCTTCTTTCCATTGCAGCAAATGGGCTCACTATTCCTCTAGATGCTCAGCTCAACACAAAAACCTAGGAATCGTCTCAAACCCCTCCCTATTTCTCTTCTGACAAACCCATAATCAAGACTTGTTGGCTGCGACTTCCCTGGAGGTCCAGTGGTTAACACTCCATGCCTCCACTGCAGGGGGCGCGGGTTCGATCCCTGGTCAGGGAACTAAGATCCCACATGCCACCTGCGGTCAAAAAAAACAAAAAAAAAAGACCTGTTGGCTCATCTCCAACCTAAATCTCAAATCTATCCACTTCCCTTCCCCTCCAGCGCCGCCTTGCCCCCCCTCATTCAAGCCAACCCTATGTCTCATCTGGCTTATTGCAACGGCCTATGCACTGCTTGATCTCTATTCCCTCTTCCCCCCAGAGAGAACAAACCAGAACACGTGGATCCACTACTTAAAACCCTCCAGTGGCTTCCCTTGGCTCCTGTGTTATTTTGAACTTCTTACCCTGATCTGTGAGACTCTTGTCTACCTACCCACCTCGGGTTTTCCCGAGCTTCCCTTCCTCAGCACACCCCAGCCTTTGCACACACCTCTGCCTAGGACACTCTTGCCCCCAACTTGACCCAGTAATTCCTCCTCATCTTCCAGGTCTCAGCTGAGACGACACTTCCCCTGGGAAGTGAACCTGAGTTTTCTGACCATCCCCTGTCACCGCATCAGTCTGACTGCACTGGAGTTGTCTGTGTATTTGCCTGTCTCCCCTACAAGCCTGTGAAGCCAGAGATCATTGACCTTGGTCATAGCTGTAGCACCACAGTATAGAATAAGTATTCAATAAATATTTATTGGCTTAATGGATGGATGAAAAGCCTTTCCACCTCTGGACAAACCAGGGCTCAGAACTGTCTGTATTTTCCCCTGCGACTGGCTGCAACTCCAGCCTCATCCTTGCCTTCCTGCAACAAGGCTTTCTGGAGGTGAGCTGCTGGGCCTGAGCTAAACCCCAGGAGAAGAAAGCAGTGCAGGAAGCAGGGCTGGGCTTCTTGCCCAGCTCGCCCCTCCTTTTACTGCAGGCCCAGGTCTGCCTCTCCCCAAACCCACCCGCCCCTGGACGGTGTCTCCCTTAGTCCTGCCTCCTCCTTTCTTATCCTGGAGAACCTCAGAGGAAACCTAATGGTTGCCTTTATCTAAAAAAAGATATTATTTTAGTGTATTCTTTTGAGTAGGTAACATATGCACATGGTACAAAATAAATCCTCTTCCTGCCCTCCCCTGCCTCACAGCAGCCTCCTCAGAGGTCACCATAGTTACCACTTTCTTGTGCAGCCTTCCAGGAATAATTTATGCACAAATAAACAAACATATATAAGCGCTCTTTTTTTTTTTTTTTTTTTTACTCAAATGGCAGCATTCCATTCATGCTCCTCCTTACCTTAGTTTTTTCAGTTACCATGAGATTGTGAAGATGATTCTGTACAAGTACAAAAAGGGCCTCTTTCTTCGTCATGGCTGCATGTTATTTCACTGTGTGAAATTCTCATAACTGATTGAACCAGTCGTGGACATTTAGGTTGTTTCCAGTCTTTTGCCATTGCAGACATGCTGCAGTTAATAGCCTTGAACTTCTATTGTTTTGCTCATGGGCCAAATCCTAGAAGTGGATTTTTTGGATCAAAGAGTCTGACAGTGGCTATGTAACTGAAAGTGGGGTCCGGCTGCTTGCTGCGCAAAAGCCAATAAAGGGGCAAGGTTGGTGCAAAGGAAAGTTTGCTTTATTTTGGATGCTGGCAACCAGTGTGGAGGGTGGACTCCTGTCCAAAGGGCGACTCCCCCCCACTGACAATCAGTGGGCAAGAGCTTTTTTTTTTTTTTTTTTTTTTTAATTAATTAATTTATTTTTATGGCTGTGTTGGGTCTTCGTTTCTGTGCGAGGGCTTTCTCCAGTCGCGGCAAGCTGGGGCCACTCTTCATCGCGGTGCGCGGGTCTCTCACTATCGCGGCCCCTCTTGTTGCGGAGCACAGGCTCCAAACGCGCAGGCTCAGCAACTGTGGCTCACGGGCGCAGCTGCTCCGCGGCATGTGGGATCCTCCCAGACCAGGGTTCGAACTCACGTCCCCTGCATTGGCAGGCAGACTCTCAACCACTGCGCCACCAGGGAAGCCCAAGAGCTTTTATAGATGGAGGGAGGGGGCTACATGCAGAAACAGCACAGCTCTGACAGTCATGTTGAAATTGGTCCTGCGGTGGTCTGATCAGTGTCATCTTGATTGTTTTAAGTACAGTTAGTCTTTAGTTCCAGGGTTGATTTGTTCCCATTTCTTGGAGGCCAGTTCTTGGAATTGTGGGAGCTTATGTCATGGCTACAGTCTGGTCATCATGTAGTTAACTTCTTCCACCTGGTGCGGGTTTCAGTATCTACAAGACAGCTCACGGGAGATGGCTCAGAATATTATCTATAGCCCTTGAGAAGGAACTAAGGGTCCTTAACTATGCTTAATGACTAAACTATTATTATTTAGTCTTGCTGGACTGTTTTCCTTTGTTTCTGCATTTTCTCACTTCTCTGATTAAACGCATTCTTTTTTAAAAATTTATTTATTTATTTATTTATTTATTTTTGGCTGTGTTGGGTCTTTGCTGCTGCGCCGCGGGCTTTTCTCTAGTTGTGGCTCGCGGGCACTAGAGCGCAGGCTCAGTAGTTGTGGTGCACGGGCTTAGTTGCTCCGCGGCACGTGGGATCTTCCCGGACCGGGGCTCGAACCCGTGTCCCCTGCATTGGCAGGCGGATTCTTAACCACTGCGCCACCAGGGAAGCCCTAAACTTATTGTTTGGCTAAAGTTTTCCCACAGACAAAAGGCAGGCTGAGGACACGGAGGGGCAAAGACCATAGGGTCCTGCTCCATTTCAGCTACAGAGGTGGTGCTCATTTACCCACAGCCTCACCAACACTGTGTGTTAACATTTGCTTTGAATTTCACCATTTGATGGGTGACAAGTGGTATCTCAGTATAGTTTGGTTTTACATTTCTCTTACTTTAAAAAAATTGGGGTAAAAAATCCACATATGAATGAATATCTTAGCCGTTTTCAGTCACAAAGTTCAGCAATGTTAAGTATATTCACATTGCTATGCAACCTAAAATCACAATATTTAGTGATGCCAAACTAGTGCCAGGCCTAGCATGCGGCAGCCTTTGCTCCCCAGTAGTGGGGGAGACAGAAATGGAAACAGACATGACAAACCAGCGCTACCAGAGCTGAGACAGAACTGGAAGCTGGGGGCTGGGCTGGGGGTGGGGAGATGTTCCAGTAAGTCTCTTAGGAAGAGGGGGTCCAGGATGACCCCTGAAGAAAGGAAAGATCTTCCAGGCTGAGGAACTTGTATGAGCAAAGGTCCACAGGTCTGAGAGATCCAGGTGTGTTCTGGGAACCGCAAGTAATGTTCCTGAGAGCCAGCAAGATGAGCACGGGGGATGAGATTACAGAAGTCAGGGTCTTGGGCTGAAGGGCCTTGAAGGTCACTGTGAGGACTTTGTCACTGGGGGCTGGCAAGTTTTGGACAAAGGAGAGCCAAGATCAAAGGCTGGAGTTAGACTGACAGGCAGGTGGCAGGGCTCAGGTGAGAGACAGCAGAGAGGGGAGGAAGGCCTGCAGGGCTCTGAGCCATTCAGAGAGAAACCCCACGCTCCACTCCACCTGAGGGACAACTGGAGATGGGAGGGTGAGGGAAGGCGGATTCCCAAAGGAGATGCCATCCCTGAGAGGGGGACTTGGACCCTCGGGGGCTGGGTTGGGTCACAGGAGAGAAGCCTGAACAGCTAAAGGAAGGAGGCGTGGGGGGAAGCCACAGCCTCAGACCTCAGACTGTCAGCTTTCCCAGCCAGGGTCCGAGACCCCGAGATTTCAAACCAGGGGCCGCAGGCGGATCAGACCCCCTTCCCCAGCCCGTTCCTGGGTCACTGCGGATCTCTAAGCCCCGCCCCCACAGGCCCCGCCCCTACGGAAATTTGGTAGGGGAGGGCCAGACACCCTCCCCTCCTCCTCCAAGCGCTCTCTGCGGGGGAGGGGCATAAGGACGCGTGAGGTGGGGGGCGGGGGGGAGGAGGAGCCGGCGTCGCCATGGCAACTAGGCCGGTGGTCTGCCCTGGAGACCCGGGAGGGGAGCTAAGAGAGAGGGGCGGAGGGAGGCTCCGCCGGCTCGGCGCGGGGGCGGCGCGGGGGCCCGGGTCTCCGGGGAGGAGTTGGGGAAACACCGGGCAGTTCTCACTGTGGGTTCCTGGCGGCGCAGGGAGCCCGTGTGTTTGCGAGCGTGTGTATGCGAAGTTCTCCGGGGTGAGTGTGCCAGCGCGTGTCTGGGTTTGTGCATGACTGTGGTGTGCGCACGTGGGCGCAGGCGTGTGCGCGGGAGTGCCCCTGCAAGATGCGTGTGCCAGCCTGCCCGTGAATGTGTGTGCACCCGTGTGCGCTCCTAAGTGTGCCCGGGCGGGCGCCGGCGGGAGAGTCCCGCCCCCTCCCCAGCCTCCGTCCGCCCCTCCCCGCCCCGCGCCGCCTGCGCCGGCTGCATCCTCGCCTCCACCTCGCTCACCCCCCTCCTCCCCGCACTTTCTCCTGCTCTCCCTCCCTCTCGGCTCAGACTGCCGGACTCAGCGCTCTTCTCGCCGGCCGCCCTGGGAATCGCCGGCTGCCACCGCCCAGCTCGCACCCGCTGGCCCCCCAGTGCTTGGGCACCTGTTGGAGGCGCAGAGACAGGTGCAGGGGGCTGGGCTACCGGGGGCGAGAGGGTGAGGGTGAGTGTGTGTTAGCCTGTGTGTGCCCCTGGGGGTGTTTAGCTCTCCGGAGGCTGTAATTTCTGGCTCCTCTGGAGAGCCAATTTCAGGAGGAGGCATCTGAGGCAGGGGTCCTCACCTTGGGTGGCAGTGGATGGGGGCCCAGGCAGGCGGGCAGATCCTGGGGCTGAACGAACGGACAGTGGGAAGTGAAAACCTAAGAGGTGGGTGACCCCCAGACCAGACAAGCGCCTGGTGCAGAAGGATAGTCAGAGCCTCAGAGAGACAGAGGAGGGGGCCTATGGGGAAGCTTCAGGGGTAGGCACGGCCCAGGGCAGACAGAAGCCCAGAATGAGGGGCTGGAGCTGGGAAGAGGACAGAGGGACAATCTAGAGGAAAGTGGGCAAGGCTGAGGTGGAGCCAGGACCTATCTGGGGGGAGTGGGCTGGCAGCCCAGCCCCGTGGAGCACAGCTTGGGGTCTGGAGGGCCCAGGCCTTCTGCCTGCCCGTCAGCGGGCACAGGCTGCCCTCTCCCTCAGCACCTAGGAAGGGAGGCCAGTGAGGGCCCACACACCCCGGCGGGTGCCGCCTGGCCCTCAGCCAGCAGACGGGTAGGTTTGAGAAGTCAGCCCCGGGCTCAAGCTCTCTCGAACCTCCCTCCCCCAGCCAGGGGTGCTGCATGAGGGGCCGGAGGGGCGATCGCATGACCATCAACATCCAGGAGCACATGGCCATCAACGTGTGCCCGGGGCCCATCCGGCCCATCCGCCAGATCTCTGACTACTTCCCCCGCCGGGGACCAGGACCTGAAGGGGGTGGCGGGGGCTTCGGAGAGGCCCCTGCTCATCTGGGCCCCCTGGCCCTGGCACCTCCTGCAGCCCTCCTTGGGGCCACCACGCCCGAGGATGGAGCTGAGGTGGACAGCTATGACTCGGATGATACCAGTGAGTCTGCGGGCTTGAAGGGCCCAGGGTGCTAATGGGGGCCTCCAGGCTTGTGGGAAGGGGATGCGGCCCTGCTGGGGGTGGGGAGGTGGCGGGCACCACCACCACAGCTGCAGTCAGAGTGGAGATTACAGCTTCAGCTAGGCTCAATATTCAATATTTCTGCTGAGACACTCAACCACCCACAGAGCACCAGTTGCAGCTCAGCCAGGGACCCAGACGTGCACACACTCGCAGGCTGACAGGCACAGACACGTACAAACCTTCACAGCTGGCACACGTAGCAGGCCTGCCCACCCGTCTCTCACACACACCTGTCTTTACTCACGGACTCAGGTTACCTCTTCCCTCTTCTCCAGCCGCCCTGGGCACGCTGGAGTTTGACCTTCTCTACGACCAGGCTTCCTGCACTCTGCACTGTAGTATCCTCAGGGCCAAGGTGGGTACTCCCTGCCTCCTGAGAGCCCTGGCCCTGTTTGTCTCCTACCCTGAGATGGGTGCGCTTCCATCCTCCCTCCCCTTCCCCAGGCCTGACTCCTGCTCCTCTCCCAGCACCCATCTTGGCTCTCCAGCCCCCAAGGGTCCACACTGCAGAGAGAGGGAGGGAGGGTGGGCCGGCTGGGAGCTCACAGCCCTCTTCCCTCCCCTCCTCCCCAGGGCCTCAAGCCCATGGATTTCAATGGCCTGGCCGACCCCTACGTCAAGCTGCACCTGCTGCCTGGAGCCTGCAAGGTAACGGCCTCCCCCTCCCCTTGCCCCCCAGCCTGACCCAGCTTGTGGGTCTGCCCCCAACCTTCGTCTGCCTCCAGCCTCTGTGGGTCTGGGGGACATGTACTGTGAACACTTCGTCCCCACACCTAAGGCCAATAAGCTAAAAACTAAGACTCAGAGGAACACGCTGAATCCCGTGTGGAATGAGGACCTGACGTACAGCGGAATCACAGATGCTGACATCACCCACAAGGTGCTCAGGTGAGGGGTCCGTCCTCCCGGTTACCAACGAGTCCAGCTCAGCACCTCCTTGGGGACAGCTGTCATTGGAACCTTCTTTGGTTGGTCGACCCACCTCCCATTAAGCCCTCAGATGCTCTAGAACCATCAGTGGCTCCCTATCCCCTTCAGGATTCCCCTGCCTGGATTCCTGCCCTCCAAATAGCTCCTACTGCTCCTCCAACAGAGGACCGCCCTCTTGCGACTGGTCGGGTTCCTATCTCCTGACCTTTGCCTGTCGTGTCTCTTCCTGCTTCCTCTCTCTGCCGGCCTAAATCCCACTCATCATTTGAGGCTCTGCCTCCTCCTGCAATCTTTCCCTGGTCACTGAGACCCCTTCTCAGAGCCCCTGACTTAAGTCAGACCTATGCAGCAGAGGTCTGCCCATTCTGCTGCCCGTGTCTCCCTAACATCTCTAAGGAGTGAAGTCTCAAACGACAGAAATGGGAATGAGGCTTAGGGAGGTTAAGTGACTTGCTCAAGGTCATGCGGTTGCTAGGTGGCGGAGCTGGGAATTGAACACCTCTACATGACACAGCTGCTCGAGAGTGTCACAGCAGAAGGCAGGGAAAGGGGCTGCAGACCGAGACGGATGGAAGTAAAAGCAATAATCTCTTAATTGCTGGGCTCATGAGTCTCTCCCAGGCTGGCTCCCTGCTCCACACAGGAAAGGACAGGGGCTCTAGGGGGAGGTATGCGCTCCTGGTCCAACTGCTCAAGGCTCCTTCAGGCCCTTCTAGCTCTTACGTCCTGGACCCGTGACCCACATCCACCAGTGCACACCCTGTGCATGTTCAGTTGGATCCTGTCCCCAGGCCCCCCTGAATGGAGGCAGTATGTGTGTGTGTGTGTGTGTGTGTGTGTGTGTGTGTGTGTGTGTGTGTGTGTGTGTGTGTGTGTGTGTGTGTGTGTGTGTGGTAGCGTTCCCAAAATTTGTGAGGGCTTCCTCAAGGAGCTGAGCAGGTCCTGATGGGCCAGGGACAGCCTGGGCAGCTGGAAAGGGAGGGGCAGAGGAAGAGGGCAAATCAAAGCATCCTCCCCCAGCTCCAGGCCTGGTGCTCCCCACACAGCCCTGAGACAGCCCATTTTACAAGTGAGGTGTAGAGTATTTAGGGCAGAGCTGGGACCAGCCTCGAGTATTCAGAGTTCAGTCGGAGGACCTTTCTCCCACACTGGACTGGGGCTCAGGGACCCCAGGGGGCCTTGACCCTGCAGTTCCCCACCAGGATCTCCGTCTGTGACGAAGACAAGCTGAGCCACAACGAGTTCATCGGGGAGATCCGTGTACCCCTCCGCCGCCTCAAGCCTTCACAGAAGAAGCATTTTAACATCTGCCTTGAGCGCCAGGTCCCGGTCTGTGCCGGGCTGCGGGGTACCACGGGAAGGGGGCCCTGGGGAGATCAGGTTTCCAGAACTTTGTCTTTGCCCCCTCAGCTGGCTTCACCCTCTTCCATGTCTGTGGCGCTGAGGGGCATCTCCTGTTACCTGAAGGAGGTGAGCCACCCACAGGGACCGCATCTGGGCGGGAGGTGGTGAGGGTGGCGGCTGACGCCCGCGTCTGCCGGCAGCTGGAGCAGGTGGAGCAGGGGCCTGGGCTGCTGGAAGAGCGCGGGCGCATCCTGCTGAGCCTCAGCTATAGTTCTCGGCGCCGCGGGCTGCTGGTGGGCATCGTGCGCTGCGCCCACCTGGCTGCCATGGACGTCAACGGCTACTCCGACCCCTACGTCAAGACGTGAGCCCTCCCTAGGGACTTGCCACCAGCCCCATCCTCTTCTGGGCCTGGCCTGTCCCTGACTGACCTGCTCCCCCACCCCGTCCCTCCTCCCCCTCGGCAGGTACCTGAGGCCGGACGTGGATAAGAAATCTAAGCACAAAACCTGTGTGAAGAAGAAGACCCTAAACCCGGAATTTAATGAGGTAAATGGGGCAGAGGCCAGAAATCGAGCGGGGCTGGGGCTGGGAGTGGGGGCAGCGCCTCATGGAAGGTGTGGCTTGCCCTGTCCCAGGAGTTCTTCTACGAAATGGAGCTCTCCACTCTGGCCAGCAAGACTCTGGAAGTCACAGTCTGGGACTATGACATTGGCAAATCCAACGACTTCATCGGTGAGGGAGGAGCCCGCTGGGTGGTGCTGATGGAGGGCAGCCCGGCAGAGAGCCCGGCCCTGACCTTACCTGCCTCTACTGCTCCCAGGTGGCGTGGCCCTGGGGCCGGGCGCCCGGAGAGAGGCCCGGAAGCACTGGAGCGACTGTCTGCAGCAGCCGGACGCAGCCCTGGAGCGCTGGCACACCTTGACCAGCCAGTTGCCCCCGGCAGCTGGAGCCCTGCCCTCAGCCTGAGCAGGACAGCGGCCACCCAGCACAGGGCCCTCAGGGCCGGGCCCAGTCGGCAGCCTTCGCACGAGTGTGTTGCACGTTTACATGGGGTGGAGGCCCCACCCCGCACTACTTGTCTTGTTTTGTGAGAGTCTCCGTGGGTCTGTCTTCTTGTGAGGCACTGTGGAGATCTATATTCACATATGCAAACTTCCTCCTGCCTGACTCGCTACAACAGACAAATATGCAAACCACCCATCCAGAGCACACCTGCAGGGGGGATCCCGCAGTGCCCCTGCCCCAAGGCCCCGCTGCTGCTCCTCTCTCCTGCCTCTCCAGGCTGCCCGTCCCCCTCCCCTCCAGGAAGGCGGTCGGATTAGGGGGGGTTTGGAGGAGGAGGATTCCAAAAAAGAAAATGACACACAAAAAAAGAGCCACTCCTTTAATACAGAATCTTCATTAAAAAAACAACACCACCGAGCCCTGTACAGCTGCCCTTTTAAGCGGGGGGCCACCGCAGGGTCTCTGCCTCTCTGAGAGGTGGCAGATGCTCCCGGCCACTCATTTAAATAACTGTCCCCTGGACTGGGCTGGGATGTGAAGGCAGGGCCCCTGCCCTCCCTGGAGAGGGCCCACCTTCCAGGGGACATTTCATGCATGTTTACGCCTTTTCTGATTGTGTCAGTGGCCACAGCATGGCAACCGGGCGTCAATAAACGTCTCTGCGGAATCTGGGGGCTCATGTGTGCTGACACAGAGGGCGCTGGGCAGGGGGTCGGGCAGGGGGGTTCACTCTGGGATGTCGATCACCAGGTCATCATCCCCGTCCAGGGCGTCGTCCCCGCTGCCCGCGTCGCTGAACATCTGCCGAGGGACGGCGCTCAGGATCGTAGGGGGAGGCATCTTGGGCGGGGGCAGTGGGGCCAGGGCTGCCCCCACGCCGGCCCCAGAACCCCGGCCTGGGAAGGTCAGCGGCCCTCCCACGGGGCAGTCGGGGGGTCCTACCGCCATCTGCAGCAGGGGGGAGAAACACAAGGAGGGCCTATCAGGGAGGCACTGGGACCTCCAGGAGGCTGGCACTGCCCCTTAAGACAGTTCCAGAGGATGGGGAAGGGGGCAAAGGCTCATTCAAGGGGTAGTGGACACAGCCAGGCCAGCCACGGCTGGAATCAGGGAGCCTGCCCCACCTCAGCCCTGCAGAGTCTCACACCAGCAAGTGCGTGGGGGTGAGGGGTGGTGATGGAAGTGCTGATGAGGGTGGCGGTGGAGGGAGTCCCACGGGAAACCAGGAGGGAAAGACCGGGCCCTGCCCTTGCCAGTAAGGCACTGTGGCTGCCCCTGGGATAGCAGCCAGAGCCAGAGCCAGAGCCAGCCTGGAGTGCCTGCCTGCCCGCCTCTGGGCACCTCCAATACCACCTGCCACCACTGGCCTCCTCTCCCTCCTCCTCCTGAGGGGCTCACTGGTTCAGTGGAGGGTGTCAAAGGTCTTCACCCCCTGCCGTGTGAGGCTTCTGCCTCTTGTATCTGGGAGGCGCCCCTCTTTGGGATCCCCACAGCCACTGGCCTAGGCCAGGCCCTCCTCTCAGCTCACCTGGGCTACGGGACCAGCCTCCTAACTGGACTCCCTGCCTTCAGCCTCTCCCAGATCCAGCTCCTCCTCCGCACTGCAGCCAGAGTAAGCTCTCTAAAACACAAACCTGAGCGTGTCACTCCTCTACTCGAGGGCCTCCGGCTCCTCGTTGCCCTCAGGACAGGCAGTGCCTGAGAATAGGCCAGTCCTTCCAACTGGACTGTCCTTTTCTATTTGTCAAAGGTCCTGCTTTGTGCTCTGAGGCTGGGAAGTGGCCTCTGTCCTGCCCAACCCTCCAGCCCCACCCCTGCCAGGTCCTTCTGAATCCTTCCCAGAGCTCTGTGGGCCTCCTGCTTTGCCTGTGGGCACAAACTGAGCACCTACTATGTGCCAGGTGACTTCCATTAATGATCTCTCACCACTCCGACCACCCTGGAAGGGAGGAGAGGTCATCAGCCAGAGGAGGGAATGGAGGCTTGGAAATGGAGGTTTGAAGGCATAGGCCTGCCAGGTCCCCACCAGGCAGTGTCCAGTCTGGCCCCGGGGTAGGGGGATGGCCGTGGTCTTCACAGTGGCCCTTCTGATTGCCTTAACACATTCGGGCCCCTGTGGCCTACTCTCTGCTTCTCAAGGCGGCCCCCTCACCGCCGCTGTTCCTAGCATGGCATGGAGGGCCAGAGTGGGTTTGTACCTCAGGGGACCGGGGTCTGCCAGGACGGATGACAGACAGGAGGCCCAGCTCTGAACAGCGCCCTTGCACCCAATACCAGGCACTCATGTGCACACACGGGAGCAGATGCGCATGCACGACTGAAAAGGCCGGCAGCATGACTGTCCCCCTCCTCTGGCCACCACCTCTTGATTACCTACCCGAGGCCCCATGTCCTACCCCTGCTTGGACTGACTTCATGGCCTCCTCAGCGGGACCCACGGCAGCGAATGCTTATCGGTGGCTTACTAGGGACAAGGCACTGGGCTAAGTGTTTTCTCTCTCTTAACTCATTTTATCCTCACAACGACCCCACCGAACAGAGGAGCAAGCGGAGGCTCCGAGAGTTCAATGACGCGCAAGTCGCACGGCGAGTGCGTGGAGGAAACCCAGCTAAAACGGGCGAGGCCCAGGCTCCTGACTGACCTGCTTCAGTCTTCACGGCGTCCCCTCCCCTCTCCTCACACCACCACACCCAGAAACTTCAGGGACCCCCACTCTCCTCACGGGACACCCAGCCTTCTATGACCTGACCCACCCTATCTTTCTTTCCTACGCTGTTTGCTCTCACCCCTCCGGCTCCAGCCCAAACACCACTTCTGCCGCGTCCCTGCCTTCCTTCCACAACTGCCTCAGCCTGAATATCCAAATCTCACCCTGGGCTCAGATGTCACCTGTTCTTTGAGGCCGTCCCTGATTTATCCCCTCCCCTATGCACCGCCATTGGTTTGGGCCCTTTTCCCCTGCCTGCCCCGAACGTAGCTCCCCGACACGCCTCTGTGCCAGGAGCCAGCACTTCAGAGCCCTGAACTGCCAAGCGCACACCACGCCACGCCTCCACCCGCTGCTCCAGGTTTCTCTGGCCCGTGCCTTCTCCACCAGTCCGCCCGGCCCAGGAAGCAAAACCCCTGCCAAGTAGCGGGAAGCAGGAGCTGAGCAGCATCGTCACCCATTATCTACTCATTTTCCAGGTTCAAGGACCAAGGTCACGTGGGAGGAAGTGGCAGAGCTGGGGTTCGAACTCCAGAACCCACACTCCTAACCACCACAAGCAGGGCTCCTGTTTCACTTCTGGCTCCAGAATCTCGAGTCTACAGTTCACCCAACTTGAGAGCTGCCAGCCCGGCCCCTATTTCACTTTGACTCAGAGCTGGAAGGGCACTGTGCCTTCTGTGTCCTCATCTCTCCCGGGGCTCGGTGCAGAGACCTCTTCTCCTCGCCATCCACCTCCCTGCCCGTGACTTCCAAATATGCCCCCCGTGCGGCCCAGGCTAACGTTACCCAGTTGTCTCGTTGACACTTCCAGACAGCATCTCAAGACGTCCAAAGCCAAACTCACCTTCCTTCCCAAACCTGCTCCTCCCACAGTCTTCCCCGACTCAGAAAAGGGCCACTTCTTTGGCTGCTCAGGCCAAAACCCCTGGAGTCACCCTCAACGCCCCTCTCTCTCACAGCCCACACGGCTCTTCCTGGGGCTCATTCTTTGAAAGAGACCCATCATCCACTTTTCACCCTTCCCCCCGCTGCCTGGTTGACTGCAGGAGCCTCCTCACTGGTCTCCCCACTTCCATCCTGACCCCCTACCCACCAGCCTATTCACTGCAGTGTCAAGCAATTTTCTTAACATGTCAATCAGATCAGACGCCCCTCTGCCCCACCTTCTCCAGTGGCTCCCGTTTCACTCACAGTACCAGCCAAACTCTTCCCAACACCTCCGAGGCCCTCCACAGCCTTGCCCCTCAGGTGCTGTTCTGACCTGCTCTCTGGTCACTCTCCCTCTCCCTCTCCTCCGACCACACTGGCCTCCTTCCTGGTCCTTGAAGAAGCCGAACACGTACCCACCCCCAGGGCCCCTGCGCTGGTTCCTCCTGAATGAAACACTTTGCAGAGAGCCAGAGTGCTTTGCTCATTTCCTTTATGTCTCTGACCACCCTACTGTAAATATCAGCCCCATGTACTCTGGTGTTTCCCACGCTCTTTACCTGAATCCATCTTTCTACACTGTTACCTATTTATCTTGCTTGTTTCCTGCCTACCCTTCAAGAACGCGGGCTCCATGAAAGCAGGGATTTCTGTTTTGTTCGCTGTTGTATCTGCAGCACCTAGAACGGTGCCTGGTACACAGTAGGTGCTCCACAACACTTGCTGATTACTCGTGGTTTGATCACTCACTTTACAGACACACAATCTGAGACTTAGAGGGTCACGGTCACATGGTTTTTAAGTGGTGCAACCTTGACTTGATTCTAGATCCCACAACTCTGCCCCTCCTTGGGGGCTGCCTGGCAATACAGAACACCTGTGAAAATGAGCCTGGCCCCCAGCCATCTTCACTCGGAGCTCCCCCAGGCTGGGCCTGCCCTGACTGGTCTCACAGGGGCCTGTGAGCCAGGACTTCTGGGACCCGCCCCTCAGCGCCTAACCCTGGGCTGGGTCCCCAGCAGCAGCCCCAAATCGGCCCTTCAAAGTTCTCGGACAGGCCCCCAGCCGTCCTGAGCCTCCCTCAGATGGCTGTCCTGCCGTTCTGGCCCCTCCCTAACGTCCCCCAAACAGGGTACCTTGAGTTTCCGGGGCAGGCGGGGCCGTTTCTCCCGCTTGGGCCTCAGGGGGCTGGGCTCGGGCAGCTGCAGGGCCAGGTAGTCAGAAGGGAATGGGGGGTAGGTGGGGGAAGCCAGCTGCAGGCGGGAGTGAGGGGATGGAGATGGGAAATGGAGTGGATGGGGTGGGGGTAGAAGGAAGAAATGCAAACAGGAGGAAGAATGGAAAAACAAGAGATGGTGATGAGTGTGGCTCCTGAGAACAGACGGGAGGGGACAGCAGCAGGACTGTGTCCTGGGGTCTCCTCTCCTCAGTCACGTCTGTCCCCCATTCCTACACCAGAGAGAAGTAGGCAGCCCCGACTCACACCCCTCCGAGGGACGCTTGCTGGCCACACCCAGACAGATGTTCTTGGTGCTGGGCTGGCTTCACCCTGAGGCCTGGACCCTCTGCCCAAATGATGCCCACCTTATTCCCAGGCATCTGACCATTTCCCACCCATGACCCCAACTCACCGAGCTCAGGTATGGGGAGGGGGCCCCAGAGGCCTGAAGGGGAAACCCTGTTGAAGGAGGCAGGGAGAGGCTGGTGGGGGAGGGGGCACCCCCCAGCGGAGGGCTTCTCTTCCTGGAGAAAGGACAGGGGAGGGGGTCAGAGGCAAGAGGCAGCCCAGGTACCCTCTCCAACCGCCCCCACCCTCCAGGGAAGAATGATGGCTTCTTCTCACCTCTTAGGGGCTGGCGTGTCCGACAACTTGGGTGTCCCCTCTGTCTCGCTGTTATCTGAAGATGCAGTGGCATCTGAGTCTGTGAGGGGGAGTGCTGGTAAGTAGTGGGTGGGAGTCTCCGTCTACCCCAGAGGGGCGTAATCTCAACTCTACGGAAGGGTTCTGGGGAATCTGAAGGGCACACAGGTGCTATTCTGGGGAGGCCCACAGCTTCCCCGGCTGCTTAAAATGTCCTTTACAACCTAATTCCTGCCTGGACTCCTCCACGGTAACATATTGTCAAGCATTTTCTACGTGCCAGGCTCTGAACAGGTGCTTGACATTCACTGCCTCTCCTTGTCTTCAGAACTATCCAAGGAGGAAAGGGAAGACATCATCTCCGCTTTTCAGATGCAGTCACGGAGGCTCAGAAAGGAAGGTGTGGGACTGGGACTTGAGCCCAGGCCTCCAACTCCTGACCATTTTATGCTATTCTCTCCTTATTCGCCTCTAAGCTGTCCAGCGCTTACCTCTGCCTCACTCCCCATATGCAGGGTCCTGGTAATTTGCCCCTCAAATCTCTCCTACCTTCACCCACTGCTCCCCATTCCAACTGTCACGAGGTCAGGTCACCACCATGTCAAAATCGCCTGCTAAGCAATCTCACCTCATCTGCCAACCACTGTCCTCCCCAACCGCAGAACCACCTAAAACGCAAAACTGATCACATCCTTTCCAATGCCTGGAAGCATTTTAAGTGCTTCTTAATATAGCCCCAACCCACCTTTCTGGTCTCCCAACCAAACTGTATTCTTCACATCACACCAACCTATTTTCTCAAAACCAAAATTCATTCCCCAGATTTGTGTCTCTCTCTAGAAGGCCCATCATTCACTTAACAGATAACCATTTACACGTAAAATACGCTATTCCCGATTTCTCTGCTCAGATAGATCCTTTAAGAAGCAGATTAAATGCCACCTCTCTGAGAAGTCTCCCAGAATCCCTCAGGCCCAGTTGATGGCCTTCCAGAACTCTCTACTCTCACTGGTCACGGCTCTCCTCACTCTGCTAGGACGTATCACATGTGGGTGTCTCCCTGACCACACTGTGGCCTTCTCCAGGAGATAAGTGGTGGCTTATGTCTCTGGCTCTTGTTTCTCAACTATATCCCACTCTGATCATAAACAAGGTGGGTTCCCTCACGCCTCCTATCCTGAAGTCCCCCTCCAAAAGGAAGTTAACTGAAAGACCTCCAGGAAGGAACATGAAGGCAATGAGAAGCTAGAATGAAAGCCAAATGTTTTGCCATGACCCACATGAGTTGGCTCCTACCTACTTCTTTCACCGCATCTACTGTCTTCCTATAACATGTAAATGAGTAAATGTTGCATGTTCTAATAAAACATTATTTACAAAAACAAGCAATCTGCGGACTTCCCTGGTGGGGCAGTGGTTAAGAATCCGCTGGCCAATGCAGGGGACATGGGTTTGATCCCTGGTCCGGGAAGATCCCACATGCCGTGGAGCATCTAAGCCCGTGTGCCACAACTACTGAGCCCGCGCTCTAGAGCCCATAAGCCGCAACTACTGAGCCCACGAGCCGCAACTACTGAGCCCACGAGCCGCAACTACTGAAGCCCACGCGCCTAGAGCCCGTACTCCACAACAAGAGAAGCCACTGCAATGAGAAGCCTGCGCACCACAACGAAGAGTAGCCCCCGCTCGCTGCAACTAGAGAAAGCCCGCGCGCGGCAAAGAAGACCCAACGCAGCCAAAAATAAATAAATTAAATAAGAAAACCAAAAACAAGCAATCTGGCTGGCTGTTTGCTGACCCTTGCTCTAGACACCATGGAGAGAGGTGATTGCGTGTGACATGGCTTATGAGAAAAACTGGGCCACAAAGGCTCACCTTAAGACTTTTTCAAATTGTGGGTATCAACCGAATAGTGGGTCACAAATTCAACTTATTGGTTTACAACCAGCATTAAATGGGAAAAAAAAAAAAAAGCAGTCTAAAAAGTATCAGAACAAACTGCACATAGGGATCTTAACATTATTTCACTTAATTGTTTTATAAGCAAGTTAAGTACGTGGGGGTTGGTCACGATGTAAAATATATTATTGGTTGTAAACAGTGCTCAAAAAAAGTTTGAGAACAGCGCTTTATGTGCTTCAGCCCTTCTCAAAAAACCTGGTACGTTTTTACCTCAGGGAATCTGCATCTGTGACTCCCTCTGTGGGAAATCTCTCACTCATCTTCACATCTTCTTCTTATCTAGGTCCCAGCTCCAACATTACTTCCTGAAAAAAGCCTTTCTTGAATTTTTTATTAAGATGTTGCCTGCCATCTGCTTATGTACGCTCTGTAAACTAAGAACGGCTTTTACATTTTTAAATGGTTGGGGGAAAAGAAACTCCAAAGAAAAATATTTCATGACGTGAAAGTTTTACGAAATTCAAATTTCAGTGTTCATAAACAAAGTTTTATTGAAACACAGCCATGCTCACTTATTTACACCTCACCTATTGCTGTTTCTGCACTACAAAGGCAGAGCTGTATAGGGGCAACAGAAATTGTATGTTCTGCAAAGCCTAAAATACTTATTACTTGGCCCTTAAAGAGAAAGTTCATCAACCCCCGTTCTACTCCAATCACTACCACGTAACCCTGATTTTCTTCCTCAGATCTAAAATTCTAGTTTATTTCTTTGCTTACTTACTACCCCCAACGAGAATACAAATTCCAAGAGGCTTTATCCATCTTGGTTACCACTGTATCCCCTGTGCAAAGCTCACTGCCTGAAATACAGCAGATACTCAGTCATACTTGAGTGAAAGAATAGTGAGGAGGAGGACAAGCGACTAGGCTTAAGAACCACTGGAGGCTGTATTGGCCTCCGCGGCCTAAAGGGAGGGCCCAGGAAGCCTGCTGGAGTGCCAGGAGCATGTCCTCCACCAATTTTTCATGACCTTGCTCACCAGAAGAGTCTTCATCCACGTTCTCGTACTGCAGAAGTCGGTCTAGGAGGAAACTGAGGGAAGGGGCGGGGAGAACAAGAGTGTTTATTCCCATCTCTGCAATGTTCTCCTGGGCCCTCGTCCCTTCTAGCTGGCCTGTTGGAGCCTCCCAACAGCCCCGAGGCAGGCATCATGCATTTGTGGCCCATTCCAGGATGGGGTCCGAATGCAGATCCACAGAAGCCACATCACCCGCTGGCCTCCCTCCTCCCCTCAACGTGTCTCACCTCTTGTCCCGGGACACCTTCAGCAATTTCCTCTGCGCCTTCCTCAGTTCCTCCTGGAAGCACTCGTGTTCCTGTATTACGGGCAAGGTGGGAGCTGAGCCAACGGCCGTCCGTAAATGGGGCCCGGACGCCGGCCACAGCTCACCCTACTCCCTTTACACACAGGTAAACTGAAGTCCTACGAGCACCAGGCCTCACCCCTCACCGCCTCACCACCCCGGCACTCACGTAGATGAGGAATTTGAGCTTCCGCTTCAGGTTCCGGTATTTCTTCTTGTAGTCCACTTCGCCGTCCGCCGGCCCGTTCATGACCCGCCCCGGGAGAAGCGCCCCAGCACTCGCCGGGAGCCGGGCTACCCCGAGCCGGCTCAGCCCGGCCTCTCCCACCTCCACTTCCGGAGAGTCGGCAGGGCTGTGTCCGCTGGGACTACAACTCCCGGCGTGCCCCGCGCCCAGGGATCGTAACCACACGGGCTGCCCTCCTGGGGAATACCGGGAAAGGAACTTTGCTTCCAGGGGATACGCTAAAAATGGCGCCGCGGCGACGCGATGATGTCACAAAGATGGCGGACGCTGGAGGGCACCCTTACTGATTCGAAATGTGCTTGGCGATTTGAAGCCACGAGAAGACATTCCTCCTGGGATTCCTAGTCTCCTGGCGAGGACGCCCTTTTCCTTCTGTCTTTCAAAATCACAGATGCCTAGTTGCTGCCCGTGACCACGAACGGAGGCCTCGTCGCGGGTTGATTGTTACATCCAAAGGTGTAGCCGGCTCCCAATCGGTTTCTAACGAGAATTCTCCTTCAAAAGAGATTCGTTCTAAGAAAAGGAAGGAACCGCGAGACTCTCCAACTGCCCGGGGAAGGCAAGTTTTGTCTGGCAAAGTTCTGGGTCCAAGCGGCCCGTAACGGACACTCAACGGTCCTCCACCTCACGGCGCCACGATACTGCGCGTGCGCAAGCTCCTGTCAAACGCGTGGACGGAGGCCGAGAAGAAAAAAGGCGGGAGCCGCCGATATCAGGTGGAGCAAAATGGCTCGGGAGAATGAGATGCAGGAGTTCACCCGTAGCTTCTTCCAAGGCCGCCCGGACCTCAGGTGCACCGGAGGTTGGAGGCGGGGTTGTAAAGGGCAGGGGCGGGACGGGGACTCCGTCGTGACACGTGTTTCCGCAGCACGCTTACGCACTCCATCGTGCGGCGGAGGTTCTTGGCTCACGCTGGCCGCGACCACCTGGAACCCGAGGAGAAGCAGGCGTTGAAGCGGCTAGTGGAGAAGGAGCTGCTGAAGATGCAGGTGTGGGCCCGAGCCTGGGCCACCGCAGGCGGGGGTTGTGGCCGTGGAGGAGGGGCCTGAGAGGGGTGGGGCAGAACACAACCTTGGTACACGTGATGCTCTCTTGATGCACACACAGGTGGATGAAGCGGGTGGCAGGGAAAAGAGGCTCGACTTTGCCAAGAAAGCCAAGAGGTCTCCCATCCCCTGCCGTGACCCAGCGAGAAAAAGGTTCCGTTTCAATTCGGAGTCAGGTTAGTGCCTTCTGCATAGTTGGTTCATGCTAAAGGTATTTATTGTGCGTGTGTTATGTTCCAAGGCCTTAGGTGAGGGCGTGTGGCCCGTGAGTCAGGAGCCAGGAACAGGGTGGACTGAGAGCTGTTTCCTACTGCCCTTCCCTCCATCAGAGCAGGATTCGAGGCAACCAATCCCAAGTGGAGGGAGAAGGGACAGGAGGAATCTGTCCCAACCTTCTCTTCTCTCCACATTCCAGAGCCCAGCTCTGCAGCCTCCAGTCCAGACTGCTTCGGCCTCCCAGCAAAGAATGGGATGGCAGCAGAAGTCAGTCCAGCTGAGGATGAGAATCCAAAGCGAGCCTCAAAGAAAGCAATTGAGGAGAGCAGTGATGAGGAAGAACAGCAGAGAGACCTGACTGCAAAGATGGGATTAGAGAAGGAGGAGGTGAAG